>NC_073313.1:351367227-352567227 GCF_027595985.1 Sorex araneus | reverse complement strand
CCTTGGAAAATAACATGTCACTGAACTTGGCATGCACTAAACTGAATCGGTGTGTTCAGTGAATTTTCAAGACTGGTCTTTGTTTTTGATTAGATGGAACCAGGGGAGTTTATAGTTCCTGACATACTCATTTAGGTTCTTGCTGTGACTGCCGCTGAAGACATGAGTTCCTAGTGATAGCTCCGTTTCCAACTGTGGCCTGGTCTGTTTGTTACCTCACTGCTTCATGTTTCTCTGTTCCTCTGCAGTGGAGACCCTGGCTCTCAGCAGCACTGTTTGCTCAGGCCCACCACACAGTTTCAGAATTGCTACACCCATACTACTACAATTAAAAAAAAAACAAAAACAAATTTCTACTGAAAAGCATTCAAGAGGTGCTTGCTATTATTTTTTTCCTAGTATGTAGCAAATTTACCATGTTCTAAAATTGTTTAGGTGTTTTTCTCCTCTTACTATGGAAAGTAACTGCTTGAATACAGATGGTTCATTCATTCCTGTTTGTGTTTATTTTTAGCTTTCTCCATCCTACTTGATTTCAGTTTATTGGGAATGTGTAAAATATAAAGCTCCCCGAAGTCAAAGTTATATATTCAAAGGTTTTTCTCAGAGAAATACCTTCCCTCAATTTTCCTTCTACATTAGTGTCTACCCATAGCTTTTCCTTGGTCCTAGTGGTTTTTTTCACCCCGAAAGTTCGCAGGTCCATATGTGTTTGATTTTTTAATTCCTCAGTTGAAAACCACCCTGTCGGTTACGGGTCTCCCCATTCTCTGTACAACTTCACTGTACCCTGTTGTGTGTGTGTGTGATTAGTCAGTACACCAGAGTTTACTCCGTTCTTCTGCATATGCATTTGTGTTATTTCCAGTTTTGCAGTTATGTAAGATGTTGCTCTGTGTACTTGAAGCATATGTTTTTTCATATTGTTGGGTGTTTGGATCACTACGGAAAATTTCGAAAGTGAGTTTAGCAGATTAAAGCATGATGAGCAATTATTTTATTATTGCATATTGCTAAATTCCTTTTTATAGAGTTTGTGCCATTTTTGCATTTTCACCAACATAGTATTACATGTGGGTTTGGGGTTCTTTTGTTTTGACGTGATTTGTTTTGGTGAGGAGGTCCTACCTGGTGGTGCTCAGGGCTTATTCCTGATCTTTGCTCAGCGATCACTCCCGAAGGATGCAGGGGACCATATGTGGTGCCGGGAATTAAACTGGGTCGGCCATGTGAAACCTTACCTGCTGTTCTATTTCTCTGGCCCTTGCAGTTCTAGTTTAAAAGCCAAGTTTCTTTGTTACATTATTATTATCATTATTATTATTATTATTATTATTATTATTATTATTGCGATGAATTGGTATCTATTACAAAAGGCAGTATTTTTTTGCCTTCCCTTTACTTTTAGAAGATATATCGCTGAAACTTTCTAAGCTCTGCACCTCTGGGTTCCCCGCAGATATTTTTCCTCCCCCTTCTCTGGGCCTTAGACTTTGTTTCTGCCCTGCCAGCAGCTCCTCCTAGTCAGGGCCGTCTTCTACTTCGACCCTGTGCATCACTCGACGCTCCCTGTTCTTAACTCTAGCTGAGATTTTACTTTTTTTTTTGTTTCTTTTGCACTTATTTACTTAATATTTTGTTTATAAATTAGGCAGTATCAAGAAGCAAGAGAAACCTATCTTGACTTGGACAATAAAGTGAAGACTTTAAAAAGGTTTATTAAATTGCTAGAAGAAATAATGACCCACAGATACAAGACTTACCAGCAGTTTAGAAGGTAAGTGCATTTAAAACTATGACATTTTTGACTTTTCCTTGTTACATGTTTTCCCTTACAAATAAGTAAATCAACCACATGGTTCTGTTTGCTTTATTGGCCAGTACTTAAATTTCCATAATTGAATCAAAGAATTCAGGAGTTGAAGGTCTTTTATACTCAGCCAATCCTACTTCTTCATTCAGTTAGTCCTTTGAATGGGATTTCATTGGTTCTAAAACAGCCTATGTCACTTCTTACATACAACCTTAAGACAAGCCACTGTCCGAAGGAACCTCTTGACCAAGATCTTGGTTGATTTACTGTGACCTGCTAGAGTGATACAGCTCCAGCGACGAAACCTCTGTTTTTGTTCCTCCTGTATTACCTACCTACTGCAGAACCTGACATAAGATAGAAAATTGATCTATGTATTGACTGAATGGCGAAATATAAGATCAGGAAAACTGGATATTAATATGGCAGAAATATACAGACTTACAGGGATAGATTGACTTCCAACAAAAATGCCAACTAAAAGGAAAAAGTCAGGTTAAAATGACCTTTGATATAGTTGGATCCAAGACAGCCCTTCTCTTTTCCCCTCGGTAACATTCCTTTCCTCAGTAATCCTTTCGCTTTCTTTGCATTTCAAACTCTGTAAATTTTAAGACTATAGAAATTTTTTTTTTTTTTAAATTTTATTGAATCACCATGTGGAGGGTTACATAGTTCTCAGGATTATGTCGGTTATACAGTTCTCAAACACCCTTCACTTCACCAGTGCCCATCTTCCATCACCAACCCCCCCAGTATACCTGCCGCCCCCTCCCACCTCCCCAGTCCCAACCCTTGCCCATGATATGTTTCACTTCGTTTACGCCTTATTTCGCCTTATTTCGATTACATTCCATGTTTCAACACACAACTCACTACCGTTGTTGGGGTTTCCCCCAAAAAAGAAAAGCAGTCCTATTGCCAAGGAGGCATTTGATAGTTCTCCATTGCTAAGAATATAGAGATATTAAGTCCCGCTGTTTGTTACATAGTTTTTCTTTTTCCCCCTTGCCCCGCGCCACCGAGTTCACGCCTGTTTTAGTAATCGCCACGCTGCCTGACAAGGGAAAAAAAACCGAAAAGGATGGTTATTTCCCGTCATCAGCAGGCGTGGGGCTCTGGCTTAGTTGATAGACTTGTAGAGTATCTGCAAGCAGTCTCTGGAACCGACGGTCTTGCGCTGGTGTCGGCTCCGGCTCGAGATTCCACCAGCGTCCCGCTGTTCCTTGTACATAATTTTTCCCCTTATATCCCATTCCCACGCCACCAGGTCTGTTTGCTTAATGGACATCACACTGTAGTTGATGACACACCGCGTTTCTTCCCGAGAAAGAAGAAAATTTCTTCTCAGCCGGCGTGGGGATATACCTTAGTTCAGTCTAGTGAGATGACTACCACTTTGATTGCCTTCAATATTTCAGCAACAGACTTACTATTAGGATCTCCCACAAAAGTCCGCCCCATTAGAAAGGAACCATTACATATTGCTCATACTAAGATGACATTAAGTCCGCGGCCGCGCGGTTTTGGGTTTCTGTATAAAGTCCAGGGAAAGTACAACCAGAAATAACATCACTATAAACTTTTACCCTTTTATGGTGCTCATAAGATGGAGAAACCTAGAGAGAGGCTCGGCGTCTCCGTTTTGCGCTCAGGAAAACCGCGGCCCCTGCGCTGTGCTCAGGGGGGAGGAGTTGAGAGAGAGACAGGTTAAAAGAATAGGGGGATGCCCGGGTCCCACAGCTTCAGCACGCCGTGGGGTCTCTGGTCCCATGCCGGAATTAGTTCAGTGGGCTGCTTGGGGTCCGAGGGCGCTCCCTCGGGCCCCTCCATCATGCTCCTTCCACAGCCGGGTCCAAAAGGAAGCAAGACTATAGAAATTTTAAAATGTGTCTATGTGTGTATGTGGAGCAGTTCAGAAAAGGTCATAAGGATAAATAAACTTTCTATGTTGAACTATGTTCCATAACTGAGTTATGGTTAAAATTTGAAATATGTGTTTAGTTTTACAACACATTATTGGAACTTGGGTCACGTTGGCTTATCTATATCCTTTTGAGACTATTTGAAAATCCTGTTCAATGGAACCCAAAGAGCCGTTTCTTTCCTACCTGTGAAGCAGCGCTCTTCTGAGTAACCCACCCAGGCCTTGCGTCACGCAAGCCTCTGCTCAGGCCACTAGCATCGGGAGCTGGTTTGGGCTCTGAATAATCTTGGAGTATTTTCTTTGCCCAGAGTAGCTCACACACATGGCGTGATGGGCTGAACACTCACCTTGACATTCTCGAGGACTGTCCGTTTGTCGTTTCCCTAAACACTTCTCCCTGTGCTGGCCCTCATCTAGTAGCTGCTTTGGGAAACAGAGGCGCCTTGACCCAGACTTCTAGCTCCGACCCCTCAAACAGGGACAGGTTTCCACTCCCTTGTACGCTTTCTCTGACTACCCATTTGGGGCATCTTTCAGTGTGATCTCAATTTTAAGAGATGATTTTAACTGGAACAGCCTGCACTGTCTAATGTCGAGTCTAGACGATCAGATTTCATATACTTTGTCCACGTTTAGTTTCAGACGAAGGAATGAATCCAGTGACTTTTGCTACTTATTTACCAGAAGCAGTAGGATTTGTGTTTATATCATATCCAGGAAATTGATCTTTAAAGTGTTTTCTGTAAATGTAAGTGAGGCCTTACATTTTATTGTCTTGATATAGCTCTTCACCACTAATATGTTCTACATGATTTACCCAATTTCCGGAGCTAAATTCTGTTTTTTTCTTTACCCCGGAGGGATATAGAGGTGTGCCATTTTATGACTAACAGTCTCTTTTGGATTTTCATGAATAGAAGAAATTAAAGAAAATGCATATTAGTATGAAAGAAACGTTAATGGTAAATTTTTAAATAGTAGTGGTTCGTATGGCAGGAAAAGAAAACGCAGACTGTCAGTATTCTGTAGCCTGGAGATTTGATGCAGATTAGAAAGGGGAGTTGAAGGGGAAAAGAATGAAAGAAATCGTCTCTGAAGAGATGAGTGTTAGACTCAGTAGAAGGAGAGATCATACATTTAGTTCATTTGTCCTGTCTTAATTCCTAAGTACTATTCTCCAGAAAAATGAGCTACTTGAAGAGCTGACTGATTCAAGAGAACTATGGAAAATACAGATGAGCTTCTTGCTGTGCCATAGTATAAGAAAGTACTCAAGAAAACAATGCAAAGCAATGATAGAAGACATAGAAGACAGATTACAGGAGCTCCTATTAGCAAAATATTGGTAAAAGATAGGACAGGGCAAGAAAAATGAATAAGGATGTTTATGGAAGGTAACTGAAGGAGTAAAAAAAGATATGTGACTGTCAGATTAATAGAAGGATAGAAAAGTTAGTAATTGATAAAGAAAATCTTCCTTATCTGATTCAGAGACAGAATGGTGTAAACTGCATCATGCTAGGCACTTTGGAAGGCTAATATTATAGGCACAGAGTAAGAAATAAATAATAATTGACTTTAGTCTTCTTGCTGTTGTAAGTTTAAAAGAGACTGGCAAGTGGATAGGTCATTTATTCGTTATCTTATTACTTCTCTCATGTAAGACTTCGTTTTCTTTTGTATTCAGCTATTATATATTCCATTGAATAGATGATGCATTCATATGGACTGCTTATAATACAATGAAATATTATTCATTGTGATAGGGCCTCTTCATTCTATAGATGTTTATTATAAAAGGAAGTGTAGTAGAGAGATGTAGGATGGAATGTGAAGTATAAAGATGGGAATAAAAATCCTACAAATGGTGAAGAGATAGTACAGGTGTCAAGGCACTTTCCTTGTGGATGGCCAATCCAGGTGTGGTGTCCCAGCGCCCAGAAGTGATCCCTGAGCCACAGAGCCAGGAGTCAGTCCTGAGCACAGCTAAGTCCCCGCTTGTCCCCTCCAAAATATCAACAACAGAAGAAGTACCTAAAACTGCACCTATAAATGGACAGCCAATGGTAACCTCTTTCTCTCTGGGTTTCCATGCTGGTTTAAAGACCGTGCTAAGTATGTATATCTAATGCTGTGTTTTTATATTCTTCATAACATGTTTTTTTCTTAGGTGCTTAACTCTACGATGCAAATTATACTTTGACAACTTATTGTCTCAAAGAGCTTATTGTGGAAAAATGAATTTTGACCACAAGAATGAAACTCTCACTATATCAGTAAGTATCTTTTGGTTGTTGGTCATTAGAAAAATTAGCCGCTGTTCATCTTTTAATAATATATTGGTAAGATTATCTATTCTCTTTGGGAAAAAAAAGAACTTTACTTTAAGGGTAGTGTGCCAGAATTATGTGTGACAGTCATTATGGAAAATCTAAGCCTCTGGTTTTAAGACAAGATTTCTCAAAAAATATCCTACCCCATGTAATCGCTTGGTATCTCTGAAGGTGTCCTAAATACAATCTCTTTTAGATAAACAAAGTCACCACATTCAACTTCGCAGTAACCTCTTTTAGAATTCTTTCAATCACATGTATTTAAAGAAATTTTCACTCATCATGGCTTATTATTTTTTGTTCAGTATGAGTCTTGTATCTGGTTGTGTCTTTATGGCATTCAATAATTATTTTTAAAGCTCTTTAACCACTAGATGTCATTGTAATTCAGTTAACAAAAGATTATTTTGATACTTGTAAGTATAAAAGAAAACAGGAATAGCAAATTCAAGACAACAAACTGCATAGGAATGTATTTGATCAAGGAGGTAAAAAATATGTATACTGAAAAAAATATAAGACGATTTATCAAAGAAATTGAAAAAATTACACATTAATGGTAAGATACCCGGTCTTTATAGATAAAATCGATACTGCTCAAATGTTAATGCTATCTGTAGATTCAATGCAATATCTATTTAGATGCATTGTTGACAAACACAGAAAATAGGGGCCAGAGAGATATTACCACGGGTGAGGTACTTGCCTTACACGTGGGCAGCCGAGGCTCAGCTCCGGGTCATACGGTCCTCTGAGCCCTGCCAGGAGTGATCTCTGCATGCAGAGCCAGGAGAAGTAATCCCTGAGCACCATCATGGCCCCAAAACCAAATAAAAATTTTTTAAAAAAATTTGTTTTAAAGACAGAAATAGTCCTAAAATTTGTACGAACCATCTGAAGATACCAAATCAACAAAGTTCTTTAGAACAAAACTTAGGGTTACCATACTTCCTGGCTCCAAAAAGCAGTAGTGACACAAATACTACAGGACTGATGAAACATTTTTAAATTACTGTTTTAAGCCCAGGCGTTAACTCATGCTTATACATAGTCAATTAATAATACTCGTTTAGCTAATAAAATCCAGTGGTTATGGAGTCTGTTCAGTAAGCGGTGATGGAAAACTGAGTATCCACATGTAAAACAATGAAACAGTAGATGTGTCTTAGACCGGTCCCAAGAGCAGCAAAAATGGACTGAAGACTTAAACATGCACAGGTGGTGTATGTTGATATTTTGATGCCGGATGGGTTATGGTCCTTGCAGGAAGATCGTTTCTTTTGATCGTTAGTGTTTGCCTGCCACTGGCACTGTTAGTGGTTTGCTGCTTTTCTTTTCAGTTGTAGTTAACACTCATGCTAGCTTGTACTTTTGACCTACGAAGTTCCTGCACCTTCACTGCCACCAAAGTACCCAGCACCCTCCACCGCAGTACTGTGTCGCCCTAGTCTGCCTCTTCCTCTCCCCACTCTTCCCCCTACTGCGTGATTCTCTGCGTTCTGCAGTCAGAGGCCTAGAGTTTGTCACTGTTTGGTAGTTCCCATGTGTTGTTTCTCTGTATACCTCAGATAAGTGAGACTACCTGGTATTTGTTCTTTTCCCTCTGACTTATTTCACTTAATATGATGCCCTCCACTTCCATCTAAATCGCAAAAGGCTCTGAGATTTTTTTTCTTATAGTAATATAAAGTACGTTGTATCTAACACGTATTCTAAAACATAATAAAACATTTCTTGTAATACCTGCATAATATTCCTTTGTATATATACACCACAACTTCTTGGACATTTAGGTTATTTCCGTATCCTGGCCTTTGGGCACGGGGATTTAATGAACATGGGTGTGCAGGCATTTTTTATTAAGCCTTTGGAATTTGGGGGTGTCTAGTCTAGTTACATTGAGAAAACTCGAATTTCAGTTTGATTCTCTTTCTTTCAAACAAAACTACCTTTAAACTGCTTATTGTTTTACTGTAATGTATTTTAAAGGGTATAATGTCATTTCCACATCACTCAAGGCCTTCAGTTTTTATCTTGTATGTGTATGTATGTGTCTATATAAATGTTTAAAAATACCCATTTCCTTTTACGCCGACCAAACTGTTGTGTATTTTCTTCTGTTAACTCCTTAAGGTTCAGCCTGGAGAGGGGAACAGAGCTGCCTTCAATGACATGCGAGCCTTATCTGGAGGTGAACGTTCTTTTTCCACAGTTTGCTTCATTCTTTCTCTGTGGTCCATTGCCGAATCTCCCTTCAGATGTCTGGATGAGTTTGATGTCTACATGGTAATATTAATTTTTAAGTTCTCCAATCTCTTTGTTGTTGAAAGTATGTATTCTCAAAGGAGCAAATTTCTCCTTATTTTTTTTTTACCCTCTTTGATGGTGCTAGATATCGAACCCAGGGCCTTAAGTATGCAAGGCAAATGCTCTACTGCTGAACTGCATGTAGGCCATTTCTACCTCTAAGGCAAAATGTGTGATCCAAGTACCAGGGTTATCGTGAAGCTACGTGAGGACCTGCATCTATTGCCCATAGTGTGGTACAGACATAAAAGTCCTCATAAATGATCTAGCAGACTTCTTTATTCTGTATCTCAAGGGATCTGGGTTTATACTACACTACTCCAGCAAAATTGTTTTAGCAAGAATGGTAAAGAACTTCTATATTGCGTTAATTGAACCATGAATATAGTGAACTTGCATTGCATGTGTAAGACCCTGATTTTTGATCCCTACACCACAAATATTTTATTCTTAAGGTGGTTGATACCACAGACAACCTCCTAAGATGCATTATTCAATTCCATGAAGGTAGAAATTAGCTATAAAATAGGAAGAAAGCCAGGGAAAAGCACTAAGAGCATGCTGTTAACCTTTGGGTCAAAGAAGAACTCGGAGAAGAAGTTAAAGAATTCCTCAGAATGGGGCTAGTGAGATAGTACAGCTGATCCAAGTGCAGTCCTGGGCACCCCGCCTTGTTCCCTGAGCACTGTCAGATGCTATCCCTATGAACATTAATGTAAATGTTCTTGACAAAGTCTTAGAAAAACAACCCCACCAGTATATTAATAGAATCATATACCATCAGCAAGTGGGATTTATCTCAGAGATGCAAGGATGGTTGAATATGTGCAAATCAAACAGCATAATACATCATATTGAAGGACAGATAAAAATCATAGGATCCTGTCAGTTGATACAGAGAAAGCTTCTTTTTATCTCTTTTTGGATCACACCCAGCGATGCACAGGGGTAACTCCTGGCTCTGCTCAGGAATCACTCCTGGTGATGCTCAGGGGACCATATGGGATGTTGGGGATAATTGGAGCATTTTTTAAATCTCTCTCGGTCTAACCAACTGCTTTTTTTCTGTTTTGTTTTCTATTGGGGTCTTCTTTGCTTATTATACTGTTTATTTTCTTAGATAACATTCCCTACCACAGTTCCCAAAACTACTACCTGCATTTGGATACCAGGAGATACAAGAATCTCATCCTGACACCTCTCTGGCCCTGTCCAATAGATGGTGTCCAGCAGCTGCCCATTAGGCGTCACCCATAATAGATGACCTAAATCTCAAACCCAACCTGAGATTCAATTTGAGTCTTTCCAAAGTATCTTCTTTTTCTTGAATTACATGCTTTGGTTACTGGAAAACTGCCTCTTCTCTCTCAGTCCCTCGGAAACCTTTGATTTATGTGTGATCATTCCTTTCTTTTTACTCACGTCTTCTAATGGAAGAATGTACTTATGAGCCTTTAGAGCAGGCAGGTCTCCATGTGAGTCCTGTGTGCTTCCACAGCCAGTGCTCTCCGCCATGTTCTGTTGCCGCGTGAGGTTTCAAGGAGACCTTTAAGATCCTGTGTCCTGACTTTATCTTTGAGGAGTTAGGGACTCCTCATGGGAGGGGCAATGGAGACTTACTCCCCCGCTTCCTGTTTTTAACTCAGAAAATACAGATCTATAGTTCAGTTCACTTAATTAAAAAATCTGTTACAACTAAGCATTTTTTAAAAATCATACCAAATGTGTTATCTTATATTAAAAAACCTCAGTCTAGAAGTTGTAATTGATTCGATGGTAAAAGGTGGTGGGGGCAAAAGCTTTTGGAACATCTTAATCACTGAAAGAAAATTTTGAGTAAGTTGGAAACAGTCATTTCTGATATTATGAGTGTACATCTTTTATTTATTTATTTATTTGTTTATTTATTTATTGGGTCACATCTGGCCATGCACAGGGGTTACTCCTGGTTCTGCACTCAGGAATCACCCCTGGCAGTGCTCAGGGGACCATATGGGATGCTGGGAATTGAACCTGGGTCGGCCACTTGCAAGGCAAACGCCCTACCCACTGTGCTATTGCTCCAGCCCCGAGTGTACATCATTTTATATAAATTAAATTTATTACTTTCCAGTTGTTTTGAGTATTTTGTTATTATTGCTAAGTTGTTTGAGAGAATGGCCTGTGCATATTAATTTTTGACTATAGAAATCACCTAGGAAATATGTGTTCAATTATTTTAGCTAATAGTTTCACGTACTGCCTTCCTACATGAACTGTTCGGCACTACAGCTGAGGTAACAAGATATCCCAATGGGATATCCCTGTCCACTCTCCAGAGGCTTGTGAAGCAGAACAGTGCACTTTTACAAGACCTTGCCTGAATTGATAGTCGCTCTCTAAGCCTCTGCCTTTGCTCTCCAGGACATGGTCAACCGAAGAATTGCAATGGACATGATACTCAAGATGGCAGATTCCCAGCGTTTCCGACAGTTTATCTTGCTCACCCCTCAAAGCATGAGGTAACCTTCGAGTACTTTTCTGTAAACATCCCATGTATATAAAAGGAAAAAAATCTTCTATAAACTTAATTTTGTTTTTTGGTACAGCAAAGGAGTGTAATTTTAATTCTCTTAACTGCAAATGAATTAGTGACCAATAAAATGAACAATTTAACTCCTGTATCAGTTCAGGATATTTAAGTTTATATTTTTATATATTTAAAATTTTTTTATGTCAGTCTCCCATTGCAGAATCAGTTGATTGGAACATAATTTTTGACTTGTTCCATTTTAAATGCTCTATGATTATCATGACCAACTAATCAAAAGTAATTTTAGAAATTCTGTCTTGACTAAGGAAAAATATTCTTGATTTCCTCGGCCTTGTATCTTAGTGACATACAAGTACCATTTTTTGCAAACAGAGTTCTGTTCATTATTGTTCAACGTACATCAGGTACCTGTGAGGTCAGCAATTGGTATTCTGTGTCTTACATGGTCACTTGCTTACACAGGGATTTAAAATTGGGATTAGAAATATTTGTGTAACTTATTTTTTTAATTATAATTAATATGTAAAGATTTTTTTTCTCGGAATTGAAAATCTGTGGCACTCAGCAGATTGTTTTTCAATGGAAGTAAATTATTATTACAAATTTCATTCTAGAATGGCAGATATCAGATATGCACCCATTAACAGATTATAACCTTTATATATTTTCATAAGAAAGAATTGAAATGTTTTTCAGTATGATGAAACTTTCCCTGGCAACTTGAGGGTTTTTTTTTTTCCCCTCTATAGCTCACTTCCATCAAGCAAACTAATTAGGATACTTCGGATGTCTGATCCTGAAAGAGGACAAACTACACTACCCTTCCGACCTGTGGCTCAAGAAGAGGAAAATGAGCGAAGTTGATTTGTAACTTAATGCGCCATGTCGTCATGTGGAAAGATTTGTTAAAGGGAAAGTCAGTTTTGGACTATTTGATGAAATAAAATGATACTGAAGATACTCCTAAGAAAATCCTTTATATATCTTACCCCAGCAAAATATGTAAATAAGCCTACAAAACAAACAATAACCAGCAATTTAAAATTACTATTTGCATTACTATGAGAAAATCAGTTTCATAGGTCTGGTTTTAAATCTTGTTTGTTTTTACTTTTGTTTTTGTTAACCATCTACTTTTATAGATTCTTTTTCAGAAGCAATTTTGTACATATGTACATGTACATACCTGTTTAGTTTGGGTTAATTTCTATAGTGTTTTGTAAGAATTAAAATAAAAGTTTGAGCACCTGGTTATATTTAGTTTTGCTTTCCAGAATCACATCTCACAGCAGGGGGAGCACACGGGCACTCTGAACAGGGACCAGTTTTATACAGTGGGCTTCTTGTCGCTTTGCTCTGAGGCTCCCTACCTGCTGACTCACGGACTTCGGGCAGAACCCCTGCACCCGCACAGGCAGATTTTAATCCCAAGTTGACAACCTAGATCTGGAGTATACTTTTAATTCCTGTGTTTCGTCTCATTTAAGATGCTCTCTGTGTATCACACTTCAGCACTGCCAAGCCCAACACCGGGCCTTTGCTCCGTCTAGTCGCTGTCATGTACCGGGCTGCGTGTCTGCACCCTGTCGGATCTGGAGTGGGACAAACTCTCTTGCCTGCTGACCCTCAGTGGGCTTGGTCTCAGCCCTTCCTGTTTGACGTCCAGGAGCTCCCCAGCTCTGGCTCAGCTGAGCAGTGCTCAGACCTGAAGGATGTGTAGTCCAGGAGAAGAAAAGTAAACTGGGAGCACTAGAAGCGGAGGGAGGCTCCTCCTGGAGCAGGAAGTAGGAACCAAAGGCCAAGTTGTCAGTTGGAGCTGACATGAATGATGAAACATAATGTGGTCTTGGAGATAGAAAAAAAAAGTGTGTCAAGATCGGTAAACATGTGCTCTATTGTGGGAAAGGAATTGATGAACTTTTTAAAGAAAGTACCAGTATTCCTGCCAGTATTTTCTGTTTGATACTAAAACTTTTTAAAAATGCATTGCTGTCTAACCAAAAGCATTCCTTGTATTACTAGCAATAAATGTTTTGTTAAATTCCAAAGGAAGTATTTTAAAGTTTTTTAAAAAAAATATTTTTAAAGCAGTGATACTTTTCAGTTACAAAGAAAAGCTGAATTTTGGTTTTGGTGGGCAATGGTAGTCTGATTTAGTCTTTAAGTTCAGATCTGACATGAGAAGTCTAAATACTTGTACAGAAAGATATACCTTCTGAATATCTTAAACATCTTCAGTAAGCATATAAAGTCAGATTTTTTTAAGTTACATTTGTAGCATTTGTATCAAAACTATTTTAACATACATGTGCTTTTTCAAGTTAAAAAAATGTAGAATATGCCAAATGCAAATACTTATATTAGCTTAATAATTTTGTGTCTAAATTTTTGTGACAATTTTTTAATGCTGTGGTTCTTAATACAGAGTGGGAAAAATATTCCTCATGACTAATAATTCCTCAGAAAAAAAAATTCTTCAATAAATATCTCTGTTGAGTCGAAACATTATTCCTTTGGCCTCACAAAGTTTTGATTTCAATAATCATAAGTAAATCTGTCTTCAGTTATATTCTAATTAATCATTAATTAGAATTTAAATGTTTTTAAAATGTCTCTTCATAATAAAACTTAAGTTTACATGAATGAAGATCATGCTTTTGTGAATTGGGGATGGTAATTAATTAAATGGAGCCTCTTCTTGAATAGTGATTTACATACTTCTCATACAGATGAGTCTTTAACTCTTCGTTTTTTTATCAGTGCAACTAGGACCAAACTGAGTAGAACTGTTTTGGAAAATAAGAAAGACTTCCTTGAAGTCTGAAAATCTACCTCTTCATGCAGGGTAATCATTGATTAAAATTTCAAGAATAAATTTGGTGAGTTTCAGCAAAACGGAGTTGATGTAGCTACTGAAACTGGTGATTACACTAAAGATTCAGGCATTGTCTCAAATATTTTCCAGATTTTTACTTCTCCCTTTTGCCCCTTCTCTTTGAACATCTTGTAATGACTGAGCTGTTCATATATCAGATCAAAATGTTTTTATTCTGTGTAAGAAACATTGATTGGGACTCAAGAATTGGATCAGAAACATTGAGAGAACCACGTGATCCAGACGGTTAAGTTTTCCAAAGCGAAAATTAAATGTGTAAATTATTTTATCCTGAGATGTGTAAATTATTTTACCCTTTATCCACTTTCTGATTCAGCTTATCACTTGCTTTATTCACCTGGATGTCTGTAGATAGGTAATATAGATAGATGTCTATACTTGGAAGAACTCATTCTCAAGAGAATTGGTTTGAAATTCAAAAGTTAGATAGTTACCAATACTTTATGGCTTGAATAAATGATGTCTGTTGACTTGAAGATAAAACATTATTTGTAATAGGTTTTATCCTAGTCAATAGTGTGGATGTAAGTTAGTTGATTTCTTGAGTCAAATGAAGTTTTATTAATTATGTAAGATATAGCTGCTCTGCCAGCTACTCAGCAACCTTCGGGCGCACTCCATCAACCTCAGAGAGATCAACTTGAGGCTGCAGGTGTCCCAAGTGCTGCCCAGAGACGCAGGCAAGGTGCATGTTTGTCAGTGTGCAGATTGTTACAACATGCCATTTGACCAAAAGCTTACATTCGGTAGACTTGGGAACACCTGTGAGGGTGATTCAAGGCCGCCCCAAAAGCCTCCATCCCTGTCGGAGAGCCTGGCAAGCTACCAAGAGTATCCCACCCGCACGGCAGAGCCTGGCAAGCTACCCGTGGCGTACGTTCGGTGTTTCGATATGCCAAAAACAGTAACAACGGTCCTCATTTCCCTGACCCTGAAAGAGCCCCCAATATGCTATCGGGCTACACTAGCACGCAACAGGTGTGAATGGAGATGTTACTGGCACCCGCCAGATGCCAGTGACAGTGACATAGTTATATATGATATTAATACTTAGCCTATGAAGTTTTGGCAACAGCTATTGCATAGAATTCTAGATAAATATCTGGACACTCTAGATACATATTCTGGGTAAATGATAACTCATTAATCAGCAAGCTTAAGAGGACCCTTGCTTGGGCCAAAGAAATAGTTCAAAAGGCCGAGTACAAGCTCTGCATACAGAAGGCCTTTCAGTTTAATTCAGGGCATCACCTGGTCCACTGAGCATCATCAGATGTGGCCCAAGAGCCAAAAAGAAGAGAACTCTTGCTGCCTAATTTTTCTCCAGTTTGTAGAGATTAATTTACTCAAATGATGTTTCTGCCATGTACTATTTAAAGCACTGGAAATACTGACTACTGAAACTGAATCTCCCCTGCGGAGCTGAAGCCAAATTAAGGAGATGGTACCCTATATGACTGCAGATCAGAGTAATTGCTATGAATGCTTACAGCAGGGGAAGGAGTTGCGAACGGAAGGAAATGGTATTTGGATGCAACCTTACGGGAAGGCCTTGGCAAAAGGTAGTATTTAAGCTGAGGCCTGACACATGAAGAGACTGAGCCAGGATGCAGTTCACTGTTAACCATCCTGGTAGAACTGTCAGGACAGTGGCTTGAGAACTAGGTGAGCAAAGGGTGTGCCGAGGGTTAAGTTTCAGTAGGAGTCTGAGATCTCCTTATGTGCCAAACAGATTTTTCAGACCTGTTCCGGTAAGCAAGTTCCAAAGATTGGTGGCTGGTGTTTTTTGGAATTTGCAAATTTGCAAGTTTCTTGGAATTTCCTGAATTCCCAAATCCCCCCATTCTTAGATGGGGGCTGGGCAGAGAAAGAGCAGGCAGGTTTTGCAGTGGTGAAGGTAAGAGGGTGTGTGATTTCACTGAAGTGTTAGAAAGGTTCCAGTTTGAAATCTAACTGCAGTGGGACTTGCTGATCAGAACCCTGGACTGGGGGAGAGAAATCAAGGCCTGGAAATCAGATGAGTGATGGTGCCTTTCACATGTAAGAAGAATATGGGGCCCGGGGAGGGCGGTGAGAAGCTCCGATGAGCATAGGATATTTGAGGTAACGAGCGAATTTTTGATGGTAACTTTACATTGGTGAACACCAGGATTGGAACAGCAGCATAAGCGTCAAGGGGTTACCACGACTGTTAAATGCTGAGAAAACCTTATTTCATGTCTAATTACTGGCCAGTGGAGACCTAAAGGAACGGCCTTTTTTATTTAGAAGCTCTAATTTGACTTTCAGTTTCTCACTATACCCCCCACGTATCGCTTGTCCTACGGCTTTCTTTAAGGACATTGGTGGAAGCCTCTTTTACTTCTTGACATGATTTCCAGCTGTGGTGGAGGAAATAATTCTCTGGTCTCTCCATTAATTAACTCCTCTCCATCCCCTCTCCCCGCACCTCCCAGAACAACCTTCCTGGCGGTTCCCAGTGCTGGGAATCAAACAGTACAAGGGATGTGCTTTACCGTGGACAGCAAACCCAGCCCTCATTCTGGCCTCTCCAGAAAAGTAGTTTGTTGTTTATCAAAAGTGATCCTGAAAGAGAAAATACAGGAAAGATGAAGACCGAAACAATGATTTATTAAAAAAAATAAATAAAATTTAAAAAAAAACCCTAAAGGTTTAGAGTTGGGCCAGAGAGAGATCAGTGGTAAGACTTGCCTTGCATGCAGCTGCCCCTGGTTCAAATCCCCTAACACCACATACAGCCCCTGAGCACCGCCAGGGGTCACTGAGCACCAAGCCAGGAATAGCCCCCGACCTCTCCACCCCGAACACACCAAAATAAAGAGTTGATGAAGTAAATTCAGAAATGCAGGATTTGTACGTTCTTAAAGGATGGCACAGAAGTCCAGCCTGAATATTCCAGAGTTGAAGGAGGGCCTTTCTCTCCACTATTCTTTCCTAATTTAGCTTTGGAAGGTAGTCGTGTCTACTGTATTCCATTCGTTGAAAGAAAGCACTGCCCTGTCGCACTGTTGTCCCATTGTTCATCGATTTGCTCGAGCGGGCACCAGTAACGTCTCCATTTTGTGAGACTTGCTGTTACCGTTTTTGGCATATCAAATACACCACGGGGAGCTTGCAAGGCTCTGCCGTGCAGGCAGGATACTCTCGGTAACTTGCGGGCTCTCTGAGAGGGACCGAGAAATCGAACCCGGGTCAGCTGCATGCAAGGCAAATGCCCTACCTGCTGTGCTATTGATCCAGAAAGAAAAATATACCTGGGTTAAAAAGGTATTAGATTTTTCACGGGGCTGGTGGGGAGGAGGGGTGCATTTTAACTAGAGCAGCCACAAGAGTTAAACAGCTAATTTGGTCATTCACTTGAATGTCCAGAAGAAGCCTGTTGTTGGTTCTTTCCCCAGAGCCACTGGCTGGTTGGGATACTTAGGTCAGTGACAACTCGTTACTAAAGTCTGTGTGTTTGGATGAAATAAGATTAGAGGACTACTACATTCAACGCAGTATCACTGGTCTGTGCTTCTTCTTTTTTTTCCTTTTTTTTTTTTTTTTTTGCTTTTTGGGTCACACCTGGCGATGCACAGGGGTTACTCCTGGCTCTGCACTCAGGAATTACTCCTGGTGGTGCTCAGGGGACCATATGGGATGCAGGGAATTGAACCCGGGTCGACCGCGTGCAAGGCAAACGCCCTACCCGCTGTGCTATCGCTCCAGCCCCTGTGCTTCTTTCTTTTCATCCCTATTCTTGACTTCCGGTGACAGGCCATTCCCTACAGATGGCCACAACAGTACGTCTGTCTCATAGTCTTCCAGGACCTTGCATGGCAAAATCGAATACCTTTTTAATCCAGGTATATCTTTCTTACAACCAATAGAACATAGTAGACATGACTACCTTCCAAAGCCAAATTAGGAAAGAATAGTGGAGAGAAAGGCCCTCCATCTCTGCGATATTCAGGCTGGCCCTCTGTGCCATCACGGAAACTGACTTACCACATAGTTAGGCCACTTCAAGTATGGGGAGAAGCCACCCAGAGAACCCCTTTAACTACAGGGAGAGAAAGATACCCAGGCCTCAGCCCCTTCAGCCCTGTTTCTTATCCTACTACTGCCCAAATGCCGAAGTTACAACCGCCTCAATTCCCAAATTCCTAGCTCACAACTATGAGATCTAGAATTATCACATCAATGACAGTTTAGTATTTATAAGCAGGATTAACAAAAGAAAAAAATTAAGCAGGTGGGCCTTGTTCAAATGATCCTGAGATGCGTCAAATGATCTTCATGAATCCAAAGAACGTTTAGGAGAATATAGAAATGGAAAGGACCTCAAGGATGCTATTGGTGAGTGCTAAAGGGAAGGAAGGACAGTAGAAGGCAGGAGACCAGAGGACGCTGTTAAGGCAATTGTGGCCCAAACCCTCAATTCCCTAATAAAATCAAATCCATTAGTCCCTTAGTTAGGACTCAGCTAATCTAAGGCAGTGCTTTCAGAGTGCTACAACCCAGGTCTTTTTCTAAGGGCACATATCCCTGGTCCTCTCCATTAAATAGGAATGTCTGTTTCACCCCTTTCAACAGTGAAATTCATAAATTGATAGGAAACCCATAGATTTATTTTTTTAAAAAATAATAATTGTAATTCTTTTTCGACATAAAGTGGCTACAAAAGAAGCTTTTGTACTCCTAAACTTTTATGAACAAGCAGTCGACAGATAACACTACTCAGCTTGAAATACAAACTACTTTTGTGGAGAAAAGCTACTGATTTCAAGGGTAGAACAAGCAGTGTCAAGGGTCATGGAGAACAAGTCCAGTAGGACAGAGCCCTATTTAAGGAACTTCAGAAAGGTACCTGGCGGGATTGCAGGATTTTTATGGATAAGACTGCGATGTACCTTCTAGGTGCCCCTTTTTCCAATTTCCTCTCTCCTGCAGCCAGCACCCTTCCCACTATTGTATGTCACATAAGTGGGGAGAAGGCAGATAATTATCTCCTGGATTCTCTGAAATAAATAATAATAATAATAATAATAATAATAATAACAATACCATGTCTTCTGCTTGAGTAAACACCTCTGAGAAGCCTTTAGACCAGAGATTCCCAACCTTAGTTTGCCTACTTCCCCTTTTCAGGAAAAATAAAAATAACCTTCAATGTGTGGGGTTATTGTGCACATTCCCCCCCACCAAAAAGAAAGAAAGGAGAAGGGAAGAAAAGAAAAAAGAAAAGGAAAAAAAAGAAGATAAAAGAAAAGGAGAGAAAAGAAAAGGAGAAAAGAAAAGAAAAAAATCTACCTCCTTTAAGAGAATATACAGCATCTCCAACAGTCCACGAGACTGTTTCTGCCTTTCCCTAATGCCCAGGATTCCAGAGTCCCTAAAGGGACCCACTTTGGGAAACAGGGCTTTCCACAGTGACCTGAGAACTCAAGTCTGCCCCTTCAGGTAGAAGATTTCTCTGGTTTTCTGGGAAGGAGTGAAAGCGTTTGGCCCACTAAGGAATAGGAATTGTAGCAACTCCGTGGACAGTAGCACGCAGATTCCCAAAGACTAGCCACAGGATCTCTCCTGTCAGTTGGTCTTCCAGGACCTAGCCACAGCCTATCATGGCGTAAAGTTTGATTCCCTTCTTGAATATGGGTGTATCTGTGATTTTCTTATCGCTAGCAGAATGCTGTGGCAGTAGCACTTCATGTCTTTGGGGGCAAGGTCAGCAAAGATGAAACTGGCATTTGTTTGTGCTGAAGCCCTCCTGAACCCCACGAGTCATATGAGAGTGTGAGGCCACAGGACTGTGAAGGAAGCACAGACAAGCCAGGCAGAGACTCTGGGTGGCAGAAGGTGCCCAGTCAGCACCTGGTTGTTTCCACTCTGGCTGCAATGTCAGACCCTCAGCCAGGCTATCATGCTGAACCCTTCTCAGAAACCCTCCTGACCCATGGAAAACATGAGAAATGATAAAATGACTCTAAGTCACGACATTTTAAGAATGAGTTGTGTGAGCAATACTAATTGAACCATTTCCATTCACAACTTCCCCCTAGGAATTGTTCTCATGTGATCATTATTTTCATTTTACATGACCTTGGTGTTTCTTTTGATGATTTATGTATTGCACATGCAATATTTCCATAGTATATATTGCATACAATGTTTTCATAGCATATATTGCATGCTACAATATTCATAGTATATATTGCATAGTATATAATGCATCTCATTTTCTCCACCCTTTCACTCAGTTTTGAAAATGTCTATTTTGCTGTGCGAACATGAGGCTGTTGCTTCCAACTGACGTGCAGAATGCCATCAGATACATCCACTTTTTCTACACTCAATTCTCCAGTAATGAGCCATTAGATTGGGAATTGACTCCAATTCCCCAGCCACAAGCAGACCTGTCCCAGATACCCCAAAGTGTGTCCTCTCGTGGCCTTCCGAGGGCTTCTTGAGAGTGATGTGTGGAAGGATGGGGAGGAGGCCTGGGTCGGAATACTTGTATGATTTGTTCTACCAGGTTCTTATGGACACTTCACCAGACTGCCAGACCACACCCAGCTATACTTCTGCAATGAGGTTAAAACAAAAAAGTAATGAGGTTTTACTTGCTTGTCTATTTTCTCCATTTTACCTCTATTATGAAACAATGATTATATTTGGAGGGTTTTCTGGAAGGCCTCCATGTTACTCAATTCCTTTTTCACAAGGTCTTTAAATATCACCTAATCATCCCTACTATAAATATCTATCGCTATATTCTATCTCTCTGTCCCACTTTGTTTGCTATATTTTTCCTTATTGTTCTTAAAAGTTCTTAATATTTGTGGATCTGATATTTTTTTATCTCCTCATTTCCCACAGAAAGTGTCAGGTACACAGTAGATGACCCATGAGGATCTACCATAAAAACAGTCAGTTCAGGGGGTGGAGTGATAGCACAGCGGGTAGGGTGTTTGCCTTGCACGCGGTCGACCTGGGTTCGATTCCCTGCATCCCATATGGTCCCCTGAGCACCACCAGGAGTAATTCCTGAGTGCAAAGCCAGGAGTAACCCCTGTGCATCGTCAGGTGTGACCTCAAAAGCAAAAAAAGAAAAAAAAAGGAACAGTCAGTCCAGTGTCTGACCTAAATGAGTGCCATTCTAGCTCCTCATACCCCCTCACCCATCACTTAGTCGGGAGAGGTCATCAGGAGAGTTCAACCTGCATCTACTTTGGACTCACTAATTAATCACAGAGGTTTAGGGTACCAGCACCTGCACTCACGACTGTTCTCTCGGGGAGCAGAAGTTTGGTTCTGTCCATTTCAAGTACCATTGGAATCCTGAGTGTTTGTAGTGAGGTTTGCTTGCTCCACTTTTCATTGAATGAAGAAATGGAATTATTAGGTTCTGCTCTCTGGTCTCAGGTAATGATCCTAAGACACACAAGAGTATTCGTTTGTATGTGTGTGTGATGTGTGTGGAGGGGTGGGAAAGAGGGGCGGGTTAAAGGGAGCAGAACTAAATTAAAAAATGCTTCCATGAATACTATAGTACCACACCGTCTTGATACTACTAATTCCATATGGGAAATCAAGTCTACATGAAATTGTAAGAAGATTCAGTTTCTTAGTTACATCACCTTAATCACTGAGCTCAATGTTGTGTCTGTAATGAGTGCTATGGCCTGTTCAGTGGTACAGAGAGTTCTGTGGGACAGCACTGGACACCCTGAACCTTTTCAGGCACCTTCTGTAAATGAAAGTGTCTCCTTTGAATTGTTAATGGAATCTCTTATACCTTCTTCCCCGGTGGCGGAATAGGTCAAAGTTTTGTCCAATTATTAAGAAGATCAACTGGTATATACTTTTGGTTTAGAAAGTCAGCATGTCTTTCCTGCTGGTTTCTCTTAGAGGGCCCACCTCAGACTACGAGCATACCCGTGTCCTTGCTGAGAAGAGCATAAGGCACCGCTAACACCACAGTCACACCAAGAGCAGATTTATTGTCATAGAATGAGCATTATTTGAGAATAAACAAGTTTCATGTTTTATTTAAACTTAACATGCCATATGAAGAACTGGAATGTTGCTTTTCCCCCTTTTCTTGTCAGTTAATTCTTCACATTCCAAAATTGTGGGTTTAAGGGTAGATTTTCTACACTGCTACCAGCTGACTCTTGATGAATAGAAACATCTGTCTCAATTTTTAAAATTATAAAAAAAATTGAGGGAAAATCAAATGTTATAAATTTATTTGGGACATCTCTTGCCACCTCTTTAGGAACCTTTAAAAACTCAAGCAGAAATCAATATACTTTCATCTTTTTTTTCACTTTTCAATAAATAATATCTTTGTATATATGTATATATAGATAGATATACTTAATCATTTAGCAGGGTTTTAGGGTTTATACTGCATTAATTCCAACACAGCTCTTTCCAGATTGGTAGGATGCAAATGAGGTAAGAATTAAGGCAAACCTAAAAGGCATGCAAATGTAGTACATCTCTATTCACTGATAATACAAGCTCTTGTGTGTGGACAGCACAGAGAAGCCAAGAGCCCCTTGGTGCATCTGTCCAGTACTATTTTACAGGAGAATGGTGACACAGCTTATAATTAAGTTACATTACTGTGAGGGGTCTCATTGCTACTAACATATGGAATCAAGGAGACAGGAGCATTAGCAAAACATGAACAAGAAATCATGTAACTCTTTGCAGCACATATCTGCCCAGGCTTTGGAGAAGGGTCTTGTTTTGTTTTTTAATGAAATGATATTACACATATCACATTGTGGCAGGTTGTTTGTTTTTATGATATATGCTTTTAAAATTCATTAGCAAATGACATTCTCATGCACACAAGTGTTTCAAACACAAGAAGCAAGTCCAAGGTAGTCCAAGCAATATTTATATGTGTATGTGTGTGTTGTGTGCATGTGTGTGTGTGCGTGTGTGTATGTGTGTGTGTGTGTGTGTGTGTGTGTGTGTGTGTGTGTGTGTGTGTAGCTGCAGACTGAATGGAACTAGTGACTTTTGTGCAGTCCATAGTATTGACCTCAGCTCATTTCTGAATGTCGCACTGCAGAAGTAATACGATAGAAGGGTCGCTCTTCGCAGCTTCTTTGAATTCATCCAGTGTTATCTGGTCATCTTTGTTCTTATCCATCTTGCTGAAAATCTTGTCTACTCGCTGCTCAGGCGTGAGACCATCCTCATTCATCTTCATCATGATCACGGTGCCCACCATTTTGTAGATAGCCTTGGGAAAACAAGAAGTAGACCATACAGTTCTCCTCTGATGTGATACATAATTTAAATTTATTCAAAGAACTACTAAAAATGGTTTTACATATGTATTATTTCCGTGACCAATTGGATATTTAAAAAATGGGATGACTCCAAGGTTTCTGTATGGAAGAAGTGGATACAAAGAGTAATAGTGCTATTAAGAATAGTGAATGAAGATTAGATTCAGGGAGGGAAATGATGAGTTTAGTTTTAAACCTCCTGCATTTGAAGTGTGTACTGTAGCCAATAAGCACCAGTTCTTGGAGACTTAAGTTGGAAAATGGAATGCAGTTCTAACTGAAAGGAGCCATCAGTCTGCTAAGATAATTGTGCAGTGTCCCAGCAAAATTCATCCCCTAAATCAGTGAGTTTAGGACATGCTATGAATTTTGGACTATTTCAAGTTAAGGAATATCACCAGAAACTCAAATTATCAAGTTCAATTAACTGTAAATTATGAATTCTCAAAGCAAAAAATTACTCAGTAGATAAAATTTTATTTCTTACTAAAGCACTTTCAAAAATCAATGCCCATCTATGCAGCAATTTGCAGGAAGGCATTCATAGAAACATTATAATAATAGACCCAACGGGGCAATAACATAAGAGCTTATCAGCTAGTTAACAGGGTCTCTCAGACATATCTATACTATTTTAGCAAAAATATGGAATGAAACTCTGATAAATGGTACAATGTAAATAAATCTCACTCTACCCTCAAAGAAGCCAGTCACAAAGGCACTACGGTATATGATATGATTCCAGTTCTACAAAATATCCAGTGAGATGCGTCCAAAGAAACAAAGCACAATCAGTTTCAGGATTCAGTTGTGTTTCATTTTTGTTTTCATCTTTGTTTTAGTCTCATTCCTGTTTCAGGGAATGGGCAGGTGGGCATCAGAAATCTCATGGGGAGAATAAAAGTATTCTACAATCAGATAATGACCAACGTTACAAACTTTGATAAATTTACTAGAACCATTGAATTGTACCGTTTAAGTGAGTGAATTATAACTCAAGTTTTTAAAAATGCTAATGAGGGGCTGGAGCGATAGCCCAGCGGGTAGGGTGTTTGCCTTGCATGAGGCCGACCAGGGTTTGATCCCCGGCATCCCATATGGTCCCCTGAGCACCGCCAGGAGTAATTCCTGAGTGCAGAGCCAGGAGTTACCCCTGTGAATCACCGGGTATGACCCAAAAAGCAAAAAAAAAAAAAAAAAAGCCAATGAAAGAGGGGTCAGGGATATAGTATAAGCGTTAAGGTGGCTGGTAAATTAATAAATCAATTAATTAGTTAATGCAGCTGAGTCCCATTCAACTTCAACATCACTATGGTCTCCCTGCACCACCAAGAAGTGACCCCCTGAAAACAGCCAGAAGTTAGCCCTTGAACACTGTCAGATGTGGCTCCAACCTACCCGCTTAAAACAAAAAGCCAAGTGAAAGAAAGAAAGTGGATCACTAACAAGTACTTCACCTAGCAAAGTAAAATGTCTGCTAGGTTAAACTGAACTTTGTTTGCTACTTTTTAAACTACATCGTGGATTTTGCTTTTATTTATTTTGGTCTCCTAAGCAGTGCTCAGGAAGGCCCAGGGACCTCTCCTGGAAACAGTCAGCCAACCCAGCTCTGAGTTCACTGTGAAACCTGAGGATTTAGTGCTGGTCAGGTCTTGGGGTGCTGAGGATTACTTGCCAGTGCTTCCACTGAAGGATTCAATGCTATTCAGTTCCAAGGGTGCTGGGGATTAATCTGGGCCACCCCAACAGTGCTGGAGACTACCAGGGTGCTTTCAGCATCCTGTGATTCTCAGGGGACCATGTGGTACCAGAGATGGGAACTACGGTTAATTACATAAAAGGCATGTGTCTTACTCTCTGTACTCTTACCGGTGTTGTTTGTCACTGTCATCCCATTGCTCATCGATTTGCTCGAGTGGGCACCAGTAATGTCTCCATTGTGATACTTGTTACTGTGTTTTGGCATATTGAATACACCATGGGGAGCTTGTCAGGCTCTGCCATGCGGGCGAGATACTCTCAGTAGCTTGCCGGGCTCTCCAAGAGGTGCCAAGGAATCGAACCTGGGTTGGCCGCATGCAAGGCAAATGCTCTATCTGCTGTGCTATCGCTCCAGCCCAGTGTGTTATTTATTGATGGGAGAAAAAAACTACAAAAAATTGAATTTGTTAAAAGCAGATAATGAAATTTTATTTGGGGAACAATTAGTAGACAGGGCCTCTATTAGTAGTGTGAGTAGGTAGGAAGGAGAAGCAGAGACTGCATCATGTTGTTGCTCTCCCTCCTCGTCCTTTATTGGTGTGGTTTGGCTTTGGGGTCACACTCAGTGAGGCTCAGATGTTACTTTTGGCTCGACGCTCAGACATCACTCCTGATGAGTGCTCAGGAGGACCATATGGGGTGCTGGGGGATTGAACCTGGGTCAGCTGCTGACAAGTCAGGCACATTCCCAGGCCCCTCACTTCAGTCCTTTGAAAAATAAAATTTTAAAGGCTTTAAGGAGACAATAAATGGAAGGTGGCCCGTAAGAAAAAGGCCCTACTAAAGAAAGTCAGGGTGATGAGAAATGCGAAACACATGAATCCACCCCGGACTTCATTAACATCCCTGAGCATGTCATAGTCTCATTAACTGTATCTAGGACATCACCCTGAAGCTTGGAGCATTATCCTGGCAACCAGAAAAGTATGTTCCAGATGCAGACGCATTGGACACCAGTCTGGGATGAGGGTCTGGCAGACTCAAAACTGAATATCAGTTTTCCCTCGGTGGAGCGACTGATATCTGTAGGGGATGTTCCGTGCCTTATGAGCATCAATGGCATGTACCCAAATGTCCAGCATTGCCTGTTCAAGAGTAAGATGTGCCACTGCATGGGCTGTCCTAGGAAGCCATAACTAAGACACGTATCGTTGGATTCACTTGAACTCACTGGATCTGTGTCTAACACTTTGGGTAAGACACACCTTGGTTGGTCAGCAGGTTAGAGCCCTTTGCTGGTCTCCTGTTGACCCCTCCCCATATCAGCACCTGCTTCTCTCTCTCTATGGCCACTGTCTGCTTACTTAGCTGAATGGAGACCTTGGGTGAGTGAGATCCTTTTCACCCCTGTCTCTCTGCCCCCTTACAAGATGCTGGCACCTAGAGAAAGGCTGATTACAGGCTTTCGGAGTCTAGAAGACTGGGGAGACCTGTGGGCAGCAATGCATCAGGGAGACTTCTCAGATGAAGCAAGATCACCTGCAGGTTGAGAGGATTTTGGTGGACGTATAGCCATGAGGGAATTCCAAGTGAAGGAGTGGAATAATCAAAAGTGGAAAAATCAAAAGGTGGGGCAGGTGCAAAGGTACAGGGACTCAGGGATGGATAGTGAGGCTGGAGCAGAGGACAGAGGCGGGTTGGATGCATCATCTGAGTCTGGCACAGGGTGAGCTGCTGGGTATAGATTTGTCACCAAATACACAGGAAGGTCCTGAAGCACAGGCACGCCATCGTGGCACAGTGAGGGCAGGTCTGGGGGCAGGGAAACACGGAAGGGCACAGGAGGAAAGGGCCAGAAGCCCCTGGAAATAAAGATAGAGACAGGAAACACACCAGGGGGTGTGTGAGAGGGAACCCGGCCTGCAGGAGGGAAGGAAGCTCAGAGCCGAGGTGGATATTTCCAGGGGAGACGCCGGAGAGACCAGTGAAAGCAGACCCTCGTGAAACAGTCACAAGCACTGAGCTCGTGCTCTGCCAACATCTGTCTCATGTCACCGTCACCCTCCAGGACATGGCCAAGTTTGATTTCTCCTCATTGTGCCTGAGGATTTCGAGGCTTTCCTGCAGGGCCAGGGCCTTAGGACTCGGGATGGAGTGACAGCATAATAGTGGGGAAGGCGCTTGCTCGGCACGCCGCTGACCCAGGTTTGATCCTCGGCATCCCAGTAGGTCCCCGGAGTCATTTCTCAGTGCAGAGCCAGGAGTAACTCCTGAGCATGGCCTGGTGTGGCCCCCAAGGCAAAAATAAATAAGAAAATAAGAATAGAATAAAAAAAAAAATCCTTAGGACTTCTCGCACCCTCCTTACCCCTCCCCAGCTCCTCCGCTTTCTGTCAGTTTTCCAGTTCAAGGCTAGAAGACAGATCAGTCAATGGGGGAGAAGAGACTTCAGTGCCCGAGGAAAGCCAGTTAGCTAGTTGGAGGGCTGGCCGAGGGGCACAGGCAGAACAGAGCAAACCGTGCTGGGGAGCGGCGGGGGTGGGGGGGGAAGGTCATGGGTGACAGCTGAGGATGTGGGGCCCTGGGTTTGGGCTGCTCTTCCCTGCAGTCGCCCCCATGTGGAACTCCAGTTCTTCCCAAACCTCAGTACTTGTGGCCTGGTTGTGGCATCACCCCTGCCTAAAGGGGACACACAGGCCTAATAGGAAGTGGCACCTTTTGCTCTCCATAGGTCAAGGCAGAGAGACATGCCCTGTATACACACTAAGTATACACACTAAGTATACACACTAAGACAAAGAGAAGTCAAATCCATTCATGTAGCCCCTCAGGCTCTTCTAGGTTCTGGGTGACCAGAGGCCTCTTCTCACAGAGCTATTCGGGTGTGTAATATGGTGAGACGGGGCGGCTGGAGCAATAGCACAGAGGGTAGGGCTCTTGCCTTACATGCAGCCGACCCGGGTTCAATTCCCAGCATCCCATATGGTCCCCTGAGCACCGCCAAAGGGAATTCCTGAGTGCATGAGCCAGGAGTAACCCCTGTGCATTGCCGGGTATGACTCAAAAAGAATTAAAAAAATGGTGAGAAGGGCCCAGACACAACCTTCTGGCAAAGAGTTCCAGTGCCTTGGGCGAGGGACTGGGCACTATTTTTCGAAGATAGTGGATGGCGGGTGGGCTGGGAGGTGGGGTGTGAGTACAGGTGAAGTGAGGGGGCAGGGGAAGGGCATCTGGGTACGGGGACAGGAAGTGAAGGTCCGGAAGCAGGGCAGAAGGTTCCAGAACCAGGTGTGCAAGAGGAGCTGTAAGGCTGAGGCCACCGTAGTGGGCTGCTGACTCCTGCTTGGACACTGACCAGGCCAGTGGAAGCAGAAAGATGTGAAGTAGAAAGGACCAATCCCAGGGCATACCCTATTACCTCTCCAACCCCCTGCAGGCTTTTGTTTCAGACGCTCCAGTAGCGCCTTTGTAGATGGTTCAAATGCCCAATGGCTGGCACTGACCCTGGGCACTGCAGCTGGGATGAGCAACATCCTCCACATTGTGCTGGAGAAAACACCAACCAAGAATTCAAGGCTGGGCATGTGAGTAGAAGGGGGTCAGGACAGGGAATAAAGAAGCCCCTGAGACTCAGGGCTCCCCTCCCCAAGTGCTCGGCACCCAAGTCCTGATCACACTCCCCAAACATGGCCACGCCCCCAGCCTGGACCCCTCACCCTCCAGCCCCATTGCACCGCCTTGCCCTCACCTCAATGATCTCCAGCATCTCCACGCGGGTGATCTTGCCGTCACCATCCAGGTCGTACATGTTGAAGGCCCAGTTGAGCTTCTGCTCGAAGCTGCCCCGGGACGTGATGGACAGGGCGCAGATGAACTCTCGGAAGTCGATGGTGCCGTCCCCGTTCTTGTCAAAGGTCCGGAAGGCGTGCTGGGCAAACTTGGAGGCATCCCCGTAAGGAAAGAACTGCAAGGCAGAGCACAGAGCACGCAGTTGAGGCGTGGACAGGGAAGACAAAGCACCAGCTCGTCTTGGCCGAGGTCTGAATCAGGGCAAGAGTGAGGGTCCTGCTGTCCATGGCAGCAGGGGGACGCCCTGCCCTGCTGTCTCCCCAGATTCTGAAGCTTAAGGATCTCAGGGAAGATCCTTCCTCCTGCAGGCATGGCTATCCGTTGGGGATTGCATCCAATCTCCCCACCTTCCTCTCCAAAGCCGAAGATGGGGCTGAAACCCCAACCACCTAACAATGCTTCATCTTTCTCTGGTGATCAAGACCTCATCCTTTAAACGACGGAAGGGTCCCAGTCCAAGCCATCTCATTAGCATAGCGGAAACACGATGGCCAATCCGGAGAATGCAGGGATCTCAGAAACTCTCGGAATGATCTATTGTTATATTACAGTTGCACATGCCAGCTGGGCGTTCCTTCCTGGGAGGGGACTCTGTCCTCAGGTCCTGTCCCAGGGATCCTGAGAAGAGCAGGGACTGGCTCAGTGGCCTTCGGAACCGGGTAGAGTGAACTCAAATCTCCTCCTGCAGTTCCTGTTCCAGCCTTTATGCGTGCAGGGAAATACATGGGCCCGCTGGGTATCTTCCCGCTTCCTGGGGGTGTCTGTGAGGGCAATGCTTCAACTAGACTCTTGCTCGTAACACACCTGAACTTAAGGGGTACTTGTTTTATCTAAAGAGACTAGGGTGCCCTGGGTCAGAACATCACAAACTAATTTAAATCTGGAAATCCTGGAGGAAAATAGGAGGGATGGTAAATTTCGAGCAAATCACATGTGCCTTGTAGACAGTTTGTTGGCCGACCTCTCCAGCCAGCACTTTTACTTCTGAAAAACTGAGCGGGTGCCCAAGAGCCCTCCTAGATCTAAAGTACTCTAAAAGACCCAAATTCATCCTATCATGTTCTGAGTGCATGTGGGTTCTCAAATCAGCAGCTGGCTCTTTCTCTTAATGAGTAGGATGAGGTGAATCAGCTCTGGAAGAGCATCACAGAAAAATGAAGTTGCATTCCCTTCAGCACCATTAGGAAGAAATCATGTCTTTGAACTTAGATTCATTTCTCTGGGAGAAAACAGTGTCTGCAAAGTACAAATATTTTGGGGTTTTTGGGGGGAGGCTTGATTTTTTTTCTTTTTGGGTCGCACCCAGTGATGCTCAGGGGTTACTCCTGGCTCTGTGCTCAGGAATTACTCCTGTCGGTGCTGAGGAGACCATATGGCATGCCGGGGATTGAACACAGGTCGACTGCATGCAAGGCAAATGCCCTACCTGCTGTACTATCACTCTGGCCCCTGGCTTGAATTTTTAAGACAAAAATTCAAAGGAGTTGTTTTAGATTTTTTAATTTGATGTCTATCACTTTGGTAATAATGATTGATGTGTGAAGTAAATTTTGATGACACTAGTAATATGTAAATCTTTTGCTATCCAAAGAAGTTGGAGATTGAAAATGTATGAGCGTAATCATATATCACTCATATAATGCGTATATTCATTTGCACATGAATCTTTTTCTTGAATTTTTACTATTGATGCTTCTTTAACGAAATATCAGACTATGTGGCTGAATAACAACAAATTTCTTTATCACAGTTTTGGAATCTGGACACCCAAGATCAGAGCAGCAGTCTGGTAGATTCTGGTTAAGATGCTCATCTAGATTGCAGACATCTGCCTTCATGTTTTTACTGGAAGGGGTGAGGAAACTGGGGTCTCCTACGAAAGGGTAGCACTGTAGCACTGTCGTCCCATTGTTCATTGATTAGCTCGAGTGGGCACCAGTAACGTCTCCATTGTGAGACTTGTTGTTACTATTTTTGGTATATCGAATACACCACGGGGAGCTTGCCAGGCTCTGCCGTGTGGGCGGGATACTTTCGGTAGCTTGTTGGGCTCTCCAAGAGGGACAGAGGAATCGAACCCAGGTCAGCCGAGTGCAAGACAAAAGCCCTACCCACTGTGCTATCACTCTACAAAACAGTATCCGTAGTATTCCAAAACACTCTGCTTTCATCACCTAAACACCTTTCAAAGATCTTACCTCCAAATGGCTTACATAAAACCTACTGGTACGGGATTCAATTTTAGGTTTATTTTAATTTTCTTTTTTTTTTATGTTTTTGGGGCCCCTATACCAAGCTGTGTTCAAGAGACTATATGCAATGGCAGAGATTAAACCCAGATTAAACCAGATTAAACCCAGATTGACGCCATGCAAAACAAGTGCCCTACCCACCATACTATTGCTCAGGCTTTCAACTTTTGCTAAAATAAGTAAAACAGGGCAGGAGGATAGTACAGCCAGTAGAGCATTTACCCTGCATGCGGCCACCCGGGATTAAATCCCCAGCATCCCGTATGGTCCCCCAAGCACCAGCAGGAGTGATTCCTGAGTGTAGAGTCACCCTTGAGTCATCCCTGAGTATTGCTGGATGTGACCCCCCCCAAGCCAAAAATAAATAAATAATGTAAAGCGGGTGGTAAAATAGTTCAAAGGGCTAATTTGCATGTGGGACATGTGGGTGTCATCGCTGGCACCCCATCGTGCTTTGAGTACCACCAAGGGCGACCCAAACTGCACTTCTCCAAATTTCAAATCTAGTGTGTCCAATAAAAGGGAGGGAGAGCCTTGTGGGAACGGCTGTGCATGAGCCAGAAATGGATGGTGATGAGAGTCCAGGTCCCTTCCAGGGACACCCCGGAGGGTCCCTGCGGCTCCGGTGGGTAGGAAAAGCTCATCCCAGAACAGAGAGGCATTCTCAGGGCAGGCGCTGCTTCTGCCTGTGGGCGCCAGACACAGCTCTGTCCTGCTCCATCTGTCCCTGTGCTTCCCTCTGTCCGCCCCCCCCCCCCCGTCCTCACTCTGCCTTTCCAGGGCCTTTCCTTGTGGTTCTCTGCAGCAGGACACGAATCCTTTGCCACCTCCCGCTCCACGACAGGAGCTCAGTCCTAGTTGCCGCAGGAGGGGCCCGGGCCTGCAGAGAGATGGCTGGGCCTGCAGGGCTGGGCCAGCTGGCTCCTGGGCCTCAGAATCTTACAGAGGAGTGGAGACAGGGCCCGCCGGGAAAGCCTCCTGGTTTGGCTATTCCGGGGCCCAGATCAGAGGTGAATTCAGAGGAACCGACTTCCTAGACTGCCGGGACCTGGCCTGTCTCTCAGCAGATTTCCCCCCAAGACCCAAAGCACTGATGTGCACGTGTGCGGCTGCTTCCTCCTGACCCGCAGAGGGACACCACTGTTCTGGAGAATTCCCTAGACCCATGCTGGGTGACACAGCTTTCTTTTCTGAGGACGTTCCCCCCCTGAAATGCCCAGAAAGATGCTCATCCTGACCGGAAGAAGCTTTCCCGCCCGCCCTCCCCACTCTCAGCATTGTCAAGTAGGACCCGGTGATGTGGTTTCCATCCATCGAAGGATGTCCAGTGGGATGGCTTCTTCCTCTCCAGTCTCCGTGATCTCCCTCCAAGGAAAACCCAGTGGACCCAAGACCTCCTCTCTTTCATGCCACCACCCTGTCATTTTTTCCCAACAGCTCAGCCCCTCATCTCTCCCCTGCTTCCTACCCCAATATCCAGAGTCTCGCCTGCTGGCCTGTGGTTCTGGCCACCCTCTCCTAACTGGCCCCTGCCTTTGATGGCCTCCAGAACCCAGTGTGGAGCCAGCGTGGTCTCCTGCCACGTGGCCTAGATGGAAACTTCCTCTTCCTGGAAATACTCAGTGGAATTAAATCTAACGCCCTTCACTGGCCAATCACTGGCCACCATATTGACTCAACACAAGCCTTAAATAGTGTGTCCTTGGGTTTATCCTTCCCAAACCTCTCGGACTGCACAAGATAAATCCTCAATTTTTACTCTGCAGCTGGTGTTTCACGTTTGTGCACAAACCCTCCCATTTCTCAATTTTCTACTGTTGTACCCTATGAAGTGTCACCAACCACATCTTTTGCTTTCATATTCCTAGCCCCTCCCACTTTTTTTTTTTATTCCATCTCATCTTGACCATTTGGCCCTGAGGAACAATGAACACTGTCTTAAACACCTGCTTTGCAAGCATCTGGTCATGAGTACAAATTCCTGGTGCCCTACATGTGTAGATTCCAGGATCCAGCTCTCTGCTATTTGAATCTAGCACTTAGCCGCATGTGATGCCAGTGTATAGCATAGCATAGCCAGGCTGCTAGAGAACCACAAAACGGTATGACTCCCACAGGGCACCACGGCTAAAAAAGATGTGTAAGCACCACTGGGGGCAGGAAATGCAACCTCCGGTGAGCTCAGTGAACACTGCAGCAGTCCCCAGTGAGCGCCTCAGCTTAAGGAGAGCAAACCTTGGTGAGCACCACCTCTGACTATGCAAGAGCCGAGTGATGTGTGATGTGTGACCCCCAGGAAGCACCACTGCTGAAAATGGGAGACAACTCCAGCCAGGCATGTGTGCAACCCTGTCCGGTGCATCAGCAAAAAGAATTCCAGGGGAACAGAAAGAGAGATGCAGGATGCATCTCGTCAGATGCAGGAGACTGGAAAGAGAGAGAGACAGAGACAGAGACAGAGAGACAGAGATAAAGACAGACAGACAGAAAGAGACAAGACACACACAGAGGGGGAGAGAAAGTTAGAGAGAGAGGGAGAGAGAGAGAGGGAGAGAGAGAGAGAGAAAGAGAGAGAGAGAAGAGAGAGAGAGAGAGAGAGAGAGAGAGAGAGAGAGAGAGAGAGAGAATAGGGGGCTAGATGCAATAGTACCACAAGTCGAGTGCTTGCCTTGAACTCGATCGGCCTGAGTTCATTTCCAGACACCATATTTGGGCCCCCAAGCCCTGCTAGAAGGGTCTAAGCACAGAGCCAGGAGTAAGCCCTAAGCATCATCAGGTGTGGCCCCAGAACAAAAAAAGAAAGACAATAAATACTGAAGCTAAGGCTCTCCTAGACCAGAAAAAGAGGTCGCTTTTCCTTTACGTGCGACTCAAATGCTCCACCTTCATAAATCCACACAGCAGACCGTCTCCCTCCGCTTTGGGGGCTCATTCCTTTCTCGCTAAATCTCTGCAACTCTACCACATGCGGAGCAATTCTGTCCATCTCTGGGCCTACTGGGCCATGCTTCTGGGGTAACAGGAGGACTTTTCTCCCTGGACCCCCCAGTCTCAATTTACAGGGCCCCACAGGGGAGCCCCTGGTGGCACCTCTCTTTGCATTTGTCACCTTGGTCAGCGTCACCTCTTTCAGCGGCTCCCTTCCCTCTCTAACATCCGCATTAATGAAGCCGACTCAGGCTCCTGCGTGGGCAGAGAAGGGTTTTCACTACAGAGGAAATGAGAAATATTCCAAGGCGACTCTGTAGAGCGTCATCTCCTCCTGCAGCACTTGCTGCCTGCTTTCCTGCCTTGTCCTTCTCCGAGAAGCCGGTGGCTGAGACCAGGAGACAGAACAGTGGTTAGGGCTCATGTCTAGCCAATGCCTAACCAGGGCTCGATTCCTGGCACCACATGTTCCCCTGAGAGCTGATGTCTACAGCCCTGGGGGCTCCCGAGACAGCGGGGTGCGGCCCTGGAGACCCCCAGTACTTGTGAGGTGATCTTGGGAGAGGGGTTTGAGAGGTGCCCACATAGGAAAGTGGCATCTGTTCTGCTCTGTCGGCAGAGCTGTGCTGAGCCGGGCTTGGATGCTCGGGCTTTGGCTTGGTGGGGCCCCGTGCTGGGGCCACCAGGGCTGCAGAGGGTCAATGTGGCCTTAGGGACTGGACATAGGCCTCATGCTAAGGCAAGTGCTGCAGCCCTTTGAGCCTCCTTCTTGTCCAACACTAGGCATTTCTCCCTGTTTTGTGGGGTGGGATGGGACTTGGGGCCACACTTGGCAGGGCTCATAGCTTCCTCTTGGCTCTATGCTCAGCAGTCACTCCTCGTCAGATGCAGGAGACCGGAAGCTATGCTGGGATTCAAACTGGGCCCACCAGGTGTGAGGAAAGCACCTTCCTCCCAGTACTCTCTCCCCGGCCTAACATAAGGCATTTTTTTTAATTTTATTTTTTTATTGAATCACCATGTGGAAAGTTACAAAGCTTTCAGGTTTAAGTCTCAGTTATACAATGCTTGAACACCCATCCCTTCACCAGTGCACATATTCCACCACCAAGAACCACAGTAAAGCTACCCCCCCCACCTCCCCATCCCCCGCCCCGCCTAACACAAGGCATTTTAAAGGTTCATTCATTGTCTTTGTCCTCCGTGCTCTGAGGGAACTCCATAAGGACAGACATTCTGGGCACCTTAGCTGATTTCTGCTGCTTAATGACCACCTGGTACATGCTCAATACACAGGATATGGATGAATGAGGGAACGATTTTCTTTTCGTCAGTCTTTCTCAGTAACTCAACTACAGAGTTGCCCTTGACTTAAACTGGCCCTTTTAGGATCCTGAAGACAACTCAAGGCCGTGGTTTGGTTTTCTAATGTTGGCTTGGCAACAGAGAAGCAGATTTTTAGGACAGAGGCTTAGCACCATCTGCCATTCATATTTATTTAGGGGATTATTTATTTAATACCTATTATTATTCAGTAAATTCCCAGAGTGCAAAGCCTATTTGCTCGCCCGTATTTCCACAGTGCCCAGAACAGGTACTGCAGATGTTAGGTGCTAAATATGATCTTGTGGAGTGGTCAAAGGAAGTCACGTCTGCAATGCCAAGCGATTAAAGGCTGGTGTTGAAACCATCACCCCTCGATGAACATTTATTATTCGGGGCAGCTCTGCCCAATAGAACTTCTAGTGATGAGGATGAAAACATTCTGTAAATCACATGGTCTGAAATAATACTATGCAACAGACATGTCAGGCCCTGGGCTAGATGCTGGAATTCAGGCAGGAACACTGTCTCTGAACACTGAGGACAGTGGGGAGGGGTGTAACCCTCCCGGTGTTGCTGGGACGACTTGAAGGACAGACTATCTGTATTTAACTTAAACCTCGCCTTAGATAACTGCATGTGATTAGTGAATCGTGTGGCAGGAGCACTGCAATGACAAGCTTCATTAGCTCTCGCAGTGTTCCTGGAATACATCTATCCTTAGTTCCATTTCACGGACAAGGGAGGGTGGGCAAAGAAAGGTGCTTAAGCTCTGCAGCTAACTTCCTTCCCACTGTGTTCGTCTGAGCACCTTGCAGCAGGACTTAGGCGTGGCAGGAATGGTGTGTGAGCCCTTCCAAGAATAAAAACCTACTGAAGACCAGGAGGCTTGGGAAGGGGGTTTTCATCTGCCTCCTTTTTGGCTTGGAAAGCCATCATAACTGTCACTCAGCTCCATCAGGAGATCGGTTCTAATACTTCCAGGAGGTGTTATTCCATTTCATCCTTATAACAAAAGCTGCCGCTATAAATTCGATTGGAGACAAGGAAACCAGCTTGAAAGGTCAAGACGTTCGCCCAGGGCTCCTGGCTGGCTGTAGCGGTTGGCTGCGGCAGAGGCAAGAACTGAATGCCAATCTGTCCAATAATTTCAGCGCCGTGTTGCTGTTTCTCTTAATCAAATATTAGCGAGGAAATAAACCTAAATAGCCATTTGATGAGGCGAGCGCATTTATTGCATTATGTAATTCTTAGCTGCGGGTTTGGATTTGCTAAGAATTCTCAGCTCTGGCTATTCATCATCGCCACCTTCTGGCCAAATATGAGTACTACACGAGGAAAGGGCCTCTGAGGCATCTCTCCACCCCCTTTCCTTTGATAGAGGTGAGCAGGGCCGAAAACACACACACTAACTACACTTACGCTACACGCGCGCGCGCACACACACACACACACACACACACACACACGCACACACATGCACACACACTACATTTTGTAGCGCTCACTACAAGTGCTCTTTGCATGTGGACGGTGGAGGGGATCGAACTTGTAGCCTCATGCCCATAAGCCATCATGAGTTTTGACAACTCGTTTGTCCTTCAGTTCATCAGCGAGCAAGCAGTTAATATGTGTCTGGCACTTTCTTGGGTGCTCTGAATGACACAGAAAACATACAGAGCGCATCAGGGAAAGCAAGGCAAAGAAATGTTCAATAACCACACAAACGAGCGTAAAACACTGCATGATAAGTGACACGTCTATCAAGAGGCAGACAGAAAATGGAGATGAGACTGAGTTTGAAAATGCAGAAAACAAGTGTGCACTCCCCTCTCTGGCTAAGGGGCAGGCTGCAGGCCATGTGCTTTGCTCTGCAGTTTAGCAATGGCCTCTGGCTGGAACTTTCCAGGATTACCCAAATCTAGATTTTGATTGCACTCCCAGGCCCTTACCCTGAACCAATACGCAGAAGAAACTCCAGGAAATGTCTAGGGGTCTTTGTTTTAAATCAGATTGACCACAAGAGATTGTATTAATTACCTGCTCCCTGGAGCTACAGACATAAGACACAGAAAACACATACACATGCACGCAAGCGCACACACGCACACACACACGCACACACATTTATTTAAACCCACCTACTCAGTTGTGGATATTACAGGGTTTGCTTTCTCTCAAACGAGGAGAGAATAGGCCCTGATGCTTCATGCAGAACTTGCTTCCGGTCACTCACCTACTCACCTCTGCACTTAGGCCCCATCCGTGATAACACAGAATGACTGGGGGGGCTGCATTCGAAAAAGGGCCCAAATACTTGGCTTTTCCCCCTGGTGCAATCCTTCCTCCATCCCCCCCTCCTCCCCTGACCCCATCCTTGCCTCTAGGCTTCAGCATTTACTTCCCTCTCACTCTTCTGGAAGTTGCGCTCAGTTTGGAGACAATTTTGCCATATTCACCACTCACCCCACCTCTAGTATCTCTCCTACGGCCTCAATTTGCTTCAGGCTGCAGGTGACCTAAAACCCCCGGCACACCTGGGCTTGTGTGGGGGTCTGCTGTATCAAAGGGGGGTGGCAGTTAGGCCAGCGAGGATAATTTCTCTCCGGGGCTCTGTCCTAATCCCAGCTCCTAGGGGAGGCTGGCTGGCTCCAGACCTCAGAATAGACTCTGTCCGTTATTCAGCCCGAAATAGAGCTCGGGATGCGATCAGAGAGCAGTGTTCCAGGGCTGCCCTGCCGCCCCCGGGTTCTGGGGGCCGGCACTGTCCCTTTACATGTGTCCTCCTGCTGGTCCGCAGCTTTGTTCTACAGCAACAACTTTTCGTTTCTGACTTATGAGCTTCCCATCCTCCCCGGGGCTGTCTCGGACACCCCTAAAAGGCCATCCGAGGGCCTGTTGCTTGCACACTGTCTGCTGCTCCCCGCCTTGTGGGGAGAGCTTGGCCAGCTCCTGAAGAGGGTTTGGAGCTGGAGGTGCTCCCTCCCTACCTCCTCACCCCTACATGCAGGAAGCAGCGTCCACACCTCCTCCCATCCCCCTGAGCAGCTCCCACTTGCTGGCTGTGGTCTCAGCCACGCGCATGCAGAGGCTTTCCCAGCTGCAGTCCACTTCCCCTCGAGCGAGGGGACAGGGGTCTCGAGTCCGGAAGGTTCACCTCTCTCCGCACACGCCCACAAACACGCCTCCCGCCCTGCACGGTGGGGGTCCCATCCTATCTCCATCCTCTTCAGCACAGCCACTGGAGGCCCAGGGTGAGCGGGTCAGCCTCTGAAGGGGCCACAGGGGCAAACACAGCCCGCCAGACAGTTCCTGCTCGGGCAGCGTTTCTGAGAAAGGTCTTTGCCCAGGGCAGGCAGACGGGGCCCCTTACTCTGTGGCTGGTGGTACTGTGGCAGGAGGGGGAAAGGAAGCTTGGGGGTTTGGTCAGCCTCCTGGACCTTGGCCATGACCCAAGGTATCACTGGCACCCGGCTGCAGGAGTGTGGCACCCTTGAGAGCCAGCAGGACCTTCCCAGGGGAGCAAGGGGCAGAGATAGGGGTCTGCGCCGTCCACTCTGCACTGTTGGCTAAGTCAGTTCACCTCACTCATCTGAGCCTGAGTTTCCTTATGCATGGAATATTATGATGATGATGATGATGATGATGATGATGATGATGATGATGATGATGATGATGATGATGTTGGGCCAATAGTAATGAGAACAGACTACAGAGAACTTGCGACCTGGATGGAGCAAACTGCAGGGGCTGGAAGAAGCTGGGTGCCTGGGTACGGAGAGGCCCCTTAAGGCTTCCATGGCTTGTCCCAGACCCTGGTGCTTACAGATGGCCTTGGGTAAGCAGGGCACTGGGGGTGAGGCACCAGGGCACAAGCCATGGGCTGATGGCCAAGGTAGTGCCTTTGAGTGCTAACTGGTATTCGGTTTGGCTTTGGGTTCTTTATGCCCACAGAGGTCCACCCAGGTGTAAGACCCTGTTTCCTGGGTTCCCTGGTGCTCCGACAGCTTCTCTGACTCCCAGTGCTCCTCTATCCCTGCCCCCTATGCCCTCTTGACCGGGAGCTGTCGAGACTGGTGCGCATATGCCCAGTTCTCATTCCGTGGAGAGAACCTGGTAGGTATTAGAAGTTCCAGCCTTTCAAAGCCTTTCCCGGTCTGGTCCTTGCGTCCAGGCTGAATTTCCAGGCCACTCCTGTTTCTCAAACTTCTTTCACCACGTGAGACCCTCACTGTGTGCTCTGGCCACCATTGGGGACCCGTGCCACACAGTTCCCGCCAGCATGGCACATCTTGATTTGCTTCTTCCTTTGCCCCGGGATGCCCCTTTTCTGCCCACGGCCCAGCTAACTGCAACACAAATTTCATCTTCTCGGGAGAAGCTATTGGAACCTTGGCCTGAAGAACCACCTGCTGCAAACATATACCCCCCTGGGTGCGCCTTGTCCCTACGACATGCTAATGTCCATCCTAACTGTGATGGGACTATCGGCTGAACTGATGGTTCTTCTTCAGTCAACTGTAGCTAGATGAGGGCAGGGGATGCTCTGCTTTTGCCCACACTGGAATCTAATTCCCAGTGCCTGGTAGGGCGGGCAAATACAGAAGGTGATTAATAGGTGTCCGTGAACAGGTGACTGCACAGCGGGTTCCTTTTTTGCCCAGGGAGGCAGCAGAGCCACCCAGTGTCTGCTACAAAGTTCATAAATGGTGCTGAAGATGGTCTTGAGTCACCTCCGCTAAAGGAGACTCGCCATTTGGCCTTCACACGCGCATCCCCGTTACATTGCGGGCTGATGATTCAGAAGGGGATGAATCACGCCAGGGAAGCACAGGCACTCGGTCACGTGGGTGGAAAGAGGGGAGAGACAGTTCCCCTTAATTAGAAACGGTGAGTCCGAAAATCATTTCCTGTTCATTCAACAGATCCGCCCAAAAGCCCAGTGGGGGCTGGACTGACGCAGCAGAGGGACAGGGTGTGACAGAGCACCTGTTCCCGCCCTCCGGCAGGCCAGCATCGCGATTGGGCAGAGGCTGGAGTGGACACGCTCACCGTGCCGCCCCCGACCTGGTGGCCGTGTGCATTTCCCCCAGGACTTTAGCTTTGATTCCAGCGACCCCCCTTGCTCACGGCTCTTGTATAACTACGTCTTTTTTTCCTTTTCTTTTGCTTCGGGGCCACCACAGCAGTGCTCAGGGCTTACTCCTGGCTCTGCACTTGGGACTCACTTCCGGCTGGGCTCGGAGGACCGAGTACCTGGTGCCAGGGATTGAACATGGATCAGCTTCACGCAAGGCAAACACCCTAGACTCTGTACAATCACTCTGGCCCCAGAACACATCTATCTTGAGAAGAAAATTAGTCCTGAACTAAACTTCAAGCAAAGGGGTTTTTTTTTGCCTCTGGATCAAAGGAAGCAATTTTAATTTATGTTCCCATTTCTTTCCTCCATATGTCCAGTAGCCCCTGTGGCTCCCAGAAGGTCATTGACTTAAATAAATTTGTGTTTGAGCCACATTCCAATGTACTTTAGAGTTAGTCCTGGTTTGGGGCCTTGGGAGGGGCAGGGGGGGTCTCCTAAGGTGATGATGGGGGCTTGTGGTGCTCGTGACCCAGCCCAGGTTCTTCTACATGCCAAGTGTGAGTCCCAGGACTTCTCCAGGGTCATTACCTTGGCTCAGTCGTGTATTTTCTTACAGTCAACAAGGCACAGAAAGCTAGAAATTCGGGCTCCTCCCTAATCTTCCAGTCTCCTTCATTTTCTTACCGCCTCTACTTTGATTTTTTTTTTTTTTTGCTTTTTGGGTCACACCCAGCGATGTTCAGGGGTTACTCCTGGTTTTGCACTCAGGAATTACTCCTGGCGGTGCTTGGGGGACCATATGGGATGCCGGGGATTGAACCCGGGTCGGCCTCATGCAAAGCAAACGCCCTACCCGCTGTGCTATCGCTCCGGCCCCACCGCCTCTACTTTGAAAGGGAAACATTATGCTTTTCTCTTTACTGTAACCTAACTGCATTTGTGTTAGGCCATGGTATGCTGGAAGTGTATTGTCAGGTGGAAAATCATGAAGTTCGCTTATAAATGGGTGGACAGGGAGAGTATCATGTTAAGTGAAGAGTCAGAAGGGGAGGGACTGACATAGAAGGACTGAACTTATTTGTGGGGATATCAAAAACAAAGCATGAGAGTATTACCCAAGGACAGTAGGAACGAGGGCCAGGAAGACTGACCCATGGTGGGAAGGTGGGAAGCTTGCCCTAGGTTCGAGGGAGAGGGCAGTTAGGATAGAGAAGGGATCACGATGACAGTAATAATTGAAAATGATCACTCTGGACAAGAATTGAGTGCTGAAAGTCGGTAAAGGGATATATATATATATATATATATATATATATATATATATATATACTGTATTGGAAACCATAATGCATAAAAAGGAAAATGAGAGAGACAGAGACAGAGAAAGGAAGAGAGAGAGAGGGAGAGAGAAAGAGAGGGAGGCAGAAGGAGAGAGAGAGACAGAGGGAGAGAGAGACAGAGGGAGAGAGAGAGAGAGGAGAGAGGAGAAAAGTGCCTGCTCGCCACAGAGGCAGGCTGGTGGAGGTGATGGGGCGGCAGGAGGGAAACTTGGGACATTTGTGGCGGGAAATGTACTCTGATGAAACCCAGTCCTGGACAACTTTGTAACTGTGTATCTCACGATGACTTAATTTACATAAATAAAGGTGTGGGATGCATATAAAAAAAGTGTTTGTGGCAGAAGAAAGGCCCCACTACCACTGGCCTGAGTGGGAGGGTGACCAAGTGTGAGGAATGTGAAACCAGATTGTGTCTTACGGCTTCCGTCTCCCTCACTGTATAAGGGGAGAAATCAAATAAGCTTTACAATCCATTTTAGCTACAGGCATTATTATTTGTTTCTGGTGCTGTAAAATACTGAAAAAAAGGAAAAAGTAAATGATGAACTTGATAAACAATAGTACTTGGATGGGTTTTGATTTTTAATCAGCCAAAGCACCTCCTGGTCCTGTGCACTTTCTGTGACTTCAAGGAGTGACTAGACTTTTATCTCTGTATCTCCATGGAGCTGATAATCTGTATTGTAGTTCTATCTCTAGATCATCTCTATATCACATCTATTTCCAGATTCTCTCTCCCTCCCTCCCTCCCTCCCTCCCTCCCTCCCTCCCTCCCTCCCTCCCTCCCTCCCTCCCTCCCTCCCTCCCTCCCTCCCTCCCTCCCTCCCTTTCTCCTCTCTCTCTCTCTCTCTTCTCTCTCTCTTCTCTGTCTCTGTCTCTCTCTCTCTGTACACATGGTCATGCTCAGGGTTTCCTCCTGTCTCTGTTCTCACGGATCACTCCTGATGGTGCTCACTCATAGAGTGCTGGGGATCAAACTCGGACTGGCTTTATGCAAGGCAAACACCCTTCTTGCTGTACTATCTCTCCAGTTTTTAGCTACTTCATCTCTATAGCACATCTCTCTCTTTATAGGCATATATTTTTTTCTGTCACTGTATCATAGTTATCTCTTTCTCCAACTTAATTGAATGCACCACAAATCCTGAAAGTTATACAATAGTTACTCTCAGATTTCAAAGCCAAATAAATTCTCTTTATGCTTTAACACCCAAATTACAAATTGCATCATTGACATATTGATTTCAGATGGGATTTCTCAAGCACTTCTGTTGCTGAATAATCTTGTATCATTTTACTAGATGTGGGACCTTGGGCAAAGGATTTTTATTCTTTTTCAATGCCTTAGCTTTATATATAAAAAGAAAGGGATGGGGAGAAATTTTCTGCTGAGACAGACTCTCAGGATACCCGAGGTGGACACCAGTCCATTCCCTGGACAGGATCTGGGAATGAGGTCCACGGTGCTCCTTCTTGGGATGGACATGAGAAGAAAGCTACATGGGCAAAGACGATGTGACAATAATTCCTGTACAGAACGTGGCTCACAATAATGCTTGGCTCCCTGGCAAACGTACGATGTTATATTTTCATCATTTATTACATTATATTTCAGCAAGGCTGTTTTTCATACGCCATGTGAATATGAAAATTAAGGAACACTCAAAATACATAGAAAGAAAAAAGATTTTCTTTCATTTCACTGTGGAAGAACATCATAAAAAGTGATTTGCCTATTTTCCGTACTAGGTGTAGTCACGTGTGGAGGTATAGGCCAGGTGCTGAGGGATGCCAGGAAGTGTAAGCCATGACCACGATCCCAGTCAGGTCAAGGGGGCAGCTTCAAATCAAGGATGTGCTCAGTAGGCCAGGGATGGTGGCGGGGCCCCTACTTGAGGAAGAGAAGGATTCAACTGGGCATGTTCACGTCTTCCGGCCATCAACTGTAACCCATGTAGAACTCAGCAAAACTCAACAAAATTCAAAGTAACTGAAAGCCAGACACCTAGAGGAGACAAGTGACTTCACTCCCGAGTGGAGGGAGAGCAGATGATGGCAGCTGCCCTGTCTGACAAGGCCCAGAGCTCTCCTCAGCCCTCACTGCACAGCCCTCACAGTACTAACTCCAGGACAGTCCTATTTATGTGAGAAGGACAAAAAGATGTGCCAGAACTCAGGACCACAAAGAGCAGCAACACAAAACCCATGCAAAAGAGGATGCCAAGCTGGCCGGGAGCACCCCCCCCTCTGCCATTCTCCTCTCTGTCTCTGTCTCTGTCTCTCTGTCTCTGTCTCTGACTCTCTCTGTCTCTCTCTGTCTCTCTCTGTCTCTCTCTGTGTGTGTGTGTGTGTGTGTGTGTGTGTGTGTGTGTGTGTGTGTGTGTGAGATGCTGGGTACCAAACCCACGTCCTCACAAATACAAGCACTCCATCCCTCGGTACCCAGCCTGTCCTTCCACGTGGTACTACCTATCCTCAATTCTTACTCTGCTGGAAAAACCTCCCCAGAGTCTCTTGAGAAAGTCGAGTGAGCACCCCATGGTTCTGTGGGGGAGGAGTCTTCCTCTCCTACCCCTCTCCCCGGGATCCCCCTCAAAGTCATCTGATTTTCTGTCCTCGCCGACTGTTGAAATTGTGAGCTCAGACCCAGGGCTCAGAAGACTTCTCTCGGCAGAGTCAGCCAGTAGCATCCCACCTGGTGGAGGACAAAGGGCAGGGGGCACACTTGGAGGGCAGCTCAGGGCTTGGAGACTCCCCGTACTTCATTCATTCATGCATGCATGTATTTAGTTATTTATTTGGGTTTCAGGGCCACAGCCAGCTATGTTCAGGACTTACTCCTAATTTTGTGCTCCGGGGTCACTCCTGGTGGTGCCGGGGTCGGGGAAATCATGCAGTGGCAGGATCAAACCAGGAAAGGCAAGAACTTTAACCCCTGTCCTATCTCCCGGGCCTCCCCCCTGACTTCTTAATCCTGCCCAGCAGGGCAGGGCGTGGATCTGAGGACCCCAGGCAGAGAAGGGGCAGAGTCCAAGCTCCCTTCTGTCTCTTATAGGTTCTCTGACGCCAGGAGAGGATTCAGCAATCTGGCTGTGTTTGCTCTTGTGCCCCATGAGGGGTTATTGGTCTCGGAGTCCTGGGGGTTCTTTCAACAACTATCGTTTTCTCAATCTACCGTTGCCAACATTGTACTGAACCAAAGAGCAAACATGATTTAATTAAACTTTGATAGCCTTGACCTGGAGCTGTCTCAGCACACTGCCAATATTTCACCACGTGATGCTCTCTAGGAGGCAAGGAGCACCGCTCTCCCCATTTTCCAGGTGGGAAAATAGAGGCACGTGTCACTATCCTCACCTCTCCACTCACACCTATTTAACTGGTGACAAAATTTGAACTCAGTTGGCTCCAAAGTCAATTATACTCAAAGCCCCCTCCCCACCCCCCCAGACACATTTCTGATATTAAACACCCAGAAACTCAGTCAACAAAGGCAAAGAGTGCTCAATACACAGTAGACCGTCTGTTGTCTGTTCTACTCAGCCAGAGGCAGCAAGAGTCTATCCTGCCAAAGGCCTCAGTAGCTGCAGTGGTTCAGAGATCGTCTGGGGGTGAAGCCTTTGGCCAGAGTCGAGTGCTCTTGCATGCTGAGCACTCTTCAGGGAGCCAGGGTGCCATCTAGTCTGTTCCAAAACCTCCAGCCAAGGCTCCTCTCTGGGCGGAGGGTCTCCACTCTGGGGTGGGTGTCCCTGAGTCCTCTCTGGCTGGGGTGAAGCAGGGCTCAGCACTGGGGGGAACTCGTCTCCTGGGGGAGGCAGTTACAATCCAGATTCCCAGGTCGGGGAAGAGGCAAGGGGTCCTGCCTCTCATACAGACTGCACGCACAGCTGGGCCACGGGCGGCGCTTGGAGAAGCAAGAGGGCGAGTCCCTGAATGGGCATTTGAGGGGGACGCCCAGGCAGAAGGAGGAAGCCCAGGGGCTTCGGAGGTGGTCTGCCGGAAGAAGGGGTCTCCAGGGGGACCCTGAGGTAGCCAGAGGTAAGGAGATGTGAAAGCATCTGAGGAGCGCAGGATGCAGCCTCTGAGCTGGGATGGGGGAGAGGCCCTTGGCCGTCTGGGGACAGCCCTCCTCCCTCACGCGCTTCCATATTTATCTCTCCACTGGGAAAGCCGGGAGCAGCCCTGACTGGTTGCAGGGCACCCCTCTGTCGGGCTCATGAATAAAGATGCAGCCTCCCCAGGAGAGGCCTGCAGGCTGTCCCCAGAGAGAAGCTGGGAAAGAGGAGGGAGGCAGCAGCCTCAGGCAGCCCAGCGCCCTTTCCCCTGCTCTCACCTCAGCCTCTCAGCCTAGAAACCAGGAGCATAAACAAAATGGCTTCAGGGCTTTCCTCCCAGGGGGGGGGGCTTCTGGTGATGCTCTCGGGGAGCAAGGCAGATGCTGTAGTGTGGACGGGCCTCCCAGTGCCAAGCCTGGGAATAGGGCAGAGGGGAACCCCGGGCATGCACCAGGAAGTCATTGGCATCCCCACACGTCACTGGCAATCTCCCAAGAGCCATGTTTTCAAAGCTATGGGGAAAAGGGACCCTGTTCTATAACCTATGGACCCAGAGTTTCGAAGTTCTTCATTTTAACATGTAGTCTAATGGTAGGGCTGGAGCAATAGCACAGCGGTAGGGCGTTCGCCTTTTCATGTGGCTGACCCGTGTTCGATTCCTCTGCCCCTCTCGGAGAACAAGCTACCGAGAGAGTATCGCACCCCACGGTAGAGCCTGGCAAACTACCCGTGGCATATTGGATATGCCAAAAACAGTAACGATAAGTCTCTCAATGAGAGACGTTACTAGTGCCCGCTCGAACAAATCAATGAGCAGCGGGATGACAGTGACCGTGACAGTCTAACAGTAACTTCTTTTGGTTGGGTATACTCCCACAGTGCTCGGGGCATCATATGTGGCGATGCTGGGGTTGGCTAAGAATCCGGGGTCAGCTGCATGCAAGGCAGATACCTTTCCTTTCCTCCAGTGCTCTCTCTCCAGCCCGGTAATTTTATTTTGGGTGTTGTTTTTTCTACTTGTGTGTAGGGGGTGGGGGAGGAGTGTGTGTGGGGGAATCAAACCCAGGGCCCCACACAAGCAGGGGAAATACTCTATTGTTGAGTCACATTCCTGGCCCTGAGCATGTAGTCTGTATCAGTGTTACATAATGAGTTGGTTTGCATGTTTGGGGCTGTCCTTTGGGGGCTGCTGGATGTCCTATACCTTGTCTCTCTTGTTCCTTGGCTCGTGGATACAGGATGGAGCCATGGCACTCTTACCTGCCTCGCCAGAGAGAGACACCCCGGTAGGTTGATCAGATGCTTTGCCTGCAGAGACCTGGGTTCGATTTTGGCTCGGCATGGCCCTCTGAACAAAGCAACCCCAAAGAAAGAAGTCTACCCTTGGCTCCCGAGCACTGTCAGGCCTGTCTCCAGAAACAAACATATGAAGGTGCTTACACCTCAAAAGAGGGTTTGCCTAATCCCCTCTAGTTACGGACAATCACCATAACCAACCCCCAGGGGTAGGCTTATACCACAACACAAAGGAGCCGAGAATCAGAAACTGCATGTCCACCAGGGAAGCAGGGAGGCTCTGAGAAAAGGCCGTCGCCTCTCAGACCAGGAAACTGCTCTGTCCTCCGACCCCTGAACATACTGACCAGCAGGGCCAGTGCTTGGCAGACAGCCCAGACCTCCTGCGTGGAGGTCAGGCAGCCGCATTTTGCCTGGTTCCATCTCAAAAGCAGCTGAGTGGTCTTAAGCAGAGTACTTTATGCCTGAGCCTCAGTTTCCCTGTGGGGGAAGGAGTGAAGGCCAAGCCACGGGCAGTTAATCCAAGAGCCTATACAAAGCGCTATGTCCAGTTCTGTGTCCCGATACAGAAAGACACAGAACAAGGAAACTTCCAGCCATCTCCCGTCCTGGGATGGTGCCACCTTCTCACAAAGGGCAAAACTTCGTCCCAGAAAAGTTGAACTAACCACACGCTGACGGCCCCCTACCTGTTGGATGCTCCTACCGGTTTCCACTTGTCATACTAGGTCTGCGCCGCCAGGGCTCCTGGCTGAGGCACAGAGAGGGAAAGGAACTCTCTCCAGGTCACAGAGGCGGGGGCAGAGCTGAGGGTCGAATGGAGGAAACACAGGGGCAGAGCTCTGAGGCGGAGCTTTTTGCCTCAGCGCTGTGGAAGAGAGAACGCCTTAGCAGCAGGCATCTTCTGGCGATGGGGTGGCTCAGCCGATAGTGCTCAGGGCCTACTACTCACTCTGTGTGCAGGACTACTCCTGGCGGGACTCGGGCGACCATATAGGATGCCAGGGATTGAACCCGGGTCAGCTGGGTCCCAGACAAGCGCCCTACTGGCTGCACTGCTCCAGCCCCCAAGAGGGCATCTTTGATCCTTAGCTCCAGAGGCAAGAACCCACGCGGGCTGGGATGGAAGCTTCCAGAACCACCAGCCACAGGGATGCCCTGGCCCGGATCCTGCCAAGGCAAATCCCCTCGGCAGATATTTGGAAGTTTTACATTTTGCCTGCCACCTGTTAGCAGCTTCCCCGCCGCCCACGGCTTTCTGTCACGATTCTGTTTTCTGGAGCATCACTCCCAGCAGGTCTGGGAGATTCCTAGCCTGGCACGAGAGCCCTGCCAGCGTGGCCCCTAGACTGTCTTCCTGGGGGCCAGGCACCTCTTGCCCTTCAGCTCAAGTCCCGCGTGTGGACCCTTCCCCTCCCAAGGGTCATCTGCCCTGGCAGCAGCGAGAGGTGTTGAATTCCCTGCTCTGCCCGAAAAGCTTGTTGCTAAGCAGCGGGTGCACGCCAAGATGTGTGGAAGGAAACCCTCCGGGTGACAAAAACAAATGCTCATGGGTGTGTATGTGTGTGTGTGTGCGTGTGTGTGTGTGTGTGTGTGTGTGAGAGAGAGAGAGAGAGAGAGAGAGAGAGAGAGAGAGAGAGAGACAGGAGAGACAGAGACAGAGAGAGAGCGTGTTTAAAGGATCTGGGGGTTGAGCTGCCCGCCCACTCGGCCCAGCTGCCAGCCAGCACTAGTTTGGGGGCAGAACCAGGCAGCCCCTCTCTGCTGCAGGATCCAGGCTCAAGCACAGAGGGGGTGCGATGCAGCTAAGCGGCTTCCAGCAGGGCGGGATGCACTCTCTTTGGTAGAGGTGCTCCCAGGAAAACAGAAAACAAGTGCACAAACGCACAAATGCTCAACAAAATCACCCGTCTTCCCCTCTGCCAGCACCTAGCTCGGAGCCTTCTTTAGGCTGGGCAGGGGATGGCGATTTCCAAGCCTCTGTGCAGTGAGGAGAGAAGGCGAAGGATGGGCAGCTCCGTCTTTCTTTGCCTTGTGCTCATTTTTAATCACTTGCCTGGCAGCACGTCTTTCCTGCCCTGGGCAATGTCACACATTGTTGTTTAATTTGTTGTCTGGTCTCTTGAGAGTCTATTGAGAAGATCCCTCCCTGCAAAGGCTGGGGAGAGGGGTGGATGGAAAGTTCTCTCTCTGACCAATGTAGGCTAAAAAAAACAGCTTCTAGTCTTGCCATGGTCCCTTACATAATTTGGGGGACCCAGTGCAAAATTGGTTGCAAATGTATTAGCAATTTCCAGACCATCAGAGCAGGGTGTTAAATCAAATGCAGGGCCCTTCCAAGCACAATCCTTAGATGTACACACACACACATGCACACACACACACACACACACGCACACATACGCACACACACGCATGCACGCAAGCACGCACGCACGCACGCACGCACGCACGCACGCACGCACGCACATGCACTTAGGCACAGAAAGCCACCCTGGGTCTTGCTTCCAGTTGCAAATGGACAGACGCGGACGTAGTGCTTGTGCTTCTCCACTGAAAGCCCTGTGTGCCCGACGCCGCACAAGCTCCCATAAGCCCCTGGGCTTAAGGCCGCCCCTCCTTAGTCTACACGGGTCTTTCTTACAGCAGTCCTGCAAATCTCTCCAGCTTCGTTTTCCAATCCTTCCCTGGCTCGTTCTACGCCTGGACTGATCTCCTAGAAATCCTCCTGAAGCACCTTTGCATGCTTTGCCCACACTTTTCTCTGTGCTAAGAGTTGCCTTTTCTCCCCCTTCCAGTTTCTTTGGGTCTTTATCATAAAGCTCAAGAGTCATGGTCGCTCCTTCCAGACTGTCTTCCCAGACTGCTCTCGCCTGTGATCCCAGAGTCTGCACTCCCCCACATCATCCTCTGAAACCCCTCCGAGAGATAGATGATGGGACACAGTCTGGAGAGGTGTTTCTTCATTGTAAGGATCTGTGTAACCCCTTGCCCAATAGCTCTCCCATGAGCATCTATGTGCCTGTTTTTTTCATTAAGTCTAGGGCCCGAGACACCGTGAGTCCTCCATCAGCGTTTCTTGATTTGAGATGAAGATGTGTCTCAATGGTAGAGCCTTGCATGCGTGGGATCTTGAGTTTGATTCTTTTTTCTATTTTTTAATTTTTTTATGTATAGGCTTTTTGGGTCACACCCAGCAATGCTCAGGGGTTACTCTGGCTCTGCGCCCAGGAATCACCCCTGGCAATGCTCAGGGGACCATATTGAATGCCAGGGATTGAACCCAGGGCAGCCATGTGCAAGGCAAATGTCCTCCCTGCTGTACTGTCACTCCAGCCCCTTGGGTTTGATTCTAGGCATTGTATGGCTCCCCGGATACTGACAGGGTGACTAAACACTGAGCACAAACCCAACAACTATGGATTCACTTGGTTCTGTCATGGAACTTCTTCCTAACGTCAACATGTTATTAACTGAGAGGTATTTCTCAAGCTGATTTCCACATTTCTTTTTTCTTTTGGGGTCACACCTGGCAATGCACAGGGATTTCTCCTGGCTCTGCACTCAGGAATTACTTCCGGCGGTGCTCAGGGGACCGTATGGGATGCTGGGAATTAAACCCTGGTCAGCCACGTGCAAGGCAAACGCCCTACCCGCTGTGCTATCGCTCTAGCCCCACCCGCTGTGCTATCACAGCCCCTGATTTTCATGTCTCTCGTAATGTTTTCTCCAAAGAGTGAGATGTTTAATGTACACATGAAGGAGGGATGGTTGAACAGGATCAGTTAGAGCTAATGAAATTGATTGTTTTTTTTTGAAAAGCACTTTAATTTTCATTTAGCAAATATCATATTTTGTTTCTAACTTATGAAGGCCAAACACATCTATGAATAAAAAAAATCACAATAGCAATTAATATCCAAGCTACCACTTAGAGTTATTTGAGTGACTATTGTTTACAATCTTCATTCATTCGACAGTATTTATTGACTATGTCATGCATTTGGTGATACTATACAGACATGTATCCACAGAAAGGCTTGCCTTTGTTCTAGTCATTGCTTCTGTACATGTCTGTGTATGTTTCTGGGCACACATTCACACACAAGCATTTAAGTGTATATATTTGCAACTTATCACTGGAGACTTTCATTGAATGAGATGTGAAAGTTTTTTTCTAGTCACTGCCTGTAAGTGTATGAATCTTATCTTTGTTTTCACACCACACCTGGCTCTGCTCAGGCCTGCTTTGCATGCTCTCAACCCATTGGGCTCTCTCTGACCTGATGTGACCTTTTCTTATGATTAAAGGTTTCATAAAGGCCTCGTTATTTGTTGGACTATATCCTTGGACGGGGAGTGATGGTTTGGACCACACCTGGCAGTACTCAGAGCTTATTCTGGCTCACACTCAGAGAGTACACCTCGTGGAGCGTGGGGGACCAGAAGGGGTGCCGGGGAATCAAACCTGGTCTCTTGTATGAAAGCCAAGTGTCCTTCCTTACAGCCCTCCACCCCACATCTTAATTCTAGGGAAATTATTGAAAACTTCACTATATCAATGCCTTATTTGCATTTTTAAATTACAAACGTGACCTGGATTTTCCCCAAAGTAAATTTCTCTGAAAGAGTCCACAGGTTTGGGGCTGGAGCAATAGCACAGCGGGTAGGACATTTGCCTTGCATGTGGCCAACCTGGGTTTGAATCCCAGCATCCCATATGGTCCCCTGAGCACTGCCAGGGGTGATTCCTGAGTGCAGAACCAGGAAGAATCCCTGTGCATCGCCGGGTGTGACCCAAAAAGAAAAGAAAACAAAACAAACAAAAAAACAGTCTACAGGTTTTAGTTCTGATAGGCACTTATGCACTGCCCAGGGACAGTGTACTCCTTCCTCAGCCACATTTCCGGCTGTCCTGGGTGTCAGGGCTTGGAGAGAAGACAAAGGAGTTCTCATTATTTATCCAACCACTTTTATGCTTCTCTGATTTCTAGTGAGGTTGAACATCTTTTTATGTTTCCTGTGGGAAAATCAAAAGGGAGCTTGTCTATAATTAGGTTTTCCTTGTCTAGAACATTAAAGTTTTGGTTGTGAAGTTCGTTCATTCATATTAGTCTAACTGTCCTCTAGTTTGAGGGTCATATTTGGAAAGGCCTTCCCCACAATGAGATTTAAAATCTTCCTCTAGGATGTTGGAGCCATAGTACAGTGGGTAGGTCATTTGCCTTGCACGTGGCCAACCCGGGTTCAGTTCCTGGCATCCCATATGGTCCCGTGAGCACTGCCAGGAGTAATTTCAGAGTGCACAGCCAGGAGTAACCCCTGAGCATCATCACATGTGGCTCCAAAAGCCAAATAAATGAATAAAATCTTCCTCTAAATTTTTTCTGATAATTCTCTCTAACCCACTGAATATTCATATTTACTTTGTGAATACAATGATGAGACAATTATTACACAATTTAATTAAGACTCTTCCTTCATGACCACATTTTTTTTTTTTGTGCTTTTTGGGTCACACCTGGCGATGCACAGGGGTTACTCCTGGCTTTGCACTCAGGAATTACCCCTGGCCGTGCTCAGGGGACCATATGGGATGCTGGGACTTGAACCCGGGTCGGCCGCGTGCAAGGCAAACGCCCTACCCGCTGTGCTATCTCTCCAGCCCCTTCCTTCATGACCACATTTACACTGGACAGTGGGCTTTGTGCTATTTGCTTTTTGTTAGTCTCTTCCTCTTGTTTAGAGAATAGTGCCATAATCTTGTCATTTATTTTAATATGTGACGAGCACTCTCTCCCCTTTACATTTTTTTGTGGTTCCTGTAGGAAATATTTGACACTCCTCTTGGAACATGAGGTCAAATGGCGAACAACCAAATAAAGTGAGACCAGATATGATTTTAAGATTGCTTTGAAATGTTCTGGTCATTTGGAACAAGCTGGCATCATGGCAATACTGGGTCCTTCTGCCCAAGAACAAGAAAGACCAATTCATAGAGAGAGAGAGCTGGCGCCTATGCAATGCTGTCCGTCCGCCTAGCCAAGAATAAGGGGCTTCTATTTGCTTATTTACATCTGTCCAGCTGATGACAGGTTGTAGCGTGGGAAGAGTCACTAGCCTTGAAGCTTTGGAGCGGAGCCACTGGTCTGTCTGAATCACCCCATTTCCAAGCCTGGGTTGGAATTCCTACTGGGGTTTTTACTTTGTGGCCATCCATGTCCAGGTAAGTGCAGTCTGCACAGACACAGGGAGAGAGAGAGAGAAAGAGAGAGAGAGAGAGAGACAGAGACAGAGACAGAGACAGAGTCAGAGACAGAGGGACAGAGAGAGAGGACTAAAGGAATCCATAAGTCTTGACTTAAGGAATCCTGCCTCAGGAAAGGAGAAAGAGTCACAGACTAGACAACTGAGGTGGGCTCCTTTCTCTAGTGAAATGAGGGGTTGTTAGTTCAGGCGCTTGTCCTGAGCTTTGGATGACCTGCCCAAGGTAAGGACACTAGTGCTCTGGGATTGCTGCTGAGACTTTGACTAAACCACCCTGAGTCTTAAGGACGTAATAAGGGCCTGAAAGAACAGTGTGTGTGTGTGTGTGTGTGTGTGTGTGTGTGTGTGTGTGTGTGTGTGTGTGTGTGTGTGAGAGAGAGAGAGAGAGAGAGAGAGAGAGAGAGAAACAGAGAGAGAGAGAGAGAGAGAGAGAGAGAGAGAGAGAGAGGAGTGGGGGGAGGGAAAGTAAGTGCAGACAGAGGGAAGGAGCCGTCCAGAGCCCCACAGGCTGGGTGCCTGGGTGGGGCAGGAGATGGGTTGGCGCTTCAAAGCTTGGCCTGGCTCTGAGCCCAAAGTTGAAGGCAGACACTGTCTTTATTCTGTGGGGAAGGTCGGGAGTTTTGAAGTGGAGACGAGAAGGAGCCCAGACTCTGTGACTGTGAGAGAGCCAGGCTCCAAGCAGGTGAGGGCGGGGAGAGAATGAGGTCACCGGTAAGAAAGCCCGAGCTGTCCAGGGGCCAAGCTGCAGCCCGCAGGAGGCTCAGGGCTCGGCTCTGCTCAAGGCCCAGACCGCCAGGCGAGCTCCATTTAAAGGACACCTGGATACGGGACAGGATTTTACAAAGTTCAACCTTCAAAGCACCTGGCACTATTTTTTTTTAAAGGAGATCTGCTTGCCTGCCACAGTGGCTGTCGTGGCGGACCTTGGCCTTGATCCCTCTTGATCAATTGAGAGTTTGAAATAATTTCCATTGTTATAACCTGCATCGACCAGCATGACTCTTACCAGATAAACAGCGGGCAGAGAGGGGACTTTTAAAAACTGCACGGAAGAAAAAGAGAAGAATGTTTCTTCTCCCTCCCTCTCTCCCTTCCTCCCCTCTTCCTCCTTCCCTCCCTCCTTTTCTCCTTTCCTCCCTCTCCCTCCCTTCCTCTCTTCTTCCCATCTCTCTCTTCCTTCCTTCCTCTGACATGTTTACAATAGTGCTAACATTTGTGGTTTTAAGGTACAGTTATTACCTAGGGGCGGCCTTAGAGTAGTTAAGATTAATCTGTCTTTCTGGGGCTGGAGAGATAGGACGGTGGGTAGGGTGCTTGTCTGGCATGTGACCCACCCGGATCCAATCTGTGGCATTTCCATTTGCTCCCTTGAGCACCACCAGGAGTATAGAGCCAAGAGTAACCCTGAGCATGGCCAGGGTTACTGGTCATGTAAAACTAAAAAAACCAAAAACCCAAAACGGTCTTGAAAACTCTCATGCGCCAAAGGCCTTCCCAGCACTCTGCTCTCTGGCACTCCCAGCTCCAGTGCACAGTCACACGTGTGTGTGTGTGTGTGTGTGTGTGTATGTGTGTGTGTGTGTGTGTGTATGTCCCACCACTAAAGAGGGTGGCTCAGCAAGCACTGCAACCAGAACGGCACAAGCACAATGACCAAAACCTGTAGCCCCCGGTGAGCACCATAGCAAGAGTCAATCTGAGATATAGCCCAGAGACAAGTCTAGGAGATTGGACGTCTATTCCTGGTACAAATCAGCTTTCTCTCCCTCCCCCTCCTTTTCTCCCTTCTTCTCTTGTCCCTCCTCCCTCCCTCCCTCTCATCCTCTTTTCCTCCCTTCACCCCTTATCCCTTCTTCCCTCCTTTTCTTTTTTCTTCCCTCCTTTTCTTTTTTCCCCTCCTTCCTTCTCCCTCTTCCTCCTCTCCTCTCCCTCCCTCTCTCACTCCTTTCCTCTCTCCCTCCTTTTCTCCCTTCCTCCCTTCCTCCCTCCCTCCCTTCTTCCCTTCTTTCTCTTCCTTCCTTTCTCTTATGTATTAACAATAGTGCTAACATTTGTGGGGTTTTGTTTTTGTTTTTTGGGTCACACCTGGCAATGCACAGGGGTTACTCCTGGCTCTGCACTCAGGAATTACCCCTGGCAGTACTCAGGGGACCATATGGGATGCTGGGAATCGAACCCAGGTCGGCCGAGTGCAAGGCAAACGCCCTACCCGCTGTGCTATTGCTCCAGCCCCTAACATTTGTGTTTTTGAGGTACAGTTACTACACCTCACCAGCACCAAAGTACCTGAGACACTCCATCACTGTTCTATGTTACTTCTAATCTTCTCTATTCCTCCTTCTGATCCCCTCTTCCGCCCCTTGTTTGGTATTCTCTGTTCCATAATCCAAGGACAAGAATTTGTTATTATTTGAAACTGTCTATTCCCTTCCTAGGTTTCTCTATACAGAGATGAGTGAAATCATCTGGTATTTGTCCTCCTTCTGGTTTATTTCATTTAACATAACATTCTCCAGTTCCAACCAAGTTGCAGCAAATGAAAACTCAGTATTTCTTATCAGTTCTTAAACCCTTTTGGTAATATTTTTTATCCTTGTGGTAATTTATATACTATATGTTCTAATACATTATTGATTCTATATAAGAATATAACATATTTAGGTATTTAAAACTAAATATTATTTTCTTTCTATTTATTTTACAGGATTTGAGGGAGACACTTAACATGGTTGTTCATTAATGGTTAATATATTTTTTAATTTCTAATAGCAGTGGGACTTAGCTTACTGGATGAAGGAAAATCTCCATAAAATTAAATAATCGTGGTCAAAGAGAAAATGTGTTTTCCCCATCTTAATTTTAATAGATATTTATTACTAAGAATGTTGATTCCAAATTATGTTCATGGTAGCAAACTTCTCTCAAATTAAAGAAGCTGTTATAGATATTATTTTTTTCTCTTGTAGAAGATGCTATCATTTTATTTCTTTTATTGCCACATTTTCTTTTATTGTATTGCTGCTGGTGACACTTTCTTTATTGTTATTGGAAATAATCTAGATTAATTCTATCACTTTAAAATTCACCCATTCCAATGATAATTATATTTTAATATATTGATATAATTAAATTATGAAGTATTTATGACTTTTAAATGCTAAGTATGCTTAAATTCCTGGTGGGAAAATCTTAGTTGACTGTGGTGAATAATTGCTTTAATATGCATTATATGGATGATTAGAATTTACTGAAGATATTTCTGTTTTAGATATAAGATTAGTGGTGCTTGATTAAGAGATGAGCCAGAGGAAGAAAGACTGCTTTTACCTCAGAATTCAAATTCTGTGATGAATAGGTAAAAGAGGAAATTTTTAAAAAATGGATTTGGATTAATTGAAGAAAATGAATGAGAATATGAAATGAGTTTCAGTTTACACTTTCTGATACTCATTACATTTCTCCAGATATACAAGAAGAGCCAATCTACAAATCAGTAGCTTTTCTAGCAATGGCTGATTTTTATACGGTTGGCTTTTCAGTGAGATACTCTATTAAGTAAAATACTGAATATCATCTTGAGAGAGATTTATTTTTTTAGGCCTCACCTGGCAGTGTTCAGGGCTCACCCTTGGCTCCGCACTCAGAGACTACTCCTCGTATAATTGGCTGCCAAGTTTCATATTTTATTCAGTTTTTAAGTGAAATTTCCACTATGCTTCCTAGTATTTTTTCTTACAAAATCTGAAACATGCAATATAGTGCTCACTGACAGGTAAATTGATAAAGCAATACAATGTGTGAATGCAGTGTAAAATTGTGCACTTCTTTTAAAAAAAAAGGAAATCCTACTCTTGATAACATGGATGGCTCTGGAACGCATTATGCTGATGAAGTACATCAGTCACAGAAGAGCAAATACTAAATGGCCACACTTACACGATACAGCTGTCACTGTCACTGTCATCCCGTTGCTCATCGATTTGCTCGAGCGGTCACCAGTAATATCTCCATTGTGAGACTTGTTACTGTTTTTGGCATATCGAATACACCACAGGTAACTTGCCAGGCTCTGCTGTGTGGACGAGATACTCCTGGTGCTTCCTGGGCTCTCCAAGAGGGGCGGAGGAATTGAACCCGGATCAGCTGCGTGCAAGGCAAACGTCCTACCGGTTGTCCTATCCATACGATTCAGCTAAAATAATTAAATTTAGCTACCGAAAGTATTCTGCCTGCACGGCAGAGCCTGGCAAGCTAACCGTGGCATGTTTGATATGCCAAAAAGAGTAACAACAAGTCTCACAATAGAGACGTTATTGGTGCCTGCTCGAGCAAATCGATGAGCCACGGGATGACAGTGAAAAGAACAGAAAATAGAGTGTTGGTTGCCAAATAACAGGGAAAGGGGAAATAGGAAGTTTTGCTCACTGGTATAAAGTTAGTTATATAAGATGACCAAGTTTTATACATTTTCTTACAGTATAATGCCTATAGTTAACAAAGTGTTAAACAGTTTTTAACCTGTTAAATTGAACAGGTCTTATGCTAAGTTCTCATACCTCAGGCACATGAAAATAGGGAATGGACACAAGGAAACTTTTGGAGGTAGTGGATATATTTATGTCCTTATTTGTGGTGATATCATAGGTATATGCACTTGCTCAAATTAATCAAATTGCATACATTATATACATAAAATATATTCAATTTGGTCTGGAGCAATAGCACAGCGGTTGGGCTTTCGCCTTTCACTCGGCCAGCCCGTGTTCGATTCTTCCGCCCCTCTCGGAGAGCCCGGCAAGCTACCGAGAGTATCAAGCCCGAGCGGCAGAGCCTGGCAAGCTACCCGTGCATACTGGATATGCCAAAAACAGTAACAATAAGTCTCTCAATGAGAGATGTTACTGGTGCCCTCTCGAACAAATCGATGAGCAATGGGATGACAATGATATTCAATTTGTTGTAGGTCAATTGCATCTCAATAAAGCTGGAGAGATTTTGAACCATGTTAACAGTATATTCAGTTACTTAAAACTGTAAAGGAATTTTGAAACATGGTTTGAACACCTATGGTTACTAACTTTCAATCTTCAAGTCAAACTAACATTCGGGAAGATACCCAACCACTGGTACTCTGACTGTGCTGGACTTTTCTCCTTAGTCTAAACTTTGGGAGAGTTCACTGAGCTTCCATATCCAATTTCCTCATCTACAAACTAGGATAATTATGCCACTGATGTAGGGCATTCATGAGGATTAAATGAGCTAATATGTGTAAATGTTTAGCTAACTAACTTTATACTTTGTATTTGTCACATGTCATGCACTAAATAGGTGGCAAAGTGTTTCTCTTACAATAATGACTTACAGAAAGCCCACATGCACAAAACTTAGGTTGTAGTAAGCAGAATAATGCTCCTCCAAATATGCCTACATTCTTTTAAAACATTTTTTAAAACATTTTTAAAATTAATCACCATGAGGTTGACAGTTACAAAGTCATTCACAGTTCGGTTTCATCCATACAATATTCCAACACTCTTCCCTTCACCAGTGTACAACCTACATTCTAATTCCTGAAATATTTAAATAAGCAACTTTACATGGAAAAAAGGGAAACTGCAGATGCAATTAAATTACAGACTTTGGTATGGAGAAATAATTCCTGGACCCATCAAGATGGACCTAATCTAATTGCCAGGACTTGTAAGAATCAGAGAAAAAGATGTGACCAAAAAAAGTGAAAACAGGGATTTGAATATGTTATACCACTAGATTTGAAGACAGAGGATGAGCCAAGGAATATAGACAAGCCCCAGCAGGTGGAAAAGAGGGAGAAAAATCTCCCATAGAAGGGCTGTAGCGATAGTACAGCAGGTAGGGTGTTTGCCTTGCATGCGGCCGACCTGGGTTCAATTCCCATGATCCCATATGGTCCCCTGAGCACCACTAGGAGTACTTCCTAAGTGCAAAGCCAGGAATAACCCCTGTGCATTGCCAGATGTGACCCATAAAGCAAAAGAAAAAATTATCTTAAAACCCTTAAAAGAAGTGCAACCTTACTGATACCATGATATTAACCTGTTAGATTCATGCCACTTATCTGACCTCCAGATCTCTGTTTTAGCTAATACATGAGTAATCATTCTTTACAGTACCAATAGAAAACTGATACATGGTGGTTATATCCTTGATCATAATCACTGCCAATCAACTCCCCTCACCACAAGTAGGTATGATCACCCTGGCTGACTTTCTCCCCACTTCTTCCATTCCTTTCCTCATATTAATTCCTTATAAATTGTAGATGACATAGGTGCCTGAGAAAATATTGCCTTGACTGAAATTTGCACTGAAAAACACTCCTCTTCTGCTCCTAGCAAATGTCGGTAGCAAAGGTGCAGGGATGTTTCATCCATGTGTGTGTGTGTGTGTGTGTGTGTGTGTGTGTGTGTGTGTGTGTGTGTGTGTGTAGCGCACGCAGATAAGGTCTACACATGAGACCGCATGATGGAGGCAATCACTTATCAGGGCTTAACCCTAGAAACCTGGCAATTCTGTCCAACCTGGAGAGATAAGGATGAACATCATTTGCCATGGAAACAGCTTCCCTTGGCTTTTGCTCACTGCCTCCTCAGCACAGTTCGACGGCCATGTGATCATCACCACCTGCCCCGGGCAGCTCTGTGCCATGACTTGGTCTAAACACCAGAAGCCTGGAGCATTTTGGTTATTCTCTATCTGAAGTAACTGCATGGAGACTAGAAGACTGTTCTCAGATTCAGGGAAACAGAACAGTAAGGCGAGGCTGCAAGGTATGGTGAGCAGCACCCTGGATTCCAGCTCTCCTTGTGAAATCCCTTGCTCTCCCCTGAGCCCGTGTCCTGTCTTGTGTGAGGAATAAGGTTGATCAGAATGACCCGTGAGAGGCCCTCTAGCAGCTGTGAATGAGATTAAGTGCATATATTTAGATGATACATTTAGACTAAATAATGAGAAAGAACTGTGAGGCTACATCTCAGTCTTCCTGAAAACCGGTGTACATTCTGGAGGGGAAAATCCCTAGGGTCAGCGAGCTGATGGTGGGGGGAAAGCTACCCTGTGTTAGTCAGTTCCATCTTTCTCAGAGAAGTGTCGCACACCACAGTGAGTGAAGCAGGAGCACAGGCAATGAGTCCACTCCCTTGAAGCCTCTCCATTGCAGACTTCCTGCGTGAAAGGGGGCATTTGCTCCTTCCTATTATTCTTATTCTTATTATTCTTCAGGAACCGATAATACAGTTATTATGGCTTCTAAACCCCACCACAGCCAGGAGGAACACTAGGGCCTAGATAACACAAGGCAGGAGGGAATAATCCTCAAATTAAGTTACATGATCAACAAACTTTTCTCTCTAGGTTTCAGTGACCTCCTGATCTCCAGTAACTACAGCCTTCCTGGGGAAGCACAAGAAGTCCCCAGGTTCCTGAAAAACTGCAGGTCAACTTATTTAATGGGGGAGGGGGTTAAAAATTAATGTTCACTTATTTATAAGGATGGATTAAAAAGAGAGGACATATGACCCAGCGGTACCACTTCTGGGAATATACCCCCCAGGGTGCAAAAACACACAGCAGAAAAGACATCTGTACTTGTATATTCACTGCAGCACTGTTCACAATAGTCAGAATCTGGACTATTGGACTATTGGACAACCCAAGTGCCCAAGAATAGATAACTGGTTAAGGAAACTATAGTACATCTACACAGTGGAATACTCTATAGCTATTTAAAAAAGTGAAGTCATGAAATTCACCTATAAATGAATAGACATGGAGAGTATCGTGCTGAGAGAAATAAGTCAGAAGGAAAGGGAAAGACATAGAATGACTGCATTCCTTTGTGGAATATAAAAAAATAGTATGAAACCAAAATCCCAAGGATAGTAGAAACAAGGGCCAGGAGGATTGGTCCATGGTTGGAAGGCTGCCTCAAGAGCTGGGGAAGAGGGCAGTTGGGATAGACAAACCATTATGACAACGAAGGTTGGAAGGAATTGCTCTGATGGAAGATGTGTGCTGAAAGTGGGTAAAGGACCAAATATGATAACCTCTCACTATCTGTATTGCAAACTATGGTGCTCAAAAGGAGAGAGAGAGAGAGAAAGAGAGAGAGAGAGAGAGAGAGAGAGAGAGAGAGAGAGAGAAGAAAAACTGCCTGCCATAGAGGCAGGCTGGGGGCTCGGGGCTTGCAGGAGAGATACAGGAATATTGGTGGTGGGAAATGTACACTGGTAGAGGGATGGGTGTCGGAACATTGTATGACTGAAACCTGATCATGAAAACGTTGCAATTATATATCATGATGATTCAATAAATAAATAATAGAGGGGAAAGGATGTATAAAATTATAACAACCATTCTCTAAAGAATACTGAATCTGGAATCCTGAGAATCCCTCATTTAACATCATTGACTTATCTCAATTGTACTATTTCTCACTAAGAAATTGATAGTGCTTTAAATATAGTGTGAAGCATAAATCTTTAGGGGAAACTCCAACTTTTAATGACAGATCCTCTAATGAACCAATTTAACCTGATAGAAACCAGCATGAATTTCCTAGTACTTACTTCTGGCGAGAAAAATATCACCAAACTTTCAAATAAGAACCCCCAAAACTTCTAGTATTAAACAATGTTCTGTATTGACTCAGTCATTTACTGATTTTCAAACCTGCTCTTTCCAGTTCAGAGCCATGAGTGGCCAGAGCTTGTCCCAGTAACTCAGGTTGTAAGGGGGAACTCAACCCTGCGTAGGACGCTCTTCCATGGCAGAGCCACGACACTCCTGCCAAATAGGGCAGGACACACACCAGTGAAGAGCACGTGCATATCTGTCTCTAGCTGGGGAGGAGTCCAGATTACCGGAAAAAAAAAAAAACAACAACAAACATCCATGCAGATACGCAGATTTGAGGAGAACATGTAAACTGCACAGACAGTATTCCAGGCCAGAATGGATTCTTTTTCATCAACATTATAACAAAGCGACTTTATTTGAAGACCTGCTGTATTGGCCGTGCAAAGTCTGTACTGTGCTAGCCTTGGTCATGTTTACTTGCTTAAAAAAAGCAAATTTATTTTCCATTTGGTCATTCCACCTACCACCGCACTGGAGTCAGCCCCAGGGTGCTTGGACAAGTTCACTCTGCCTTCCCCATCTTTGTGAGATTGCTGCAGAGAAGTTCAAGGAACTAGCAGTGCTAATGGGGAGAGATGGGCAATGCTACCTCATAATACAGCATGATAAATAAATCGGAGCCCATCTATTAAATATGAGAGCCCAACAGGAGGGACCAGCTGGTGGTAGGGCCTCTGGAGCTGTGAAGCCGTGTGCGGCTTGCTCTGAGATCACGTTCTCAGTGGGTGAGTGTTGTTTTTATCACCGTGAGCTCCCAAGTGAGCATGTTACAGGCCCAGGGAACAGCTTGAGCTGGGGACGGGAGGTGCCATGTACAGGAATGCCTTGGGGACCACAAGCTGCCGGTGTTAGCGAGGGAATGAACTTAATCAGTGAGAAAGGAAAGTTCATGCCCTTAGCAGCTTGTTTAAGCTACCTTATTACTACTTAAAAAAATTAAATTAAAAATATTTATTGAAGTGCTATAAACGACAAAGTTACAAAGTTATTGATGCTTGAGTGTTAGGTGTGCCAATCTCTTCACCAGTGTCTACTTCCTTCCTCCAATTTCCTCAGTTTCCCTCCTGTCCCTCAGCAGGACTCTATGGCAGGCACTTCATTTATTTATTTATGTATGTATGTATGTATGTATGTACTTTTTTGGGACACACCAGCAATGTTCAGGGTTTACTCCTGGCTCTGCACTCAGGAATTACTCTTGGCAGTGCTTGGGGAACCATATGGGATGCTGGGAATTGAACCTGGGTCAGCTGTGTGCAAGGTAAACACCCCCCTACCCCCTGTACTATCGCTCTGGCAGGCACGTTTTACCTGCTTTTAGCACCTTGCCCTTCTCCAGAGTGTCCACTTCCCTCCACCATTATTGCAGTATTCACTTTATTTTTTTTTTCTTTTTGGGTCCATCCACCAATGCACAGGGGTCGCTCCTGGCTTGTGCACTCAGGAGTTACTCCTGGCTGTGTTCAGGGAACCATATGGAACACTGGGAATCAAACCCGGGTTGGCCGCGTTCAAGGCAGACGCCCTACCCGCTGTGCTATCACTCCAGCCCCAGTATTCCCTTTCTTGACCTGTTCCCCAGAACCAAACCCCAGTGGCAAACTTCCTATTGAAGACTAATTTTCATGTTCATTTCTATTGCCATTGGGCATTTCTATCGACTGCTTTTTATTTTTTTATTGAAACAACTTGATTTTTGTTTGAGGCACTGATGTTCCTACCCCAAAACAGTAGATGATGATTGAACTAAAGTTAATGTTGACAATTCTATTTTCTTTCTTTTTAATTTTGTTTTTGGAGGGAAATAGGGCATGACAGAGTTTTGGCCAGAGACATAAGAATGCATCAGCTAAAGGTGGGGTGGATAGGAAATTCTTCTAGATATCTTGTGACTCCTTAATAAAAAGGGACAGAAGGAATCACACCCTTTCCTTTCTCTAGTAGACTTGAATGGTGATGTGATGCCTGGAGCAGCAACAGTTAGCTGCATGAGCAAGAGTCCACCGGAATTTCAGAAGTCGTGATCTAACATTAAACAATTGTTCATCTTCACACATCTTTTTGAGAAAAAGTCCTGTGTGTTTAAGGCCCTATTGGTTGGATTTTTGGTTACTTGTAGCCAAATATCTGAGAGAGATCCAGTTCAAGGAAATATAATTTGTACTTCTCCAGTTGGTAAGGGGGCCTTTAGGAAGACTTTTGTTTAAAGTAACTCAAAATAAAAAAATAATTGAACAGTCTCTGTGGGAAAACTACCAAGCCACAAAAAAAGCATATAAAGTAAAGAATAAAATAGTGACCTCACTCCAAAACTGCTTCTATGAAGGAGAGGTGCGGAGGGAGAGGTGGGTCTATGCTTAGTGATAACAGGATCACACTATAGAACCCTAGAGTGGGTTGGCTCTTTGTACCATGGAAACAAGATGATTTCACTCCCTTCTCTCCCCTTTTGTTTCTGCTGCTGTTGCTGTGACTGGGAGTTGCATACACTTGATTCTGGTGCTCGAAACTTCAATTGATTCCAATGTTTCCCCAGGTGCTCCCTGGCTCTGGTGCTGTGCTCACTGCAATCACACACTCTCATTGCCATGCTCACACCCCCCTGACTACACCAGAGTTCAAGCACAATGGACTCTGGGGATCCCAGAGAGCAGAACTGCCGGGTCTCTCTTGGTACGCTGGGCATCAGACTCGTAGCCTTGATATTTCAAGTCTATCTCTAGGCCTTTCCAGGAGGTTTTGTGAAGAAAGTTTGGACGTGGGAATGGGAGTACATGGGAACTATACTTAGCAAAGACAAAGCTGATATGCATTCAGTCATCTAGAAGTAAGGCATCAACAGAAGTTAGACACAATTCACCTTCTCTTTGAAAAGAAAAGGCAGATGAGGCTGGAGCAATAGCACAGCAGGTAGGGTGTTTGCCTTGCACATGGCTGACCCCGGTTCGATTCCCAGCATCCCATATGGTCCCTTGAGCTCCGCTAGGAGTGATTCCTGAGTGCAGAGCCAAGAGCAACCCCTGTGCATCGCTGGGTGTGATGAAAGAAAGAAAGAAAGAAAGAAAGAAAGAAAGAAGAAAGAAAGAAAGAAAGAAAGAAAGAAAGAAAGAAAGAAAGAAAGAAAGAAAGAAAGAAAGAAAGAAAGAAAGAGAGAGAGAGAGAGAGAAAGAAAGAAAGAAAGAAAGAAAGAAAGAAAGAAAGAAAGAAAGAAAAGAAAGAGAGAAAGAGAGAAAGAGAGAAAGAGAGAAAGAGAGAAAGAGAGAAAAGAAAGAAAGAAAGAAAGAAAGAAAGAAAGAAAGAAAGAAAGAAAGAAAGAAAGAAAGAAAGAAAGAAAGAAAGAAAGAAAGAAAGAAAGGAAGAGAAGGAAGAGAGGAAGAGAGAAAGAGAGAAAGAGAGAAAGAGAGAAAGAAAGAAAGAAAGAAAGAAAGAAAGAAAGAAAGAAAGAAAGAAAGAAAGAAAGAAAGAAAGAAAGAAAGAAGGAAGGAAGGAAGGAAGGAAGGAAGGAAGAAAGAAAGAAAGGAAGGAAGGAAGGAAGGAAGGAAGAAAGAAAGAAAGAAAGAAAGAAAGAAAGAAAGAAAGAAAGAAAGAAAGGAAGGAAGGAAGGAAGGAAGGAAGGAAGAAAGAAAGAAAGAAAGAAAGAGAGAGAGAGAGAGAGAGAGAGAGAAAGAAAGAAAGAAAGAAAGAAAGAAAGAAAGAAAGAAAGAAAGAAAGAAAGAAAGAAAGAGAGAAAGAGAGAAAGAGAGAAAGAGAGAAAGAGAGAAAGAAAGAAAGAAAAGAAAGAAAGAAAGAAAGAAAGAAAGAAAGAAAGAAAGAAAGAAAGAAAGAAAGAAAGAAAGAAAGAGAGAAAGAAAGAAAGGAAGAAAGGAAGGAAGGAAGAGAGAAAGAGAGAAAGAGAGAAAGAGAGAAAGAAAGAAAGAAAGAAAGAAAGAAAGAAAGAAAGAAAGAAAGAAAGAAAGAAAGAAAGAAAGAAAGGAAGAAAAGGCAAAAATTGAGATGTCTTAGTTCTTGAGTGCAAGCACAATGCTAAGTATTTTTATTTAATCACAACTCTTTTGTGAGGTTATTCACATTTTTAAAAAAGGGAAGCAAGAGAGTTTTTAATTGAATGAAATTTATAGAAATGTGTGAGGGGAGAGAAAGAGAAGAAGAATTGCAATCCAATTCTATCTGAATCCAAACCCTTTGATTCCTCTTCCACCAATAAGCTCTTTGCATATCCCCCCCCCAGGGGGTGGCAAATCACAATTATCCCTTCTGCTTGAGGGGATAGAAAAATCATATTGACTGAGGGGCAAAAAGGGACCTGCACAGAAGACAAAGTGCTTTAGACTCACTCGTGAGGTATCAACACTTCCTCTCACTGTGCTGCTTGATGCCAAGCAAGTAAACAAAAGGGCCCAGGTTTGGAGGGAAGGGGAGCCAGGAAGTAAAAACCGAGGAAAGTGTGCTGAGCAGAGCCTGGGAAGCTGGCTCCCCTGCTGGCTGTTAAGCAAAGCTCGTGGGAAAATGACAACTGGCAAAATTCATAGTGAGGGGGTAATTATGCTGTCAGAGGCACTCTGGTGCTCAGGGATGGAAGCTTTGCCAACAGGATTCATTGTGAATATGCAATTTACTGAACATTGTTAAGCGACTGTTTCTCCCAAGTAGGATATCTGACAATACGAAACCTGATTTCCATGCCTTCTCCTTTGCTGTCACCTAGGCAAAGGCGGGGTGAGAGGCCCCCATGATCCCTCGTGCCCACCACTCTATTCGGAATCTGCCTGTGCCCAGATTCAGGGTTGGGCTGTGATGCCTTCTCGTCACAGTCTGGGGTGGAAGCTACTTCAGTTCAGTGCCCAGCTGAGGCCGCCTCTTTCCTGAATCCCTTTTTGATGGTCCTCCCTTCCATCATGGTCACCTCACTTTTCTAATGTTTTGTGGTTTTTCTTTGGAAAATGACTGAGCCTGAAGGGTTTACTGTTTCTCCTTCTGGACTGGAAGTTCCATGGGGCAGAATCTTATGTGTCTGTGGAATGAATGAATGAAAGAATGAATGAATGAATGAATGAATGGTTGGCGGTGGAGAGTGACACCCTTTGTTTCTGAGCATAGGATGTGCAAAGACAGAAAGTAACGTTCTGGACTAACATCCCCTTACCTCTCCTTCTAGGTGGGGAAAAGACATGGGCATTATGAGAAAGTGGCAGAGACAGTCCAAAGACCTATAGCGAATACTTTCTAGTTGGACTTCTAGGGTTCAAACACTGGAAGTGTGGGAAATGACCCGTGAGCACCAGAGGTGTGGCCCAAAACAAGAGAAATTGTATGCAAGATGAGCAGTGGGGTAACTGTTATAAAAATAATCCTTTGAAGCAATTTAGTCCTGATGTCTTTCATGCCTTAGAAATAGGCCCAAAGAGGAGCTTTGGGTTTAAGGAGTCAGTGACATAGATGGAACTAGAACTCTTGTCTGCCCCTATACATCCCAGAGCACACTTAATGTCCAGAATAATTTGGTTTACCATCCTGATACCATCACATAATTTTGGCCATAAGGGTTTCAGAGATATATAATTCATCAAATGCTTTCCCCAAATTTCCTTGTCCACTCAAAATACAATGTTTATGAATTTTGACTTGTTTTGGAAGGCCATACCTGATGGTGCTCAGGGCTTACTCCTGGCTCACGATCAGGAAACACTTCTGGTAGCACTTGGGGGGATCTGATGGGATACCGGGGATCAAACTTAGGTTGGCTGTTTGCAATGCAAGCTCTCTATGCACTGTATTATTCCTCTGGTCCTGTCTTTGTTTTTCACAATTCCTATTCTTTATCTCAGTTAATATTTTCCTGTGCACTTACTAAGTAACGCTTGCCAAAAACGCATATTCACTTCTATAGTTGATGCTTTCACAAAGCCATGCTCTTTCTTGTTTCTATATATTGATTGGCCTTCTGCAATTTTGATATCTCAACATACTAATTAAAGCAGAGTTGTTTGTTGAGCACTGTTATTTCCTTTAATTTTTTTTTTACTTGAGATAACTTTGGCCTATACAGGTTGATACTATCTCAAATATCTGTGATCCATGTGTTTGTTTTGGTTAGTTTTTTTCACCACTTTCACCACTTGCTTTATTTTTTTATATCCCATATAAAGTGAAGTGAGAGAAATCACCAGGTTTTGTTTTTATTCTCCTAATTTATTTCTCTTGGCACAATACCCTCCAATTCCATCCGTATTGTCTCAAAGGCAAGGATTCATCTTTGTTTCTAGTTAGTTGCCTGTCATTTAGATAAAACAACTGAAATTCAGAAAATTTATGTCAGTTGTCCAAGGGTGCACATAGAGGTCAGATCTGGGAGATCCAAAGTCAAAGCTCACCTCCAGCTCAGCCACTCTTTAGTTGTGAGCCTTAGGAACATTTTTTTTTCTTTTCCCAGTTGTCTCTTCCATAAAATGGAGATGCTCGTGGTACCAACTGCAAGAGTTGTCTGACTTAAAGAAATAAATACACAGCACTATAGAAAAAGGTGCCTGATACAGAGCAAGTGCTCAGTATTTGTGATGATGGTGCTGACGATGCAGCCAAACTTTCTCCTCTGTTTCTCTCATAACATCTACTCAACACACAGCGGGAGTTACCCACCCGGTCCCTTTCCTTTGTCTTTCTGAAAGCTACCGTCAGGAACAGAAAAAAAAAATGCCATAACTAACTGCTTGGTTTCTGGAGCTAGAGAGATTTTTACGTTCCCCAGGGAAAAGGAGCCAAGACTGGCACTATTGGATCAAAGCGAACAGAGTTCAGGGTCTTGAGCTGTGGCCTTCTCTTGGCTGGAGTTCAGAGGAAGGCCCCTTAGAAACACACAGTGGAATGGGAGAGCCAAGGCCCCGTCATCCGGATGCTTTCAGTCCCATATCACTGACACGTTGCAATCCAACACCATGTTCCTGATCTGCAGTCAAGCAGTTGTGATAAAGGACTGACTAATGGGCAGGAAGGGAAACATCTTGCCAACGTGCTTGTTTCCATTAGATTATGGGTGTATTTTTAGTGTAGCTGAGAAATATCTAGGATCTTGCCTTGCAAGATGATTTTGTGGACTAAGACTAGAAAGAAATCAACCTTTAGTGAAAACACTGAAAGAAAAGAAGAATCACAAAGTGCTTCCTATTCCCAGGAGCTCTTTCTTTTCATGACTACCTGATTGACTCTGCTACGATGAGACTCAACTGTTACTGCTTCTGGGAAGCCTCCCAGAACCAAGCAGTCTTCATGCATCTTGCACAACTTTTATCTCGTTGTATTATCATAGGTTTATTTGATTGCCTTCTTCATTGACTGGGATCTTTAAGGACTGGAGCATCATATTGGCTCATCCCAGTATCCCTAATTTGGGCTTTTTGAATAAAAAAAAGTCTTATTGACTTTAGAAGGTCAATAATTGATGAATGGATGGATGGATGGATAGATGGATGAGGTGGGTGGATGGATGGATGGATGGATGGATGGATGGATGGATGGATGGATGGATGGATGGATGGATGGATGGATGGATGGGTGGATGGATGAGTGGATGGATGGATGGATGGATGGATTGATATATAAAATACAAAGAACAGTCATCTTGTATGGGTTACTAGGAGGTATAATTACAAGTCCTCTTTCTCAGTATCTCTCACCAGTTCTACGTGTTTGCCCCTCACATAATGTTACATTTGCTCAATGCTACTTCAGTCCTGCTTCTCTTGTGCCACAGGCAAATCAGTATCTCTTCTGCCAAAGTGATGCAAGGAGAGAACAAAAACACTAATTGTGACCCAAGAATCCAGCAGCACCCCCCCCCCATAAAGGTGCTCTTTGGAAATAAAAGTTTGGGGAGCAGAACCAGGAAGAAGAAAATAGTGACAAGAAATCTTACTCAAGTAAGCGGTAGAAAAGTTTCTTGGGTTTTAAAAAATACATTTGTCTGTAGCATTTGAAGAGACCAACCTGTGGGACTTTTGTGATCTCCGTGTACTCTATTTGGGACTTACCATCAGGACTCCATGCATCACACAAATGAAGCCCTCAGGAGGCAGACAGGTCAGTCCCAAGAGAATAACCCAACACCAAACACTTTTGTATAAGCAGATGCTCACACAGAAGGAGCTCATTCTCTTGGTCAGAAACTCAAATCTGATTTTTAAAAAAAGCTGCCATATTTTTCTATCTAAAGAAACATTGATGACAGAAAAGGGTTTCTCAAAAATGTACCCTTGATAGAGATTACTCACTGTTCCCCATTATCTAGTCCTTCCTTCTACCAAAATCATGTTTTTAGTCACCAGGGTAGATGTCCACCCACAATGAAGGCTGCCAGGAGTTGCCATGAGACTAAGTTGTGGGTAAGGATAAGGTGATGTAAGTGATTTCTGGGACTTGTTCTTAAAGAGAAGGACCTGTTTGTCTACAAATGTTTTTGACCTGCTAGCTGGAATGCAACAGTCACCAGCCACTGGAGGCCATGTGAATCAAAGCAAAGCCCTGGGAAGGAGCTCAGGGGGAAAAGGATAGAGTATCTAAGGCCTGCCAGGGGGAACTCCTAACCAGTTTAGATTTTCTCTGAGAGAAAAATTAGCTTTGGTCATGTTGACACCCTCTGAATCTCTTAAGTTAAATGGAGATTTTATCCTAAATGGGTAGGTGCCAGCATAACTGTGTGTATGTGTCATCTGGGACTATACCCTGGGGGCCTCAAAACACACAGAAGAAACACCTTTTGCACTTCTATATTCATTGCAGCACTATTCACAATAGTCAGAATCTGGAAACAGCCCAAGTGCCCAAGAACAGATAGCTATATATATATATATATATATATATATATATATATATATATATATATATACATATATATATATGTATATATATCTAAAAAAAGCATGGTATAATCTACAGAATGGGATACTATGCAGCCACCAGGAAGAATGAAGTCATGAAATTTGCTTATAAATGGATAGACATAGAGAGTATCATGTTGAGTGAAATGAGTCAGAAGGAGAGGAACGGACATAGAATGATTGCACTCATTTATGGGATATAAAAAGCACAGTATGAGACTATCACCTAAGGACAATTAATATGAGGGCCAGGAGGACCGGCCCATTGATGGAAACTTGTCACAAGTGTATGTGGGGGGATGGAGATGAGGGACAGGGCAGTTAGGCTAGATAAAGGACCACTATGACAAAACAGTTGGAAATGATCACTCTGGACAAGAATTGAGTGATGGAAGTTGGTAAAGGGATATACATAACAACCTTACAGTACCTGTACTGCAAATCGTAATGACCAAAAGGAGAAAGAGAGAGAGACAGAGAGACAGAATGAGACAGAGACAGAGAGAGGCAAAGAGACAGTGAAAGAGAGAAGAAAAGTGTCTGCCATAGAGGCAGACAGAGTAGGAGATGGAAGGAGGAAAATTGGGGACATTTGTGGTAGAAAATCCCACTGGTGACGGGATGGGTATTGGAACATTATATGACTGAAACCCAATCATGGAAAACTTTGCAACTGTTTATCTTATGGTGATTTAATTAAAAAAATTTTAAATAATAAACGTGCTTCTATGTGTGGTGTATTTGATATAATCTTCATGTCTCCTCCATTGGTTAGTTACAAATTCAATGATGTTTTGAAGTATTAGAAGAAAGGGAGTATTTGACTCTTTGAACAATAAGTATGTATTAATATCTTCCTAGGACCAAATAATAGGGAAATGTCAATACCTTGAAAATCTTAAAAGGAAGGACTGGAGAGTTAGAGGGCACTTGCCTCACATGCGGCTGGCCCAGCTTCCATCCATGGCACCCTACATGGTGTCCCTGAGTGACCCCTGAGTGCAGAGCCAGGAGTAAGCCCTGAACACTGTTGGGTATGGCCCCAGAATCAAAACTTAAAACAAATAATAAAAATAAAATCTAAAAAGGAAATAGTGGGACAGATTTTTTTTTTGAAAATTCTCATGGGTCGAAAGTAATAGTACAGCAGACAGGTCATTTTCCTTGTATGTGGCCAACCTGGGTTCAATCCCCGGCCTCCCATGGCCCCCTGAACACCACCAGGAGTAATTCAGATTGCAATTCAGTAATTCTGCATTCAGTAATCCCCTAAATTACTGAATTCAGATTCAGAAGCTGGAGTAACACCTGAGCATCTCTGGGTGTGACCCAAAATAAAGAAAGAAAGAAAGAAAGAAAGAAAGAAAGAAAGAAAGAAAGAAAGAAAGAAAGAAAGAAAGAAAGAAAGAAAGAAAGAAAGAAAGAAAGAAAGAAAGAAAGAAAGAAAGAAAGAAAGAAAGAAAGAAAGAAAGAAAGAAAGAAGAAAATGACAATTCTTGCCTGATAAATGGATGTATTGTAATAATTATTTGTTAAGTAAACTCGGTAAACTAGAGTTCTCTTTTCTCCTATTTTTATTTTTGGCCAAGGAGGGAGACACATTCAATTGCGCTCAGGGCTTACTCTTCATGGGACCATATGGGGTGCCAGAAATTGAGCCCAGATCAGCTATGTGCAAGGCAAGAACCCTACCTACGAATATCTCTCCAGCCCACCAGAGATTTCTTTATGGACCAGGGCACTGTGATTTTTCTCTAAAGGTGACTGATCTAGGTGTCTAACACTGCACTTTCCAATGTGCCCACCAGGCTCTCCTTCTGAAGGTGGGATGAACAAGGAACCCAACTCCTTTCCTCCTGGGGCTGTGCCTTAGACATTTCCTAGTTGGTCTTGTGTTATGTAATCTCTCCCAAAGCCTGCTCGAGTCTCCTCTAGTGAGTTACCCTGGCAACCCAGCTGTGTCATCTTGAAAGATGTCTCCAGGCACCAGTTTCTTAGTCTGTAAGATATCTGACTGGGGATGAGCTGAAGCCACAACATATTTGCTCGAACAAGATGTCATCATTTATCGTGTTACTGGTAGACATGTGACATTCTTTAAAAGAACATGGATAAAAATAAGTCCTACCTTGACTAGGCAGTGAGATTTACTTAGATAGCAGACACGGCTCTCTATTTTCAGAGACCATCTATGTCTTTCATGGTCTGCCTTCCCTTTCAGTTTACATTTTTTTTCCTGACAGTCTCATTACAACTCAAACACAAGCAGCCTAATTTTCAAATCATCAGATAGCTTTTTCCATGTCAAACATCTCGAGGTTTACATTTTTAGCCTCTCATTTCCTCCTTGGGAAAATAGTATTTAAGGAAGTTCATTGACCACTCTCTTCCATTTGGCAAGTGTCTCACATATTCATAGGAAAATTAGCGAGCCACTTGACTGTGGGAAGGGGGATGCTATGTTAGCCTGCTCCATTGCATTCTGTTTATTTAAATAGTCCATATAAAAAGCAGCTCATTTTGCATCTCTGTAAGTGGTTCATTATTATTCTGGACAAGACACCCACAAACTGTTTTGTTCCGTTCATTTATTTTCAGCCTGAATTTCAATAGTGCTCCAAGTCAGAGAGCTTTATTGATTATTTTGTTCGACCAACCAACTAAATTATGTTATTAGGTGTTGGGGGTACAGAAATGAAGGACCGACAGACTCTGTCCCTTTGGATAGTTGGGAGGGAAGCCTGAGTTACAGGAAAAAATACATCTCGAAGAGATCTAGTGATAGTTCCACTTGGTTCCTAGAATCATGGTGCTGGAAGAGAACTTCAGAGGTTATATGATGCTCTTATTTTACAGAAGAAGAAACTAAGGCCATTTCTGCATCTCCTCCTTGTCATCTTCTACAACTCTTCCCTGTTTCTCTGCTAAGCTAAACTGAACTTTTTACTGTCCATGTAAAAAAAGGACTCCATCTCCATCTTCGCTTTTCTATCATATTTTGCCCATTTCCTTGTCTCTAGAACAAAGTAGGAGATGGGAATTAAAAAAAAAGTTTCATGTGGTCTCACATATGTTCTGGGAAGGAGCTAAGACAGAAATTACCAGCCTCGTCAGTAAGTTGAGACCTTATGACTCAAAGCTTTCTGTTCGGCCAGCTGTTAACAGCAGATCCTGAGTCTCAGCCATATTTTCCTTTCATTAAGGATGATACTTTGTCTGGAAAAAAAGACAAGACCAACTAATGGTGGCTTAAGTCACTGAGGTTAATATATTCCACACAACATGTGTCTAGATGATGTTTAAGAACTGATGTAGCTTAGCCGTATCACCAATGTCCAGAGTCCTTTCAGTTTTTCCACTCTGCCACATTCAGCTTGAAAGCAATACTACCATTCATCATTCAGCTTTAACGGCAGCACTTCCAGGAGTCGCTTCCAGCTACCATAAATACCAGCATAGTTGTCTTTCTATGAACATAAAAACATTTCCAGAGCCCTGCCCAGTTGCCCAACAAGTCTTTTCTCAGAAGCTTTTTGACCAGAATTGGGTTGTGTGTCAACATCCCACAAACAATGTAGACCAGGAAAGCATGCACCTAATTTTTTAGCCTTTATGGCAGAAGGTAGGCCATAGAGAAGAACTGAGGAGAAGCCGTTGGCCATTGTACCTGGCACTGCATTGAAGCAAGTCACCTTTGAGTTTCCACTGGCCAGGCCTTGGGTGTATGTTCTCCTAATTTGTGGTCATTAAGTCTGCTTGACTTATGATGGGTGGGCTTCTCCAACCTCCTATACATAGTCAACCTGCCGATTTTTCACTGGCCCAACGTCATAGCCAATAGGAGACTCTCGTAATAGAAATGTTGACACTTTCAGGTCCTCTGCCTCACTGGCCCTTACACGTAACCTGAGCTGGAGATAGGCAAACTTATTTTTTGTCTGTCGAGGAGGGGAATGAACTCAGAGTTGGTTAATACCCAGAGCAGGGTAGTGGCAGAAGCAGGACTTGGCCTCAGTTCTGTCTGATCCCAAACTCCTCCTTCCATCTTCTGGAGTAGCTACTCCATCCAGAAGTCATCTGGAACATATTGGTAATTTGTCTGAATTTTGCAGTTAAAAAACGATAGATATTTGTTAAACCACACAAAGCTTCCTTACTAGCAGGGATCAGAGCCACCCGAGATTCTCACCAAAGCTTACAGAATCCAACTGCCCAAATTTGAATATCCTGTGACCTTAGGACAATTATTAGCCATGTCTAAATTTTCTCATTTGTAAAACAGGAAATGAGGATGTGTGTCTCATATACATTGTGAAATCAAATGAGTTAATATATGCAAAGTGCATTCATATATGCAAAGTTCATTAATATAAGTGTGTTACTATATGCAAACTGCATTAATATAAGTGTGTTAATATAGGCAAGTGCATTAGTATAAGTGTGTTAGTGGGCTGGAACAATAGCACAGTAGGTAGGGCATTTGCCTCGCACGTGGCCGACCCACGTTCAATTTCTCTGCTCTTCTTGGAGAGCCTGTTAAACTACCGAGACTATCTTGCCTGCACGGCAGAGCCTGGCATGCTACCCATGGCATATTCGATATGCCCCAAACAGTAACAAGTCTCACATGAAGACGTTACTGGTGCCTGCTCAAGCAAGTCAATGAGCAATGGGATGACAGTGATACAGTGAATGGATGCATAAAATAGTCTTTGATATGCATTTAGTTAATGTTGGTTATTATTATCTATTAGACATTCATCTAGTCATCTGTTCAACTAGTCACCCTTTGATTTATTCTAGAAGGGACCTAGAGTGCTGGTTTCTATGGTGCTTTACATTGTTAAGTCAACCAGTCTCCTCTGCTCTCACCCCCAGGGTATGCCAGACTCAGGAAGCAGACAGCGAGTAGATGATGGCACTTCCCTGCCACCCACTGCAATGTCTAGAGTTTGCTTGCGTTGTCTCAAATGTGATCTTGTCCCTCTAGGTCAGCCCTGAGCAGGGGCTTGGCAAAACCTCCAAATACCCATCTGGGAGCCTTGTTGGGGACAACTGTATTCTAAAGTTATTATTATTTTTTTTTCTGACATCTTGTAACTAAGCGTTGGGGCTAGAGTCAAAGAGTGCAGGAGGGAAAGACGAGCTCAGCTTCCAACCCAACACCCGGAGGTTTCAGTGCGCTGCAATTAGTGCTGATTCCTTCTTCCTCCCTCCCTGCCTTTTCCGAACAGGAGCAGGGGTCTGAGCCAGTCTGGAGAGGTCGCTGGGGAAGGTTAGAGAACGCTACTGAAAGCCATGATAGTCCTCCCATGAAGGAGGGAACAGTCCCCGGAACAGATGGTACCAAGCCCAGAAGGATACTGTGGCGCTGGCAGAGGGAGGCCGGCTTCCTCACCCCAATGCTCTTGTCACCAGTTCCCTGGACCCTGGCATCAAGACAGCGACCTTGAGCATTAACCGGGCACCTTTAGCAGCAAACACATGTAGGATAGCGAAGAAGAATTAGTTAACAGCTGCGCTGCTAGAGATAGGGGAAGTGGAGGGCCCTGCTGAGAATTCGCAGCTCGAAAGGTGCAGAGTTTGGATTCCAGTCGAGTGTCTGCCTGGCTCCAGGGCTGCTCTTTTGACAAAAGCGCCTCCCTTTTCAGCAACTGCTTAACACACAGTCAGAGCCACTTTCTGCGTGTATCTCAGAGACAGGGGTCTAAGCGTTAGACGCTATTCAATACTTTACCTGTGGGTGCTATTCCTTATAACATAGATTTGCACAAAACACCCGTCTTCCACACTCCCCTTCCAAAACATTGTCAACTCCACTCATAAAACAACCCATTTTATTTTCATTTTGTTTATTTGTCTTTTGTTGTTCGGGCCATGTCCTGTGATGCTCAGGAGTTACTCCTGACTGGGCACTCAGGAATTAATGCTGGCGGTGCTTGGGGATGGATTTGGGATGCCGAGAATGGAACCGGACAAGGCAAATGCCCTACCTGCTTTACTACCTCTCTGGTCCCATCTCGCTTTCATTTGAAACCCAAACAGATGGAGTTTGGTGTTTTTATTTTAGAGAATTTGTTTCTTTTCTGCAGAAATGATGGGTAGGGGGTTCTCTGCCCATAGCAGCTAGGCCAGGCTGATCTTTATGGAAATTCAGTATCTTTCTCCTGAGACATTTAATAATTCTGCCTGTTTTTCACCAGTTCACCACCAGTTACCCTCTGTAGATGCCTCCTCCTTGAACAGTAGGACTCAGGACAGGCAAGTTCTTGCTAGGAGCTGGACAAGGATGGCAGAACTGGATCAGCTTAGAGGTTTGGAGCTGGCTGCCACTATGACAGGTGAAGGGTGGAGACAAGTTGCCTAGACAGAAGGAAAATTCCAAAATGCTTTTGAGCAGGGTCCTAGCATTCCTAAAGCAGAACTTTGATTACGCCCCTGTGTTCTGCTTACCACAAGCTCTGTGGAGGGAAGGTTTTCATTCTTCTTTTTTTTTTTAAGATGTAACAGTCTCCAAATGAAGTCACTGATGCCAAGTCCCACGCAAACTTAAAACTTAAATGGAATTGAAGTTTCAACCTCTCCTGAAAGTGGAGTTTTATTTTTTATTTTTAATTCAACTTCCTTGGAGTGAGGTACACCCAACAATGATCAGGGTTTACTCTTGGCTCTGTGCTCATGGATCACCTCTGGCAGTGCTCAACCGCCCATAGATAGTGCTGGAGATTGAACTCAGATCAGCTGCCTGCAAGTCAAGCTCCCCCACCCCACTGTGGTATTATTCCAGACCCTCAAGTAGAATTTTAACCAATCCACTTGGATTAGCTCTACTGAGGTAAGATCCTTCACATCTCTTCCAAAGTAAGGAAAAGTGACTTTGTGAAAAATAATATTTGTTAATTACTGTGCTCTGGACTGGAGCAATAGCACAGTGGGTCAGGCATTTGTCTTGCACGAGGCCGACCTGGGTTTGATTTTTCCATCCCTCTCGGCGAGCCCGGCAAGCTACCGATATATCCCGCCCGCACAGCAGAGCCTGGCAAACTACCATGGCATATTTGATATGCCAAAAACAGTAACAACAAGTCCCACAATGGAGACATTACTGGTGCCCGCTCCAGCAAATCGATGAACAACTGGATGACAGTGCTACAATGATACAGTGCTGTTGTGCTCTACTCTCTTTCTGACTATATAAAAAAATCATTTATACAATTCCTGCCAGTGATTTTCTACTTGATTTATAAGCAGCTACCCAATTCAAAAGTTGAGGAATGGTGCCAAATTAGGCCAAATGTTAACATCCTCTCATCTAAGTTCTATATGGAACCTCAGTTCCCAGCTTGGCAAACTCTCACCCTGAAACTTCTTTCTCTGTTCACTGAAAACCCCCAGATCCTCTAGCTGCATTTAGTGTTTGAGCTGTCACTGCACGTGGCTGCTTGGAAGACCTATCTCTCCAGAAGGCATTGCACTGTTGTGGGTGTCCTACTTATCCATCACCTGGTGGTTAATCAGACATGCACACAGGTACAGACGATAACAAAGGAGTGGAATAGGTCAGTCAACTTGAACTCTATGTCATTCACTTGAGGGCACACTATGAGCTCTTGTAGCTTCACTCAAGAACTCATTGGGAACGTTTACAAGGGAATAAAAAAAATCTCTCACTTTTAGACGACTGAAGAGATAGCACAGGGAGCAAGATATTTCCCTTGCATGCAGCTCAGCTGGGTCCCCCACCAGGAATTGGTACCCTATATGGTCCCCTGGACCTGCTATGAGTGACCCCTAATGCAGAGTCAAGAATTTGCCCTGAACACAACTGGATGTGGCCACAAAACCAAAATAACTTTTTAAAAATTTTCCATTTTTGACACTGTCATTTATATTTCTATAAAATGAATAGTAAACCAGAATTTCCCTGGTCATATAAGACATGTGGACGGGAAGTAATTTTGTCTCCAAGCCTCAACACTTCTCACCTTTTCCAGCATCCAGTGCCCTCGGTGATTAGCCCTCACTCATGTTTCTAACCTCACTTGCTCCCCACCATCCCCCCACCCCACCTCTTTAGTCATCTGACATTTCAGTCAACGCAATTGATTGCTCTTTCCCACACCGTTCCCCTACATTCTCTGCCCTTGCTTATGTTGATTCTTCTCTTAGGAATGTCATCTTTGAAGCTGCAAATATTCCTTATTACATTTCAAGATATCTCAAAATCATTGGTGAGGATATTTAAACAGAAGAAATTCATTAGGTTGGGACATATACAAAGTAGGAGGCCAATTATCACATTCTCTACTAACTTTTAGTTTTCTACATTGGTTTTAGTTTAGTTGTAGTTTTAGTTTTCTATGAAAGTTCTATGAGGCTGGAAGTCCTTCAAAAGAATGAAGGGTCTGACCCCAATTCTGCATCCTCCATAGTCTTGGCTACAGACCTGCTATCGATGTCAGTCAGTAGCATTTGCTGAAAGGTAGATGGTTATTAATAGTGTCTCTAGATCCTCCCACAAATGACCCGAAGGACCCTTGCATATTTGTACATGAACTTAGCCTACTTTGTGTATCTGACCTATCTTTTCTCTGCCTCAGTTGCAACAGAATAGCATTGCATCCGTGAGAGCTCAGCCTGTGACACATTGCACATCAGTATAGATACAAGGTAGGATCCCATTTTCTATAACCACCCTCAGAAACTGTCAATGGTACAAAAATGATTCAAGTGGAAACACACAACACACTTTGTCAAGAAAAGAGAAATCTTTCTTTTGTCATCAAATGGACTATCATGGTGGGTAGTGAGTGGAGAAATGGCTCCTCCCCAAGTGGATTGGATGGTATCACATCACCCTTTCAAATGATCGGAAATGCTGTAAAACAACCTTACTCTGAACCATCCAGATACAATGTTTGCATTTTTAAGCCCTAGCCTATGAGAGAGATGGGCTATTTCTTCCTCTTCCACTCTATTTCCAATTAGAAATAGATTGTTCTTCAAGAATTAGCCGCAGAGAATAGCTACATGGAGAGGAGGTATTTTTGATTTAAAACTTTATAATCAGGCTGGTGTTGAGGTAGATCTTCTTGGATCTTAATAAAAGCAACTAAGAAATGGCTCTGTCTTGGACCCCTCCTTACAGAGGTTTTTAGTTAACTCAATTGTAAATAGGTGTGGGTAGCTGAGTAGGTTGAGACTTTTTCTAAAAGACTCTTTACACACCTTCTCCTGAGGACAAAAAATTTGTATCATCCAAGAACATTCCTTTGGCTATCTTAGCTCTAATGGCATTTATATCTCTCTAGCTGACACTTGGCCTATCAGAGAAAAGCAAATCCCAAAGTGTAGAAGCCATCCAAATTAATTTCACACCTTTTGTGACAGGAAAAGGTTATCATGTCCACCTCCCTGGAATAAATGGTCTCTCTTGCAAAGCATGCTGGTAGCTAGCTACTCTCTGAGATAATCTCATCATAATAAAGCGCCTTGAAGCTTCACAGAGAATCTTGTTTTCCCAGTGTTGTAATTCTGTCATCTCTTCCTCAAGATTTCAAGCTCCAGATCTTGTTTTCCACATTAATTCAAGTTGGAGTGCAGCTTCGATCATGTTGGCAAACATTCCAAATGGAAATGAATTCCCAGGTTCTCACTAAAAATTGCAACATCCTCACCAGCCCAATCTGGATGACATTTTGGATCTTATGTAATGTCTGGTTTCCTAAGGAATTAAAAGCTTTCTTTATATAGCTCTGCCCAACAAATTTTTAATAAGGCCTATTCCTAATTACCTCTTACGAACAAGCAGAATCTGACTCCCTGAATACTGATCACCCAGAAATCCTTTTTTTGAGCCAAGAGTTTTATTTTCAAAATTGATTTAAGTCACAGATTCAGAAGCCATAGAAGTCATCTTTCACTTTTCTTTTGATGAAATAGCCGGTAGGTGAGCCAGCCCTTAAAGACAAGAGGTCATGAGACTGGGAAGTTTGGCAACGTGGGTATGTTCTCACCCTCTTCCCTGGGCTTAATATCAAGTCACTGCTCAGCCTTACCCGAGCAAGATAATTTATTGTTTGTAAGCACTTTGGTGTGCTTAAGCATCTCGTCTCTACAAATTGTCTACGACTTATACTGAGCTCAGATACTCTTTCCATATGACAGATGAGGAAACTGAAAGTCAAAGTGACATGTGACTTATTTAACAAACCATCAAGCAGAAAATGAGCCTTAAGTCTACAATGACTGTATAAGACAGAGCTGGGTCCACGAACAACCTTCTGATGAAACCACACGTCATGGGCACTTGGGGTGTTTTTGGGTTTTCAGCAGAACACCTACTGTGCAGTCTCAGCTCCAGGGAGTGCAGAATGGCTCAAACTCTGAAGTTAAGGAATACTCGCAAAATTGTGTTGCAAAACCTCCTGAGTGTCCTGGTTAAGGGGCAAAAATCACAAGATTACAGATATGGTACTATTCTGACTTTGAGAATCAAAGTCAAAAAAGGAAGGTTCTCCCAGAGAGAAGCCTTTGAGCTGACTCTGGAAAAAACAACTGAAGTGGAGCAACAATAAAGTATCTCATGCATTCCAACTTCACAAGGCAAGAAACTCCAGGAAGCTCGCTCATGAGTGTGACCCAAAGAATAGAGGAAGCTCAGCAGAGTGGAGAGAATGCTGCCAGCAAGGTGGCCCAGTAGAGGTTTCTGCTTGGTTTTCCATAGCTCTGACTATTCATGTCTCCTAACCTTCTGGTTGTTACAGCTTGAAGTGAGGGAAACATTACCTTCAAATTCTAGTTCCTTACCCACAGTGAGAATGCAGTGTGTTCATGGACAGATAGATGAACCTTTGGAGGGGTAAAGGAAAGAAGATAAGGGAGAGTGAAGAAGGAGATGGAGGGGGACCACAGAAGGAGGCTTAGTAAGGAGATCTGGGATGTACAAGCTTTTTCTTCTATAGGGTGTTTTCCTGATTTTCTCTCCAGGACTTCCAAGAGGGTTTTATTTGTTTTACTCTAAAATAATATTAATTTGATTTTTGTGTCAACCTAATGTCACCCTGGCAAGCCTCCTGCCATCACCACAGGAAGAGACTTTCATACACAACAATCATTTTTTTCTTTCTAGCTATTGGAATTTTAGTGAGATTTTTTTCAGTTTCCAGAAAAACCTCATATTCAAATCATCATTCCTTTGAGCATCAGTTTCAATGATAATTTTTCCACCAGCCTCCCTAGACCCTCAGGTCCTACTTTGTCTCTTATGATCACAATTGTCTTTGTGTTAGTTATAGATGTGCATCAATTAATAGAAGAATCTAGGGGCTGGCTGGAACAATAGTACAGTGAGTAGGGCATTTGCCTTGCACGCAGTCAACCCGGGTTCGAGTCCCAGCATCCCATATGGTCCCCTGAGCACCGCCAGGAGTAATTCCTGAGTGCAAAGCCAGGAGTAACCCCTGTGCATCACTGGGTGTGACCCAAAAACCAAAAAAAAAAAAAATAGAACACTCTATATCTATCTATCTATCTATCTATCTATCTGTCTGTCTGTCTGTCTGTCTGTCTGTCTGTCTATCTATCTATCTATCTATCTATCTATCTATCTATCATCTATCTACCTACCCTTCCTTTAAGACTTTAAGATGGGTTGTTTCTTCTTTTTTTAAAATTTATTTTGGGAGTTTGTCACACCCACTGATGCACAAGGTTCCTGACTCTGCACTTAGGAGTTACTCCTGTCAGTGCTCCAGGACTGTAGGGGATGCCAGGGACTGAACCTGAATCAGCTGTGTGTAAGACAAGCAGCCTAGCCACTGTACCAGCCCTGAAGATAGGTTTTCTAATGGCACTACACCATGGGAATCTGTGTGAAGGTTCGTGATGTTCTTCTCTAATGCTCCAAAGCTCCCATAACCTCTGGAACAAAGGCTAATTGGGACAACAAACGGAAAGCAGGATTGCACCTTATCCCACTGGCTTATTCACATCATCATTTTCAAAGGGTGATGAACAAAAATGCAGTTTAATGAACAGGTTCTGAATAAATTAGGGAACTGCCTTCCACATACTGAAAACAAATTCAACAATGTAAAGATTAGAAATTATTCCTATTTTTGTGTTCTTACTTTGTGCTGGTGGAATCGACTTGAAAAGAATAGATTAGAAGCTGATTTTTCTCCATTGGTCTTAGCACCAGTGAAAGATGCAACAGTAACTCTGCTGTCATAGAAACTAGAATATTAGATTTGCCAGTGATTAGAAGCATTCAGTAACCATATTTATCCAGTTAAATATCTTTATTCACTAGAAAATATTCTTTTATTTTTCTTTTTGGGGTCATACCTAGTGATGCACAGGGGTTACTCCTGGCTCTGTACTCAGGAATTACTACTCCTGGCAGTGCTCAGGGAAACATACGGAATGCTTGGAATCGAACCCAGGTCGGCTGCGTTCAAGGCAAGTGCCCTACCTGCTGTGCTATTGCTCCAGCCTCACTAGAAAATATTATTACTCTATTAGAATATATTTTTGTTTGGTTGTTTTGGGACCAGGCTGGAGTGATAGCACAGTGGGTAGGGAGTTTGCCTTGCACATGGTCGACCCGGGTTTGATTCCTCCGTCCCTCTCGGAGAGCCCGAGCAAACTACCAAGAGTATCCACCCGCATGGCAGAACCTGGCAAGCTACCCGTGGCATATTCGATATGCCAAAAAAAGTAACAACAAGTCTCACTATGGAGACATTACTGGTGCCCGCTCGAGCAAATCGATGAACAATGGGAAGACAATTGCAGTGCAGTGTTTTGGGGCCACCCTTGTTGTTGCTCATGGTTCACTGCTGGCTCTGCACTTAGGGATCAATCCTGCTGGGACTCAGTGGACATTATGTGGTGCTTAGGAAGCAAATCTGGGTTCACCACATGCAACCCACATCCTTACCTGCTGTACTATCTCTTGGACCTCAAACTAATCTCTGTGCAACCCAGATAGGACTTGAACTCACAATCCCCAGCTTTGGAGGTTAATCACTGGGTCTCCACTTTATTAGAATGCCTTTATCATAAAAATTTTAGGTGCCCTGATTCTATGATATCACTTTTTGTTTTTAATATATATTTCTAAATAACTATGGATATAATTTCGATGTGTAAAACAATTATATTCCAGTGCTCTAGGTTGAAGAAGTTTCCTATTGAATAAGGCCCACCAGTACATTTTGTTGTAAAATAAAGATGGCTTTGTGAAGTGTAAAGTTTATACAAAAGGAATATGTTATTCCATCTCCTCCAAACTCTGAACTCACTAAGATCAATGTTCAGATCAGCTTCTGTCCCACAGGAACTTCAAAGGAAATGTGTCTTGAATGAATGAAGTAAGAAATAAACAACCCTTCTCTCTGATTCATACATAAGACATGCACTTTCTAATGATCAAATGATGAAAGTTCTCCCAAGTTTTACCACTTGGAAGTACATCGTATGACTTAACCAGTATATTTTTGTTATAAGAAAATAACTTTTACTAAAAGTTAAACAGGTAAATCAGGGAGGACCTAAGGGGATGTTGGAATTTCCTACCTGTCAAGGGTGTACCTCCCTGAGGCCAAACTGAGACCTGTCACCCATGAGAAAAAAATTTAGTGAAATGACTTTTGCTTGAAGGAAGAACAGAGTATCAGGAGAATGGAGTGATCACCTAACAGAAATCTCTGAGAACGTACATTTATTTATCAGCAAGATGATAAGCAGTGGGGACTGAGTAGCTGGAGACTTCTGAGGCACTGAGCACCAAGCACAGGCACTGTCATTGGTGAGAATGACCAAAGAAGTCCCTGAATGCCACATATCTTATGTACGGCATCAAGGGTTCAGGAGAGTCCCTGAGCTTACGTCTATGAACCCAGGATGAGAATGAGGACAGTATAACTTTGTGATGGGTCCAGCTATGGTTACTGCTCCACTGTGAACAAACATGACCCTCTGAATATGACACATCTCCGTGTTGAATCTCATTGAGCCTCTTTTCCTCTTCTGTAGATCCTTTTAGGCTGCCATTGGCTTTGGGTTTAGAAGAAAGAAAAGAAAGAAAGAAAGAAAGAAAGAAAGAAAGAAAGAAAGAAAGAAAGAAAGAAAGAAAGAAAGAAAGAAAGAAAGAAAGAAAGAAAGAAAGAAAGAAGGAAAGAAAGAAGGAAAGAAGGAAGGAAGGAAGGAAGGAAGGAAGGAAGGAAGGAAGGAAGAAAGAAAGAAAGAAAGAAAGAAAGAAAGAAAGAAAGAAAGAAAGAAAGAAAGAAAGAAAGAAAGAAAGAAAGAAAGAAAGAAAGAAAGAAAGAAAGAAAGAAAGAAAGAAAGAAAGGGAAGGAAGGAAGGAAGGAAGGAAGGAAGGAAGGAAGGAAGGAAGGAAGGAAGGAAGGAAGGAAGGAAGGAAGGAAGGAAGGAAACGGTTTCTATTTTCCATTTTGGTTCTCTGAGAACAAATAGAGACCACCTATCAGTTACAATGGCAAAGTCAACTTGCTGGTAATTGAAACTATTTTTAATTCCCTTCTTTCCTTTGGGACTCCACCATTGAGAGGGCAGGAAAGGGTTTGTTATTTCTTCTTACGGGACTGGAATTGAGACTCAGAAAGGAAATGCTCTGGCAAATGTGGCACACCAAAGATTGAATCTCAGGTCTGCCCATCTCCAGATCTCAGTGTTTCATCCACTTTTCACCTCAACCTGAATTCATCCCAATGGTATTGATATAAACAACCCTGAAAGTCCAAATCCAATGTTCCAAGTACCCAAATATCACTTAAGGTTCCTCAGGACACTCCGGGTTCATTAACTTGGTTTCTTACTGTCATAGCGATGAAATGAAATAACAGCCTGTTTGAAGAAGAGGAGAAAGGGACATGACCCCCCCTTATGCAGTGGCTTACTCTTCCCAAGATTATTTTTCTTTGAAAACGATGACTGCGCCCCAGAAAATAGAGTTAAAACTTCAAACTCACAATCTTAATTTGTGATTTTGATTTGGCAATCACTCTGATTATTGGAAATGGGAAATTCTCTTGGGCAAAAATCAGGGACTGTGCTGGCGAGTTCCCAAATGTAAAGGCTCCTTTCTCATCCTCTGAGCAGAGTGCCCTGGTGAGCATGATGAAACCTTGGTCAGGTTCAGTGACACGGCCCTCCCCGTGTGCGGGAGAGCCTCAGAGAAAGCCTCCTCAGATCGCAGAGAGGGGGCTCCTGGTTTGCCCCTGAGACTTTTCTGTAGGAGAAACTGGTACCCTATGAGTTTGCTTAGGTTACAAATGGAGCACCACAGGCTGAGTAACATAAACAATTTAAGAGCATTTCCACACAGCTCTTTCGAAAGGACATTCAAGAACGAGGCATTGGCAGAGCTGGCTGCTTCTGAAAGCTCTCTCTAGTTTGTAGCTCCACTGTGTAAGACTGACTTCAATTCTCTCTTTATTAGGACGCAGTGAGATTGGTCGAATCCATACCTGTCCTACCTCCTCATTTCAACTTAGTCATTTCTTCAAATGTCCTGATGTCAAACACAATCTCATTCTGAGGTAGTGGTGACAAAGGACACACAAACTTGGGGATGTGAGCTGATAGGGGGACAGGGACACAATGAAGCCTATTATACCTATGAACAAACTAAAATAACTATTCAGAGAAATGCATTTTCTAAGAAGTGAAGAAAAAAATTGAGAGAAAGAGAGCCCCCAAAGGTTGGAGCATATGCCTGGCACTCAGAAAGCCCTGGGTTGGTTGGATCCCCAGCACCATGTGCCATCTGAATACCAGCCGATGGAGTCCTGGTGGTCCCCTGAGCACTGCTACAGAGTCTCCAAAACAAAACAGAAACAAGAAAGAAATTAAAAGCAAAGGAAAAAGTCCTTCTTCCATCACTGCATTAATGAAGGTATTTTAGTGTCTCATTTGGAAATAAAACGCTTTTCTTTCCACACTTGCCTCCGCTAAGCAAGTCCGGCATTCTGTTTTCCATTGCAGTTAACTGCGTCTTCCCAAATCGTTCGCAAGATTCCAGAAGAGAGCAACGCTATCATTCAGTCATTGCTGCTGGTCTGTTCTATAGGGCCTCTTGCGAGAAGAGGAGCTTCTAATATAACACAGCCAGCTCCTCATAGAACTCACTGAGCAAACATTTCCTCGTGTCTGTCCAGGGCAGGCTCTGGGCTAGCCCCCTGGTCTGGCAATCACTGAAGGTTGGTGGCTGTGATTTCAAGAACTAAAGCATGCAATGGGATCAAACGAGGCTGGAGTGTGTTCAGATCTCCCTTCAGCAGCTGTGTGCCGGGGACGTGCCCCGGGGATCCCTCAGAGAGCCAGGGCTGCATGCTGCGGAGGGAATTCAGATCTGTCCTACCTTCACCTCTGGGGGGATGCTGGGAAAATCTCCTTTGTTGGTACCTCAGCTTGAAACAGTTTTCGGCACAGACCTGATGAAGGAGTTCCTTTATACTTGGACACAATGGTTTCTCACGTTAGGGGTCTGTGGCTCCTGGCCTGGCAGAAGGACCTCTGTCCTTCTGCAGATCCTCCCTACTTTCATCAGAATTAGGTCTGTAGCAGCCAGGTGACTCTCCTGGAGCCAGAAATGGGTCAGGTTGGCAACAGCAAACCTACCAGCCTGGCCACACAGACAGGGCAGCAGAGGGCACAGAGGGCTTTGCTCACTCAGGTGGATTCTGGGCTGTCTCAGAAGCCACACTGAGACACAGGAATGATGGGAAAAGATCCTTCACTCTGGCTCAATCTTTGCACTTTTCATCAGCTTGAAAAGGTTTTTCTTCTTGTCAGCCCCTCTCCTGGGCCTTATTACATAACCCCCATCTTTCGCGCTTCTCGCTTCTAGCCTATCACAACTGTCCTTTTATTCCCCCTGGGTATGTAACCTCTTCTGTCCTTGGACAATTCTGGAAGGAGGAACATTTTTGTGGGCTTTTTTTTTTTTTAACTATTCGAGAGAAGAGCACAGAGCGAGTTTCAATACGGTTATTCAGAAGCTGCCAAGAATCAGAGTTTTATCCTAAGAGTCATGCTTTTCCTTCCAGGAACAAACATCTGCTCTGGGGTTCGGGAGGGGTTACATATAACACCAAGGTATGTTTCATGTTTACACGATTTCCCCATCCTGTGGCTGGTTACTTATTCAGTGCTGCATAGTTTAATAGATCAATGAAATAGCTCACTTCCCACATTGCCTATTTCTTCAAAGGCAAATCCCTTTTCATTTACAGAAGATAGTGAGGGGCAGGGTACACAGAGCTCTCTTAAACACAGAGTGACAGCTCATATGCCCTTTGGGGATAGGAAAGTGGCTTTGCCAAATCTCATTTGTCTGTACTTTTCTTGGGGCTGAAAATGAAGACGGTTTTGAGGCTAAGCTTCTGGGTGATAGAAAAGTAGATGTGACTTTGAAAACAACAGAGGATGGTCTAATAGGCTAGGAAAATGTACCACTGCATTTCTCTGCAAACGCAGTTTATGTAGATTGAATAATAAATATGTTTCTCAAAACTTTGAGATTAAAGATATTCATATGATGCTAATTTACTGTCCACTATTCTCAGCAATATCACACTAATTTCAAAGCACGAGTATATGCCACTGTAGATGTGGTATTTTTTGACACAAATTTAAGGAGATTGTTTTCTACTGACCAATGGGGTCCTCAGGGGCTCAACCTTGGCTTAATCTTAAGTGTGGGTTCCTGTCACTCATTAGTAGCCATGAAGGCCATTAAAGTATAGACTTTAATAAAGCTCGACACACCTGCAAATCTCCCATCCTTTGACACAATCTGTCTCTAGCGAAACAGTTGTTTTCCCACCCACCTCGAATCTTTACCACTGGATATAACCTTCAGCTCATCTCCTGTGCACACGGCAGCCTTGCTTTCCTTTATATAAGACTTTATGGTCTTGATGTGCAGCCCTAGAAAACATTGATCTCATTCGTGTCTAATTTAGAATACTTTGGGATTCACATTTTGCACTTAAAATTGTAATGTTGTAGCAGTGCAATTGTTTGAGCTGCTGTGTGAATACTCCGCAGTTATTTTCCATTCTCCCTTGGATGGGCATTTGGGTGGATTCCCAGCTTTGCTATTTGTGAGCTGCCTAGCTCTGGGCATTGTGATACATGTTGCTTCTTGTCGAGGTGTAAAGATAGAATTTTGGGAGCACAGCCTAGATGAACTAGTCAACGCTAGCAGATAATGACAATATGGACTATTTTACGGGATCATCACTCACGTACATAAATACATGTGGATGATCCATGTTGTCAGTATGAGCTGTGTGACATAGGCTACACCGATAAAACATGTTTTCTCTTTCACGTTTCAGTCAGAAATATTAAAAGAAAACTCGTGCCTTTCTTCTACTAACCTAAGATTACATAACGATACACAAAATGGAAAGTTTTAGATCATGCCAAATTTAGCAGCAATTCCGCTGATAAAGTAAGACAGACTGAAACAATACATTGCAGTAGAAATTGTACCTCGAAAGGAATAGTTTTATCTAATGTCCAGGGAAAGATTAGGTGCTACACAGTACATGTGCTGAATTAAGCCTCCATGTTGTGGATTTCAGACCGCAAAGCTCACCAGATCTCCCTATCTGCTTCTAATTGTGCTGTCATGGAAGAGTTTTCTCTTCATCTGCAGATAAGAGCCTCTTTCTTGGTGAAAAAGATTTCCATATATATATATATATATATATATATATACGTATGTGTACATATATATGTATGCATAAACACACACACATATATATATATATGTTCTAATCTGTGTAAGTGCAGATACATTCCCAACAATGGCATCAGTAGCTGTTTGTGGTAATCATCAGTAAACACTTATTTTTACTGTTCTCTAAACTATATTCAATGTTTGGCTTGGACAGTTGCTATTTCTGTTCAGAAATTGCTTAACTTCTCTGTGGAACAAAATACATTGCCTCGCATTATAATTTCACGTAAAACTACATTTCCTAAAGATGATGTATTCTGACTTGAAGGGGAAAAAAAGGCAATGAAAAGCAACTTACCTTCACGTAGAGTTGCTGAAATTCCTCCAGGTTCAGTCTCCCGCTTGGACAGTCCTTGAGAAATCCTTTGTACCACTGCTTGAGTTCGTGCTCATTGAACTCCGTGCTCTTTACCAGGTCCTCCATCACCTCCGGGGCCAGTTTGCTGTTCTGTTTCCCCATTCTGTCTAAAGGAAAACAAATTAACGCAATTAGTGCCTGAGTCCTGATCTTTTCAAACTTGATTAGCAGCCAAACTTGTGTTCCAAGCAGTCCCTTGGTGGAAGGGAAATCCCTCCAATGTCTGATCAAAGTCTACTCGAGTACGCTTCCTTCTAAAAAGGAGTGGAGCAAAAAGACTCACAGTTCAAAAGGCTGTGGAACTCCTCCTCCTCCATCATCTATCATTTTTTGCGTGACTTTAATCCCCAGATGGAAAGACAACTGTCCATTTTTGAGCTCTTCATATTAAGTACATGGAAGCTGTTTATATTCTTCATATATCAGTTGCAATTCATTAATACTTGCTACAGGGATGACAGAGTCAACATTCAATTGCAGAATTATTATTACTTTTGTTTTTAGGCCAAACCCTCCTTTGCTCGGGGCTTACTCCTGACTCTACACTCAGGGATCACTCCTGGTGGTACTTGGAGGATGATTTGGAGGTGCTGAGAATTAAAACCAGGTTCGCTGTGTGCAAGGCAAATGCCTTACCCTCTGCTATTCCTCCAGTCCAGTTTGCAGAATTATTAACAAGGGTAAGAAGGTTTTATAGTCAGATGATTAAAAAGTGACTTGAAAATTTTGATGAACAATTGTAAAGAGTATAAGTTAGTCTAGTTCCACACGTTGCACCATTTTATTTTCCTCAAGTGAAAATAGCTAATTTTTTTTTTTTTTTTGCTTTTTGGGTCACACCCGGCGATGCACAGGGATTACTCCTGGCTCTGCACTCAGGAATTACCCCTGGCGGTGCTCAGGGGACCATATGGGATGCTGGGAATCGAACCCGGGTCGACCGCGTGCAAGGCAGACGCCCTACCCACTGTGCTATTGCTCCAGCCCCGAAAATAGCTAATTTTTATTAGTCACATCTTCAGAGACATTCTCCAACATCTCACCAGAGTTACTGGTTTCAGAGTCAGAACATCCTTGATGGCTTTTGTAAGACAATGGTTCATAAATTTTAGTTGACCTAACTCCATTTGTAATTTTTATGATGATTAAGTAAAATAGTAGAGTGAAAAAATAATGCTTCCTGTATCATATCAATTTTGTGCTAGATTACGTAGCCAATGTCACATCAGGGCATAGGTAGACTATCAAAGTTTTGGGATCATCCTGATTTGTTGTTGTTGTTGTTGTTGCTGCTTTTTGGGTCACACCCAGCAATGCTCAGGGGTTACTCCTGGCTACGCACTCAGGAATTACTCCTGGCAGTGCTTGGAGGACCAGATGGAATGCAGGGGATTGAACCCAGGTCAGCCGCTTACAAAGCAAATGCCCTATCCACTGTAATATCACTCCAGCTCCTCATCCTGATTTTTATTCCATTTATTGATTCAGTCATGTATTCTGTATGACATAGGTCAAAATTAATTATGTTATCTTTGATTCTTCCTTAATAAAGTGTGCATTAATAACAACATTTTTAGATTTACTGTGATGACTACTTAAAATATATAAAGATTAAGAAATACTCCAAATTTCAAGTGTAATATTAATGCAAGAGAATTAAATATTAATTTTTTTAATTCCTGCAATACTTTATACTAAAGAAGGAGAAAGGAAGCCGACTTTTAAAAGTCAAATTAGACTTGAAAATCTGATGGATCATCAGAGTGTCTTAAGATGTTTAAAATCCTGTTAGAAGAAGCTGTAGCAGAGTCTGATTTTGAAGCATTTACCCCACTGTACTTGAGACAAATTTTCTCCCAGGCAGGTCTACACTTGCAATAGCCTAGAAGAGATAATCTCATCACACACTTTTTTAAAAAACCTTTCTTTGAAAAACAGAGTCCACACCCACCATCAGTAACTTGCCCCAACATTGAACAGTTCTTTCACTGTAATGAAACTAACCCACTCCTGCTTCTTCAAGAGAACACTTCCTCTTTGGCACTATCCCAGTGGCACACAGATGGGCAAAGATACTATAAACATAGCCTTTTGTCTTCCAAGCTCTTCTGTTGGTGAAAAGGACCAGAGGATCAGAAACTATGCCTTTGATCATGGAGTTTCTCTCATTTTCTTTTGCTCTTAATTTCAAATTCCAAGACTCCTACTAGTTTTGAGTCTCTTAGTCGTAAATTCAGTGGGATTCCACAGCTGAATATGGAAATCAAGTAGTACTCAGATGTCAGATTTAATCGATCTGGGTAAGAAAACTGTAATTCACAATTATCTGGATAATCAGAGATAGTTATCAAACGTTTTTTTGTATTAATTTCACTTTCAGTTAAAAATGACAAATTTTTATTACAGAATCTTACCTATCACTAATAGCTACTGAGTAATCAGTGTTAGCTGTGAAGTGCATTAAGCACTTTACAAACTTGATCCCTCACCCTAGGATAACTCAGAATAAAGATTAGCGACGTTTTCTCTCTCTTCCTCCCCCTCACTCCCTTTCTCTCTCCCTCTCTTTCTCTCTCAGTGATGCACAGCTGGCTATGTGGACCTGATGGTTTAGTGATGAGGCTTGGAAGTACAAGGGGATATCCAAGACCACACTCAGTGGTACTCAAGGGATGATCAAACTCAGGTTCCTGCAAATGCCCTGCCACTTAAACTATCTCTTAACCATACGGAATTTCTCTGGAATTGTTCAAGAGATACATAGTAGAGACAGAATTTGAACTGGCTGGGGCTGGAACAATAGCACAGTGGGTAGGGCGTTTGCCTTGCACGCGGCCAACCCGGGTTCGACTCCCAGCATCCCATATGGTCCCCTGAGCACTGCCAGGAGTAATTCCTGAGTGCAGAGTCAGGAGTAACCCCTGTGCACTGCCAGGTGTGACCCAAAAAGCCAAAAAAAAAGGAATTTGAACTGGCGTTCTAAGACATCAGTTGTACAGTCACAGACAGTTCAATGGAAGGCATTTTAGGAGAAAGAACAGGAGTAAATCAGGAACATTTAAAGGCTGAATCAGTGTCCTTCAGTACTGAAAGGAGGGCTAAGAGGGACCAGTCATTTTCCAGGCCTATTTGGGAAATATTGTTAGATTTACCCAAACAAGAAGTTCAGAAGTGAGTTGATATTAAGAATGGGAAAAAAGATTAAGAGTCATGAACTACCCCCATCCCCCCAAATCCCTACTGCCTGTAGAAGGTCAACAATGGGTCATTTTCTCTTCAATGTGTCAGCAGGGTAGCTTGGAAGCCCCAAGCATCATCTAAGATACTTTAAATGGTCCCAGCTGCCTGGGAGAGGGTGGTCTTTTAGACACTGAAGGAACATCATCAGCACCATGAATCACAGTTTCAGTTTCACAGATTCAAATGCAAGACTTCATGCTTCATGGTTCAGCTCCATCACTTAGGTGTGCCTAGAAATGGGTGAATCACGTAAAAAGTCAAGTCCTGACGTGACATGACTCAGATTGGCACTGCCACTGCCCTCATCAGTCTTTCCTGGATTAATGATCAGTCTCCTTGTTGGACTTTATGACTCCAATCCATGTTTTCCAGGGTGCTTGAATGAATTTCAGAAATCTAAACTTAACCATTTTTCCCTCTCTCTAAAGTGTTCTATAGTCCTTTGCCGACTACAGGATGCAGCCCATTTCCCTAGCATAACACCGGTTCTGCCCATTTTTTTATCCTCACTCCCCAGCAGTAAGTCTTCTTACTTCATTTGTCTGCAAGAGTCAACCATTCCAGATTCCAGGACTTCCATTCACCCTCTCGTGCTTTGTACATGCTGTTTTCTCTTCCAATAATGACATCTTCTTTGCTCAGCAAACTTCTCATCAGTGACCTTAGTCACATATCACTTACTCTATGAAGCTTTTACATACTTTCCAAGATCCATTCAGGGATCTTTTCTATTAGATGAGTCCATTTTTCTTATTAAAAACTTTGGTGGTGGGGGAGTGAAGATGAGCCAGGAATATGGCTTAGTGGTAGAGTGTCTGCCTTGCAGGCTTGAGGCGGAGTTCCTTCCAGACTCAGCAACCTAATTGTGAGGACACTGGCAAGTACCACCAAGCCCCACAGCAAAGTATGTGATCCTTGGACATTGCAACAATGACAACAGAGAAGTGAGAGACATTTTTTTGAAGTTTCTAGGATGAGGAGGGTTTTAATAATTGGATTATTAGTTTCTGAAGTGAGAAACTAACTATATATTTTTTCTTTGCATCCTTGGTAAACCCACAAGGTATTAAACTTTTTTTTTTTTGCTTTTTTGGGTCACACCTGGTGATGCACAGGGGTTACTCCTGGCTTTGCACTCAGGAATTACTCCTGGTGTTGCTCATGGGACCATATGGGATGCTGGGAATTGAACCTGACTGCGTGCAAGGCATGCATGCAAGGCAAACACCCTACCCGCTGTGCTACCGCTCCAGCCTCAAGGTATTAAACGTTTTTGAAGGAAAACAATAAATGAGGGGACCGAGCCTCTGTGAGATAGATATTCAAGGATGTTGACACTGTTCATGATAGTTAACATGTTCCTTTCTGAGAAAATGAGTCTCAAAATCATCTATGTGTGAGGAAAGTCAATGCAGTTCTAAAAATAATGCAGGCAGCAAATGTATGGAAGGAAAATATCTCATCCAATCTCTAGGATTTTAGTAATGTCTGATAAATAAAAGCATTAATGGGTGAGATTTCTCCATCTATACACCTTGGTTCTGGGCCTTCAGTGATTAGGACTGCCCAGTGTCTTTCATTAGGAATTCAGGATGACAAAAAAAGGTAAAAAACAAAATGACAATAAAGTATATAAACATCCTTGTAAATACTATTTCATGGCATAATGTGAGAGGGGTTTGTCCCAGACCTGTTCTATTTGCCTGAGCAAGGTTCTGTCCCTCCCTGTCCCTCAGTTTCCCATTTCTAAACTAAGCGAGTCAGGCTAGAGGGTTTAAGGCTTTTCCAAAGGCACCGCTCACTGACTTGCAGCACAAGTTTTGATCATATGAAAACATGAGTCAGAGTTCCAATTGACTTGTCTTGAGAGAGCCAGCCATGCTGCTCTGTGTGTTCTATACCTGAGAACCTGTCAGCACTTGAGCACTTCCTGACAGAGGGGTTAGACACTGAAGAGCATTATTTATTTTTATTGCTTTACTTTATGTTTTAAGCACCGTGGTTTTTACTGTTGTTGGTGGGTTTTTAGGGGTACAATATCCCAATACCATGCCATCCACCAGAGCGTCCACTTCCTTTCCCCACCATGGCCCCATTTTCTTCCTAACATTCTACACTCACACCCCCATAGGATTCCAGTTCAGATCCCAAGGAAATAGTTTCTCATTGCTTACATGTTATTAGAGAGAAACAATGTTTGGAACAGGGATTCCACAGGGCAAGCGCACACAGGCAGAGAAGGGGGAAGAAAACCCAGCCCTAATTTGCAGATATCTAGGAAAAATACATAGTTTACAAAAGGCTTTTGTGCAACCACCATTAACTTTGAAGTGAAATTATAAGAAAGAGACCATTAGTATCCCCTGATTAATGATGAGAAGTTTGAAGTGAAAGAATACTAAGTGACCCTAGCTAAAGCAGGGAGTGAAAAGCTAGTACAGAAAGGATGAGTGGAATTCTCTCCAGTCCATTGGTTTCTTAACACAGGTCATCTTCCTGGATGCTACGACCATTTACAAGAGAAGTCTGTCCTGAGTTTTTCCCACATCTTATCTGTATCCTACATGTCTTGATGGTGTAGTTTCAGAACAGAAGATGTTGAACATGTAAGAATTCTGTAAGTACAGAGCTCTGAGGCTTTCTGAGGGAGGGAGAACCCACCAACAGGGGTAGAAAAGCACCCAGGAACATTTTTTCCCCCATAAAGTCTGATCTTGAAAGGAAGTCAAGTAGAAGTGTGTAGGATAACATTGGGTTTGTCCTTTCAGCCTTGCCGCAGGGAACTTAGTTTACCTTAAAGCAATGTCCTTTCTGTATGGACACAGGAAGACAGTTAATATTATGCTTTCTAACTTGGGAGTTCATTGACTGCAATAATATTTACTCCCGGGAATCTGCTTTCTCGACTCAGTTGACCTTAGTTCCTAGCACCCCAAAAGCAGGGTCCCGACAAGGGACTAAATGGACCCAGGGAAATCTGTGAGCTACCCTGGATTCAAAATGGGACAGGCCGAAGCACCACAATACTTAACTATAAATTGAGAGCATGGTCATAGACAAATGTTGTCATGGTCCAAAAGTAACGACAAGACTAGGACCCTGCTGGGGTTAGGAAGACTAACCTGTACTGAGGACTGTGGTCTGGAATATATAGTGAGATGTCCTCAGGAAGAACCAAACTTTAAGTTTGATATACCTCTTACTGTGTTCATACAGAACAATGTTGCTTTTAGGTAAACTAAGTTCCCTGCAGCAAGGCTGAAAGGACAAACCCAATGTTATCCTACAGAAGTGTGTGTGTGTGCACGCGCACATGTGTGTGTGTGTGTGTGTGTCTGTGTGTGTGTTTCCCTGAGTTCAGTCACTCTTCATCTAGGCATGCCGCGTGCAATGTGGCACACAGAAAAACATGTCCCCAGCCTGTCTGAATCTTGATTTACTTAAAGACAAGGGGACTGAGATGGAGCATCCCTGTTGAGTAGGCTGACTGACAGCAGGGTAAGCACGTCAATGGGAAGCATCGCTGGAAATAGGCCCCATAGCAGAGAAAGAGAGAGTTTTAAGTAACTAGGTTAGAGGCCTATGAAATGCACAGCAATCAGATATGAAGGAGTCTTGAATGGCAACCAGTCAACCTTGCAAACAAAGATCGTCTCTCTGGGCCCCGGGCTCCTTACATGTGTGCGGTTGGAATTGGAAGAAATCAGCCTTGCTCACACTTAAATTCCTGCTTGAATTACTTTCTTTCCTTTAGCATGTGTCTAAGTATCACTCTTTTTGCAAGGCTCAGTTAAATGCTGTCTTCTTCATGACAATTCCTTAATAGGTCTCCCTACTCACTGCTTTGTCCTTTGGAGTTCACGTTTGTGTCAGCTATAACCCTTGGATTGGTTCACAGAAAACCCACCAATCAAACATTTCTATATAGAGATGTTTATCTCTGACCAAGGTCCCATGCTAGGTACTAGGTATAAGGAGAAGACAGGATTCCAATCTCAAAGGAATCAGAACTGAATAAAGGAGACAGTCACAAATTTTGGAATCTGAAGCTTGGTGAGATTAATACTCAGGGAAGAAAGCATTGAGGATGAAGGAAACAATCGCACCAAATCAGGTACTTCACCTAGGACTGGTCCCAGTTTAAAATTCTTAATAATGTTCTTCCAAACTCAATGGACTATGAAGGTCATCTTGGATTATTTTGTTAAAATTATGTGAGGCTGCCCCTTAGAGAGAAGAATTGAATATGGTCATCAGTCACTTTGGGAAGCACTGATTGAAAAATAAAAGTGGAAGGTCTAGGGAAAGAATATTTAAAGTAACATAAGCATACCCCAGTTCTAATTATTCACTCTCTACCGATCTCCTGATAGGGTTTCAAGATTTCTGTATTAGGCACCTGTGTTAAGAATTAGGCACTACTGTATTAAGAATTCAGAAGTGTTAGATAGATGCTTTGCATGTGCAAGGCCCTGAGTTAGACTCCCAACACCCTATGACCTTCCGAGCACCACTGGGTTTATGCGCAAACACTGTTGAGTGTTACCGTCACTGTCATCCCATTGCTCATCGATTTGCTCAAGCAGGCACCAGTAACATCTCCATTGTGTAACTTGTTGTTACTGTTTTTGGCATATCAAATACGCCACGAGTAGCTTGCCAGGCTCTGCCATGCAGGCGAGATACTCTCGGTAGCTTGCCAGGCTCTCCAAGAAAGATGGAGGAATCAAACCCGGGTCAACCAAATGCAAGGCTAACATCCTACCCACTGTGCTATCGCTTAATCCCTCACTCTCCTGATCCTGAGCAGCATCACGTTGCCAGGCCCGAGAAAGACATCAGGTCCCCACAACCTGGTCGAATATCAAGGGCTCTCTGAGCACTGCTTGGAGACCCCTTACCCAATGAAGAATTTGGAACTCTTTTAAGTAGTAGAGAAGCTTGAAAAGGCTGGCCCCTGGCTTCTTTTATCTGATCTTCAGTTTTAGGTTGGAGAATCTGCAGCTCTTCAAGATGACAGGGGTGAGTGGTGGCAGAGCCAGGATGAGAAGCTGAGTCCTATGACCCTGCTGGGTATTCCCTCTGTCCTTGCCCTCCTAACCCCCCCCCTCCACAGCATGCTGTCCCTTTGCCAAACACTCACAGCCTACACGCCAGGAGGCATGTTTATCTCTATGCCAGGATGTTGAAACAATCCCCATCCCCACCCCTCTTGGATCCTATAAACAATGACATGAGGTTGTAGTTTCCAGAGACTGTTAACCCAAGCCAGAAAGTCCAACCTCAAAGTGGCGCCACACAAACTGTGGGGTTTTCTCTGCTAATGCAAGCAAATGTCTGACACTCTGGCTTTCTTCCTGCCCCCCAGAAGCGTTCCCTGGGGAACAGGGAGAGGGTTGACCCAGGCTGGCCTCTCGTACTGTCTCCAGGGTCTTGAGCATCTTCCGAAAGAAGAAATCCTTTCTAGCACCTTCTGATGCCATTACCTCAAACCCAGAACCTCATGGGATTTCAGCCAAGGTACGAGCACAGACTATATCCTTGGGGATTCTGTATCAGACAAGAGTATTTATTATATTTGTAAGTAATGAGGAAAAACATTTTGAAGGCAGAGGCACATAAGCAAGTGACAAGAGTTCTGGTTTAAAAAGTTGGATGAATGCATGAAGGGATAAGCCGAAGTGGGCTCATCTAACCTCTTTGTTTCGCTAGGTAAGTCCCAGGGAGGCTAGGGATTATATACCAGGGAATTTAGCAGATGAGTAACAGTCTTGCAATGCTCTGGCTTCCAAGCTTGACAATAATGGGGGATGTTGCAGTCTCATCCAACCCTGTGATTCTGGTACTCAGAGGAAGTGGGGTAGATCCAGACTCTGTGACCAGCGCCAGAAGCATGACCTCTCCTAGACCTACTCAGATGCCACTCATTTGAGCTTCTTCCCTTCAGCAAGGAAAGAGCTTGTGGAATCTTGGGACAACTCTGATCCTGGTTTGGATCAAGTGGACCCCTCTGATCTGACTAGATGGTTCCAATCTACAACCTACCTGGTTACAAGGTAGTAGATACTCAGAGACTCTGATCTGCAAGGACCCAAGAGGTCAGATCCTCAACTGCCATCTTTCTCAGGTACCAGGAAACTTTCCCAATCGCTTAGAAAAAATGATTGAGGGGCTGGAGCTATAGCACAGCAGGTAGGGCATTTGCCTTGCATGCGGCCAACCCGGGTTCAATTCCCAGCATCCCATATGGTCCCCTGAGCACCGCCAGGAGTGGTTCCTGAGTGCAGAGCCAGGAGTAACCCCTGTGCATCGCCAGGTGTGACCCAAAAAGCAAAAAAAAAAAAAAAATGATTGAGAGCACAACCGTGTTTGCTGCTTAGGTGCTAGGCTAATTTGGGAAAACTTCTGCTTAGACTCAGTTTCTTTTTAAACTTTGCCATGTTCTTATCGGGATATGGGGAGGATTTCCCCCATTTAGACTTAGAGGAAGAAAACTGGGTTAGAGAGATAGTACAGTGGGTAGGGCACTTGCCTTGCATATGGCCTGCCTGGGTTCCATCCCAGAAATCCCATTTGGTCTCCCAAGCAACTCTAGGAATAATTACTGAGTGCAGAGCCAGAAGTATGCCATGAACATCACCATGTGTGTCCCCCAAACAAAAGTAAGCAAATATACAAACAAATAAACAAGAAAAAATAAAATGAAAAAAAATTGTACTAGAGAGTCAACTCTGGGATAAAATGATGTTCCTGCTATGGGCAAGACACATGATTTTGATAAATTACTTAGCTCAGTAGAGCCTCATTTTCCTTCCCTGTCTATTGGGAATGGTGGCATTTGCTCTCAAGGTTGTTAGGGAAATCAATAAGATAATACACTGAATTTCTTGACAATGTCTTCTATGTGGCAGGTTTTCAGAATTGGACTCAGAAACTGGCTTGCTCTAGAAGAGGATTCAGGCCTAGACTATATTGCTTTGTTTGGGTTTGGGAGCCACACCTGGCAGTGCTCAGGAGTTACTCTTGGTTCTGTGCTCAGAAATTACCCCTGGAAGGTTCATGGCACTATATGTTAATCTGGGAATGGAACGGGGGTTGGCCACATGCAAAGCAAGCACCCTTCTCTCTGCACTAGCCCCAGGCCTAGACTTTCATCTAGTGTTCCTCAAACTCCCTGAAAGCCATTGCAGAGACACCCCACCCTTAGACCTGGTGCATGCCAACAGAAGGACCCAAATCATGAGATCTGGGGGATGTTTCTGTGACTCCAGTTTACTCTCCTTCCTTGAAGTAGAAGCACTACATAACCCATCAGACGGAGGAAAGTCATCTGAGGACCCCACAGCCCTGACGAAGCACCAACTGTTGACTGAAGTTTCCCTCCAAAGCTTTACTCAGAACAGAAGTATGAGCTGATTAATAGCTGCTAACCCTTCATCCGGGAGCGTTTTGAGCAGCCACCCACTTTACTGTATCTTATTTTTATTTCCCTGTGCATCTTGTCTCCAATCATGCTGTACATTTCTGAGAGTTGATTTCTATGAAAGGAAACGGGCTGTCTCTGGCTGTATCAGAACCTCACTTCATTCTATGAGGTATCAGAGAAAATGCTTTCTTTAATAATCACAGCCTTCTGTCCAACAGATTGTGTTCCAGGTTGTGCTGCCAAGTCCCAGTGGGGAAGGACCATGGCCCTTATCTCAGAGCTGCAGGGAGCTACAGAGAGAAGCACAGACTAGGGCTCTGTTGTCACCTGCACATCCCAGCAGAGAGCTGGGGCAGCCCTGAGCATCATGGGCAGAGCCCTCTCCTTGCTTGCAGTGAGAACTTGGATTTCTGAGGGGTGAGTGGCACGGCCATGGGTCTATCTACATAGCATGGCTTAGTTGCTCTGACCTCAGTACTCCTTGGACTCACCTTATTTCTAAACTGTTATGGCTATAGTAGCTCTTAAGAGTATTTTTACTTCTGTGGGAGGATATAAGTTAAGAGAACTTTTAAATTCTCATACCAAGATGTATTTTTTTACAGGGGCCAGGGCAAAGTACAGTGGGCAGGGCTCTTGCCTTGCATGCGGCTGACCTGAGTTTGATCCTTGGCATCTTACACGGTTCCTTGAGCACCGTCAGGAGTGATTCCTGAGTGCAGAGCCAAGAATAAGGCCCTGAGCATTGCAGCTATGGCCCCCAAACAAAAACAAAACACAACACCAAAAAATATATATTTTTGTATGACTGAAAAAAAATTTTAAAAGATGTTTTTCATAGAACTAAAATGGTCTATTTGAAAAAAGCATAACACTAAAACCTCATTTATTCATTCATTTATCCAAAAAACTCCTATTCAATATTATTGTGTATCTCAAGGATCAATATTGTTCCCAAATCTATTGCAAAGGTAAGTCTTTCCTGAATGTAGGATGACATATCCATCTGCCTAGACATTTTCTCTGTATTCTGTAATCAGACCAACTCAATAAATCTTTGAGTTTTAAATACAAAATCTTTCATTAAAAAATCTTTCATTGCTGGCCTCGCATGCTGGGGAAAAGGCAGCTCAGATAGAGAAGGAACTAAGTCAAGGGTGCTAGGAGGGCCCACTTGGGATGGGATGGGAGATGCGGGCTGAAAGTAGACTACAGACTGAACATGATGGCCACTTAATACCTCTAATGCAAACCACAATACCCAAAAGGAGAGAGAGCGAGCAAAAGAAAACGCCCTGCCACAGAGGTGGGGTAGGGTGGAAGGGATGAGGTGGGGGTGGTGGGAGGGATGCTGGGACCATTGGTGGTGGAAAATGGGCACTGGTGCAGGGATAGGTACTCAAGAATTGTATGACTGAAACACAAGCACGAAAGTTTATAAGTCTGTAACTGTACCTCATGGTGATTCACTAATAAATTTTTTTTTAAAATTTTTAATTTAACAAAATAAAAAATCTTTTATCTAAAAAAGTTTTAAATAAAAGGTCTTGCTCCTATCTGGGTAAATGGTACCACTGTTTGGTCAGGACTCCATTCAGGACAGGATCTGTCCTGGCCTCTTCTGTATCCTCTACCTTAATGGACCTAACCGTCAGGCTGAGCAGTGAGTAGGGTCTACTTCCCTCCTCTTTCTCAACTCCATCCTCTTCTCCCGATTGCCACCATCATCTCTCACTTGGACTATTACAAAAGGTTCTTAATTTGTTTCTCCGTCTTATATGGTTTCACTCTCCTGAAATCCATCTTCCACACTAAACCAAAATGATTTTTCTAAAGCACTAAATCATCACTGATACATTAGTGGCCTTCCATTGCCCTCACTCTGAGACCTGGGCTCAACCTGGCTTTCCAGATGAGCTCACGCCGCAGACTCTGCCTTCCACCTCCGCTTACTTCGCTCACCTTTCCCTGGGATCAGATCCTGAGTTCCAATTCATACTTCTACTTGCTGTTTCTCTTGCACTTAGGGCCATTCCCATGTGATCTCCTTTAGTGTTTTCAGTCAATTCCAGCCCATATTTCTAGACACACAGGAGGTAACTAAACTTTGGTGACTTTATGGGCTGACCTTTCTGCCAACCTGATTCTTCGTGTATACCGTTGTCTGGAACATGCTGTTGCCATCACTCTGCCATGCCTGTCACCTCACCTGAGATGAGCTTCCCCAAGAGCCTGCTGATGGTCTATCTGGTTTATCTTAGCACCTGAGTTGGAGCTTACCACCGAACAGGCACCCAGAAAATGCTGTCAGAGCAATCAGTTACCAGGAGATCCCTGTATTCAAGGACTAGAATTAGCCTAGTGGTAAGTGAGACCTTATGAAGTAGATCAAAGATCAAGATTGTGCCATGTCATCAAGAAAAAACTGGCAAAGGTAAGAAAAGGAGGAATAAAAAAAGAAAGAAACGAGGAGGGAGAGGTGCAATGAATTAGCAACAAAAACTTTAGGAGCTGAAAAGATTTGGTGAAAAATTGTTTGCAAAGTAGTACCTGAAATTCATCTCATGGAATAATCAAGCAAGTCTGCACATGCGTATATACTCTCTCCAGTATCACTGTCACTGTCACTGTCACTGTCATCCTGTTGCTCATCAATTTGCTCAAGCGAGCACTAGTAACGTCTCCATTGTGAGACTTCTTGTTACTGTTTTTGGCATATTGGACACACCATGGGTAGCTTGCCAGGCTCTGCCGTGTGCGCTAGATACTCTCGGTAGCTTGCCGGGCACTCTGAGAGGGTTGGAGGAATTGAACTCGGGTCGGCCGCGTGCAAGGCAAATGCACTACCTGCTGTGCTACTGCTCCAGCTTACGCTCTCCAGTATATTTTAAAAACCATTTTTGAACCATGTTTTAAAAAGAACCTAAATCTGTCCATCAAAGGGAACTAGTAAAATGGGGTCTGGTGGAAGTACACAATGGAAATTATTAAGTATTAAATGGAGAATATAGATCTACATTGATTGACATAAATTGAAATTAATTTAGTCATTTGCTTAAATTAGCACATATATCTATACAAAGCAACCATATATTAAATATGCATCTTTTAAGGACATATACGAGAACATGTATTATATGCAGTAGAATGGAACTCAAGAAATTGTATAGGGGGTAAGGCTTTATATTTGTGCCAACTGACACGGGTTCAATCTCTGGTACCACACATGGTGCCCCCAGCACAGAAGTGATCCTTGAGCAGAGAGCCTGGAGTAAGCCCTGAGAACACAGGGTATGGCCCCCTCCCTCTTCCCCTCCCCCCTAAATAAGCACAAAAGAATGCAGGAGGAGGATACGAGTGAATTCAGATAAAGAAAAATGTATAATAAAGCACAAGAGACTTTATACAGACAATTATAGGCGCCAGGTGTGAACAGAACATGATTAGTGAAGTATGTACTTACATCCATACAAAGAAACAAAAAAACAAAAAAGATATTGCAGTAAAGCAATTTTTGTTGTTGTTTTGGAAGGGGCCATACTCAGTAATGCTCAGGGTTACTCCTGGCTCTGTACTCAGGAATGACTCCTGGCAGTACTTCTGGGAACCATATGGAATGCCTGGGTGGAAACCCCGGTCAGGGGGTCAGCAGCGTTGGCGTCAAATGCCCTACCCACAGTACTATTGCTGCACTCACCCCACCTCTCAACAAAGTACCAATTGAAAAAAATACAACTCCCCAAACAGTAGTAGAGTTCCACATTGCTTTCCACTACATACACACACACACACACACACACACACACACACACACACACACACACACTATGTAAAACTTCTTAACAGTTTAAATGCTGGTGGTATAGCAGTAATACTTCAGTCCTCAACATCTCCCTTGAACTTTATAATAATCAAATAGAACATTTATAATCAGAAAATGTGCATAACAAAATCTTGAAAAATAAAATACTTTCCCCTTTCAAAAGTAAAAATAAATAAAATAAGTCACTGTCATCCCATTGCTCATCGATTTGTTCGAGCGGGCACCAGTAACATCTCTCATTGTGAGACTTATTGTTACTGTTTTGGGCACAACCAATATGCCACAGGTAGCTTACCAGGCTCTGCTGTGCGGGCTCTCGCGGGCTCTCCAAGAGAGGCGGAGGAATCGAACACGGGTCGGCTGCGTGAAATGCGAACGCCCTACCGCTGTGCTATCGCTCCAGCCCCAAATAAGTAATAAATAAATAAATAGATAAATAAATAAATAAAATTCATTTTTAGTGGCCAGAGAAATAATATAGTGGGTAGAGAGCTTGTCTTGCATGCAGCCAACCCTCAGTGGATTCCTGGCTCCCATACGGACTCCCATATACTGCCAAGGAGTGATCCCTGAGCACAGAGCCAGAATTAAGCCCTGAGAACAGCCATGTGTGGCCCCCAAACTAAAAACAAACAAATGAAAAACAATTCTTCCTTTCAAACAATTCACAGCATTGTTGCGGGGGTCACTTACAGCAAACACTAGTGAGGGAGATCCTGTTAACTTTTAGTGAAGTGATGAATATGGATGTAAACACAGGAGAACCCCAAATCTAGCATTTTCTAACCTAAGCACCATGGGTGACAGTGATGAAGAGAAAAGGTGTTGTGAATGAGGGCTCTCTGAGTCCCAGACTCTGGGGGGCAGGGGGATTATCTTTGAGGTTCAATTATACCTTCTGTGAGATCAAAGTTAGCAATGCTAACCTTAGTGAATTATCACCAGGTTTCAATGATGTAACTTAAGAAGACACATCGTAAATGCTAAAACACTATAAATCAATTCAACTTTAACAGTATAAAAATGTCATTCTCTGATCATATCTTCTGGTACCTAAGGCCAGATCTAGAATTTCCTTCCACTACTAGTGTCTGTAGAAGGATCTACTTGAAAGTCAAAGCCAAGAAAACATTGGCAACAGCAGCAACTCTGGATGCACCTGTGAATCAACCTTTCCCTTTTCCTCTCTGTCTCCAGAAAATAAGAAAATTGTTTATTTAAAAGCTCAAGTACACCATTCTGGTACCAAGTGGAACTGTTGGATACAAAACTAGGTGCCATCTTCTGGAAAACTGTCCAGGGCTCTCCCAAAGGCCTGCGGTTGGATGTTGGTCTTCGGTAGGTTCAGGTGAACATCTCTTCCCCAAAGCACCATGCCTGGGTGTTTGTCCCAGCACAGCCAGCTTCCCTCGGCGATCTTATACAAACTCAGCTGTTCCTTTGCATTTTCTCATCCCTAAAAGCTCAGTGACAATGCTTATGTCACCTAATTCACTAGGTGACTCTATGGAACAGGTCAGGTGAGCAATTTGTAAATTTTCTAAAAATTGTTTTATTTTTTTGCTTTTTGGGTTTCACCCAGAGATGCACAGGGGTTAACTCCTGTCTCTGCACTTAGGAATAACTCCTGGCAGTGCTCGGGGGACCAGGTGGGATGCTGGGAATCGAACCCGAGTCAGCCACGTGCAAGACAAATGCCCTACCCGCTGTGCTATCGCTCCAGCCCCGCCGTTTGTAAATATTTTTATATCTCTAACTTTTTATCAAGTGCACTTCGCAGAACATGATAGAGAAGAAAATACGATACAGGTAGATGTTCAGAGTTGGGCGTAGTAGGCATGGAGGAAGAGTAGGAATACATTACAAACCTGGGGCGTGATGGAGTCCCCGTGCTGTGTGATGAGCAGCCAACAGCAGGTTCACAGAGAAGTCGGAGGGAAAAAAGTCAAGCCAAGGCTCTGTCTTAGAACATTAGTAGCGGCATGGAAAGGGCATATTTACCAAAAGTTGCCAGAGGAGTACTGACTATCTAGTGAGGTTCCTGTCTTTGATGTGCTTCCATATCTAAACTCTGCTCACCCGTCCTTGTTGCCTTTTATGAAGTACCGGGCAAGGTTGGAACAAAACACTTTATTGTGGCGCATGAAAAATGTCTTGGCTGAAAGGGACAATGCCAAGGCTGGGAGGACTAAAATTAGACCTTCCGGTTCTGTTTGACTTGGCAGTTGTATGCACAGGCTGCTAACATGGCATCCTCCACCCATCTCCCGCCCTCCCGTGGGCCTTCTGAGAGTGCAGGTGACATGTTAGAGGAGAGGAAGTACCACTTCCTCTGGGACCCTTCAAAGATGACAAATGCCTCTAGGTCCATGTTATTACCTCTTAATGTAGTATGTTGAGCAATACTTAGTTTGAAGGGGTATGTTTCCATGTCAACTAATTTGCAGATTAAGATAAAACTATCTTACGCTCTCACGAATCTAATCAACTGATTATATTGTAACCAAAAGGAAATTTCAAGAGAATCATATAGTTGAGCCTTATATTTTACCTTTACCTAAGAATTTAATTTTACCTCTGAAGCCAATCCAGAAACCAAACAGCAAATTATAGGGCTGGAGCAATAGTACAGCGGGTAGGGCAATTGCCTTGCACACAGCTGACCTTGGTTCGATCTTGTGGCATCCTATATGGTCCCCCAAACATCATCAAGGGTGATTCCTGAGTGCAGAGCCTGGAGTAAACCCTGAGATTCGTCAGGTGTGACTACCCCCCAACCAAAAAAGAAAAAAAAAAACCAAGAGTGAGTCCTAAGTACTTTACACCATGCCGTACAGTAAAATCATCCGTAGAAATGAGCATTAGTGTTTGAGTTTCACTAATGTGGTGGACTCTCCACCTGGCATTCCTTTTAACTAGTTCCTTTTGGAAAGTTACTGAGCATTTCTTGCATTGTTCAGTCCACCTTTTAATTTATATATATATTTTTTGTTTTAGGGAGTCACATCCAGGTGTTGCCTGGACTTACTCTGGCTCTGTGTTCAGGGCTCATACCTGAAGGTGCTAGGAGTACCACAGTGGGTACTGGGGAATCAAATCAGCCTCAGCCACATGCAAGAAAAGTGCCTTAACCCCTATACTCTCTCTCTCTGGTCCACACCTTCAAATTGTGTATGTGAATAACTACCTTTTGTGTCAAATGAAAAAAGAGGTACATATGGCCGATAGTTCGTATGTTGGTATGAATCAGCCTAACCAGTGCTTAATCTAGTTCATGTATCATGTGCTTTGTCTTTACAATGGGATGGAGTAGATACTACAATGTCTTCATTTTACAGGCAAGGAAAAGAGGCTTAATTAGTTTAAGACACCTACTCAAGGTAGCAGAATTTGAACCCTCTGATAAGATATTTTGATGTATTAAAAGAGATGAGAAACATGAAAGCATTTTCTAGGAGAAAAAATTGTTGTTTCCACCTTACTCTCTCATATAGGCAGGGCAAGGGGTGGGACGGGCGGGGCATACTGGGGTTTTTGGTGGTGGAGGGTGTGCACTGGTGAGGGAATGGGTGTTTGATCATTGTATGACTGAGACTTAGACTGGAAAGCTTTGTAACTGTTCTCATGGCGGTTCAATTAAAAATAAATTAAAAATAAATTAATTAATTAAAAAAAACTTGTTGTTTCACTGTAAGGGCTCACTGTGGACTACTAAGTGATGCTATGAAGCTATTCCCTTATCTCCCAGTTGCGCCCTGGCATCCCTAGGTTTAAGGGGTAAGATATCAAATGCAGAAGCAGCTATCGAAGGAACTTGGTATGTTTAGCCTGGAGAAGCAAAGACTCAAGAGAGGAAATGTGAGCTGTCTTCAAATAAGTGAAGGATATACTGGCACAAAAATAGACTTATAGATCAGCATAACAGAATGGAGACTCTAGAAATAGATCTGGCTATACATAATTACTTAATATATGAACAGGGAAGCTTTTCAGAACAAGAAGGCAAGGAAGTATACTTTTATAAGTGACATCATAACCTCTTGATAGCAGTTTGCGGAAAGAACAAAAAACAGAACCACAACATATGCCATCTTTTTAAGAACTATTAGCATTTGGAATAAATAATGTAAAATTTGTCAAGGAAACTTCAAAACTAAAACTATGTTTGCATATTAATACCAATTTTAAGGAACACATTATAATTATAAGAGATGAATAACTGAAGATAATTTACACCAGGGTAAACACAAATAACAAATTCAGAGAAACATGTCTAATCTACTTAGTAAGGTTAAGACAGAATGTCTAAAGATAAAAGCAAATGCAAAAACTCTAAAGGACAAGATTGATACATAAAATTCACACAAATCCTAGGTTTAGGGACTATAAACAAAAATGCCAGAGAAAAGATAAATAATAAAATGGGAAATATGCAACATAAATGTCTTTTATGTATTAAAGCTGTTTAAAACAAATGAAAGAAAGTATGGCAGAAAGCCAGGCAATGGACAGAAACAGAATATGAATAAAAGCTAAGAACCAATGGTTAAGTTTGATCCTATAAAAAGTTAAATCCTATAAAAAGATAAAGTAAAATTGCATTTTTATTCAAAACAATGGATAATACGAGAAACCAAGAAACATTAAATAGCAGCTCTCTGAACTAAGGGAAGCTATCTTAAAGGAAATAACACAAGACCAAAAAAATTATAGAGATATTTATTACAACTTTACTTAATGATAGTAAAAACTCTAAAGTATAACCATTCCCAATTAAAGAACTGAATAATAAATTATGGCACACAACCCAATAAAATATAAAATTGCAAATAGAATGTTGAAGCATAGAAAATTACTTATGCTAAGAGCATAACACAGAATATAATATTGAATACACGTTATAATTACAATTACTGCAAACAAAATAATCAATTGTTTTTCTCTTTTTCTTTTTACAAGACAATAGCAAATAGACTGTATGAGGATATGCCACGTGTTAGGACACAGAACCATTTATTTCCTGAAGAAATCAATGAGATAAAGTAAAAAGTATTAAATTAAAATTTGTAATATAGAGTGATAATTATATTACCACAACGTACAGAATTCTATGGCAATATGCATGTTAAAAGGCATAAGATCTATAAATTACTATATTTACTTATATTAAAAGAACGGAAAGTTGAAGATATCTCTGTAAACTCAAACCAGTATTCTATATTTCAGATGAGAAGGATGAGATCTAGTGAGAATAAATAGTTTAATGTTAGATAATCAAAATTGCAGATAGAACAACAAAGTTTTTGAACACAGAGTTAAATATTCTTTTCAATATTTCCTAGATTGAATTTAGAGATTTAAACTTTAAATTAATGTCTGTGGGTAGTGTCTTTCTTAGATACTACCAGTAGGTTTTATAATTGGCACGACTTTGGAAAACAATTTAATAATATTTAACACAGCAGAAGATGCTTATGGAACATGATCCAATAATTCTATTTCAACACATATATTCTAGAAAAACCTAACATAAATATACAAATATGCAATATACACTGCATATTTGTAATAGCAGGCTTTAAAAAATGACAACAGTTTAAATGTTCATCACAGAGGAAATGAGTAATCAATTTAAGGCATAGTCACATGATGAAACAGTACTACAATTAAATGAATGAATGACATTAAAAGCATAAAATGAGATTTAAAAATATTTTTGAAAGAGTTGGAGAATGATACATACATATGGTGTAACTACCTAAATATCAAAAAGCAAAAATTATATCAATCATACATGGTTAACACTGTAGCACTGTAGCACTATTGTCCCGTTGTTCATCGATTTGCTCGAGTGTTAGCAAAAAAAATTAAATATATTTATAAAGAAAATTCATATAAAATTCCAGAATGATGATTCTTGAAAAAGAGAAAGAGTATGAGTATAGGAAAAGAAATGCAGATGAGAATGCATTAGTATTTGTGATTACTAGGTCAATAGATGCTGTTCTCTGAACTTTTCAGTATATTTAAATTGTTCATAATAAAAATGTTTGCTTATAAAATATTTTATAATTCATACTTATCTTGATCACAACTGACCTTTACCTAGGTACTTAATGTTGTCAAAGATTATCTAATCAAGTAGATTAGATTTATGATTTTAGATCACGATGTTTTCTTCCAGCTCTTATTCTATAGAGTAATCATGTTCATTTCAAATGAAATGTGTGGAAGGATACTCAATATATAGCAGTGCCCAAACAAAAAATTTTAGGGATTAAATCATGACTATCTTAAGTGTGTAAAAACTTTAATTTTATCCTCCTTGATAATTCTCAAACTATTTCATTGTTGTGGTATACAAATTTAGCAAGTTTCACATTACATTTCATAATCTTTTCCAAAAAGATTAATTTTTATCTGGGGGGACCACAACCTGCAGTTTTCAGGCTCTGTGCTTGGTGATTCCCTCCTGGTTGTGTTCAGGGACTGTCTGCAGTGCTGGGATCAAACCTGTGTCAGCAGTATGCAAAACAAGTGGCCTATGGCAGTACCATCTCATAGCCCAAATTTCAGTCATATGAATGATTTTTGGGTGGGAAATTGCATATGAAATTAACACTTCCCAAAGCAGCTTTTCTGCATTGCTATTACTTCTTTACTTGTCTGATTCTACTAGACCCTTGGACACTTCGAAAAGTGGAACCTGTCTTGTTCATCAGTGCCTATACCCCATGTGTAGTAAGTATTTTTAAAAATGATTTAAGAGCTGAAGAGATAGTAAAGGAGATAAAGTACTTGGATGATGTTACAGGAGGTAAGGTGATTACAGTGCATGTTCCCTGTTAGATCCCTAATATTCCATATGGCCCCTTCACAGAGCCAGGGATAACCCCTGAATACCACTGTGTGTGATCTAAGATCCAATCTCCCCTAAAAATAACTTAATAAAATTTAAATTTTCACCAAAAATGAGGACCTATGACAGTAAACTAACAAAACATTTGCAAGGCATCTTGAGAAGTTCTATTCTTTTGAGCTTCTGACAGAGTCAACCGAGTTGGAAAGAGAATAGTTTTTTGACTATCTGATTTCTTGCCATTGTCCTAGACCCATCATCCAATTATGCAACCACTTGAAGTTGCTACTAAAGATTTTCCAAAATCCTAGACATAAGTACTGGAATAACTTCTTAAAGGCCACCCTGAACAGCCTCAGAAGATGTATATAATAAAGTTCAGTTAATGATAAAAATGCATTTCATTGGCAAAGTAAAACACAATTTTGGGCCAACTATCTAGGCATTTCTTTTAGCTTCAAGGCTCTGAAAACATATTGTGAGTAGAAGGATTCAAGAAAGGTACAGAGGAAGTTACCAGGTCTTGCGGGAAAAGTTTTATCTAAAACCTAGAAGGGTGGGGTAGAGCAAATCAGAATCCAGTCATTGTTTTCTTTTTTTGAAATTTCTTTTTTATAGTTTTGTTGTTGTTATCTTACTTCACTATATTTGATGCACTTGATGAACCTAACTAAAATTTTTTATGAAGCAAGGAGGAAGACTGACTTAAAAAAAATCTAGAGGGGCAGGAGAGATAGTACAGTAGGTAGGTGCAGGGATTGAACCCAGGTGTGCCAGGTACAAGGCACCTACCTACTGTACTATCTCTCCTGCCCCTCTAAATTTTTTTTTCTTATCTTCATTACATGCTTACCTATATCATGGAACTATACTTTATTTATTTTTAAAAGACTTGAAATGTATATCATTTACAAACAATTTTAAAATGTTTATCCATTACCTAATTTATACCTTTAAGAGCAGTCTTGGGTAGTGGAGATACCAGTGGCAGACCCATACCTAATATGTGTGAGTCCTATGTTTTATGCCCTTCAGAGCACAATACCACCATCAAATGTGACCCTGGTGCTCCCCTGAGCACTGGTAGTCTTGAGCCTTGTCAAGAGTGGCCCCAGGTCTCCCATGACCACTGGATGTGGTTGATTAAAACTTTTCTTTTTCTGTGCATGTGCTGCCTGAGCCCATGTGCTGCTTTTGCCCATGTGCTGCTTGTGCCCACAAGCACATGCGGTGCCTGAGCACATGTGTCGCCTGCATCTCCCCTCTTGAGATGTGTACTTTCATACTTTCGTGTCCAGTGCTAGGATGTGTGTAGAGCTCTCTCCACCCTTGGAGAAGCCCGTGTTCTCTCTTGAGCGCGTTATTCTTACTCTTCTCTCTCCCACTTACCCCTTCCTCCTTTCCTCAAAAAAACCTCTAAATAAAATCTGTTTACTTCAAAAAAAAAGAAAAACACAAAAAACTTTCTTTTTCAAAAAGATCTATCTTGACTAATTTAAACCTAATCAAATTAAGTGATCAACCCAGTACTCCCTATTCCTAGTATTATTTAATACTAGTCTGCCTATCTGACTGATACCAGACCCAAATTTTCTGGTTGGAATAAAATTGCAAATGCTTCAAGTTCTGGAGTCAAGCAGACATGTACCTGCTAACCAAGCTAACCAAGATGGCCAAGCACACACTTATTCCCTCAAGCCCTCCGTGTGCTCTCCTGCTAAATAGAGATATGAGAATAAGCTAACTGCCTGTGCTCTGAAGCTAATGTTGTATAATACATGCAAGGGAGACGCATGTATTGTTTGGGGCAGAAAATAACCAGTTTCTTTCTCCCTTCTGTTTCTCTGATTATTATTCCTTACCTGACACACTAGAAAATAATAATATGCACAATATCTTGTTTTAGCTGCAATGACCTTGCTCATAACTTCATTCTTAGGGAATTATCGAGTTAGGCTTTTATTTCCTTATTGCCAGAGGTGGCTTAAAAATCTCATCAAAATTGGCTCACTGACCCAAGAGTGGCATAACACAGGCCAGTAGATGAATCTGCATGGAGAGAGGAGCTCCGCAAATAGAGATCAAAGTAATCAGACTAGCTCCTTTCGGGATCTGGAATGGAAGGCAGATGGCACTGGATCCTTTATCAATAGTGAATGCAAAGCTAAACTACGGAGAGAAAGAAGCTGAGTGTCTGTATGCTATGTATAGATAAAGGAACATCTTGGATCCCACAAGACCAAGAAAAGGAGGCAGCAGCAAATCCCCAGAGTTCTGCTGTTTCCTGATGACTCTCTAAGTCTCGTTCTGATTTTTATTCTTAAAATAATTCTTCTTTGTATAACAATGTTCAGAAGCAGATAAAACTGCTTCAACACAATGTATGATGGCATTATAGACAGATTCTACTTCTAAATCTAGGGCCAAACTTATATGAGGAAAAAAAATACTAGATAATCTAGCCCTATTTCTCTGTCTAGATGCCAATGCTAGGGAGCGTTAATTTATTCTTTAACTTTTAAATCACCGTATCACTGTCATCCCATTGCTCATTGATTTGCTCGAGCGGGCACTAGTAATGTTTCCATTGTGGGACTTGTTACTGTTTTTGGTATATCAAATACACCACAGGTAGCTTGCCAGGCTCTGCTGTGCGGGCGAGATACTCTCGATAGTTTGCCAGGATCTCCAAGAGGGACGGAGGAATTGAACCTGGACCAGCCATGTGCAAGGTTCCACCCACTGTGCTATTGCACTATACTTTTTTTTAATCAGGATTTCTCAAAACTATTTTCTCTTAATAGCAAATTTTTTGAATTCCAATTTTGTACCTACAGGTTAAATCACTACAGTTCTGAGGGAAATGAAGAAAAATGACATCCAGTTTATTAGATAACCTTAAATTTTATCAACCTTAAATATGTAACTATTTTGAATAAAACTGATTTTTCCTCCAACAGACACATGAGTTCTTTTTTCCCTATGCTCAAATTTTTTTCTCTTAAGTAAATATAACTATATAGTATATCAGTGATTTGCAAATGAGGAAAGTATATTGACACCTATAACAAGCCTTCCTTCTCTAATAATGAGTATGTAAAGCCAGATTTTCTTTGCAATCCTTAACCAAAACAATACATTACAAAAGACTAACTGCAGAAGCAGCCACAAAAACCTAGTTGTGATGGCTAATTTTGTGTTCCAATTTAACTGGGCCACAGAGTTCAGAGATAATTGCTTAAACTTTAGTCTAGGTATGTCTGTGAAAATATTTCAGGACAAGATTAATATTTGACTGTTACTATTAATAAGACATAAATTTTTCCCAGACTGGCACTATTTGTGCTTCCAATCAACTAAAAATTAATTGTAGCTATATAACATGAAGCTTAGAAAAACTATTCAATTCCAAAGAAGTCCTAGAAATATAAAATGATGCTGGAAAAATTACACCTTGAGTATCTGATAGAAAACATTGACCTGAGGAAGTCTTGATAGATTTGAATTGAACCTCAATAGAATCTTGGAGTAATTGTTTTACTTAGAAGTATTAACCTGCTGACTGTGTGATTCTGATGAATATATTTCTTTAGCACAAGGAAAAGGTAATGTCATTTTCTCTACTAATTTCTGGGCTGTGTGACTGAGAGTCACACATATACACAAAAGAATATATAACTTGGCCCTGGCAGAGGTTTTCTATGTGAAGAATTGTTCTATCATTACATCCCCAACACAATGTCTTTCTCCCTCTGTCTCCATTTCCTCACAAACGTAGTAGTGCTTCTGTATGATCTACCTCAGAAATAGCTCTTAGATCTGTGCCAAGTTTCTGAATCTGTGCTACACCACCTCTACCTCCCACTTTGAAAACTGGAGGTTTCTGAAAGGTCTGTTTCTGTCTAGCTCCTCCCCATTTCATTCTCCAGAAGAATCTTTTGCAAATCCAGTTCGAATCAAGTCAGTTCCCCCCTTTTAAAACATTAATATTTTCTTAGTGCTCTTAGAAAGCAGCAAAAACTCCAGAAGCTCCTTATAAGATTTATCACAATCTGGAGCCTAGCTTCTCGCTAGCGAAATCTTTTTTTTTCTCCACTGAGAAAACTTTTATTCAAAATAGCCTTTATTTAAAATAAGAATCATAAAGATAGCACAGCAGGTAAGGCACTTGCCTTGTTGTGGCTCACCCAGGTTTTTTTGCTTTTGTTTTTATTTTTGTTTTTATTTGTATTTTTTTAGTGAATCACTGTGAGGTACAGTTATAGACTTACAAACTTTTGTGCTTATGTTTCAGTCATAAAATGATTGAGTATCCATCCCTCTACCAGTGCCTATTCTCCACCACCAATGTTCCCAGCATCCCTCCCCCTCCATCCTTCCCACACCCCTCCACTACCTCTGTGGCAGGCAAATTCCCTTTTACTCTCTCTTGCTAGCAAGCTCTTGAGTTTCATCTAATACCACTTTTTCACGTACTTTTTAAAGTTCCAGTTTCTCATTAGCCTATTACTATCAGCCCAACTTTTAGCTCTCACCTCTCCACATTGGCTATACTCTTTCTCTGCCTCTCTTTTTCTGGTTGATTTCCACCTCTACTTAGAATCCTAGCATAAATTTCACTTTTTATCTCTGTGCTGGATTCTTTTCTCTAAGTTCTATATCATATGAGCCTACAGAAGCATAATCATACTTTTCTTTTTTAGGCCCCTCATTTTTAAAAATATCATATTTGTTGTGCCTTTTCTAACATAGCTTCATGAGATGTATCTATCTTTTATCATTCTAATTTTTTCCTAGTACAGGACTTGGCACATAATAAGTAGGCAATTAAAGTCTATTAAATTGGATGAATCAATTATGTCTGTTGTGCTAGAATAAGTATTAAATTCTCATGGAGGAAATTTTTGAGGTACAAAGAGGCAACTTCAGAATTCTGTGAAAGGGTTGGAGGGATAGTACTGTGGGTACGGAGCAGGCCTTGCATTCTGCTGACCTGGGTTCAGTTCCCTTCAAAGCAAGTGGAATCCTGAGCACCTCCAGAAGTGATCCTGAGTACTGCCGGATATGGCCCCAACACAAGTCAGTACAAAAAAAGAAAAAGAAAAGAAAGAAATCCATTGAAAGATATTTGCTCTTTTACTTCCAAACTTTATTAGTAAATAGTCTACTCTTATAGTAAGTGGCTCCCTTCCCATTCTAACTTATGTATTAGATTCATTCAGAATCTCAGCTGTGAAGCAAATATTGTGGTCTGAATGATACTAAAATTTGCCTTCTAAAATATATGAAATGTACTGAAAGTTGTTGTTATTGTTGATTAGGGGCCATACCTGGTGGAGTACAGGGCTTACTGCTGGCTCTGTGCTCAGGGATCACTCCTTGAGGGTGTTCCAGGGACCACATGAGGTTCAGGGATCAAACCTGGAGCAGCTGTGTCCAAGGCAAGAGCCCTTCTTGCTATTATAACTGTCCAGCTTCTGAAAGGTTTTGTGTTAATGACACATACTAAAGTAATGGGAGTTTAGAAGTTACATGCACTAAAACATGCCAGGTTTTTCCATTGCTTAATTTTCATCACACCTCGATTGTAAATGTATCGCCTAGATTTTCTAAGCTTTGAAAAAACTTGAAAAGCTGATTCTAAAACGACTTGGTTCTCTATCTGGCAAAGTAAGCCTACTCTCACGATTGTTTTGAATACCTTTCTTTGCTATTTAATCTTTAGAACACAGTCTTCCAGATAAAATTTACAAGCAGGTTAAATAACTTGACTAGTGCCTACGATAAAAAAAAAATTCTGAGCACTGTGATTGTTGTCTAGTTACAGACGCAGGGCATTGCCTTTTCATTTGCCTTTTTTTTGTTGTTCTTCAGCAAGTTTGCATACTTGTTATCCGTTAGTACTTTGCCTTAAAAAAAATTCATTTGGGGTCCAGAGCAATAGCAGAGATAGTCAAGTGCTTGATTTGCACACAGCTGATCACGGTTCCATCTCTGATACCACTTATGGTTTCCTGAGCTTTGCCAGGAGTGATCCCTGAGCAAAGAGTAAAGAGCCAGCAGGAAGTCCTGAGCACCACTGGGTATGACCCATATAAACCAAAACCAAACAACTTTTCTTTAAAAAAATTCTTTTAATCTTATCTTTGGGTGGAGGTTCATTGCCAGAAGTTTTCGTGCAGTGTTGCCAGGGGTCAAATCCAGGGTCTCATGTGCTCTACCACTGAAGTTGTATCTCTGGCTTATCTTCTAATTTTTAATCTGATATATTTTATCATCTTGGTTGCTATTGTATATGTCATTTCCCCTTTTCATTTCTGTATACTTTTTGTAGACCAAAAGTCTATTTTATCATTTATCTTGCATCCAGTCTCCTTGTCAATGTGGAATTTTTACTTGAATTTATGAATTTTCTGTACATAGCAATAATGAGTTCATTTTTCAATGTCATTTTGTTTATTTCACTTTCATATGCTGATTTTGTATAAATGAAAACAATAGGTGTTTTCAGTTTTTTGAGGCAAGGTCAGGTATAAACAGAGACAAATCTGTATCTATTGCTGAGAAAACATTGTTGAATATTGCCTTATAACACTTTATTACTTTAAGATACTGATACAAACTAAGTGTTGAAAGCAAGGAAAGGTATATACATGAACCTTTCATCACTTGTACCACAAGCCATAATGCCTAAAATGAGAGAGATAAAGAGAGAGAGAGAGAGAGAGAGAGAGAGAGAGAGAGAAGAGAGGTGTCTGCCATTGAGGCAGGCTGGGATGGAGGGTGGCTTTAAGGGGTGAAAGGGAAACTGGGGACAGTAGTGCTGGGAAATCACACTGGTGGAGGGATGGGTGTTGGAATATTCTATGACTGAAATGCAATCATGAACAATTTTGTAATGCTCTATCTCACGGTGATCCAATAAGAAAAATAAAATACTGATATAAATATGTGAGATTTACTTATGACCTTATTTATCACTAAAACCATCATTTTTACCACCTCAAATGTTCACACATTCAGTAACACCCATGTAGAAAATAAATTAATCACTATAACACTGTCACATAAATATCATTACCTAAAATTCAAAAATAAAGTGGTTTCTGTCATCTAGAATATTTTTGATAGATGCTGATTATAAAATTTGCATTTCTTTTCTTTGTCCCCCTTGCCTTCCCATTATTATTATTTTTTTGATGACCAAGAGTAGCACACTTTAGAGTTGTGCTCATCCAAATTCTGAAAATTTACATTTTTTTCATAAGTGTTCATTTCAGCTGACCAACATTCTCTACCCCTTTAAAAATGTGTCAGACACACGCATTTGATGGTTTCTGGGAAAAGATTTTGTACTTTGGCTTTTACTCTGTCAATAACAGCAGCCTTGTTCTTCCTTCTACCTATTGTCTAGCTTATTTCTAGTCTTAGTATTGCAGATATTATCCTACCTCCAAATCTCACCACAGGGGAATTTGCATGTGCCCAAGAAATGCTCCCATAGAACTTTATGCTTCCTCATGATTGTTTTTATCAGGCTATCAATTATTCATCTGTATCTACTAGTGGAATATATCACGTGAAAGCAATTAGAGGTTTGGGAATAGCACCTGACACACAGATACTTTCCGATTTCTTATCAGGACACTGTGCTGGGGAGGTGTGCCTCAAGAGTGGTTCTCTTAGAGACGTACTGATAGCAGAGATTTTGTTGGTATCCTCTTAGGGAATATTACAAATGATGAGTAAGTGGGAGAGGCTGAAAACAAGTCCCATTCTCCTCTTCTCAAAGAGAAATGCAGCAACCAACTCCTTTTTAGGACCCAGAGATGGTAAACATCTCAGTAGAAATCCCAGGAGTCTGAATTGAAAATCTAGACCTCAGTGGACTTCCTTGGAGTCTATTACTTCAAACAGCTCAAAATAAGTCTACCTATTACATGTTCTTCTACAGAACTTACTCTTATTCACAACTGTATGCATTTTGGGACAACTTGCTTAATATCTATTTATCTAAGTGGACTCTGACCTCTAGTTAGAGAGCCAGGATTGTGGTGGTTTTAGTTCAACTCCACACTCTTATTACTAGGCAAGTACTAGATATTCAAATGGAAACAAAGAATGAATTGATAAAATAACTTGATTATATCGTATACAAAGCAATATAATGGGCCTGAGTGATGACTCAACAGACTTAGTACACACTTTCCATGACGGAGGCCTAGATTTGATTTCTCCATGCACTTCTGGCAATGACCCCTTCCAAATACAGAGCCAGGAGCAGCTCCTGAGAACCAACAGGTAGGGTCACCCCCCCAAAAGGAAAAAGCAGCATAAAGAATATAAGAACAAAAATGTAAAAGAAATAGAGCACAAATCTGTTTGGGATCCTAGCATGATTGCTTGCAAATTCCATGACTGAACTAAATGACTTGATATCTACAAACACTAGTTTCTTTATCTGAAATAGAAATAATCTCTTGTACATTGAACTGTTGTAAAAGTGAGAGAGATTTTAAAAAGGAAGTGAAAGAGGTAATGCAGATGTAAAGCAAAGTACCTTACAAACTCCGTAGCACAGAGACACACTGTGTACAGTGTTTACAAACTTATCTTCCTGTAGTCTCTTTTTAAATAGAATTTTCTATAATGGGGAATCAGAAAACACAAATATCTTAGGGCATAAAAGTCTTTGAAGAGGAAAGTACTTATATGAGTGAACCCAAGTAAATGTATAGTCCTTTTGCCTTTGAAATACCTTCCACATGGGACCAAAATTTTCTACCTTTCTATTCTACCTCTTGGACAAACATTTGGAACTATTTGGTATCTTTTGATTCATTCAATGCATATTTATTGAGCACCTATGGTATACTATGTACTAGACTTGGCTCTGAGCATACACTGATGAATTGACATTCAGTCTGAGAGTGCTGTTTACATGTAAACACGTTCTGGAAAAATTTACATCTTAGTCATTCACATATCCTGTAAATAATAATGATAACTTCTGGTATTGCATATTTACTCTTGTTCCCATCTTACTCCTAGGTATGCCTCATGCATCATTTTTATTTAGTCTTTACACAGTTTATGCCAGATAAATTTAATTTTTCATTTTTAAGAAGGAAATAGAAACTATACAACTTGTGAGTGAAATGCTGGTATCTGAACCCTAGTCTCTGAGACACTATGGTTACTTCTACTACAAAATTACTTTTTTTTTTTTTTTTTTGCTTTTTGGGTCACACCCGGCAATGCCCAGGGGTTACTCCTGGCTCTTCACTCAGGAATTAGTCCTGACAGTGCTCGGGGGACCATATGGGATGCTGGGAATTGAACCTGGGTCAGCCTTGGTCAAGGCAATGCCTTACCTGCTGTGCTATTGCTCCAGACACACAAAGTTACTTTTAATGGTCATATTAAGATATGCTGAACTGATATTCTTTGATTAGGCCCATGTATGACTACTAAATGTGATAAACACTGTTCCTATAACTTCTAATGTAAGAAGTATGGGTTTATAAATGCTACGTTTTTATACATCAACACTACTTGCATTTGGCTTAGCAATCTAATTTTATGGACTCAAGTGTGGAGGAGCAGTAGATCAAATGCCTTGAAAGTGTGTGGCTGTAGCATCATATGAGGCTGACACCCAAGGACTGTAGATACAAGGGCCAGGGGGATTGCCCCATAGCTGGAAGACTGCTTCATGAGCAGAGGGGAGAGGGCAGATGGAATAGAGAAGGGATCACTAAGAAAATGATGGGTGGAGGAACCAGTTGGGATGGGAGATACATGCCGAAAGTAGATAATGGACCAAACATGATGACTTCTCAGTGTCTGTGTTGCAAGCTATAATGCCCAAAAGTCAAGAGAGAGTATGGGGAATATTATCTGCCATGGAGGCAGGGGGAGGGTGGAAAAGGGGGGGTATACCGGGATATTGGTGGTGGGGAATGTGCACTAGTGGAGGGATGGGTGTTTGATCATTGTGAGACTGTAACCCAAACATGAATGCTTGTAACTATCTCACGGTGATTCAATAAAATTTTAAAAATTAAAAGAAAAAAAAGGAAGTGTGTGGCCCTGGATTTGATCCCCAGCACTTAAGTAAGTAAATAAATAAATAATTAAAAATGAACTCCAAATTGAAAGCGAAAATCAAAATCAAGGATCTCTGTTTTACCAGGAGAGCCAAATCCCTGAACTCTAAACCACCTAAAACCATGAGTTTGTTTCTATTGACTTTTCCACTTGTGCTATGATTTTTAAAGGTAAAGATACTCGGTATTCTGCTTCATTAAAATTCTGCCACTTTCATACTCCTTTGTCACCTGGTCTATTTTACTAAGCTCCTGCATGAGCTTCTGGAATGCAGAATTTTGTCTGAAGGATATTTGGCCCTTGGAGCCAAGCTCAAACCCAGGCATGTGGTATAAACACACAGGAGACATTTGCGGTAAGGAAGAAAATTCTGTTAAGAGCCTCTTTAGGCTATCAGAGTGGGCTCAGGGCTTGCATAGGGCAGAGCAAATTTTAGATGCCTGAAATTTATCATTCACTGCCTCCTCGATGGTCGGTAACTTTTTATTTAGTTCCTTCTAACAAAACTAGGTTTCAAGGGGGAGAAAAACATCCAGAGATTTATTTAAGCTAAAACACAAGTTCTATTTAAAGTATCTAACAAGAGCATAACACTAAACACTTAAAAAGAGCATATTCCTGGGCTCGAGAAATCGTGCATTGGTTGAGGCGCTTATGTTGAATGCAGTCTATCCCAGTTTGACCCTAGTTACTACATAGTCTGTGAGCACTGGCTGGGGAAGGGGGGGGGGGAAATACCGCATTCCTGGACCTGCTAGAGCAACAGGCTGAGTATATGCTTTGCATCTAGAAAGCCTGGATTCAATTCCCAGTATCACACAGAGTCAGCCCAGATAAGATCCTAGCACCAAATAATGTGTGTGGCCAAGACCACCTCCTTACAATGGAGTTGAAAGTAGTCTCTGAGCATGTCGACTATCCAATCACCCTTTTCCCCTTTCCTTCTTCTACCCTCACCAAAAAGATCACATTCCTGGGTTCAGGGAGCTGGTCTAAGTTTCAGGACATATATATATGCTTACCCGTGCTGATCCTGATTTGGTTCCAGCAACACAAGCCTCAGACATCACAGAACAAAACTTCGGAGGATCTTGAGTACCATGGCTTGAGTACCATGGCTACAACCCAGGTGCCTCTGAGCACTTCTGTGCTGGCCTGGTGATTCCTGACCCTGCAGGGCCCAGGCAGTATTGCATCCTTGACCTCTAGCATTGACTATGAACCATGGCCCCGCTTCCCAGGTCCGCTCACTACTGCCAGGTGCCCTGAGCATGGTTTAGGGGTCTGCACCTTAGCCAATAGCTCAGAGCACATTCCTTGGGGCTGATGATATGACTCCGTGGTAGGGTATGTGTTTCTATGGGTGAGGCCCTGAATTTAATCTCTGACACCATGAAAAATAAACAAAAAACAAAATCCCAGCTCTTACTAAGGGAAGTTGATTGGAGTGTTGCTGTACTGAATAGGAACTAAAAGGAACGGTTGTTTCTTTGGTGGTGGTGTTTTTTCTTTTGGGTCACACCTGGCAATGTTCAGGTATTGCTTCTGACTCTGTGCTCAGGGATCATTTCTAAAATGGCTCAGGGGACCAGATGGGGTGCTGAGGATTGAGCCTGGGGTAAGAAAGTGCAAGGCTAGCACCCTGCCTGACCTACTCTCTCTCCAGCCCCAGGAACCCTTTTTTCTCCAGTTATGCTGATAGTCTACAGCAGCCTGTAATTCTAGTTCTTAGAGTTTTGTCAAATAAGCTCATAAAACTAGGAACTTTACAAAAGAAAAAGTCATATGTTTCCTTTGCTTAATTAAAAAAAAAAGAGAGAGAGAAAAGAAAAATTCTGCACTTAGATTCCTAGACAGTCACAAAACCGAAATATCCTTACTGTTAAAATGAGGCAATCTCACACAGGAGTATCCAAGATAGATCCAAATTCAGAGGAGTGACTTAATTCTTGGTCATTTGTCAAGAAAGAGTAACTATAATTCAGAGAAGTTAGCTGAAGCACTATTTGGAATTTGGCCCTTTCCCAATCCTTTCATCTCTCAGTGAGATACCACCTTATGGGGCTACTACAAAAATCTGAGTCCTCTTTCCCAGCATCCTCTAGTTGTGGAAGTGGTTCACACATAACCCAGAAGACTCTGTTTCGCTTTGCATTGCTCAGTACTTTGATTGGTTGGTGGTGTCAGGAGCCCAAATCAGACTTCAGACATGCAAGGTCTACATCATCTTCTACATCATCATCTACATCATCTACAGCTGAGCATGGCCCCTGGCTTGACTTTGCATTCCCTAAACAAGCAGGCATCAGCCTAGACAAGAATTTGATGTTATGATCAGACCGTGAGGCCTTACAAATACAACATTATAAATGGAAACATACATGCACTAGATCAGTATTTCCCCAAGTGGGTAACTGTCCCTCCCTCCAGTCCCCCTGGACTACTGGAGCCGCCAGGCGGAGGTTAGCAGTCTGCAGTGTAACTGGGGGTGGTAGTTTCTGTTTGTTCACTTAAAGAAGGTAGGTTTCCAGGGAGCGCTGAGTGGCGTGATTTCTGACAAATACATCTGGGAGCCTGTGCTCATTAACTCCACAAATGTTTTCAAATGTTTTCACGTGAGTCCGATGTAGGAGATGGCCTATTAGTGTGCTTAAGTCTACATTTCTTAGTTATTGTTTCCTTTTGGTTCTTAAGTTAAAAACTGAAGCCAGCCACTGTTAGTTCACAATTAAAAATGGGAATCAATTAAATTTAGGATTCTAAATTTAGGATTCTGCTCGGCATTTAACATATATTACCTAGTTTAAATAAGAGTTTTGTGAAATTTTATTACCTATACTTAAATGAGAAGACATGTTTAGATGGATCAAACTATTTGCCTAACATGCCACCAATTAGAGGTAGTAGAGTCAGAATTCAATTCTGATATATAGTTGAGTTTTTTTCTTTTCCTTTTTCCATTTTGCCATGTTGTTGATATCTAATCTCCAATTCGATTACCCTATTCAGGACGTATAAATAAATAAATAAAAATTTGAATCAGATTAATTGGTACTATTAATATATATATTTGTAAACAGTTTTGGGGGGATTGGGAGCCAAAAATGGCTGTGCTCAAGGCTTACTCCTGGCTCTGTACTCAAGGATCACTTCTGCAATGCATGGGGACTATAAGGGGTGCAAGGGACCAAACCGGGGTGTGTCACTGTACTATCTGTTCTATCTCACTAACACCCTTGTACTATCTCACTAGCACCCTTGTTTTTTAAATTAAATTACTTGTGCAGCACAGCTAATATCTGCTAAAATAATATCATATTCTGAATTTTCTATTATTTTAAACTAATGTAAAATTAACAATTTTTGGTCAAATTGCTGTTTTTCTGAATTTGTTTTAAAACCACATATTCTTCCCTTACATGTGACCAACTATGCAGTCCGGCACACACGCTCAGGAGAGACCACAGAGGCATTACTCATGGGCCACTTTGGCACAGTCATGGCCAGATTCTATCCAGAAACAAAAATGGGAGTACTCTCCAGAGAGCAATAGCCAGAGCACTCCAAGAAGTTTCTTCCAGCTTCCTGGCATATTATTCCATTTTTCCCTTAAAATCTGTTTTAGAAATGAAAACTAATACTCATTAGAGACCTTATACACGCCAGAGACTCTTCTAAGCATTTTCATAGACATTATGTTATTAATCCTTGCAATTACTCTCAAGAGAATAATTTTCATTTTCTAAAAATTAGCTAACTTGTTCAGAATGACAAAACTCATCTTTGAAGTTCAAAGCTCAGCTCTTTTATCCATACCTACTCTCTCCAGTAATTAATCATTAAAAAAAATTAAACCAACTGCCCGTATTCAGGTTCTGATTAAAATGAACTATAATACATTTATAAATATTAAAAATGACTAGCTATCTTATATTAAATATTTTTGTGTATGACAGTATTATGGACATGTTTTAAAGAGTCCTTATAGTATGTATTTAAATATAGATGAAATGAAATAATGTCTTGGCTTACTCAAACTAACTCATTAAGCATGGAGTGGATGGGTTATTGATGAGGCAAATTACTTGAGTAATGATTAGAAGTGGCTAAAAGGTATTCTGGAGTTGATTAGACCACTTTTTTTTAAATGTGCATATTTTTCAGAATAAAAAAAAAACACTTTTTTAAATACCTGTATAGATTTATAGAGAGAATCCTAGGTTTAAATTGCATCTTCCTCACTCAGTAGCACTTGACCTTGAGTACATAATTTTCCAAGACAATTTGTTCATCATAAAATAAGGCTTACCTTGCAGATACTTACCAAGCAGGGAAGCAAGGCAGAGCCAATGAAGCACGTGTGTAATATCCAACAAAATACCCTGTGCACATTTCACGCCATTGCTAATTAATATGATGGATTACAAGGTATAAATGATCACTTCATTTATTCCCTGACTCATAACTTTGCTTAGAGATAATTTTTAATATTTAGATGATTCCAATTTTGTCAATGAGTCAAGGATGGATGGTACAAATCTTCTCTGCACAGGGCCTCTATCAAACATCTTTTGGGGAAAAAATATCATTTACAGCTTCTCCCCACGCTATTGGTGGCTTGAATCCAGATCACCCTCTTCTGCCACTGCATTTCATATTACTTAATACTATACCAGTAATTCTGGCTTAGCCACTAATGAGAGGAGTGAATCATACACCATTTTGTATCGTTCCCTTTAAAACCAGTTGGTGGGGCGAGTTAGCAGTAGAGTTTGACTCTCTGTTCGTTGAGTCACGTAAGCTTGGCGATGGCTCCCCATCCTGTCCTGAGATGCTCTATTGGGCTGATCTGTATCTCTTCAGGCCACTTTTTTAGATATCAGGAAAATGGACAAATCAGGTGTTAATATGCTCGGTCTAATTTAAATGTCACTGTCGCTGCTGGAGTGATAGCACAGCGGGTAGGGCATTTGCCTTGCATGTGGCCAACCTGGGTTCGATTCCTCCGCCCCTCTTGGAGAGCCCAGCAAGCTACTGAGAGTATCTCGCCCCCAAGGCGGAGCCTGGCAAGCTACCCGTGGCATATTCGATATGCCAAAAACAGTCACAACAAGTCTCACAATGGAGATTTCACTGGGTCCCTGCTCGAGAAAATCGATTTAAATGTACATTTTCAAAATATACCCAAACCAGTCTTTCCTTTATCTGCTCAACTTTGAACAGAGACCTCACAAGCCAGCGGTATAAAGGCACTAAAGTCTGTTATTTCTTAATGCTTGCTTCTAACACCCATTACTTGCTCTACTGCTTTCTGGGAAGGAGGCACAGAAGAGGACTGTAGAGGAGGAAATGGGCAAAAATCTTTTTTTGACTAGAACTGGAGTAATGTTACCATCCACGTGTTTTTTGAAACCAAACTTGGTTACTTCTTATCTTAGGGTGTTTGAGGATCCTTTTACAAGTACAGACTGCCAATTGCTGAACTTCACTAATTATTGGTGGGGCGAGATATAGTTTGTTTACTATTACTAATATTCTTCTCCCTTCTAGTGATAACAACTCTCCCAAGAGGGCGTCAAGATTTTTTTTCAGGTCTGGCATTGTGCTTTCAAGGAACTTAAAGATTTATTGGAGAACTAAATCATGACTGAGTCCAGGTATGATAAGAGAATGGGCAACTCTTGGTTAAGGATATCATAGCTCTAGGTTAGGATGATAGAAAAGGAACAGATTTGGCCATCAGAATTTGGGCAGCTCAGAGAAAAGATGTCTACCGTCCAGTGGCCTGCACTGAGCATACCCAGAGCTCCTCTAAGATGCAATCCCTCTGACCTCAGGCACATGCGGGCCTCCTGTGAGTCTCCCTTCACTGCCCTTACATTGTTCCACTTATATGCATGTGCCAATCCCAGGGATAAGAGACCCAGTTGCCTTCATAGACCTCATTGCCCCCAAAGAGTGAAAATCATATTTCCAAAGCTTTCTTGTTACAACAAACACAAGACGGGGCCATGGTTATGCTTTTCTTCCGTAAGAGTTTCTCTGCAGAAGGGCTGGAGCGATAGCACAGCGGGTAGGGCGTTTGCCTTGCACGCGGCCAACCCAAGTTCGATTCCCAGCATCCCATATGGTCCCCTGAGCACTGCCAGGAGTAACCCCTGTGCATCACTGGGTGTGACCCAAAAGAAAAAGAAAAAAAGAAGAGTTTCTCTGCAGAGGGACAAGGAGAGAGCTCAAAGGGTGAGAGCGGTTGCCTTGCATAGGTCTGGCCCCTAGTTTGATCCTTTTATTACACGGGCCCTGAGCCTTGCTGGGTACAGTCTCGGAGGCCTCCACGCTTCACCCTGAGGGCCCTGGGCACACTGGGTCTGAGAGCATTGTGTTAATGCATTGAACACGGACTCTTCCAATCTAGTTGGCAGAGCATCTCCTGGAGTGAGTGAACAGCGATTTGGAGGTAATGCCATGCAAATAAAAGAGACTCTGCAAATTGAGACACGTTTGCTCCATTGAGAAAGGACTGCAGGCTCAGGTTTTACAATGGCAATATGCGAAGCTCGGAGAAGAGCATGCATGCTATAGAAGTACCTCTCACACCTTAATAATTTAGGTTTTTCCTCCAGAATTATTTTACTTTAAAATGATTTCTTTCTGTTCAACTATAAAATCTTGATTATAGTTATTACAGATTTGTCATTCTATCCTTGGTGATGAGGTGGGGAAATGGTACCAGGCACTTTCATATGTTAATCATTTCTTGTGTTTTGGTTTATTTTCCTTTGGGGCCACACCAAGAGGTGCTCAGGGCTCGGTCCTGGCTCTGTGCTCAGGAGTCCTACTGGGGGACCACAGGGGATGCTGGGGTTCAAACTTGGGTCAGTTTCATGCAAGGCAAATGCCTCCCCATCTGTACAATCTCTCCAGCTCTCATTTTAACCAATACAATCTCAATATACTAATTTGCACAAGATCAGTACTTTGATTCTAAAATAATTTTTTAAAATAAAAAAAAAGGGGCCAGAGCTATAGTGTAGCTGACAGAGTACTTGCCTGGCATGTGACCGACCTGGGTTTGATCTCCGGGACCTCAAGTGGCTCTAGGAGTGATCCCTAAGCACAGAGCCAGGAGTATGTCCTGTGCTCGCCAAGTGTGTCCCAGAAACAAACAAAATAATCAAAGAAAAGCTAAAATTCTCAAGTTGAATAATAATAAGTTTCTTCAGTGTATGTGTACATGTTCACTCATGGTGTGTGTGTGTGTGTGTGTGTGTGTGTTTGGGTCACATCTACTGTTACTCACATTTACTCCTTGCTTCGTGCTCAGGATTCATTCCTGGTGGTGCTTAGGAGATCACTTATGGTGTCTCAGACGGTATTCCAGTTGACCACATGCAAGGGAAGTACTTTATTATTTATTATTAAAGTACTTTGTTAAAGTACTTTATTACTTTATTATCTCTCCAGGACCTGATGATGGTAAATTTTTTACCATCACATGGCAGGCTGTGCACATTCCCAGAGTATATTATGTTCATAGTCATCTTATCTCGTAATAATGCCTGTCTAGAGAGGGAAGGAATACCATGTGTATCTTCACATGAGGAAACTAAGAAATGTTATGTAACTTTCCAGGCCTTCACCCTTACAGTAACTTGAACACATCTGTGGTGGCTCGAACATATCTAAGCACCTCTAGTTTTATGTATTTTGTTATTTTTTTTTGTCCTGGTAAAGCCATTTTCTAACAGAATTCTCCAGAACTACAGTGAGATGTTACTACATATATATATATATATATATATATATATATATATATATATATATTTTGCTTTTTGGGTCACACACAGCGATGCTCAGGGGTTACTCCTGGTTCTGCACTCAAGAATTATTCCTGGCACTGCTTGGGGGATCATATGGGATGCCGGGGATCAAACCCGGGTTGGCCGCGTGCAAGGCAAACGCCCTACCCGCTGTGCTATCGCTCCGGCCCCTACGTATAATATTAGTTTCCAGAGCCAACAGGTTTGGAAACTTTAAATTAAAGAAAGCTAAACTGGGCTCATTCCATCAGGACCACTATATGAAAGAGAGCTAAGTAATAAGTGTTTTTCCTCTCAAAAAAAGATCTCTCTGAAACTGTAGGGAAATTTCCCCAGAAAGATTGCTTTAGAGAAACAAACTCTAAATCGATCTTACGTCCAAATAAACACCATCACCCTCTATTTTAATTCTGCCACTAGATCGGTGGTTTCCAAACTTAATCCGAACTCCTTAACCTTTTTAGAAAAAAAAAAATCACCTAGCCCTCACCTCTTCCCTCCCCCAAATCTTTAAGCAAACAGAAAGCAACCCTAACTGCACTTAGAGGTGACTAACACACCCTATTTTTTCCCTATCAGCTACTTGGAGAAATACTGATGTAGATAAGAAAACTTTAGTAGGCTTTCCTGTAGAATTCTTTTTTTTTTTTTTTTAAATTTTGGGTAGGAGTAATAGTACAATGAGGAAGTTACTTGCCTTGCATGCAGCCCACCTGGGTTTTACAAATTTGTTTACAAGGGGGGTTCAGGGATATAGTGTTCCCATCTCCTTTAAATGTTCTCTCAATACCACTGATTTGCTATAAAGCCAGCTGCTCTTATTTTCCTTAAAAATATAGAACATCAGTCACTGAACATCTTGCATGTATATCATGGATGTGTACTTCACATATGTGTCTGTCTGTGTGGAAGCCTCTTTCTTGCTTGGAGAGTCATTCTCTGCTCTTGGGTGTTGTGTATTAAGACACAGTTTGACACAGCAAACGAAGCTCTGGCCAGCTGAGTTGGACAGTTTGAGACAGGACTTGCCACCAGGGCTTCCCTTTCTGTCATCATTTGGTGTTATGTGGTGGACATTTATTTGACAGAAAAAAATTAATGTAAGGGCTAGGGCTGGACTTGACACAAAGAAGTGACATAAAGTGTCACTCTTTCCCATTTTCTCAGAGAGCTGAAAGAGCTCAAGATGGGCGGAGGGCAAAGGTAAAAGGAATGGGCAGGATAAAGGTCGGAAGATCAGTAAAGGCTTACAGATGTCCTGTGACATCATTTATGCAGAGAACCATAAATGTAAATGACTGGAATGGTGGAAGATTGCTCATATTCATATCCAGTAAAAGAAATATATTATAGTATTTTATGTGAAAAAAGTAAGTTCTAAATGAATGAGAATAAAAAAAAAAAATTCTACCCCGTTGGTAAATCATCCAAGAGTTTCAGATTTTGATGAAACTTTAATAGTTTTCAAAGGGAGAAAAGAAATTTCTTCTTAATCAAAGATTAAAGAAGAAAGAGCTAAATCTGGATAGCCATTTTGTGGGGTAAGTGTGTGTGTGTGTGTGTGTGTGTGTGTGTGTGTGTGTGTGTGTGTGTGTGCAGTGGTGGTGGTGGGGTGGTGGGAAGGGCGTTTTAGAACAGTTCGGCAGTAAAAAGGGGTTGGTAGGAATATTTTCCTTATTGTAATAGTCCTGGGAGAAAAGAATGGAAAAAATAAATCATATAAAAGTCCTCCCACAGATATGCATTGGAAGATTAGTCATGAAATGAGTTAAAGTAATAAGGTAAATAAAGGAGCCTATGAAACAGAAATTCTCCTTTCTGAAACATATCAAAAGATAGAAGTAATTTTATAATATTTAAGCCAAGTGGCAGGGCCACTACAATATGTTTATTGTTTTAATGTGCCAAGCACTGTGTGAAATAATGTGAAAGCAACATTAATGAAGATATAGTCCCATTTTTGGAGAAATGTATGCCTCGTAGGAGAAATGGAAATAGGGAGTGTAGCTGTAGAGGAGGGAGCATTTCTAGAAAAACTGTCTATACTGCTAATTCAATTTTCTCATTCTTTCTCTATATGCGTGCCATTTCTATTATACCTATTCTTTACCATTACCACATGTATTTAATAAATGTTTGCTTTCTTTCTTTTTTCTTTTGAAATGTTTGCTTTCTAAGGCAGGTTCTGTTGATCTTCACTCCATTCCTTATTCAACTCCATTCCTTATTCAACTCCATTCCTTATCGAGAGGTTATTCTACAAATGGGGTTACTGTAACTCAGAGGCTAGAGTGGTTTATGAATGATTAATTTCTGAAGAAGAGGATGGTGGGCAGGTTTAGCAATACAGCTAATGTCTTGTCCCTTTCCCTTGAAATTTCCACTAATAATTATCATTTTATGCAATTTTTTTGGGGGGGGCCGGTTGTGCTACCAATCAGTAGCACAACCTGAGGACCTGGGGGACCTGGGGGCCATTTCTGGTGATGCTTAGGCAACTTTGTCGTTTGGTCCCTGCAGAGTTGGGCATCACCAGGGCTAACTTGGCAGAACGTGGGAGCCACCAGGACCACACTTCTCTGTTAGAAACTGGGAAGAGGGAGAAACTTCGGATTTATACCTGGCTTGTCCTTTAACCCCTGTACTATCATTCCAGCCCTCCTGTATATTGCATATGAATTACTATTATGAATGAAGACCGAGACTAAGATATGAAATACTTGACTTCTTGTCTAAATATATCTAACTTAAAAATTCTTACTTACATTTCCCCTCATAATTTCTTTTGAGCTAGTTGAAACCCTGACGAGGACCAAGTAATATTCCCCTCTATTAAGTTCAACATGTGAAAAACTTAAATGGTTGGTTTTAAGCTCACTCTATATAAACATTTCAAAGGAAAATAATATTGTATAATTTTAATTTTTTTTTTAATTTCTTTAAAATTTTTTGAGATTTAATTTCTTACATGCGCAAAATAGCCAAACACCACACACCAATACATGCTTTCAAAACACTTGAATTTTTAGAATAGACAAAACTATTAGTTTTCAAACAGAAGAATCCCAAAGAATTTCGATAAAAGTTGTTAATTCAAAATTAGATTTCTATGTGCATTAAAATAATATATTACATTAATATGCATGCTAATTTATTGATAATGTTTAATCAATATCCTATGGGATATTCAACTGACAATTTAGACTGGGTTGCAATAAATCAGAAACAAACATAAGCTATGCAAATAAAAAATGCCCAAGGGTCTTATAGCACCACAGCCTGCCATTTTAAGAGATCTTCCTTGCAATAGACATTCTAAAATATGTCACTGTCACTGTCATCCCGTTGCTCATCGATTTGCTCCAGTGGGCACCAGTAACGCCTCCATTGTGAAACTTGTTGTTACTGTTTTTTGGCATACGGAATATGCCACTGGTAGCTTGCCAGGCTCTGCCATTCGGGCGAGATACTCTCAGCAGCTTGCCAGGCACTCCGAGAGGGGCGGAGGAATCGAACCTGGGTCAGCTGCAAGGCAAACCTTACCCGCTGTGGTATCCAGCCCATTCTAAAATATTAAATAATAGAAATACTAAGGTCTAGTTGCTTGCATTAAAAAGTAATCTATTCAGACCCCAAAACACACTTATTATGTCAATGAGTTGCAAAAAAATCTATTTACATTCAATTCCTTTGAATTTAATAGTCTTTCAGAGTCTAAGAGAAGGTAAACAAAATCCGAAGGAGAAAACAAGTATCTTTAAGCTATGGATTTCTATTCTCAGAAAAGCCTGTAGCACTGTCATCCCTTGTTCATCAATTTGCTCCAAGGGGCACCAGTAACATTTCCATTGTGAGACTTGTTACTGTTTTTGACATACAAATATGCCACAGGTAGCTTGCCAGGCTCTGCTGTGCAGGCGGGATACTCTCGGTAGCTTGCCGGGCTCTCAGAGAGGGTCAGAGGAATCAAACTCGGGTTGGCCATGTCGGCCCTGTGCAAGGTATATGCCCTACCCTCTGTACTATCATTCCAGTCCGATCTAGAATAATTGCTAGTAAATTTAACATTCTGCCTTTTATGAGCTATATTTCAAAAAGAAAACTCTTTTCAAAGGAGCCTAGCTTTCCATAAAAAGTTCAGCAGTCATTATATTATTAGATGTGCTGAACTTGAAGGTCACTTGGTGAATGAGAATACTTTGAATGCAATTGATGAGTATTAACTGTAATTTTGAATGAAAGTAAATAGACCCCCTCGCCTGAAAATAACTAAACAAACTGTTAGAAATGCACAACATTGTCTTTTTTTTTTAAATTCAGTGGTAGCAGAGCAGGTCACCTGTGTTATAACTGCAGCAAAGTAAGGAGTAGAGGAACCCAAAGTATAAAAATCATGGCAAATTACCTGATTTACATATTTTAAGTCAGCTGATAAGGGTATAGACCATCTCTTTAATATAGTCACAGGCACCTTATTATTAAAGTGTCAAAGCTCTTTGAGGATTCCTAATTTGCTATTCCATTCCTGTTTAGTTTCATTCATTAGTTTCTAAAGCACCCCCAAGATCCCCATTTACGAAGTTCTCAATGAACCAAGCTGAGAGCAACTCAAACTATTTTTGATTCACTTAAGAGAGCATAAGTTATCTTTAGAAACAAACTGTAAATGTGAAATGCCGTGTTGTAGTCCCTTCAGTGTCAAGTTAAAATAATTCTGTAGCTCAAGAGACCATCATGTAAATAAGTGGTTACATTCCCTCTTTTCTGAATTTTTCACTAAAGAGATAAGAGAGGATACTGATATAAGGACTTAAGCTCTTAAAGATAAATATTACTATCGTGTTTTTCATGCATTTACAAAAATACATTATAAAATAAATGATGAAATATTTTGTCTAGGTCCAAGAGATAGTATGGGGGTTACGGAGCTTACCAAGCATGCAGCTGACCCTTATTCAATTCCTGGCACCACATATAGTCTCCTGGGCATCACCAAAAGTAACCCCTGAGTACAGAGCCAAGAATAAGCCCAGAGCTCTCCTGTATGGCCCAAACACCTTCCTGGAAATATTTAGTCTGGCTTTTCCTTTTAGTAACTTAAACAAGTTTGTAAAACAAGTTTGGCTGTACATAGTTTTTAATAGAAATGATTTAACTTCCCGATACATTTAACAAGGTATATACAACTGATTTTTATTGGAAAAAATATTTAATTGACAAATGTAACTATGAGCTATGAAAGCTTTTATGAAGGTATTGTAGAAATATGAAAAAGGTTATTAAAGTCTCTGCACTTGTGGGCTGTGATTTGATATTTTGAGTTTCTTTAAGATAAAAATGTTTCTATTTTTCTCTAGTGGAGGGATGAGTTGGGTACATTATGATGCCCTCATTCAGTTCATATACTCTATTAATACTATGAATTAACTACTAGGATAGTAAAAATATCAAGCCATATATGAATTTATCTCTGGTAGGTTTCTATGGTGTAATGGTTAGCACTCTGGACTCCAAATTTAGCTTTACACTGGGGCTGGAGGGATAGTACAGCAGGTAGGGCATTTGCTTTGCACGTGAACAACCTGGGTTTGATTCCTCCAGCCCTCTCTGAGAGCCCAACAAAGATGCTGAGAGTATCCCGCCCGCACGGCAGAGCCTGTCAAGCTCCCCGTGGCGTATTCCATATGCCAAAAACAGTAACAACAAGTCTTGCAATGGAGACGTTACTGGTGCACGCTCAAGCAAATCGATTTGATAATTTGGAAAAACAAATATTCTTATATTGACCAAGTTGAAATGAAATGGACATTGTCAAGTTCACTTTAAGATCAAAGAACAATGATTCCTTCTATACAATTTTCTTTCTTTCTAAATAATGACTAATTATAGAAGCACAGATATCATTCAATGCAAACAAAAAGATCTTTACAACGACATTAAAAATATTGCTGTTACGAATGAGGAAACAACGAATTTGATATTGATGTTATCCTGCCCCTCTATGGAATGGATTCCCAGGTTTCTCAGCAATGTTTAGAATCCATGCCTGATGCCATCCAAATAGAAAACCTATACCCTACCCAGGACAACATTTCTAATTGTCCTGTATCTAATTACAGATGAAATTCATAATTCTAATTACAGAATAAATCAAAGCAGTTCAACTTCAAATCTGTTTGCAGGTGCTGTCTGGGAAGTAGAGCATAGCTGGTCAAGTCTGTTTTCAAAATGGAATTGCAAGACCCACAGAGATCTGACCCTGGAGCATTTGTTAAAACATCAACTCTGTCCAGGGCAGAGCTCATCCCAAATCAATAAAGGTTTACTATAAAGGGAAGGGTCCAATTCGATTACTAACTGGAGGGAAAACTCACCACCTGTCTTCCTAGGCTTCCTCAACAAACATCCAAGGGTATTTAGCTACTCTCCCAAAGAGAGAAACGCAGTCTATCTTCCTCAAGCCTCCCCTCCCTAATGCCTTAGCTTTTCAGGTAAGAATTACTGGCAATTTCTCTAAGGGAACATTTGTGGGGGTTGTGGTTATCTTTTTGAGTGCCTGCAAGATTGCATTTTAGGAGAAGGAACGGGAGGGTCCAGATTTTAAAGTGTCTAGGTCTTTAGTGTATAAGCATTCGGGACATTTTGGTAGAAGACATGAAAAAAATACCAGAAAGACAGAGAGAAGAGGGGGAGGAAGAGATAAAGGGAGGGAGAGAGAAAGAGGGAAGGCAGGAGAGTAAGCTAGAGGAAAGGAGAAAGAAAAGAGAACGCCAATTATGTGGGCCTTGTTGCCTACTTTTCAGTCCCTATTCAGCAAGATGAGCATTGCCAAGCCTTTCGAGCTCCAAACACTAAATAAAAAAATAAAAAAAAAAAAGGAAGGAAGGAAGGAAGAAAGAAAAAAAAAGCCGCATTACTCTCTATAGCGCCCTCTTCAGGTTGAACCAGGAAAGTCACCCCTACACTCCCCCCTCCCCCTTTCTCTGCAGGTGGCTTCATCTGGAGGATTTCCATGAAGGCTGCAGTGAGACATCTTGGATTTGGGTTGTGCCTTCTAGGAGCCAGAGGAGAGCTGGCAGAGCCCACTGTGTGTTTACACTGCAGCTTCCTCACTCCACTCGGCCCTAATCCGCAGCTGCGGCAGCTTGGGGAGGGGAGCGGGGTTGAAGATCCAGGACTGCACCTCGTCAATGGCAGCGGCTCAGAAGGCTGGATTCTTTGAAGGGGACCCTGGACACTGGACACTGGCCTGGGCAGTCCTCAGATAGGAGCTGAAGAATTCCACTAGTTTGTCAGTTTTCTCAAAGAAATAAATAAAAAATAAAATAAAAAAACAACTCCAAGGGAATGGATTGAATGCAGAAGGCTAAGCCTTGCCTAGAGATGGCTTTCTTAGAGGTGAGGGACAAGAGAAGAGAAATAGAGGCCTGACATGGAAAGGAAAGGTGTATGTGTGCATGTATGTGTGGTGGTGGCGGGGGGGTGTAGATTCGCTGTAGTCAGAGAGAGAACTGACCTCTGGAAAGCTAAGCTGGGGAAGAGGCATTGATTTATTTGAAGACTTCGGCAATGTCACCAAAGATGCTATTATGTGCAGAGGACTGAAACATTTCCACTCATCGCTACCTTTCAGTATTCATTTCATAGACAGGAAGTGAATTAACTTTTCTCTGGTTCCCTGGTTTAGGGCTGAATTTCCTCACCTGCCAAACAAGGGGGTTTGGACTAGATGCCGTCTATGCTCTCGGTCCCAAATGGGTCTCTAAAATTGTCAGCTTTCAAAAGAGAGCACTTAAGACTAACACTTATGAGCTCTTTGAGACCAGATTCTCCTACCAGATCCCCCTCCTTTTTATTCCACCCCCCATTTCTCCATGCAGGGTGCCACCTGCACCATTCATGGAACTGATGCCATCTCGGTGGTAACAAGGAGAATGGCTCAATCCTGACAAGTATTTGGTCCTTCTGCCCTGGAGTAAGGAAGGAAAAAGAATAGAGAAGGCAATACACTGTGTACTTTGGGTCTTCAAGGAGAGGATAATCTCACAGGTTAAATGTCCAGGTTCCCTCATTTAACTGAATTCTAAATTCTTCTGAGGAGTTCCAAATAGTTGGATTGCTCTAAGGGCCAACAAGCCTAACGGTGAGCTTCCCTATTGGGGATAGGGTCAGAGAACGATTGATTTCATCCCAGAAATTTGACTTAATCCAGCACACCCTAGCCAGGCTCTTCTCTTTGGCTGCTTCGTGTCACTCTCACCACCTGCTCCGGTGCAGCATTTTCTGGGGTTATTAAACACTCGAGCTTAATGAGAATGCACTCAGGAGTGCAGTGTTCAACCATGCAGCGCGCCCCCCCCTCCACCACACCCCTCACACAAACACAAGCAGTTTCACTGGTAGTGGGATCAAATGTGCTTTCAGGGAGTTTCCTTTTCAGTGGATTGCACCCCTAAATTCCTTAAACGTTTTTTAAAATATTCATATGTAGAAATATGACTCCCTTGCGCCTCTTGCCTCTTGTTTTCAGGTGGGGGTGTGTTTGAATCGTAGGTCTTTTGTGTTTCTAAAGCCACAAGCATTTCCATTTCATTTTGATCTCCAAAATATGGACAGGAGGGCAACTCTAGAAAAATGGATTCCCACTCCTGCCTCTCCCAGGGCACTGATGCGTGTAGTGTAGCTCTGGCATAGTGTCCCCCTCCCACGCCACCCTTCCCCCCCCAACATTCACCAGCGCCCCTGATTTTTTTTCCCCCACAGGGGTTTTGACCTTGCAAAGACCCTTCTTCCGTTTTTGGGTAGGATGAATCCATTTAAACTCAAAATACAAAGCGACCTTTTCCCCTTTAAACAAACGCTACCAAATGCACCACATCTGGGCTCCCGCGTCTAGCCCCTGCTGCATTCCGACGGCGAATACGGGATGCAGAGGCAGGTAACTAGTTTGGATCTGACAGTCCTCCTTCCGAGGCGCAGACGCTTTTCGAAATAGACGGCTGACTGTGCGGTTTCACATCTTTCCTTTTTCTGTCCATTCACCATCATGTCGAAAAAAATCCAGACCGAGCAATTAGAGTCTCATTGCTCAACGCCTCGAGAGAAATGCACTTGTTTTGCCCCCCCCCCCCCCCGCGAAACACGAACATCTCATTTGGAAATCAATCCTGAATCTCAGACCACCTCTTCCACTGAGTTCTACTCAGCAAACACCTTTGCTGCTCTTTCACGGTGAGAAAGATGGTGCACCAGCCCCACGGATGACAGGTTGGTACTTGACTGCAACCGCTCAATAGTTTTATCAGCAACCGGCAAACTTCACAATCGGTCAATTAGCGACTTAAATTCGTGTAAGGAAACCCGCCTATTTAGAGCAGACTGAAAAAGAACCTCCGATTCTTAAATCTAACCAAAGACAACCCCCCAAAGTCGCCGCATAAAAAACATCCTTCACTCCCCCCACCCCCATTATTCAAAAAGGTCCCTCCTGGGCTAACCGTACATTTAAATCAGCAACATTAACCAAACCATTTGCCACCATGCATTTAGAAGCATCTATGCAAAGCAAAGTAAGTGACAATAGCTGAAGCATCTCCCAGACAATTGGCTGCACTACACACGCAGAAATGCAACGAAATTGTATTTTGCACTTACAGTTATAGCGCTGCGCACGGTCACTTAACGAAAATGATCAAACTCAACAGTTCTTTTAAAAATATATGTATATATATATTTCTATGTTAATTCAGAAAAACGGTTAAGCCGTCTTATGTGTGATTCTCTCGCGCTCTTTTTTTTCCCCCTCTGGAGAGCTAGGCTGCTTAAATCCGTCTTGGATCGCGCCTTGCAAACCCAGCGGCTGCCGCCACACGCTCGGGTAAATCTCTGCTGCAGATTGGGAATCCCATAGAAAATCTAGGGTCCCTGGAGCCGGGTGCGCAGGCGCGGGAGTCGCCGCCTCTCCAGGCACCCCCTCCCCTTTCCCCTCCTCCCTGCTCTTCCAGCTCTGCAGTCCCAGCTCGGAGAGCTCGGCGCCGGTGACCAAAAGCCGCCTGGTATAGGCGCATGCTCAGTTCGAGGGGTCGGAGTTTCCGCGGGTAGATTCCATGTCTCCAGATTTTAGCAGAAACTCCCAAGGGAAGTACAGAGGGAAGGGAAGGCGGGCGGCCCGAGCCGCAGGCACCTGGGCTCGGGGCGACGGAGGGTGGGTCGGCTTCACCTCGTCCCGCAGGTAACGAACGAGTCGGCAGGTGGAGGAAGCTGAAGACAGAGCTGGGATGCGGGGAGCCCACTTTTCCCACGCCATCTCGGTCCTAGGGGGCGCCGGGCCCACCCTGTATCAGGTCCCAGAGGATGGAGCAGCTGCAGAAACCCCCGTTCTGGGAATGATTCCCCGCCCACTCGCTGTCGAGGCCCCACATAATGGACACGTTTGTGGGGTTTGGAGGTCCTTTGCGGGGATCTCTACGGGGCGGTGGGCGGGGAAGGGGGAAACGAGTGCCTAGTATGGTTTTGGCCCAGACGGTATGGGGGAAATACTGGGTCCGAGACGTTTAACCCGTTGTGACCTCGGGTGAATCCTATTAATCCTCAACAAACATTTAATAAGCTCCTTCAGTCTGCAGTCAATGCATCTGGGTGTGTTTGAACGGTGGGGCAAGAAGGGGGGGCGGGGAACATGGAGAACTGGACCATCCTTGGTGTGAGGGTTTGGATGGAGCAAGTTTCCTAAAGCCCCCTTTGTGTCCCTGAGCGTCTTCGACATTTGCCCACCCTCCACACCCTCCGCCCCCCTCCCCCTTGGCTCCCCAAAGTCTAGAAGACTTGGCAAGTGGTGCCCAACCAATGTCTGGTCGCTTCTCTACCTGGAACGCAGAGGGAGGGAGGTGGGATGCTCAGACGTCTTGCACTGGAGCATTCATTCATCCCTCACCACTAGTTCCTGAATCACTGACCTACCGACTAGTAGGCACTATTCTGCCCTTTGGGGTTGCAAGTGGAAAGCTCCCCCCTCAACACCCCCCTCCCCTCTCCCAGGTTTCCCTTCAGGTAAGAATCCTGTTATCCAGGAAGGGAGTTGGGGGAAGGGGTGCAGTGAGGACGGGCAGACTTAGAGCCTTCTGATGGGCAACGCTCCCTCACACACCTCCACGAAAGCGGCCACCCTCTGTGTTGAGGGCACCCAAAGCGTCTTCCTTTGGGCCAAACGCCTCTAGATAGACAGATCTCGGCTGCCTGGAGGAAGCTGCTCCCGGCTCTGCACAGCCGGAGTCCAGCTCCCAAGAACTTGCGGCTACTTAAGGGAGGACCAAGAGAAACTCCATCCGGCGAGTTTCTGGCATCAGACGGCTCGTGCTCAGGACCCCCGTCCCCCTCCCCGAGGAAAGGCCTACACAGCAGCAGCCCCCGGGTCAAGTCAACGACACGGGTCCAAGACCCCAAGGAGCAGGCGCAGCGCTCCAGGCCCGCGGCTCCCGGGACTCCCGCCCGGGTCTCCTCCCAGCGGGGCTCCGGCGCCCGGTGACCGCGGAAACCCGGAGCGCGGAGCCGGGCGGAACAGGCCCCGCGGCCGGGCGCGCTGCGGCAGCCGAGCGCGTTCGGAACGCGGCGGGGCCAGTCCCGAACTCTCCGGCCGCAGTGCGCACTGCGCAGCGGCGCTCGTCCTACCCAATGTGGGTTTTTTTTTTTTTTTTTTTTTTTCCCGGGGGAAGGCGTGGGCCAAATTCCGTTCTAGTCGCTTTCTAAGGTCTGGCACTGGAGACCCACTCCAAAGCGTTCCAAGTAATGTTTCGTCTTTTGTCAATTTAGTATAAAGCGTTTTCCGCTGGGCTCCCGGGTCTCTCCCCTAGAGTCCTCTGCGCACTGCGATCTGCAAGCAAAGGCGTGCAGCTACCTTTTATTGCTCCCCGCAGATCTCTTTCCTGGCGGCGTTCGCTTTCAGATAACTTTCAGTTTGTGTGCAGTGAATGAAAGAACACTGATATTCTTTCGGCTTGTTGGTTTGTTTGGGGGGCCACACCCAGCTGTGCTCAGGGCTTCCTCCTGGCTCTGCGCTCAGGAGTCACTCCTGATCGGTGCTCTGGGGACCCCAGATGGGCCATGTGCCAGTCAAGCGCCTTATCCGCTGTACTCTTTTTGGTCCCAACACGGACATTCAAAACCGTGTTGTCGCTTCGATTAGATTTAAGATGAGTGGGCTTCTGTAAAGTAGCTTTAAAAAAAAATTGTTTTTGCATCACCTTGAGATACAGTTACAAAGTTGTTCCTGATTCAGTTTCAATCACACAGTGCTCCAGCACCAATTCCTTTACCAGGGTGCATTTCCCACTACCAATGCCCCTTGTTTCTGCTCGGCAACCCCTGACTGCCCCAGCCTTCTATCCGCCTCTATACCAAACACTTTCTTCTCTCCCCACTTTCCCTTTTAGTCACCGAGCTTTGCAATACTGTTACTGAAAGGGTATCAGGTATATTGTAAAGCAGCTTTGTCTAATTGGACAGGCAAAATTTCCCCCCAAGTTCTATTTGCAAGCAAGCGCGAGATGTTTAGCATCCTTAATAAGACGCTTCACTTTAATCTCCAGATATTTTGCAACTTTACCTTTATAAACTCTAACCTTACGTTGTTGCCTTTCTATTTCTTTGAGGCCTTTTAGACAAATTTCATAGGCAATACGAGAAAACATAGTAGGGAGCCAATCTAAGACACCGAGGAGGAATGCTATCATTTACGGAAAATTGTACTCCCTTTTAGGATAGTAAGGAAAGTAATAGACCCTCTAAAACGTGAGGGAATTTTCTATTTCTTTCTGCTTTGGTCATTTGCTTTTGTAACAAAAGAGCCTAGTTTGAATCACTATCTTGCATGCCACTGTACTCTTAGGTGGAGTACGACCAAGCCATTCTGAGTGAAGAAAGCCATCAGATGTAACAGTTGTTCATTATTTAAAGCCTTGTGCCCAATGCCACAGGCCTCAGGGGTTATTTCACTCAGGGAAGTTTTGTTTGTTTTGGTAGAGGTAACAGTAATTCATTCAGTCAGGGGCAAGGAGGAAAGGATCACTGTATCTCTGTAATCCCATGATTGATCATTGATTTGCTCAAGCTGCCGCCAGTAACGTCTCCATTCATCCTAGTCCTGAGATTTTAGCAGCCTTTGTTTACTCGTTCTTCCCAGCAGTGCCGCATTGGAGGCTCTTTCAGGGTAAGGGGAATGAGACCCATCATTATTTTTTTATTATTAATTTATTTTATTAAATCACCATGTGAAAGTTACAAAGTTCTCAGGCTTATGTCTCAGTCATACAATGCTCAAACACCCGTCCTTTCACCAGTGCCCATATTCCACCACCAAAAAAAAAAAAACACCCAGTATACCTCCCACCCCCCACCCCACCCCCCACCCCCCCACACCTGCATAACTGAGAAATTTCACTTCATTTTCTCTTTACCTTGATTTACATTCCATATTTCAACACAAAACTCACTATTGTTGTTGGAGTTTTAACACAGAACTCACTATTCTTGTCGGAGTTTATCCCCCAACAATACGGCCCTATTGACAAGGAAACATTTGATAATTAGTTTTCCACTGATGAGAATGAAGAGATATAAAGTCGGTTTAGGATTTCTGTATTTTAGTAATTAAGTCCAGGAAGATTTAAGTTGGAAATTGCATCATTTCCCTTCCTGGGGCAGCATGGAGCAAAAGCTTAGTTCACGGTCTGGAGACCTGGCTGCAAGCACTTGTGGGACCAGAAGTCATATAGCTGGTTCTGGATCCTGGGCGTTCAGCAGCAAAGCGGCTGTGCAAAGGCACGGCCACCCGGGTTGAATCTCAGCGGAGCTCAAGCGGTGCCGGCCCCGGCCTGAGAATGCCCAAGGGTCCCCCTGTTTCAAGTTCAAAACACATTTGTTTTTCCCGCGCCACCAAGTTCATACCTCTTTAAAAGTTCCATAATATGGCGGACACCATGCCGCTTCTTTCCAGAGGGAAGAAAAACCAAGGAAGGATATTTCCCCCCTTAGCCGGCATGGGGAAAAAGCTTAGTTCACAGTCTGGAGACCTGGCTGCACACACTTGGAGACCCATCATTATTACTGTGTTTGGCATACAGAATATGCCACAGAGAGCTTGCCAGGCTCTGCTGTGTCAGCAGGATGCTCTCAGTATCTTGCCAGGTTCTCTGAGAGGGAGAACTAGGCTATAAGTGGTTGTGTGGCCGCTAATGCGGCTGCATGCTTTCAGGAGCGTTGTTTTATAGTCTCTGGATGTTTATACATACCACAATTTATCTAGTCATCTGTTTGGGGGCACTGGGTTGTTTCTAGACGTTGGCTATTGTGAACAGTGCTGCAATGAATATAGAGTCACAAACACCTTTTTGAAAAAGCATTTAGGGGCATTGAAGTTAAAAGTTTAAGAAGTGGAATTGCTGCATAATCTGGTAACCAAATTTTCGTATTTTTGAGAAGTATGATACTGTTTCCAAAAGAGGTTAAATTAGCAGACATTTCTAACAGCAGTGGATAAACATTTCTTTTTCTCACATCCATACCAAGATTACTTCATATAGCACTGTAGCACTGTTGTCCTGTTGTTCATCGATTTGCTCAGATGGGCACCAGTAACGTCTCCATTGTGAGACTTGTTGTTACTGTTTTTGGCATATTAAATTCACCACAGGTAGCTTGCCAGACTCTGCCGAGTGGGCGGGATATTCTCGTCAGCTTTCCAGGCTCTCCAAGAGGGACAGAGGAATCAAACCCGGGTTGGCCGCATGCAAGACAAACACCCTACCCGCTCTTCTATCACTCCAGTCCTACAAGTGCTTTACATACCTTAGCTTATTAATCTTTGTTATATGTGTGGTGGTTGAATATTTTCTCCCAGCCTATGGGAGTGTTTTTTAAAAATTCTAGTCATAGTTTTGTTATGCAAAAGCTTCTTGAAACAAACAAAAAGAGAAAACAAAATAAAGATCCTTCTAGAAACAATAAACTTTACAGTAAAGTGGCAGGCAACAAAAAAATCAAAGGCATTTCTATATACCAAATCTATGACATTTCTATGTGCAAACAATAAAATAAAACAAGAAGGAGAAATAAAACAAACTTCATTCATAATTGGGTCTCAAAAAAATCAAGTAACTCAGATTCAACTTAACAAAAGAAATGAAAGATTTATACAAAGAAAACTATAGTCACTACATAAAACAGAAGAAATGGATACACATGCCTTGTTCATAGTCACAAAGACAAATATTGTCAAAATGACCATAATTCCCAAAGTTCTATGCAGATTAAACACAGTCCTTTATAAAAATATCCACGATATATTATCTTTTCCACCATTCTTTCTAATTCCTCTCCTTCTGGAATTCCTAATTTGGAGGTTATTCTTTTCACTATTGTCAATCATCTTTAATTTTCCTTATTTTTAAAAATCCCTTTTCTGGGGCTGGAGAGATAGCACAGCGGGTAGGGCATTTGCCTTGCACGCGGCCTGACCCGGGTTCGATTCCCAGCATCCCATATGGTCCCCTGAGCACCGCCAGGGGTAATTCCTGAGTGCAGAGCCAGGAGTGGCCCCTGTGCATTGCCAGGTGTGACCCAGAAAAGCAAAAAAAAAAAAAAAATCCCTTTTCTATTACTTCTTCTTTATTATGATGTCCTTAACATGTCCTCAAGGTCACTGAGATTCCATTTTCAGCTTTCTCCATGCTGCTGACTCCTCTAACGGCATTCTTTGGTTCCTTCAATTCTATATGAATGAATTATTTGGTTTGCCAGTAATTTTTCTTTGAGTTTACTGAATTTCTCCTCCAATGATTTATTCAGTTCAGTGAATATAAAAAAAATTAAAAAGTTATTTTAAAAGCAAATATGCATAGCCAATCTCCATATATAAAGATCACTGTATCACTGTAATCTCCTTGCTCATCGATTTGCTCGAGCAGGCACCAGTAACGTCTCCATTGTGAGACTTGTTGTTACTGTTTTTGGCATATCAAATACGCCCAATGTAGCTTGCCAGGCTCTGCCGTGTGGGTGAGATACTCTCGCTAGATTGCCCGGCTCTCTGAGAAGGAGGAAAGTACTGCAGGTAATTGTTGGTGTTTGTGTGTGTGTGTGTGTGTGTGTGTGTGTGTGTGTGTGTGAGAGAGAGAGAGAGAGAGAGAGAGAGAGAGAGAGAGAGAGAGAGATGTTTTTGAGTACTTGGTAGAATCCTTACTTGATCAGAAATAACTGGGTCATTTCTCTCCCTCCATTGCAAATTCTATTATTTTCTAATTTACTCTATATATTCATTTCAATCCTTGCCAGATTCACACAAACAAACTAAAATCAACAGTTGTTTCAGTGCTGGGAATTGTACCTAGACCACAAAAATTCAAAGCTTGTGCCTTGCCCTGAGCCACAATACCTGACCCAAGAAAAGCTTTTGAGATATACAACAACTCCATTGAGCACTTCCACTGACTTTGACTTTTATTGTAGGGTGGACAGCATTTAGGAAATTAAAAGAAAAATTAAGTGTTTGAAATCAACATTAGAGCATGGAAAGATTGGAACTGGGAAATAAATTTTTTTTTGGTGGGGGAATGAAGTTATACTCATTTATATTTAAAGACTCATCATATTTCTCTTGTATTGTGTTAAAAAAAAGTTAATGTTAGTATTGAGAGAGAGAGATAAATAGAGAGAGAGAGAAAGAGAGAGAGAGAGAGAGAGAGAGAGAGAGAGAGAGAGAGAGAGAGAGAGAGGGAGGGTCTACCATAGAGGCAGGCTGACAGGCAAGGTATGGGGTGAGAGCAAAAATGGGGACATTGCTGGCAGGGCATGTACAATGGTGAAGGGATGGTTGTTGGAACATTACATGCCTGAAATCTAATCATGAACAACTTCGTAACTGTAACTTTGTAACAAGGTGATTCAACAACAAAATTATTTTAGGTGTTAAGTCTATTGCTTTTTATAGAAAAGATGAATTGTGTAAAGTATTTATATTTGTTCTCATTTTTATCCTTAACAAAAATTGTGATGTGGATAGCCAAGAAAATTAAATTACTCTGTGAAATAAAAAAGTAGTTATCACCTAAGAAATCTAGTAAAGCCATATAGCAGGGGGTTGATTTTGTTTGTTTTTTTACCCCTATGCAGTATTCTATAGTATATGTTTGTGTTCTTTCTATCTTTTTTAAAGTAGATTCATAAAATGCAAAGCTGTGGGGCTGGAGAGATAGTACTGAAGTTAGGGTGCTTGCCTTACCTGGCAGATTTGGTTCAATCCCCACCACCCTCTATTGGACTCTTGAGGCCTGCCAGGAGTGAACCCAAGCACAGAGCCAGTAGTAAGCTGTGGACAAAAAACAAAACAAACTAAGGATGCAAAACCGTGAACTAGTGATTTTCATGAATCAGAAGGAAAGTTTCATGATTCTTTATACAAAAGAGGGTGCAAAGGTCCTAATTTTGGTGGTCGTGGTTGAATATTTTTCTCAGTTCATCCCTGATTTACTTCTAATTTGTAATAAGATTTAAATTCAAATTAAAAGATCACTCTTTTCTGTCACCAATTTCCCTTAAACTTTGAACAGTAAATGTTTAAGTCCCTCCTTATCAAATTATTGTTCAAATGTTGAGTTTTCTGAACATTTCTTATTCTCACAAATGGTTACTAGCAGAACAGAATTGGGCTATATATGGTCATTATTTCTTTTATTCAATGCCTTTTTAGAAAGTTTTTTATGTTAGGTGATGAATTTTTTCATTGGTGTGTACAGTTAATGCAAATATAATTATGAGTCTGTGTTCTAGAAATTCTGTGCTTTGAAACTCGTCTAATTCAGAAGGGTTTTAAAAAATTCTTCTTAATAACAGAGTGGGAGACTAACACCCAAGAATTGTAGAAACAACTACCAGGAGGTTGACTCCATGGCTAGGAGGCTGGCCTCACATTCTGGGGAAAGGGCAACTCAGAGAAGGGATCACCAACTATAATGTAGTCGAAGGCCATGTGGGAGAAGGGAGTTGCGGGCTGAATGAGGGCTAGAGACTGAGCACAGCGGCCACTCAACACCTTTATTGCAAACCACAATAGCTAATTAGAGGGAGAGAACAGAAGGGAATGCCCTGCCACAGTGACAGGGTGGGGTGGGGGGGAGATGGGATTGGGGAGGATGGGAGGGATGCTGAGTTTACTGGTGGTGGAATATGGGCACTGGTGAAGGGATGGGTTCCCAAACTTTGTATGGGGGAAGCATAAGCACAGATGTGTATAAATCCGTAACTGTACCCTCATGGTGATTCATTAATTAAAAATAAATAAATTTATTTAAAAAAAAATCTTCTTATATAAAGTATATCTTAGCAGCTTGATTCTCTATTTAGTTTCTATTTCCCTAATATAATTCCTTAATTTTTAAAATGAAACTCTCAAACTTTGAGTATGTTGGCGAAAAGTTTAAAGAAAAATAAAAAATGATTTCTAGACCCCCCTCTGAGGCAACCAGCAAAAACAAAGCCTTCATTCTTTGATAAGAGATTCTCACAGTTGGTTTTATATTTTCACCAACTGCCAACAGTAGACTTCCTCATTTTTTTAGAGTTCTTATCATATTCTTTTTTTAAGTTCATCAGGCAGTCTTGAGGGTGGAGCACTCAAGACAAGAATGATTATTGCCCTTTGATTTTTCTGTTTATATTTCCAAAGTGTTGGTCTGTTTTTAGAGGAATAAATTGTACTGAATTTCAAGAAGATTTTTTTAAAAACTCAAGTGTTGGTGGTTGTTTCTAGTAGTGGATATACATGAATTCTTTTTTATTTCATTATCCACTCACATCTTTTGAAAACTTACTTTGTGCCAGGAAGTGCTCTGAGCCCGTTTCCTATGCTATATTCCATGTCATAAGAACCCAACGTATCTATGGTGACAGGTACTTTATAAAAATTTTATGGATATCTGGAAACTGAGACAACATATTCATAGTATCTCCTAATAATGCATACTTTAATAAAAACCTGTTTCTCTTTTTCACCTCTTTCTGATTAATATTATGATTCTTCATAAATTCTTAATTTCCTTTTCACCTAATACACCAATGCAAAGTAATGTTGTGAATATTGTGCTATAATATTGTGATTATTCTTATTTTTCATTTTTTTGGGTAGGTGCAGGTGGTGTGCTTCACCTGGCTGGTGTTCAAGGCTTAGTCCTGGCTTTGTGCTCAGGGGTCACTTTCGTGTTGTTTGGAGGAACCCTATGCAGTGTGAGGGACTGAACTGGAGTCAGCTGCATGCAAATTAAGCATCTTATTTTCTGTACTATACTTCTCTCCCTGCAAACTTTTTTTAAAAAATCAATTTTATAGTTGAAGCACAGGGATCTTCTGCTGAAAAAGCTTCTAATCCTAGATCTTATGTTTAGAGTATTCTTCCCTGTATCAGAATCCCCTACTCACTGTTCTTAAACACAGCATCTATTTTTGAGAGAAAAAAAGACAGGAAATAGTCCTTTCTCAGCATTCCTGCATATTTATTTACGGTTCAAAGCAAAAAATAAACAGAGGAAAACTTTATGGCTTTTCTGTTATGAATATATATTTCCTTTAAAGTTCATTTTAACATCCTAGGAAGGGTGTGTTCAAGAAAAGGCCACTAATAATCTTAAATTCAGTTTTAGGAACTTGAGACCACCCCTCCCCCACTAAATCTTGAAGATTTAAGAGATCTTACTCTTCCTTATTTACACCTTCTTTACATCTGTCTATAAAACATTGTCCTGTGAATTTCCAACTGTAATCTCAAGTTCAGTATCTACCAAATAGTGTCCTGCCCCTTCATTCTATCATCTTCAGCCACTTTGTCTTTCTCATTTGATAGGATCAAACCATCATTTGATGCAGTGAATTTCTTTTCCTGAATTCTCTCAATGACAGACCTCACTGTCACTGTATTAAACTGGCCTTTCATCATCATGCTCCTGAGTTCGTTATTGTTCTAATAGCTATTACAAAATCTCAGATGAAATTGCATTATGCCCTTGAATACAGCCACTAAGTGTTTTTTCATTTTAATAAAAATAAAAATTCCATTGCACAGCATGTAAAGTCTTTATTCCAGGCTTTTACATATCCCTGCAGCTCCATCTCCTCCCACATCTTTTTAAATGTTCTGTGTTCCACCATACAGTGGTTTACGAATATGTAGTGATAATAATAATGGAATAATGGAACAACATTTTATTTTTCTGTAGTTTAGCATGTGCTCTTTCTTTCTTCTTGCAAAACTCTTATTTCCACTGCTTTCCTGGAAGAATTCTATTAGTTCTTCAAGATCAGCTGAGATATTCTTTCCTAGTAGAAGTATCTTTGCCTTCCCAATGTAGCAGAAAACAGGATTCTTCCAAATTAACTAGGATAGAATATATGATAATACAAACACTAAGTTCTTTTAAAAAGGATCGGGGGATGGAGGCAGTTTGGATTGGACCACAACCTGCAGTGTTCAAGGGTTACTCACGGCTCTGAGATCAGGAGTGACCGAGGTGGTATTGAGAAGCCTGTGTGTTGCTGGTGATGCCAATCAGGGTTGTCGGTATTCAGGCAAGCACTTTGTGCCCTGTTCACCGCCCAAACTATAAAATTCTACTTCAATCAACAAATCACAACATCCTGTTAATCACCGATTTCTCGGGCAGGCTCAGTAACCTCTCATTTCATCCTTTCCCTGGGATCTTAGAAGTCTATCTCGACTTGGCCCTCCTAATGATGTTGCACTGGGGGGCTCTCCAGGGTCAGGGGAATGAGATCCAGCTTGTTACTGGATTTAGCATATGGATACACCATGGGAAGCTTGCAAAGCTGTCCCAGGTGGGCAGGAAACTCTCAGAAGATTGCCAGTTTCTCCCAGAGGGAGAAGTAGGCTAAAGATATGGCTTCTGAGAGCTTGCTTTTAAATCTCTCTCTGGATGTTGGCCGTTGATGGGATTATACACACCTGGGTTCCTCTGCCAGTACCTTCATGCATGAAGCCTGTCCGAACGTGTGGAGAGGAGCCTCCAGCATGGTTCTAGCTAGGTTCTGGTGGTCTTTGGCCGCCGGGAGCTCTGCTCAGGGTGGGGAGGGAAGCTGGAGCCCATCCCCTCCGAGAGGCCCTGGGGAAGACAGCCAGGCCTTCGGGCAAGAGACTCTCTGCTTTGAAATTCTAGTTAAACATAAATAATAATCTGTAACGGCAATTTGTAATTATTAACAGTTATTGCAAAATACAGGCTTTTATGTTATCTTTTTCATTTAAAAAGCAAAAGGATTATGTTACATTTGCCTAAGAACAAAACCCTCTATCCAAGAATAATGTGTAATTTTTGTTTGTTTTTTGTTTTTCAGTGAAACCCACCAGTTCGGGTGATATTCCCGGCTCTGTGCTTAGGAGTCACCTCTAGTAATTTTTGGGGACCACATGTGGTACTGGGGATTTGAACCAGAGTCAGCTGCAAGGCAAGCACCTTATCCCCTGTACTATCATTATCTCTCAGACCCCTATGCCTTTTCATTGGATTTAGTTTGTGACTCTGAATTAAAGTTTTAAATAGGAAAATATATTATGATTTGTCATGCGATGCTGACATGGAACCTGGGTTGACAATAGGCAAGGCAAGTGCCTTAACCCTTGTGCTCTCTCTCCAGCCCATTCTGCCAACTTACTGACTGGAAATATTATTTTGTTTATCTCCCCCAACTGCATGGCAGAGCCTGGAAAGCTCCCCGTGGCATATTCCATATGCCAAAAACAGTAACAATAACAGGTCTCATTCCCCTGACCCTGAAAAAGCCTCCAATCATTGGAAAAGATGAGTAAGGAGAGGCTGCTAAAATCTCAGGGCTGGGAGGAATAGAGACGTTACTGGCGTCCTCTTGAGTAAATTGATGAACAATGGATGACAGTGATACAGTGAATCTGTCATCATGAGTGTCTTCCTCGTTTATTGAATTATTGTCATGAAAACTGAATTACTAAATATACCTGTATTTAGTATATTTAAGAATATCACAAACAAATTGACTTTCGTTGTCTAATGCTATTTTGTTTGCTTTTCTGAGCACCAGGCAAAATTCTAAGAGGAGAACTATAATTACATTTTATAGATTTTTAATTATTTAGCAATTTAGATTTTATAAATTAAAATTATTTTTCACCTCCACCACACACCCCCAACATATTATCACTGTATCACTGTCATCCCGTTGCTCATCGATTTGCTGGAGCGGGCACCAGTAACGTCTCCATTGTGAGACTTCTTGTTACTGTTTTTGGCATATCAAATACACCACGGGTAGCTTACCAAGCTCTGCCATGCGGGCGAGATACTCTCGGTAGCTTGCTGGGCTCTCCAAGAGGGCCAGAAGAATCAAACCCGGGTTGGCCTCATGCAAGGCAAACGCCCTACTCGATGTGCTATCACTCCAGCCCCCAACATATTACTTACCCTTGTTTTATAGGTAAGCTTACTAACTGCCTAGAAAAGCAAAATTATTGCTTTCTAAAAGTTGGATTGTGGGTGTCTGTGCAACTCAGTAATATAATTGTAGTTTAATGGTAACAACTTTGATATTAACAAAACATTCCACTTGCTTTCAATTTTTTAAATTTCTGATTCTTACACGGATGGCAAAAACATGCAACACAGTAGATAATAATTTAGAAAAAAAGGTGACTAATGAATGTTAGATTACTGGATTTAAGGCACAAGAATGGGCTTGAGGGGCCAGAGTGATAGTAAAATGAGTAGGGTTTTAGGCTTGCATGCCGCCATCCTTGGTTGGACCCCTGGCACATCTCATAGTCCTCCCAATCTGCTAGGAGTAATCCCTGAGCACCTCTGGGGTGTGGCCCAAAAATAAGAACAAGGAAAATAATGGGCTGTTCGATCCTCTGCACCACATGGTTTGGAACAGAATCAGGAGTAGGTAGCCCTGGAGCCTCATAACCGGCAGCTCCCAAACTCCCCAAAGAAGATTTAAAAAAAAAAAACACAAAAAATTTGAACCCGTTTATCTTAGGAAACCAGAACTCTTTAAAAACACAAAGAAAAAGGTGTCAGATATTCCAATTCCATCAATAGTTCTTCCTCTAATTGCACAGAATTTTTAAAATGATTTTTGTTTTCAGAAGCACTGTAGCCGAGTTGTTCAATGATTTGCTCGAGCAGGCACCAGTAATGTCTCCATTGTGAGACTTGTTGTTACTGCTTTGGCATGTGGAATACACCACGCCATGGGCAGCTTTCTAGGCTCTGCCATCTGGGTGGGCGGGATACTCTCGGTAGCTTGCTGGGCTTCCTGAGAGGGACGGAGGAATCGAACCTGGATTGGCCTCGTAAAAGGCAAACGCCCTACCTGCTGTGCTATTGCTTCAAATAATACAGTGATGAAGCATTTCTTTGTTTTTTGTTTGTTTGTTTGGGGACTACACCTGTGATGCTTCTGACTCTACACTCTGGCTGTGCTTGTGGGACCATATGGAGTGCTGGGGATGGAAACAGGTCAGCTGTGAGCAAGGCAAATGCCCTACTTTCTATACTATGACTCTGACCCTGGAATTTCTATTCATACATAAATATATATAATTTTTATATATTATATATAAAACAAAAATACAGTTTTGTCTCCAAAACTCAAAGGCATAAAGGAGTAAGATTTTATTTAAGTTGCTTGAAAAATAACAAAGGTGGAAATATTTTTATTGGTTTTTTTCTCTGTGTAGGATTTCTGAGTCAATCCATAGATATTTGGTGATAATATTTTGAGTTATATTGGCATTTTTTAGATTTTTTAGGAGAAATAAAAATTAAACCAACCAAAGATTAGTTATTCTGGATCATTGAAATGATGTTAATAGTGATATTAATTTTAGTAAAAACAGGAGTTCAAGTTAAGGAAAAGAATAACATGATAAGTTCACTTGTATCACTTGTCATCCCATTGTTCATCGATTTGTTCAAGTGCCAAATGGGCGCCAGTAACATCTCCATTCGTCCTTGTTGCATGCTAGAGTCTTCTTGCTCCAGGAACATGAAGATAAGTTAGTTCTGGATATATATATATATGCATAAATATATATATATATATGCAAACACACATATATACATATATGTTATTTTTCCATTTGAAAGGATGTTGGCACCTCCACGTGATGCTCCAGGTGAACCGACATCTAAGATCTAAAACTTTGTTGATAAGAAATACAGAATTATTTATTATTCATATCAAAGAAGTCATAAGACTGTTGAGGCAGGACCAGACTATTGGGTGAAATGTAAAAAGAATTTATGAACATTCCAGTCTCCTTCAAACACTGAATTTTTTGAAAGGAGGAGAGATACTCTATGAAAACAAATATGGGCAGCTGTGGACACCAGACTGCCTGAGTGAACAGGAGGTGCTAGTTTTATTCCCTTCAGTAAGAAAGAAGCAGAATATTTGATTCAAGGGCTGGGTTTTGGGTACTTTCTCTGGAAAACTCAACCCATTTACCTAGAATTGGAATCTTACACCTTTTTTATCTTATAAAAGATAAAACTTATAAAAGTTGACTATAAAGTCAACTAGAAACTGTCATGATAACCTTTAAAGTGGTACAAATTAAGCCAGAATCCCTGGTCTGAAGTTAGCATTGGGACTATTAGTTTTATTTCGTTTATTAACTCCATGTGGTTAAGGTTCTCAGCTTGTTGGGAGTCAGGAGAACTTGGGGTCCTTCAATTAGCAGTCTGTCTATACATTGCCTTATTTTTCTGGAGATATGTGAAGTTGGGGCCTCTCCATTTCTAAATGCTTGCTTTTTTTTTTTCTAAGCAGGACATGTTTCTGTCCCAGACAAGAAGGAATATTATTGGGCCAAGGAGATATTGGGCTGGAGCACACACGCTTTGCATGCAGGAATTCCAGATTTGATCTGCAAAATTGTATGGTCTTCTGAGCAATGATACTTAGGATGGAGCCAAGAATAACCCTACTGAGTGGCTTGGTATGTTCCAGAAACAAACAAACAAAAAGAATAAATAGGATTGACCAGGGAAATATATAAAGAAAGGGAGAGAGAAATAATTTTAGGAAGTATTTAAGTTTGGGAAAGGAATTGGGAAGTATTTCTTTTCTTTTTGGGTCACACCTGGCGATGCACAGGGGTCACTCCTAGCTCTGCACTCAGGACTTAGCCCAGGGGGTGCTCGAGGGATCATATGGGATGCTGGGAATCGAACCTGGGTCGGCCGTGTGCAAGGAAAATGCCCTATCTGTTGTGCTATTACTCCAGCCCCTGGAATGGGAAGCATTTGCTGTACTGTTGCTATTCTTATTTGTTTTTAAGTACCTAGAAATAACTGTCTTACTATTTCATAGCAGCATTTTATTTATTTTACTTGATGGTACCAGGGATTGAACCCAGGTCTCATGCATGAAAGTCTTGTTCTTGACCAGAAACACATCCCACCCCCCACATCCCAGCATTCAGTATTTAAAGTGTTTGCAGGATTAAAATAATGATTGTTAGACCAGAGAGATAGTACAAGGTTATGGCACTACCCTTGCACAGGGCTGACCCCAGTTCGATCTCCATCACTGCATATGATGCTCAGAGCATCAACAGGACCCCTGAGGACAGAGTCAGAAGTAAGCCCTGACCACGGTCAGTGTGGACCCTCAAATCTAGCCCTGAAGTAAAATCAATTAACTAAACATAACGCATGAAATATGTATGGGTTTCTGATATATCTAAAAGGGAATGCGTCCAGAGCAGCAATACAGCGGATAGGGCACTTGTTCTGCGCCCCCAAGCACCTCTAGGAGTAATTTCTGAGTGCAAAGCCCCTGAGCATTGCCGGTGTAACCCCCAAAAATAAAATAAAATAAAAGATGATCCATAGCTAATACAAATAGCTTTGCTTCAAGTAGATGCACACAGAATTTTTAGAAACTATCAATATTTAATCAAGCTGATCATCAGTAATTTATTTATGTGTATACCTAGATGCTCCTACCTGCATATCAATCCACTCAGTCATCTAATTTTTTTCTTCATATTTGACATCTGTAGTGACTACTTTCTGAGGAGTATACTTAGTACACAAACCAACAGATTTCTCACCTTCAGTCCAGACCAAGGAAATCGGTCATTATTTTTAGTTAAATTTCAATAGCTAGTATATTATATATAACATGATGAGCTCTGAACTAATAGAAAAGTACCCTAATTTTAAAATTATATAGATATGGTTACACACTGAGAAAATTGTAGTGACTTCATATTTAAAACTTCTATAAAAACCCATAAAATGTTGACATTTTAAAAAATTAAGTTCTATTTTTTTATTGAATCACAATGAGACACACAGTTACAAAATTGTTCATAATTGGCTTTTATCATACAATGTTCCAACACCTGTATCTTCACCAGTGTACATTTCCCCCCCCCCCCCCGCCTCTCTCTCTCTCTCTCTCTCTCATTTAAAAAATTCTTTAAAATTCTGCAAGCCAAATTAACTCATTTTAAAATGGCTTCTTCACTGTCCTCTGTTCTTCTTTAGGTAAGAAGATACATTTGGTTAATTAGTATATCCTCAGAATTCATGTCTAGGAGCCGGAGAGATAAAACAGGGGGTAGGGGGCTTGCCTTGTATGCAGTAAATCTGGGTTGGATCCCAGGTGCCATCCCTCCTGCAAAAGTTCATGTCTATAAGGAACTTAGAAGGTTAACTTACTTGGAAATAGTTTCTTTGGAAGTTTAGATGAGTTCATATTTAATTTTCTAGGGTGAGCCTTAGGTCCAAAATAATTAATATTCTTAGAATAAGAAATATTCTAAGATGCATTAGAAACTCATACATCTTTATCTGTATGTCTATTTAATTAATTTTACTTCAGGGTTAGATGTGAGGGTCCACGCTGACAGTGCTCAGGGCTTACTTCTGGCTCTGTGCTCAGGGATCCTGCTTATGTTCAGGATGCAATGATGGGGATTGAACTGGGGTCAGCCCTGTGCAGAGATAGGCACATATATTCAGAGAAATTTATGCTAGGTAACTATGGGGAAATTATGCACAAAACAGAGAATGTCAGGGATTTCTAGAAATCATCAGATGGTTCGAGAGAAGAACAGAATAGATTCTTCCTCTGGTCCCCCAGAAGGAAACAACCCCAGTGTTGTCACAGAAATCCAGTGACAATTTGATTTTTGAATTTTGGCTCCATCCTGTGAGAGAATAAATTTTTATTTCAAACCATACATTATTTGGTAGTATTTTATTACATCAACTCGAGGAAACTAATAAAGTCTACATTTAAGTGCAGCTCATAGTTCAGTTTACATCGAATATTCTGGCAGTGAAATGCTAAGAATTTTCTTTTCTACCAAAAAGACATTATTGATCTGTGAAAATTATTGAACACTGAATTAGTGGGCTTGGGAAAAAGACACTTAAGATCTTCTTATAACTTGTTCCTTTCCTTTACAAATTGCAAAAAATTAAAACTGGTAGAAGTCTATAGTTCAACAAGTCAAAACATTGAGGAGCCCTAAAATTCCAGATAGCAAGTTAATTGTGCTAATTAGCGTCTAAGATGATATTGAGTCAGTTTTTCCCCAATTGAAAACTAAATTAAATTCATGGTTTTGAGCTCATTTAAAATAATTTCCTCAGAGGCCTTTCATATTGTTGCTCATGGAAATCAGATTAGGTACATTGATCACAGCACCACTCTTGGAAGTAATACAAATTCCGTTTCAGATCTCTCAGGCTAGCTTATGGATGTTGTAATAAAAGTATTAACAACACTGTAGTGTTAAATAATATTTTGAAATTAGGCATAGAACGCTTTCCCAATATAATTTATAAATAAATATTTGTGGGGTGTGTGCCTGATCGTGCTCAGAGTTTTGCTAATGTAATTTTTTAAAATTTATGTTTTTGTTTTTAGCCACACCCAGCAATGCTGAGGGGTTGCTCTTGACTCTGTACTCAGGGATCACTCATGGAAGGCTCAAGGAACCGTAAGGGATGCTGGGGCTCGAACCAGGAGTGGCCATGTGCCAGGAAAATGCCCTACTTGCTGTATTGTCACTTTGGCTGGCTAATCACGATCACGATCACGAAATCCTGTTGATGGTCGAGTGGCTCGAGTGGTCTCAGTAACCTCTACATTCGTCCTGTCCCTGAGATTTTAGAAGCCTCTCTCTTCTCGGCCTTCCCAACGATGCTGCATTTGGAGGCTCTTTCAGGGTCACAGGAATGAGATTCAGCTGGTTACTGGCTTTGGCACATGGCATATGGATACATATTGGCTGACTAATGTAATTTATAAATAGACATTTGAGGGAGCTGAGGCCACACCTGGCAGTGTTTAGGGACTACTCTTAGCCCCATGCTCATTGTTTGGAAGACCATTTGATGATGCCAGGAATCAAACCTGGAGCTTCTGCACGAGAAGCATGTACCCAGCCACTGAGCTATCATTGGTATTTTTTAAATTGAATCACCATGACATGCAGCTATACAGCTTTCATGTTTGAGTTTCAGTCATACAATGAGCAGACACCCACCAGGGCACATTCTCCACCACCAATGTCCCCAGTATACCCCCTGCACCTTTCCAACCCTCCCCCTGCCTCCATGGCAGACAATTTCCCCCATACACTCTAAATTGGAATTTTTAAAGGGAAATTTAGGCAAAGAACACACAATATTTGCAGAAATGTTGACTGGCTATAGATCTTATTGGGTTCTGCCTGTGCAAATTATAGTACAGCATTAGAAGCTGAAGCATATTGATCATGGATTGAATGCTATATAAGAGTAAATAACATTAACTGCAACACTGTTCTAATATCTTTCAGACCCTTAATATTTATGAGGGTTATGTCTTCAGACCTCCCAGAAAATATGAATGTCACTCTTGTACAAAATTTATTGGTTGGGAAAATGCCCAATATTGCCTACTGATGCAGTATTAAATGAAGTGATAAATAAGGACACCAAAGCCACACCGAGTTGCAGATACTAGATGATCATTTGACTGGATTTACTAATCTAATCATTGTAAACATCAGTTTCATAGTTGCATGAGATTAACATTTTGCTTTAGTCAAAGGTCATATTATTATTATTATAATGTCTAGGGTCATTCACAAATAGAGCCCAAAGATTACATTTATAAAAATTGATTAAAATTATGATACCTGGAAATATTCAAATTTTCTTACATTTTTGTACTACTCTAAAATAGTATATAATTTAAACTTTAGATTGCTTTTAAAATCCAATGTATGGGGGCTTTGGGGGTAAAAATGAAAAGATGCTTTTTTTTTAATGAATTCAACATTCATTTTAAAAACAGGATTTTCGAAGTGCAGTGAATGTGACACTTTTTCCCTTTATGAGTTAATCAAATTGTTAATCAAAGACAATTACTATCAACATTCATTTGTATACTCTTTTCTATCTAAGAGCTGTGTCAATAATTTGTCACTTTGGTCTAGAAGAAAGAATACTGTTACTCTATTCTATTTATATCTTTAGAAACGACTAGTGTTCATCTGAGGAGTCTAAGTCTTTAGAGCAGTAACTAAAATAACTTGCAAGATTAAAAGTAATTAAGAAAGCCAGGAACATTAAAGCGGTAAGAACTCAATAGTTCTGAACCTGTCAGGTTGTTGTTTTTTTTAACAGAATCACCATGAGATACAGTTACAAAGCTGTTCCTGGTCCAGTTTCAGTCATACAGTGTTCCAACACCCATTCCTCCACCAGTGTACATTTCCCACCATCAATGCACCAACATCTCCTGTTTCCTTTCTCTCACCACCCCCCTTCCCCCCGCCCTCCACACAGCCTGTCTCTATGGCAGGCATGTTTCCACCGCCACTCTGCCTCCCCACCACACATACACACATACCCTCTCTCCTTCTGGGAATTATGGTTTGTACTACAGATACTGAGAGAATATCTTATTGTTCCTTTACCTATTTTCAGGGCTGGAGCCATAGCACAGTGGGTAGGGGGTTTGCCTTGCACGCTGCCAACCCAGGTTCAATTCTTCCGTCTCTCTCAAAAAACCCAGCAACCTACTGAGAGTATCTTGTCCAAATGGCAGAGCCTGGCAAGCTACCCATGGCGTATTCGATATGCCAAAAATAGTAACAAGAAGTCTCACAATGGAGACGTTATTGGTGCCTGCTTGAGCAAATCGATGAGCAACCGGATGACAGTGATGATGATGATGACAGCCTGCAGCTTATCCAGAGTGACCATTTCCAACTATCTTTGTCGTAGTGGTGTGTTCTCTATTCCAACTGCCTTCTCCCCCAGCTCCTGAGGCAGGCTACCAACTGTGGACCAATCCTTTTTGTCCTTGTTTCTAATGTCCTTGGGTATTAGTCTCATATTATTATTATTTTTTATATCCCATAAAATACAGTAAAAGACATATGCATGCCTCTTGGAGAGCCCAGCAAGCTACCGAGTGTATCCTGCTTGCACAGCAGAGCCTGGCAAGCTACCCGTGGCATATTCAATATGCCAAAAACAGTAACAATAGATCTCATTCCCCTGACCCTGAAAGAGCCTCCAGTTGTTGGGAAAGATGAGTAAGGAGAGGCTGCTAAAATCTCAGGGCTGAGTGTAATAGAGACATTATTGGTGCCTGCTCGAATAAATCGATGAACAATGGGATGACAGTGATACAGTGATATCCCATAAAAGATCCCTTCATTCTATGTCTATCCCTCTCCTTCTGACTCAATTCACTCAGCATGATACTCTCCATGTCATCTATTTATAGAGAATTTTATGACTTTGTTTTTCCTAATAGCTGCATAGTATTCCATTGTGTAGATGAACTACAGTTTCTTTAACCAGTCATCTGTTCTCAGGCACTAGGGTTGTTTCCAGATTCTGGTTGTTGTGAATAGTGCTGCAATGAACATAGAAGTGCAGGTGACGTTTCTGCAGTGTGTTTTTGGGCGAGAACTTAAACTATTGAACCAGCTACAGTTTTGGTTGTCTCAATTAAAAAAAATAGTTACCCTGATTTTCAATGCTATCAATGAAAGGATTTCGTTCATATGACATTCCAACACCACGTACCCCGATCAGAGTGTCTGTTTCTTTCCATTATTGTCTCAAGGTTTCCATTTCACACACCTGTCTCTGCAGTTTCCCCTACAATCTGCCCATCACGGTAAATTCAATTCTGTTGATCATGTCACAAATTTTGTTGCTTTCAACCATGTTATTTCCTTACTGTGCTTTTCTATGTCCCACATATATAAATCATGTAATGATCATTCTGTATCTGTCCCTTTCCTGGCTAACTTTACCCAGCATAATACCGACCAGTTTCATCACATAGTGCAAATTGCATGATTTTGTGTTTTCTTATAATGCAACATTTGGGTTCCCATTCATAAAGTGTATCAAAAAAAACCAACAAAACCAAAACCCACTGTTTAGCTTTATTTTCTTTTTATTATTGCTTGGGGGTGGGGAAAGGGGTTTTGGGTTACATTTGGGGGTCCTCAGGCCCACTCCTGGCTTTATGATGAGGCACTCCTGGTGAGCTCGGGTGACATATAGGATGCTGTGGATCCAACACAGGGCTTCCAGGTATAAGGCAAATGCCTTACCCACTGGGATATGGCTCCAATCCCTGTTTTGTTTTCTTTCAAAATAGTTTTCAAGGCCAGGGAGATAGGGAGAGAGCACACACCAGGTATATTTCTGGCCCTGAATTTAATTCTCAGCCCCAGATGACTCACCCACCCAGAACCACAGGGTGAGGTTTGCCCCTGGCTACCCCTGCGGCATTGCATTGCTAAATCTATCTTCACAATAGGTCCTTGCATTAGAATAGAGAAAAGTTTCCAATCTTTGACCTGAGCCAGAGAAGATACTTAAAACAGCTACATAGTGGGAACTGATTACATTATAATGCATTTGAAGCCTTACAAGATCAGATTTGAACAGTAACTTTAACAACTGGTTTTCTAGAAAATTAAATTAAAAAAAAAACAAATGCCTAGGATGCAGTGTTTACTGGTTACTATTTAAATGAAATTACTGAAATGTGTGTTTGGGAATAGAGTCTGGCAATTAGTACATGTGAACCTGTAGGAGTCTGCCAGCATATTGTTAGTTTGATGCTAATAATAACCATTGTAATTAAGAATTAATGAATTCTTACTTATTGGCACAATAACTTGTTAAATGCTTTACATGGTGTGTTTCAGTTCACACAACCACCTAATAAGGTAAGTTAAGTTCTGCTCTATAATCCCCAATTACAGTTTACCTGTGTCTCAGAGAGGTTAAGTAATTTGCTTTTGTTAACAGTTAGGAAGAAGTGGACCAGAGATTCTACTTTAGACAATTTGACTCCAGAGACTACTCACCCAGTAACTATTCTTTTTGGATGAAACAGTAAATTATGTCAAACATCCTTTCATGTTAAATGTATTTTGTATTTAATGAAAATGTGTGAAATTTCTTAAAAATGTTATAGTGATATGAGTGGTCAATTTCCAATCTAAATATTTATTGTGCAACCAATCAAAGTAACCAAGATCATAAGGTAATCTATACAAAAGGAGAATACAGTCAACAATTGATTCATACAATAAAAGTGATACTTTGTCATCTCAAAATCTTGAATATTGTGAAGATTAAAAAAGATTCACAAATATGTTTTTCAAAGAGCAATTCTGTATAATTATATGAACTTTAATATAATAAAAACTCTTAGAGACAAAGAATCTTCTTAATTGATGCTGCAATGTACTAGAACATCAAATGTATGATGTGAATAGTTGAATATTCTATTTGGTTTTCTAACACTGAAAGTTCAGAAAAATGGTAATTTTTTATTAGGGTGGGAGAAATAGTTTAGGAGATTATGTAATTGCCTTATATACAGCCACCTCTCATTTATTCCTGGCATTGGACATGGTACCCCATCACCAAAGAGTGATACCTGAGCACAGAGCCAGGAGTAAGTCTTTGAGCACCATTGGTTGTGGCCCCCAAACATACAATATCAAAAAATAACAAACAAGACAAAACTAAACAATAATAAATACTAAACAAACATTAACAAAATAGGAACAATACTATATAAATATACTAAACAATAACAACATCATATTTTATTATCTAAGCATGCATAAAATATAATAGTAAATTGAGATAAGGTTTGGAAGAGAAAAAAATGGAATTAAATAAAAATCTGGGTCATATGAAGATTAGTTAGACTATATAAAATAGAAAATAGTGATGAGTATGACAAGGACCTTAAGTAAAACCTGCTGCTTCACTACTAATTGGTATACACCATTACATCTCCACTGACCGCCAAAGACTTTCTACCACTGTCCTTACATCACTTCTATCCCACTTCTTCCTTTGCAACATCCCAACCATCTTTACATCACTTCTATCCCATTTCTTCCTTTGCAACATCCTCAACTATCTTTCCCACATTGCTGAGAAATCACTGTATCACTGTCATTCCATTGCTCATCAATTTCCTAGAGCAGGCACCAGTAAATATGAATATTTATTTATGAATATTAAATATTTATTAAATTATATTAAATTAAATGTAAATATTGAATATTCACTTACTCATTAGTAGGCAAATGAAACAGTGTATGTCTAAGACTGAGACTAGGACAAGCCTTTGATTTCTTCTCTTCTTTTATTTTGTTTTGGAAGGCACATCTAAAAGTTCTCAGGTCTTACTCTTGGAATAATGAGAAGTAGTGATAGAGAAAAACCTATTGTGGAAATTGACTCAGAAGTTGAAAAAAGTTTAGAACTCTGAGGAACTTTGCTAAATTATAGAGTCATACATTTTATATATGTATGTAAGTATCAGATATGTATACCAGATATGTATATGATATAAGTATCAGAGTCTCAAGTTCTTAAGAAGTAACAAAATGACTTTTTAGTGTTGAAAAGAAACTGAGGAGAAATTTATACAAATATCAATTTATTATATATAGTAACAATAGATCTCATTCCTCTGACACTGAAGGAGCCTCCAATCCTTGGGAATGACAAGTAAGGAGAGGCTTCGAAAATCTCAGGGGTGAGTTTAATAGAAACGTTACTGGTGCCCACTCGAGTAAATCGACAAACAACAGGATGACAGTGATACAGTGATACAGTGATCAATTTATTATAGGTTTGCCTTCTCTGTCCCTCTCAGAGAGCCCAGCAAGCTACCAAGAGTATCTTGCCCTCACGGCAGAGCTTGGCAAGCTACGAATGGCATATTCAATATGCCAAAAACAGTAACAGCAAGTCTCACAATAGAGACGTTACTGGTGCCTGCTTTAGGAAATTGATGAGCAACGGGATGACAGTGATACAGTGATTTCTCAGCAATGTGGGAAGGATAGTTGAGGATGTTGCAAAGGAAGAAATGGGATAGAAGTGATGTAAGGATGGCTGAGGATGTTGCAAAGGAAGAAGTGGGATAGAAGTGATGTAAGGACAGTAGTAGAAAGTCTTTGGCAATCAGTGGAGATGTAATGGTGTATACCAAAAGTGTTAACATTATTGTAAATTATATTGCTTCAAATACAACTAAAAAATGAGGTCCGTAAAAAATGCTGGAACACTATGGATAAAGAGTAGACAGTTGATTTCAGAATCATATTTGATGTAAAATTATTAAGATTTAATGTATATCTACAAAGAGATTAGATGCTGGGTGATGAAAGCAGTAAAAAAAATCAAGAGGGTCGGAGTGATAGCACAGCGAGTGAGTGTTTGCCTTGCATGTGGCCGACCCGGGTTCGATCCCCGGCATCCCATATGGTCCCCCAAGCACCGCCAGGAGTAATTCCTGAGTGCAAAGCCAGGAGTAACCCCTGAGCATCGCTGAGTGTGACCCAAAAAGCAAAAAAAAAGAAAAGAAAAGAAAGAAAAAAATCTAAAGGGGGAATGAAAAAAAGTAGAAGTTTCAAAGTTAGGAGTCTGGGTAGACGAAAAAATTGATAAAAATTGGGGAGAGAGTTCATTAAAGTATTTGTACATACATATCTCATTTAAAATTTTATTATGTATTACCATACTGTTCTCCTTGAAGGTTAAATGCAAATGTAGATGTACATAGCATCATGGTTTCCTAAAATATTTTCCCACCTAGTGCTTCTCATAGACTTGATTAAAGAGTGCTATTTCTGTTATTTATAGCCATTTTTATTTTAAATAATTTTCATTGGTGGTGATGTTTTTCTCTATAACTACTGTATTTGGCTTAAATATTTCTGTTACTTACTCTTATTGTATTTAAAATATATTTGGTTATCTTTCAATCTAAAGGAAACTTATAGTTTAGCATATTTATGTGCCATTTACTATACAACATTAAAAAGAAAAATAGCTGTGTCCAGTATCTGTCCCTATCATAAAACTTTAATTATGTTAGATACTTAAAGTGGCATTTAGTTTTAATGCATAGTCTCAATCAAGTCTCCACTTTAAAAACCAAACCAAGAAACTTAAAACACACTCAAGACACCACTAAATCCATTTGAGTTGATAAAGTTATAGGTCAGTAATATTATTCTAGTTTTTTTTTCACATTAAGTGAGATACTTAAGTGAGGTATTTTCAAGTAGCTTGGCAGCCACACCCACAAACTACCCCCCCCACCCTAATCCTATCAATGGCCAAGATCCAGAGACTATAAAACAAAGCTCCCGGAAGTGTGCAGCCTTGAGACCTCTTATAGCCTAGTTCTCCCTCTCAGAGAACCCGGCAAGCTACCGAGAGTATCCTACCTGCATGGCAGAGCCTGGCAAGCTCCCTGTGGCGTATTCGATATGCCAAAGATAGTAACAATGATGAATCTCATTCTCCTTACTTTGAAAGAGCCTCCAATGCAGTACCATTGGGAAGAACGAGTAAAAAGAGGCTGCTAAAATCTCAAGGGTAGGACGGATGGAAACGTTACTGCTGCCCGCTCGAGCAAATTGATGATTAACAGGATGACAGTGATACAGTGGCAGAAGTGAGGTACTTGGTATGAGCTTGTTTGGAGGTTTTAGCAGGGGAGCGCAGCTACTCATATATCCTCGACTGAAGTCCAGTCCGTCTCTATTTGGGGAAGCGATAGCACAGCAGGTAGGGTGTTTGCCTTTTACGAGGCCAACCCAGGTTTGATTCCTCCATCCCTCTCAGAGAGACCGACAAGCTACCAAGAGAATCCCACCTGCATGGCAGAGTCTGGCAAGCTGCCCGTGGCGTGGCATATTCTACATGCCAAAAACAGTAACAACAATTCTCACAATGGAGATGTTACTGGTGCCCGCTCGAGCAAATCGATGAACGATGGGATGACAGTGCTACAGTGCTACTTGGTATGAGACACTTAACTGGGTGTGTAAATATGAGTAACTCCTTTCCGTAATTAACAGTGTTTCAATGCAGGAGACATAAACCACTCAGTATAGTAACACTGTAGCACTGTTATCCCATTGTTCATCTATTTGCTTTAGCTGGCACCAATAACTTCTCCATTGTGAGACTTGTTGTTACTGTTTTTGGCATATCGAATATGCCACGGGTAGCTTGCCAGACTCTGCCGTGTGGGCGAGATACTCTCGGTACCTTGCCGGGCTCTCTGAGAGGGATGGAGGAATCAAACCCAGGTCGGCCACGTGCAAGGCAAACACCCTGCCCACTGTGCTATCACTCCAGCCCCTCAATACAGTAAAATATTTTAAATACTGTAACAGTTGAAAACAGTGTTTTTGGAAAATAGGGAGGATTACAAATCATTCTACCTGAGAATGGAACAGGACAGGGAAGAAATAGATGTTTACACAGTGAAAGTAACCCCAAGCCTTTCATGGAGGGAGGTGTAGGAGGTGTGATGGGGAGCTTCTCCCCTGCAGTTCTGCGGATGGTCAGGGCTACACCCTATGATTCTCAAAAGGTCATGAAGAGTTAAGGATGGAACTCCAGATCAACACCTGTGCTCCAGCCCTTTGGGCTATCTCCCTCCTAGGAGGACCCTTTGAAGAATTACTGGTCTGGTGGAGAAATAGGTTACTGAGGGTGTGGACAGGGTAGCAGGAAAACAAGCAGTCTACTACGGGCATCATGAGGGTAAATTGTGCAAAAATGATAGTCAGAAAATTTAGGTTAGTTTTTTGTTGTGAAAATCTTGCATACCCTGCCAAGGACATTGAGTCTGGAGGTACTCAGTGAAGCTCTGACTCATTTGAGTAGAACTGGTGTCATGTTTACAGTTTAGGATTTATCTCAATTTATTGTCCCATTCATTGATATCTGAAGCACAATAAGATAATAAGGTAAGAGGAACTACACAGGTGTTATCCTTAAGGATATCAAGTTACAGGTAATTATGGAAAAAACAAATTTATGGCTTTACCTTATAGATGGAAAGTATGTTAATGCACTAATTACATCCACCTTCACTCTCCAGTCTTTATGGGCTGATCACAAGCATAGAAGATTGTATTCCAATGGAATGTGGAAGTACAGAAAATATTAGGGTAAAAAAAAATCTATGGAATTTGAGATCCAAGGAAGTAGAATTTTGAGAACTCACTGATATATAATCCGAACCACTCCCACGTTCTTATTTAGTGCTGATAAATGCTTATGCTACAAGGTTTTCCACAAATTTAAGCAAACATGTCAGAAGAATTTACAAACCAAAGAAAGAACAAATGCCCAGAGTTGGGATCATTACATCCTAATGAAGCAGTCTATTAAGAATTTCCCTAAAAGGATTCCTCATTTGATTCCCATAATGCCTGACAGCACAATTAGCTGTGCTGTCCCTGCTAATATAATCAGATGTAGCCATTGTCGCTCAGTTCTGCTTTCAGGTCCTATGATTGGCTACACTCTCTAGCTCACCCACTGCCTAGGATTATTCCACAAGAAGCAGAACCTATCTAATCTGGATCTGTCTAGATTACTACTCCCCAAGACTGGGCTAAGCAGGCCTTTCTGGTGTCTTCACTGAGACAGTTTGATCAATGGATCTATTGCAATGCACTTACTTTGCTGTACTTATGCTAAATTGGCTTTTTGGAGGGGGGGTTGGCGAGGGGGTAAAGAGAGAGGGAGGCGCACATCCACTTATGCTCAGAGTTTATTCTGCTTAGGGATCACACCTGGTGGCACTCAGGGACCAAAAGGGCTGCTGGGGATCAAAACCGGTCAGCTGCATGTGAGACAATTGCCCTACCCACTCCTAGTGTACTATAGCTCCTACCCCTCTCTTGCTAAATTCTTTTTTATCACCTCACGGCTCATTTTGGACCCAGCAGGTCCAGAGTTCGAAAAGTGACTCCTCTCGTCTGTGCTCTCACAGGGTCTGAAATTTGGCTCTAGTTGCATATGATCGTAGTTGTTTACCAGATAATACCAAACGTGCCAACTTTGAAACAATCAAGGGGATTAAAGTTTATAATTACTGAGTAGTAAATATGTTCTATTTTGTGGTTATGGAATTCACAAAAGGTTGATGGAAACTATGAGGAAATTATTAAATCAGAGGGGAACCCCCCTAAGTTTGTTACTGGGCACGAGTAAGAACTGCATTATTGTTTATGCTTACAAAGTATTAACAATGAATTTTTTCTTTAATTTTATCCACAATATTGGGGAAAGGAAACCATTCCCCCAGCACATAGGTAAAATTTCGAGTCAAAGTGAAGACTTATAATAATTTCCGTACACCTTTTCCTTAAATATTTAAAGTATCCTGTCTTCTGCCTCCCGCCTCCTCCCCTTCTACAGGTGAAGTGGAAATCAAACATCAGATGACTCTGGAATGAAAGCTTTTGTAGTCACATAGACTTGGTGTGGAGCGTCGGAATCACGGAACTAACTATATGCTTCTACTAGGCAAGATAATCGCTGAGAAGCCCCTTCCGGGGAAAAGAGAATTTTAAAACTTAAAGTAGTCTCATAAACTGATAACTTAAAAAAAAAAACAACCAAAAGTCTGATTCTTTGACTTTGGAAGTTTTATCCGGGAGAAGCAAAACACTGAGACCAGCAGCTACTCCGGAATTAGCCACAGCGGGTAAAACTAACCAAGATAACTAACGGCCCCCCAAAGATTTGGGTTCAGAGTACCGACAACCCAGGCATTCACGCGTGTGTGTGATACAGGAAGTTGGAGGCGGGGCTTATATGGAGGATGGAGAGCCGGGGCTGGGGGGAGGCTGAAGAGGGGCGTGGCATGGGCGGGCTGACTATGGGATTGAGAGAGAGGCCAGTCCGCAAGGGGCGTGGCGAGGGCGGGTCCGGGGGCGGGGCCAGCTGCCTAAAGGGCGGGGCGAAGTCGTCGCGCTCCCGCCCGGAACCTGGAGACCCGCGGGACGCGCCTACGGATCGGGTCGTACCGCTGTCATGTCGCTCTCGAACCCCAACTCATGGGTGGCGGAGCTTCGGAAACATACTTCTCCTTTGTCGCCTCCCGCGGGCCCTGATTTCCAACCCCCTAGTAAGCGGCTCCGTCTGGAGGAGCCCGGAGCAGCCCCTGAAGCGGGATGGAGGCTGCCTTTGGTGCCTCGGCTGTCTGAGGTGGAAAAAGTCTGGGAGTTGTCCCCCTGTCGGCCCCTCAGCGAGCTTTTCCTCTCGGCCGACGTGCTTTTGGGTAACGTCACAGAATCAGGTGGGGAGACCTCAGCCCCCGGGGCGCCGAGGTGTGAGGTGGGCTGGCGCGAGAGCCGAAGCCACGGGAGCCCTCGCCGGCCGTCTCTCCCGACGCCGAGTGTTGATCCTCTCAGCGCTTCCAGAAGCTTTGCCGAGGCTGGGGACCTCGGTTTCCGCGCGCCAAGCGGTGACAGACCCGAAGCAGAAGGTCGCCAGCTTCTGCCCAACGCTCCCGGCACGCGCGGTCGGCTTGAAGTCAAAGGCGGAAAGCACTTGGCAGCCCAGGACAGTGACTCTAGGCAGACAGTCGGGCGGCATCTAAAGCAGACCCCCAGCCCGCTTTTAGATGTTACCTTTTGTAAGAAGACGCGGCCAGAACCTCGCGGAATTCAGAACAGATGTCAAGCTGACAGGGTCATGCCACCAAATAATGAAAATAACACTTCAGTATTTACGCTAAAAATATCAAAACGGCAAAACCTGCCCAGCATGGAAATTGCCAAACCCAGCTATTTTAGAGAGAGCAGTACAATAAGTATCCCCGACTTTCCAACGGATTTAAATAGCAAAATGTCCTCTGTCTATTTAGAGGAAATGGCAAAGAAAAAGAATGACATAAATGAGGCATATGTTAGGGATTTCACAAACATTTACTGGTCCCAAAATAGACCTGATGTTAAGCAAAAGTTACAGGATGATAACAAAAGTGTGGCTGCAGAAAATATTTTTCCCAAATGTTATGAAAGTAGCCCCCAGTCACTCAGCAACCAAAATACTTGCGTGAGAAAAAAAGACTTAATCAGTTTAAACCACTACAACAAAAGCAGACTCGATTTTGATACAAGACACTCCGGAAACAAAGTTACTATAATAGTAGAAAATGAAAATTGGAAAGAATTAGTAAGCTACCTAGACTGTTACATGTCTACCACTATATTAAAAAACTTTCAAACACTAGAGACTAGGGACTATAACACTAGATCCATTTTCATAAAAAACATAGAAAATTTTATCATGAATAATTATGGGGCAAAATACCAAACTATGAAAAAAACTGGAGAAAACTTTGGTTTTCTGCAATTATTAGAAGTAGGTCCTTTAAGTACAGAAGATTATTACAATGTAAAAGTCATGAAAACTTACGAAGAACAACCAAAGTCTCTCATGATTGGAATGCAGAGTAGCCAAAAAACTTTAATACATTATTTTTGGTTAAATAACAAAGAAGAAAATGATAATATACTGCAGTTAAGATATAATGCTACACAAAAAGTCTTTTATTTAAGCAGCATTTTTGAAAATTTTATCACGGAAATTTTTTGTTTCTATAAAAGTATTTTAGGAATTCAAAATAATAATAATATTTTAACTTGGTATGAAATTTTGACATGTAAAAAACAAGTTGGTGTTCAAAATTTGGTAACTAGAAATATGAATGCCAATAGAAAGCACAACATTTTAGGATTATGTTTACAAACTAGTGTTACAGAAAGTCTAAAGTTCATCTTGAAAACTAACATAGATTCTTTGCTCAATAATGCTGACATTTCAACAATTGATGAAAGTGATTCCAAATTAGGACAGGCATACATTTTCAAATGGATAGTGCATTTAAACTATCCGAGAAATGTAACGGAAAGTCATATTATACATCTAGAAAGAATTTTAATGTTTTCAGGACTCTTAGAAGATACCCTAAAACCTATGTTAGAGAAAAGAAAGCTGTTTAAAAGTGAAAATGTTTTTGAGAAGTCTAACGACAAAAAGTTTTATTCCTCCAGTATGACAATTGAAATTGCACATCTTCAAATTTTTGAAACATACAAAAAAACTCCTCTCTTAATGAACTTTGATGACATGAATAGAATGTTTTCAACAAAAGAAATAGCTTATAACAGTGATGACAGTTGTCCTGAACAACTCATGGTTTTGGAAAACAGACCCCACTGTATTACCAATGCAGTTCAAACATGTATTCAGTTTGATCCTCAATCAATACAGTGTATTAATGAAAACTGTTATGAAGTAAGTATCTACAGTCAAGATTTAGCTAATAGAAGAAAACATGAATCTAAAAAGATGAGTAGCTTTACTTTTAAATGCATATCTGATGATAACTTCAATATTAGACAACACACCATATCAAAAAATCAGGACATAAAATTTAGGGAAGAAATCAATCTGGCACCCATAACACAAATAATACATTTTGGGAACTTACTAAGTGAAAATGAAGGAAAAGAATATAACTTAATTTTGAAGGAGGAAGAAAAAGTCACAGCACAAAGTTTAACACACAGTTTTCTTGTTCAACAAGATAGTAAGATAGGAAAGAAAGAGAAAAATGCATTTTTGTTAATGAATTGCATGTTTCCTGTGCAATCAGTTTTATTAATGAATGAAAAAATATGCAAGGGAGAAACTAACAGATACATTGATCAGAATACTATAACTGATGATAATGAATATGAAAGCATTTTGCAAGAAAGTGAGTTAGTTAATTCAAAGCATTTTTATCCAAAGAATGACTCTACAGAAAGTGAGAATTATCAATTTGATTTGAGTGTAGCAAACAAAGAATGTTTTCAGGACTTAACTGCCAAGTGTTTATCAACAGAAGCTCTGACAATAGTCAAAGATTTTGAGATGAAGAGTAAATTTGATTTAGTACTTGAAGAACTCCGTATGTTTCATGAAATTAGTAAAGAAAATGAAATTCTAAACACTGCAGAAACAAACAATGGGCAAGAAAATTACTCTGGAGAAAATAATGACATTGAGGAGGTGAAAATGAAGATAAAAGAAGATTTGAAAATGGGCACTGTCAACAAAATATGTGCATCTTCTTTCCACTGTGATAATAGAGCAGCTTCTTCTCTACACAAAAGACATCAAAGTTTATTTAAATGGAAAGTAGTACCTGAAAAAAGAGAACAGGAAGTTCCTGAAGAATATTGTAGTCCAAGGACATCAGAGGAAGAATTATTCTATCCCACTGAGGAAGGTATGAAACTCTTTAAAACGTTTGTAAGAAAAGGTGTCAATTTATTTTTTCTATGAAGACCAAATATATAACTCTGGCAAAAGTGATAAAATATAATGTAATATTTATTGATGCAGATTGTTTTTCTTATAATTATTCAAACACATTAATATACTGAAGTTGATGGTAACAAGGGATTAAGATTTTAAAATAAGCTTTATCGAGTCTTTCTTCATTTATCAGAACTCAATGGAGAAAATATTTTTGAAAAATTTGTTTGTAATTTTAATGTTTCATATAAAAGTAACTTTAACTGTAACATATTGACATTTATTTTCAGTTGGCGCAAACTCTTCAGCAAAAAGACCTGCTTTGGTTTCTGATGAACTTAATGAAGAAAAATTTCATCACTCATTCAAAGGAGGTATGATTCTTGCATAATTTTAAGAATACCATTGAAGATGATTATCGTATTCTTATATTTTGAACATTAAGAAAATACACTAAGGTTGTTAGAAAATAAATACAATATTTAACAGTTTATAAACTTTAATAATTTATTAATGCAAGTTCTAATAATACGAATTATAAAAATTCAAAATACTATTTATAATGTTGTTAAACATGTTTTGTCTGTGTTATGAGAAAGGTGTTATGTATGTTTAATACACACAGCTAATAGATGCAACATTAATTGGTAAAATTAATGGCAAAATTTTCTAAGTTGAATTCTTTTTGATGAAATGTTACTCCCAATTATGTATAATTATAGGTGTTTTATATTTCTTAAATTGTGTTCTTTTTGCATATATATTTTGTTTAGTAATAACATTAGCATTACTTATATATCATGATTTATGAATTTGATGTCAACACTTTTAGAACTTTTAAAATAATGATACTAAGGAAAAACTAGCCAGCTGATCTTATCTTTTACCCAAATGATCTACAATATTAGAATAAAATGAATTAATTTTAAGAGATACACAGCTTGTAGTACCAATGGTGAATGAGGTTGGGAAGAATTGAAATTGAAAATGAAAAGGGAGCTCTTTTCTAAAGACTGTATTTTCATTTTGGTCAGAAACTGCTAGTATTACACAAGATGAGATATAGAATGAGTTTTTATGTAGGTGACTTATATTTACTGTAAGACATTTATGTATGCATCATTTTCCCCTTTCTTTTCTTTTTTTTTTTTTCTTTACTTGGAGAACCATCTGTGATGCTATGGATGGGACCTAAGTTGATTGTTTGCAAGGCAAGCACCTTCACTCAGGACTCTCTCTCCAACCCCTATGCATTGTGTTCCCCCAAAAATCTGTCTGGCTTATCACCATTACTGTCTCTAGTACAGTAGTCAGTTACTTCAAAATTGCATTCTCCTCTCCCCCTACTCAGTTTACAGAGAACTAATTTTAAAAATAGGGACTGGGGCTGCAGAGAACAGAGGTTGAGTCATTTGACTTGCATGCAGCTGACCCTGACTGATCCTGAGCACAGCATGGTCTCCCAAGCACTGCAATAGTCACTGAGCACTATTTGACATTGGCTAAAAACAAACAAAATGGTGAGATGTTATGGAGTTGGGGGGGAGGGTGATAGCTTAAGTGATAGTGTGTACTAGGTCCTGGGTTTCATTGTCAGCACTGAATGTCACCACTCTCCAAGCTCCACTGGGTGTAGCCCCTATAAAAATATATTCATACCCTTGGAAGATCACAAGACTGTAGGTGAATAGCCTTTCCTTTGAATAAAGAAAATTAAATAAGGGAATAGTATTTCATGAAACTAAAATGCAGGATTGTAGGCATTCACCTGAAATAGTTGGGGTTGCAGTTCTTCAAGAACATAAAGAAAGGAAGAATACATTCATTAATATGTTTTGAGAAACTATGAAGAAATTTTAGGGAGCATGTAGCCATGATGTCAACATGACAAATTTATTAATGAAATGACTATATGAGAAAGATTTAAAAATACAACTTGAAAAAGAAATGTTCAAGTCTCATTGCCATGGAATATAAAAATAATATGTATGGCTGTGCATATTATTTAATACTGTTTAGCATAGTCACCTTTTTTTTATTTCCAAAGTGTATGAATATGAAAAGATCTTCCTGAGGCTTGTTAAAATCCATAGTGTGGGAGAAAAGTTGAAAAACACTGGAGTGATGATGAGAAGAATGAATTCTGCTTAGGTGGTGGAGGAGCTTGCTTCTGCAGCATTGTTTTGGGAAACTACTGCTCTGAAATGTTTTTGATATCTGCTCACTTGCCATCATGATGTCTTCAATTTAGCATCAGTGTTCTAGAACTTCTCATTATGATGTGATGTCTAGAAGTTTGAAATTATTTTCAGCATGGGTTTTGTGCCAGCAGCAACAGTAGATGCTGGGTGTGTGTGGGTCAAACTTTGAAAAGACATAGAGAACATTTGAAAATTTAACTAATTTTATTTGTAAAAGATCACTGAAACATTTCATGAATTTTAAAATAAACAGTTTTATTAGAATGTTTCACTATTTGGAATCAAACAATTCAAAGCAATGAGTTGCAATGCAGAGCAATAAAAATAATCATAACTCATTTAATTAGAAGGTAGGAAATAAAAACAAAGAAGCACATTCTTTTAATAACATTTATAACAATAATAAAATGACAAAAGGTATGTGCTTTGTAAAAGGTCTGCTTTTGATACTAGTTTACTCAGTGATTTTATACCTATTACAAAATTGCCATAAGTACTTGTCATATTAGAATATGAAAGAACTATATACTTTGAAAAGGTAATCAGACTGTGGCTTTTTATCTTGGACAATAATCTTACAGTGCTAAGTACATTTAGTATAAATTGGTGAAATTCACGATCACAAAATCACGAAATCCCATTAATCACCGATTTCTTGGGCGGGCTCAGTAACATCTCATTTCGTCCTTTCCCTGAGATCTTAGAAGTCTACTTCGATTTGGCCCTCCTAAGGATGTTGCACTGGGGGCTCTTCAGGGTCAGGGGAATGAGATCCAGCTTGTTACTGGATTTTGCATATGAATACACCATGGGAAGCTTGCAAGGCTGTCCCATGTGAGCAGGAAACTCTAAGAAGATCGCCAGTTTCTCCCAGAGGGAGAAGTAGGCTAAAGATATGGCTTCTGAGAGCTTGCTTTTAAGTCTCTCTCTGGATGTTAGCCGTTGATGAGATTACACACACCTGGGTTCCTCAGCCGGTACCTTCATGTATGAGGCCTGTCCGAACGTGTGGAGAGGGACCCCCAGCATGGCTGTAGCTAGGTTCTGGTGGTCTTTGGCCGCTGTGATCTCTGCTCGGGGTGGGGAGAGAGCTGGAGCCCATCCCCTCCGAGGGGCCCTGGGGAAGACAGCCAGGCATGTGGGCAAGAGACTCTCTGTGAAATTATCTAATTTATAACCAAACCTGATATAATCAAGTAATTTTGTTTTATTTGGATATCTTTGTTTACAAGGTAAAAATCTATAAATAATACTTTTCTCTTGTTTTTTAAAATATTAAAATTGACTAGACATAATAAACTGATTTATAGCTCTTTTTTGATGTCTCATTTTATATTAATTATAGTCATGTTAATTATGGTCACATATATTAAACCTTGTATTTATCAACATTTACACATAAATGTATATTCTGTCTAATTCATTGTAGTAGAAACCATACAATTTAGTTTTTTCAGATTTAATATTTGATTTATTTTAGCAGTTTTAGTATAATATACTATTATATTAAGGTCATCCTAATTCATTAAGGCTTGGTACATTTAGTTTTATACAGGCACTATACCCCATTATTTATTTTAACAAAGCACTCTGAAAGTTAGAGGTATTTTTGTATAATATTATCAAGGGTAGTTAATCCTGTCTAGTTAACTAGTATAGTAACAAAGACACCTCTATGAAATGTTTTTTCAAAAGTAGCAATCTAGGGGCTGGAGCAATAGTACAGTGGGTAGGGCGTCTGCCTTGCACGCGGCTGACCTGGGTTTGATTCCCAGAATCCCATATCGTCCCCTGAGCACCGCCAGGAGTAATTCCTGAGTGCAGAGCCAGGAAGTACCCCCTGTGCATTGCTGGGTATGACCCAAAGAGAAAAAAAAAAAATAAAAGTAGCAATCTAATGTTAAGTACAAGGTTCATAATTGGACAGTACCATTGATAATAATAAATGAATACATTTATGCTCTATTATCAGTAATAATCTCTATTAGAAGTCAAATCATTAGCAACATAGTTTATTTAGCCTCTTGTAAATAAAGCCACTTATTAAGTTGATTTAAAAATCTATAGTTTTGCTGTTTGTTTTTGTTGTTCTGCTTTTGTTTGTTCTGTTTTATGCCAAAATGCATGACTAGAATTTTGCATCACTAATTTTGCTTATTTTATATAAGGCAATTTAATCTTTTTTGTGCTAAGCTTTATTCATTATAAAATGGAGACGTACCCTAAAGTATTATATTAAAAGTATTTCACAGTGGAAAGTATCATGACTGAATTTAATAAAAATAATTTAAGCATAGATGATGTGAATGAAAAATAAAATAAAATAAATTAAAAAAATAATATATTAATGATTTTTACTCCCTTGTGTGTTTTTGTTATCATATATATTCTAGGTAGTAATTTCTCAAATGGAATTTCCAGAGTGTTGCCTCTTAAGACATGCAGTCGACCAATCAGAATCGGTTTGTCAAGAAAAGCCAAGCTTAAACAACTTCATCCTTATTTGAAATAAGCATTATAAAAAGTTAAAAGAAGATATTGGAATTTAATGTTTTGAAAAAGTTCACAATATCTATATATGCTTTTTTCCCCCTATGGGCAAATGCTACCTTTCAATGTGAATTATTTAATTTTTCTTATAAAATGGAGAGGCTTATACTTTTATTTTTGATAAATCATCTAATTGTCTTTGAGCCCTTTATTATTTGTGTATATTAACAATATACACATCAAAGGTTTTTTTTTCATGATCTTAAAAATGTTAAGTAGTTGTTTTTCATAATATATGTATACAATGCTTTTGTGGATAAGATTGATAATAGCTTTATGTGTACACAAAATGATGTGTGGTTCATCATATAAAATCCTGAGCTAATACAGTTGTATTTATCAAATGAAGAAAATAGAAATTCAAAGTGGTTGAGTTTTTCAAGATCACAAAGTTGGTAACAGGATTGGGATACAGGCATTCTGGTAGCACCATTCCCCGTTTTTCTTTACATTCACTTTCTAATTGATATGTCCGTCCTGTAGAATTTATCTTTGGCCCCAGAATGGAATTAAGATAATGTAGGTAATATCCTCTACTTATTTTCTCATGGAGCAAATATAATTGAAATTCTTTACCTTGCATTTGGCTCAGTGATAGGATACAGAAGACATGTCTAAGATCTTGCCTTATGAAGCTTCCTTTCTGTGATTGAGACTGGTAGAGGGAAACTTAACACAGTGCAAAAAAATAACAATAAAATCTAAGGAAAATGAAGCATTAAGAAAATAAACTGAAATCATATGATAGAAGGAATACTAAGAATATCAAATGTACCAATACTAAATGCTAGATTAAATGATCCTATTTCAAGTCCCTTGGGATCTCACATATAGGAAAAGCATCTGAAATTCAGGTCTATTTCACTAAAATCTATCCCTTACCATGCATTTTCAACTCTATTTTAATTTATTATAATTATTATTTTGGTCTTTGGACCACACCAGTGGTGCTCAGGGGTCACTCTTAGCTCCACACTTCTCAGGAATTACTCCTGGCAGTGATGGGAGATCATATGTAGTGCCAGGGACTGAACCCAGGTCTGCCACTTGTAAGTACCCGCTGTACTTTTGCTCCAGCTACTAGTCCATGCCCTAGGAGAAAATACAGAATCAATCAGAAAATTAAATGAGCTAAACATGTTATACACTTATGACAGCTCCAATGCCACTTGCAGTAACTAATAATAACTAGTTAAAAATTTTTACTATTTTTGGAAAATTTTTCTTGGATTCTGAATTAAATTATTTTCAGCAATATTCTATGTAACTGTTATGAAAATGTTATTTTTCTTAAGCATTTTCTTAAGGAATAATTCATATTCCTATTTAAAAAATATTTTATGTACCCTATTTTGGATTTTTTTTATACAAGGCAAATTTTACAAAATCAAGGTTTGTCTACACAAATCTCTGTAGCTGGATGTGATGAATATCAGTTTTGTGCTCAACTGTACTTCTCAAAAATAAATTATTGTGCTTCCAGTATTAATTCTAATACTTAAGTTTTTGTTGGTATTTTTGTATTTTCTCAAATAAATGACACTTTCACTTATAATTGATGTTGGTTCTTTCATACTTAAACTGATTTGCTATATAATATATTAAACTCCCAACGCAATATTGTACTACTTAAAGTATAGTATTTGCATGCTACTGCCTTATTACTGCTTAGATTTACAGAGTTTTCTTTTTAATATTTACGTGTGTGTGTACCACTACCCAAGAATTCCTTCCTCCAGTTTCTCTTACTTAAAAAACACACATGCACAGATAAGATAATACCTTGTCCCTCCTTCCAAATTCTGTACTTTTTAAAATCTCTGTCAACTGTCATCTCATCCCGCTGCTCATCGATTTGTTTGAGCGGGCACCAGTAACGTCTCTCATTGAAAGACTTATTGTTACTATTTTTGGCATAGCACAGTGGTTGGGTGTTCGCCTTTCACGCGGCTGACCCGAGTTCGATTCCTCCGCCTCTCTCCGAGAGCCCGGCAAGCTACCGAGAGTATCGAGCCCGAGCGGCAGAGCCTGGCAAGCTACCAGTGCATATTGGATATGCCAAATGGATATTTTAATCTCTAGAATTAGAAAATTCAAGGAGAAGGAGGAAATATTATTTTAGTTCTTATGATTTTGTGTCTTTGTAGTGTTAAATAAAAAAAGGAAACATCAGGACTCAAATGACATCATTTACAACAATCTACACAAACAATCCCTATTCTAATTAGGCTCTCTAAAAAATGAATCAATCTAAAGACAATCAATCTAAAATTTTCCTGTCAGCCCCAGTTAGGTATTCTGTGTAAGATCTATATGCTTTTTGCTAAGGTGGGATGCCTTTGCTTGGAAAAAAACCTTTTCTTTCACCAATTACCTCATCTTGCCCTTGTGCTCAATATTTAAAGTTTCCATTTTCTCCATACCCCAAACTTTTTTTTTTTGGCTTTTTTGGCTCATACCCAGCGATGCTCTTGGGGGTTGGTCCTGGCTTTGCACTCAGGAGTTACTCCTGGCAGTGCTTGGGGGACCATATGGGGTGCTGGGGATCGAACCTGGGTTGGCTGCATGCAAGGCCCTACCTGCTGTACAATTGCTCTGGTCCCTCCAACCCCCCAACTTCTTGAAGTATATTTCTACCAGCTAGATGGGATGCTGATAATTTGTGAATAATTTTAAAGTCAAATTAGAATTACAATTTACTTTATTGGAAAAAACTAGCCAGGTTTAGAGAGATTTCACTTTTGGACTTGTGGTGGATATTTTAAATTAAAAAATGTCCCTATCCACCCTTTTCTTTTTATCTTTGTTTTTAAAATGTAAAAGTTGAAGTCTTTCAAATTAGAGAAGACTTCAAGGGAATTAAGCCATATTAAAAAATTCTTATTTTATCTGAAGGGTATAAAAAACACTTATTTGTATTTGTTTGTGCTCCAATATTCATAGAATTATTCACAAAAACCAAAACATGGAATCACCTAAATGACTATTAGCATTTGACTGGATAAGGAAATTGTGGTACATATAGGGCTGGAGTGATAGCACAGCCGTTGGGCTTTAGCCTTTCAGGCGGCCGACCCGTGTTTGACTCCTCAGCCCCTCTCAGAGAGCCCGGCAAGCTACTGAGAGTATGGAGCCCGCACGGCAGAACCTGGCAAGCTACCCATGCGTATTGGATATGCCAAAAACAGTAACAATAAGTCTCTCAATGAGAGACGTTACTGGTGCCCGCTCGAACAAATCGATGAGCAAAGGGATAGTCAACAAAATTCCATTTAAAAGAATGCCCCATTTGAGACAAAATGGGTGGAATTTGCGTGAAAAAAGCCAAGGAAATGAAAGATAATTGTTGGATGTTTCACTGATATGTGGAATTTGAATAACAACCACAAACAATTGCAAGAAAACAGCTAAATTATCTCCTAGACTCAGTGATTTCCCTCAGGGAAAAGAGTGGGAGGAATGAGGAGTGAAATCTTTCTGATGGTGGGTATGGTGGGTCTTAAGTACATGAAAGCTATATTACTGAAAATATGCAGTTTTATTGTCTGATACAAACTAATAAAGTGGTACTTGATTTATTCATTGCCTGTGATACTTCAGCTTAGTAGTATACTTTCTTTTGGTGTTTAAGCCTTATCCAGCCATTCTCAGTACTTACTCCTGGTTCTGCCCTAAGGGCTGTCACATCTTATAAAATTTCCTGATGATGGGTAAGTAGATTGGTTTCACATATTGACTATTATAAGTAAAGTTGCAATGAGCTTAGGAGTGCATATGCCTCATTTATTTTTTTCTAAATTAGTGCTTACATATTCTTTGGATAGAAACCTGTAAGTGGATCCTGTGGTAGATCTATTTCACTCCCCGGCACCACCACTGCCCTGAGGAAACTCCATACTGCTTTTCCATAGGGACTGCATCCATTTATACCCCATCAACAGTTACACAGGTTTCTTTTTCTTCACATCATCTTCAACACTTATTTTTGGAGTTTATATAGTTTTCTGTTTCAGCTATAGTTTGAGGCCAAGCTCTGCAGTGCTCAGAGGTTTCTTCAAGTCCTCAGGGCTTAATCTTTGTGGTGCTTGGGGAAACCATGTGGCAATGGGGATTGAACCTGAGGATCATGCATGCCAACTGTGCACTCCATCTCATTAATTTTGTGGCCCTTGTTATGCTTTGAGTTGCATTTCTCTAATAATGAATGGTGATGAGCATGTTTTCAAGTACCTGTTAACTATCTGTATGCCTTCTAAGATGAAGTGTCTATTCAGATCTGTTCGTTTTAAAAATTTATCTATTTATTTTTAATTTTAATTTTAATTTAATTTTTATTATTTATTTTTTATTGAATTACCATGTGGAAAGTTACAAAGCTTTCAGGTTTAAGTCTCAGTTATACAATGCTCGAACAACCATCCCTTTACCAGTACACATATTCCATCACCAAGAATCACAGTATACCTTCCCCCCACCACCCCACCCCCCAACCCCCCACCCCTCCTGTGTAACTGATAAATGATGTAGGCAGGTAGATAGGGAAAGGCCCTTGGCAATGGAACAGATCAACAAAGTCTCTGGGAAGGAGAACCCTGAGACTGACCCACCTTGTGGATACAGAAAACAGACCTGATAAGACCTTCAGCAGACCCTGAGAAGGTTGGACCCCTCTCCATGAAGTTCCTCAAATTCCCTCCACCTCTCCTTAATCTGATTAAAATGTGATCCAGGCTAGAGAAGACCCAGCCTCCCTGGCAACCTCCTTAGCAAGGGACTTTTACCTGGGAAGAAGCCCCACGTGGGGGCAGGTTGAAGAGACCCTATAAAAGACACCTTGAACAAAGGAAGTGGGCGCATATGCTGCCTGAGCCATGTGCTGCTTGTGCCCATGTGGCCGAGCACATGTGGTGCCCGAGCACATGTGTCGCCTGCATCTCCCCCCTTGAGATGTGTACTTTCATGCTTTCGTGTCCAGTGCTAGGATGTGTGTAGAGCTTCCTCCACCCTTGGAGAAGCCCACGTTCTCTCTTGAGAGCGTTACTCCTACTGTTTTTTCTTTTCCACCTATCCCTTCCTCCTTCCCTCAGAAACCTCTAAATAAAATCTGTTACTTCACTGCTTGTCTACTCCTAAAATTATTTTCTGCGAAGACAAGAACCCAGTAACTCTGGGTCCCGGGTGGTAGAGGCGGCTGGGGAGAAAGTGACGTCTTTCTCCTCCCTGCTTCACGGAAGTCACCCGTGGGGCCCACCAACATCAATAAAGTTCACTTTACTTTCTCTTTACTTTGATTACATTAAATATTTCAACAAAAAAACTCACTATTATTGTTTGGCGTTTCTACCCCCAAAGTCAGCCTGCTGAAAAGGAATCATTTGATAATTTGTTTTCCATTGCTGAGAATGAAGAGATATGAGGTCGCGTGGCCGCTATTGCCGTTTTGGATTTCTGTATTTTAGTATTTTAGTAACTAAGTCCAGAGAAATTTCTGCCAGAAATTGCATCATCGCAAGCTCGCACCTCTCTGCTACTTTATATTCCACATATGAAAGCAAGATCTGTTCATTTTTTTAAACCAGAAAAAAAATCACTTTTATGGCTATTGAGTAGTTTCTGTATTTTGCATATTTAAACACTTGTGTAAGTGATCTTTCTCATACAGTCGAAAGTGTTTTGTTTTAAGGGGGGCACAAATATTGTGCCCGCCCAGTGTTCCTACTTGTTTGGTACTTGGTTTGGTACTGCAGTGTTGGGGGACACTAGAGTCACTCTTTGGACCTGGGTGGGTAGATAGGCTGTGCAGTGCCAGTTAAACAACTCAGAGATTTGCATATGGTCAGCATGTACTCTACCACTTCACCTATCTCCCAGGTCCAGGTAACCGTCTTCTTTCAGTTACTCAGGTTAGAAATATTTGAGTCATTCTTGATACATGCTTTTTCTTTTTCACAACCCACAGCTGGGCCATTAGCAAATCTTGTTGACTTTAGCTTTTCTTGCCAGAATGATTGCAGTAGACATCTAATTGGTCTCTTGCTTTAGTACTTATTTCCCTTCAGTCTATTCTGAACACAGTCTGAATATTTCTTTAAAATATGACATAACACACCACAGCTCTACTCAAAACCTTCCAAAGACTTTCACTCTGAGAAAAAAGCAAAACTCTTACTTTGAAGTAGAAGAGCTGTATAATGATCTGACCCTCTCATGTTTCATTAAATTCCTCTATTTCCCCTTGTTTATTTCACTGAAACTTAACTCGTTTGCCATTTGTTGAACACATTAGGAATGTCCTTGCTTTAGAGGCTTCCCAATTGCTTTCTGTTTCTGGACTCCCTGTTTTGAGATATATTAATAACTTTCCCTTGCACTCTCTTTCTTCCCAACCCCTCCCCCCAAAAACTGTAACTTTTATTTGCACAAAAGCCTGTACAAAATATTTGTAGCAGGATTATTATTATTCTTTGGCAAATCCAAATCACTTGTACTTTTTAAGATTTTAGAGGAAATAAAAAGATACTTCTCCAATTGGGCTTTAAGCAATTATATAACAAAGCATGTATTTCTAGCAGCATCACTATGTAAGACCAAAATCGATTGTTTAGCTTTTACCTTTTGTAACTCGTTATAGGGTTTCCAAAACTTGTGCATAAGGTGCATTTATATAAAATTTTTTTGTACTCTCATTCTTAAGATTTTACTCAAGTGTCTCCTTAATGTGATTTTTTTCTTTCTGTTAACGTTTATATGCTCCTCCCTGCATGTCTTTTTCTCCTAAATACTTTGCAATCAACGTGTATGTTTTTATTTATTTATTTTGTTTGATTGTTTGAAATCTGTGAGGGCAAAAGTTTCAGCCAACTTTTATTTTGGTTGCTGTATTCATAGTACCTAGGATGATGTATGACATAATCACTCAGTAAATATTAGTTGAAGAAAAGAATGAGCAATGCGGATAAGTGTAGGCATGCCTGGAATCCATCATGCGTATTAAACTTTCCTTCTTGAGGCATACTGTTTTGTGCCCTCCTGCAACTTATAGGTCTCTTCCTTTTTCTTTCCAACTCCTTTTTGTAATTTTTCTTTAAGCTGAAGATGTGAAATAAAGCTTGAATCTAGATTAGAGTCTTTCTTTAGAAATTCAGCTGTTTAACTTGTCAAAATTTTAAATATTTTTATTTTTATGGAGAAAGAGAAAGCAAAATGAAAGTATGTTATTACAAAGCATCTAAAGTATTTTTAGTTTTTGCTTATTTTGGTTCTAATTTTGCATACATATGCATAGCTGTCATTGAATCTTCCTTTACCTTTCCCTTAAATATGTGATTCTCCAAATAAACTTTGTTTTGGAATACTTAATAATTCCATTAATTTATGTATTTCAACTTATTAAAATTTTATATTAAAGGGGAACATCTTTTTATTGCTAAGTAACTGAAAACTTGAGAGGTCAAGTAAGCTAGCAAATCTAACTCAGGTATCATCATCAACATCATCCACCAAGTTATTTTGGAAGTAGAATATATATACTATAAGACACATGTTATAAGACTACCTGACTTGTTACCAATAATCAAAACCTGATGATCACTTACTTGGACTGGAGCAGAAAGAAGACCGTTTTCAAACTCAGCTGGGTGGATTATAATCTTCCAACAAGTACTTCATTTTCTAATCACACTAATAGCCTTTTGTTCAAATGTTTTCAATTTCATAAAATTTCAGAAAATTTTATATAAAACACTTCCTTTTTTAATATGGTAAGTGACAAAGTTATCAAAAATTTGTGAATGATAGAGTAATATGGAAATTAGCTCAACATGTAATTTTGAGGTCTGTACTGATATTTTTCTTTAAAAAGTCACATATATTTATATGTTTTACAACCCATTATTTAGCAATAAAGCTTGCTGTCAGGAAAAATGTATTAAATATTGGTATTCTGATTAGAATGTTCACAAGGTTGGAGCTGAATCTGAAAAGATTTTCAAAGGTACTATATACAAAGAAGACTTGAGGTTGGTTAACAAAGAAACAAAAGGTTCTTTCCAGAAAAGAGAAAAAAATTTAAATTTATTTATAGCTTTACCTTTTAAAAAATATCATATAGTTTAAATTCTATGGAATGTGTTTCTGGAGAGATTTCCCCACCCCTCTCTGCTACTCCACAGCAATATGCATTTATGATGATTCCTATAATCTTCACTTTTCTGAAAAGATCTTCTAGTTCAAGTTTTAATTTCCAAATGATTTAGACCTTCACTTTCTAGAATTCTATTTTTCTTAGGGAAGGCGACAATAATTGTAGTTCATTTTAAGTTGTGACTGTGTCCCTGTATTAAGTTTCAAAAGGTTTTTTTTTTTTTTTAATGGATTTTCCTTATGGGGATTCTTCAAAGGAACTGTACTGTCAACACTGGCAAAAGCTTCCTTTTGAACCGACATTTCAAAGTATTTTAAGCCATGATAAAATGGCTCCAAAGGAGATTTTTATCTTTTTTGTTAGCAAGAGCTGCATTTGGGAGCCAAAATGAACCATCGGCTAAATGCGCGACATTAAGATGGTGCTGTAAAAGCTCATGCTTAGAAAATTCTAGTTAGTGGAAACCAAAAGTGTTAACGAATGTAAAGGCTATATTACATTGTTAGTCTTGTGATATCTTATATAACACATCCTCTTTGATGTGCTAGTGGACATCAGAATGTCATTAGTAATTCCAATTCTATGACTACATGAATGTTTATAACCATTAAGTGTTTATTTAGACTCAGAAAATATTTAACACTTTGCCAAATACTCCATGGGATACACACATATATACCCTGGTTTCTGATTAGAGAAAATACAAATTTAGTAATGCAATGTAGAAGGCAAGATCCATTAAACAACTGAAACAATAGGGCATTTGAGATTGTATCATGACTCTCTCCAAGACCTGTAATATTTTATGCACTCTTATTTAGCTTTTATATGTTTCCACATCTGGCATATTGCAATAATAAACAGAACTTTGATATTCTATTATTTTGCAAATGAAATCTTTCTTAAAAGTAAAAGGATCAATACAAGAGGAAAAGACACTATAAATTAGAGTGTGAAGTGCTTTAAAGATATTTTAGCAAATTTTATTTGTTAATAAATTACAATGAAAAAGAATTAGTATAGTTATTATTTATGCTTCCTGTATCCAAGGAAGTATCTGATTCATTTCCTAACACATTGATTTATTTATTCCATCAACAAACATTTATCTTAGGCATATCAAGAGCTTGCTTTTTTTTTTTTTTTTTGGCTTTTTGGGTCACACCCGGCGATGCACAGGGGTAACTCCTGGTTCTACACTCAGGAATTACTCCTGGCGGTGCTCAGGGGACCATATGGGATGCTGGGATTTGAACCCGGGTCGGCCACATGCAAGGCAAACGCCCTACCCGCTGTGCTATCGCTCCAGCCCCGAGCTTGCTTTTTTTTTTTTTTTTTTAAAGAAATATTTTATTAAACCACCGTGAAAACAAGAAAAAAATACAAAGCTTTCAGGTTCAAGTCACAGTCAAATACTGATTAAACCACCATCCCTTCACCAGTGCACCCGTTCCACCACCAAGAACCCCAATACACCCCCCTCCCACCCCACCCCCCATTTAAGTAGCTAATGATATTCCCATTATTCTCTCTATATATTGAGTACATTTCATATTTCCATACAGAACTCACTATTATTGATTGGAAATTTTCCCCAACAATCAGGCCTGCTGAATAGGCATCATCTAATAATTTCTCTTCATTGGTAAGAGTGAAGACTTTGAGTTTTGGGTTTTGGGTTTCTAATATTTTAGCTCAGTTCACAGTCAAAATGGATGGCTGCAAGCATCCGCTCTGGTGCCAAAATGGGTTAGGAGACCTCAGGATCACAGTCAATAGGCGCGGAGGCTCTGCTTCTCGTGCCGCGGCTCTCGGTTCATCTCTGGGCGGAAGGCGCGCCGGGAACACCCCCCCTCCCAGGACCACCTACAGGCTACGTCACTAAAGAAAGTCCTACCTCCTGGTGGAAGGGTCTTAGAGGGTGGCTCTCACCGTGTGGCTGCTGCCGCCGCCGCCATTTTCGCTCAGAAAAATGGGGTGGAGAGGGAAAAAAATCCCTCCCCGGGCTGCACAAGGTTGTAGCTCAGTTCACAGTCAAAATGCATGGCTCAAGCATCCGCTCTGGTGCCAAAATGGGTTAGGAGACCTCAGGATCACAGTCAATAGGCGCGGAGGCTCTGCTTCTCATGCCGCGGCTCCCGGTTCATCTCTGGGCGGAAGGCGCGCCGGGAACACCCCCCCTCCCCTAGCTTGCTTTTTTTTAATGGGTTTTCTTTTCAGATTTTAGGTCAACTCCAGCAATGCTCAGGGGTTACTCCTGGCTGTGTGCTCAGGAATTACTCTGGTGGGGTTCAGAGTACCATACGGGGTGCAATAGGTTGAATCTGTATTGACTGTGTGCAAGGCAAGTGCCCTACCTGCTGTACTAGCTTCCTAGCCCCAGGCATATCAAAAGTTTGGTACTGACCACATGAACTCATTGTATAAATTCTCTTAGCCATCCTTTCCAGTGGATCGACCTTTCGGGATGGAACTATTAGATTGAAAGGGATACTCTTCAAATTCATTCTTGTTCATTTTCAACAATATAGTATCAGCTATAAAAGTGGTTATTTGTATTTTCTAAAGTTTGTTTTGAAGACAATCCTAAGAATATTATCTTTCTTCCAAAGCTAAAAATGATATTTCAATAGTCCTAATGTTTGTGGCTATAGAATTTGGAAAATAGAGTAAGGATTATTTGATTGACTTTCATAGGACAAACATTAGAGATAACATATGAGAAATGACTAACACACCTCCTGGTAGCTTGCATGCATATGTCAATATCCTATTATTATTAATATCTTATAAAAGAGGTTTTTAGAGGCTGGAGTGATAGCACAGCGGGTAGGGCATTTGCCTTGCACACAGCTGACCCGGGTTCGAATCCCAGCATCCCATATGGTCCCCTGAACACCTCCAAGAGTAATTCCTGAGTGCACATCCAGGAGTAACTCCTGTGCATGGCCGGGTGTGACCCAAAAAGAAAAAAAACCTTAAAAGAGGTTTTTATTAATTATAGATTATAAATAAAACATTTATCAGAATCTCCTGTTTTAAGGGACCCTACTACCTATGAAAGCATAGACTGAGGGATTTTTTCTTCTCATTTTCCCGCCACCTCCGCCTACAGTGATATTTTGCCTTTATGTTTTACAGAATTAAGTATTCTGAAAGTTTCCTTTTCAGAATGCTTAATTTATGAAGGCAAAATAAAAACTTTATACTTGCTTTAGCAAATTTAGTTTTAACATGTGAAGTATTGTGCCTGGTCCCATGGAACAGTTTTGTAGTGAACATACTATTCAAAGGTTATAGTTTTCTGTCATAAAGTATACCTAAACATACATAATACACAGTTACCATCTTAATGATGTTTAGAAATACAATGAAGGGAAATGATTATCCCCTAAGATGGCCATTTTCCCTGCAGATTTCGCAGAGGAAAGTTTGCTTCCCCCCCTCCCATAGCACTTCTATTACTGGGACTGGAGTGGGGTTAATGTCCTTTACAGTTTTCTATTTGTGTTTTTATAAAGGTCTGGGTTAACAAACTTCTTTGTAAGTTATTATTGAATTTTAAGCTCATTAGTAATGTCAATATTCCAGTGTCTTTGAGAGCAAACCAAATATCTATCGCCCTATGTGGATTGTTTTTTATACAAAACATTTCTGCCTGGTTACACATGAATCAGTTAATAGTTATTTTAGGTCTTTATCAGTTTGTCACACATTTCTTTGGATTTTATTTATATCCAGCATTTGAGTTGCTAATGATGAAAGGAACAATTATTGTGTAAATAATTCTATATTTATAAATTTCAGTTGCACTTGCTTTAAAAACTGCTATTTTGTTAATCCATATTCAGCTTTTTTATTGAATTTATGCTGCTTTATCATGTTGCTTGTTTCATATGTATAGTCTTACAAGTCAGCTTCTTAAATTTTGTGATTCTTAGTCATATTCTGTTACATTCATACAATCTGTCCTTGTCTTCTGTATGTTAACCTACAACTAAAAGTATTTCTTGATTTTATTTTCTCTTCCAATGTTAGCTAAGTTCTTTATAAGCCCCCCCAAGCTGCAAATTATTGGGCCGGGGGGGTTTAGCTTCATAGTAGATCACATGATGGTACAAGTACGAATTTCTGGGTTTTATCCTTGACAAGAGCAGCAAAGTCATAAATTATTCTACAGAAGGCTTTACCCACTTCTTAATACTGGAGTGAAATTGGTTTTGATTTTTGAAAGGGAGTTATCTTTTGACTTTGTTTTGGTTCGAGAAGTAGTAATTCCGCTCTGCTCTGCCACAGAGGCGGAGTGGGGTGGGGGGATGGGATAGGGGCGTGGGAGGGATACTGCATTCATAAGTGGTGGAGAATGGACACTGGTGGAGGGATGGGCTCTCGAACATTGCATGAGGGTAAAACAAGCACGAAAATATGTGAATCTGTAACTGTACCCTCACTGTGACTCACTAATTAAATAATCACTAATTAAAAAAGGAATAAATTATAAAAAAATTTAAAAAATTTAAAATAAAATTTTAAAAAGAGGTAGTTATTCCACTTCCTGAAAGTTTGTGTTAATGTATTTATGAAAAGCTTACTTTACTAGAACCTGTTTTTTTAATAATTTATTGATCTTTTAATTAGTAAGTCACAGTGAGGGTGCAGTTATAGATTCACACATTTTCATGCTTGTTTTACCCTCATACAATGTTCGAGAGCCCATCCCTCCACCAGTGTCCATTCTCCACCACTTATGAACCCAGTATCCCTCCCACCCCCCAACCCCATCCCCCACACCTCACTCCGCCTCTGTGGCAGAGCATTCCAATTTGTTCTCCCTCCTTTTGGGTGTTGTGGTTTGCAATAGGGGTATTGAGTGGCCATCATGTACAGTCTCTAGTCTACTTTCAGCGTGTATCTCCCTCCCCTTTTGGGATTTCCAATAACATTTTACTTGGTGTAGAACCTGTTTTTATTAAACAGATGAAATTCAAAATATTTCTGCTTTTCCAATAAAAAGGTGAAAGTGAAACTTGTGTTCAGTATTGGATTTACAGTAGGCACAGCATTGGATCTAGAGGCAGAGAACACTTTGTAGAACCTCCCTGGAACCAACGCACTCTTTTCCCAGAAACTATTAAGATTTATGTCACTGTCACTGTCATCCCATTGCTCATCAATTTGTTCGAGCGGGCACCAGTAATGTCTTCATTGTGAGACTTATTGCTACTGTTTTTGGCATATGGAATATGCCACGGGTAGCTTGCCAGGTTCTGCCCTGTGGTTGCGATACTCTCTGTAGCTTGCCAGACTCTCTGAGAGGGCTGGAGGAATTGAACACTGTCGGCCTCGTGAAAGGTGAACGCCCTGCTGCCGTGCTATCGCTCCAGTCCTTAGCTTCTATATTGTAAAATTAACTTAATTCTTATCACCATTATAGCCAGAGTTAATGTTCTGAGATATTTTACTAGATTTTGAATTTTTGCCTCTTGGGTTTGGCTTCACTAAACCTTGATTTATCCAGTGTGTTATTATCATAGTGTGTTCTTCTACCTTAGGTGGATACTTTCTATTTTATATGTTCTCCTGAGCTATTGGACCTGTCTGTTTCCCTTAGAGATCGATGAGTTGAGTAGCAGCAATTTCTGTATGAAGAAGTGTGAGATTATGGCTAATTATTATCTAAGCAATTAGACATAGTTATTCAAATGAATCTATATTACTCATGTGAATTCTAAACGAACAATAGAAAGAGCAAAAAAGATGTTTACATCCTTAAAGACCAAAGGCAACTCTAGTTTCACGAACGTCTCATGAGAAAATCTTTAGCAATCCTGGTACAATTCTCTAAGTAGCCTCTCTGTTCTTAGCAACTTTATTCTTTTACACCTCATAAGATATCCTCAGGAACATATGGTTTCACTACAGTAGTGTATTGTCCTTTGATCAATTTATTTTGACCCGGGAGGTGAGTTTTTACCCTCAAATCTGAGATCTCTTCTCAAAAACTGATCAAAATGTTGAGCTTTTTGTCTTTAATTTCTGAGGTATCAATTTGATCATATCACTTTCTACCCTAGTCCTGTTATCCTTACTCTAACCAATTTAGGAATCTCATTTTTTTTTAGATTTAATTCTTTTACTTTGTGTGAAATATTGTGTTTCCTTTTCTTTAAAAAACAAAAAACCGGGGCTGGAGCGATAGCACAGCAGGTAGGGCGTTTGCCTTGCACGCGGCCGACCCGGGTTCGATCCCCAGCATCCCATGTGGTCCCCTGAGCACCGCCAGGAGTAACTCCTGAGTGCAAAGCCAGGAGTAACCCCTGTGCATCGCTGGGTGAGACCCAAAAAAGCAAAAAAAAAAAAAAAAAAAAAAAAAAAAAAAAAAAAACAAAAAACCTTCTCTACCTTTAATTTTGCACTTCTATTGTTTTTTCCTTGGCCTCAGAAAGCTTCTCTCTTCTCCACCCTTCTTAGCCTCTATTAACTTCTCCTCTGTTCAGGTCTCATCACCTCTTGGGGAACGTTTTCCCTGACTTCCGAACAAGTTAAACCTATCTATTTAATCCTCACATTACCCTGTATCTCTTCTTCACAACTACCACTTATATTTGTTTCCATGATAACTGAGATCAATCTGTGGACCAAGCAGTCAGATATTCCTCAACATTAGGAACTGTGTTTGGTTTCTCAACATTGGGTCCTGGTTTTAAAACTGAGGCCTGACAGACAATAGGTGCTCTTTTGTATTTGTTGAATGAATGATTACCTGTAGAATCCTGATTTTTTCACTTCTGCAATTGAAACTGTAAGTGTAGGGATTTAATAGACTTAGGATCACCCTTTACTTATAAACCACTGAGCAAATAATTAAATACTTTCTTTCCCAGGTGTCCCCTGTGTTGTTTGCACTTATATTGCTTATTTCATGAGTATTTCAAGAGACTTTTGATTTTATTTACTTTTATTTTTTTGAGGCCTCCCCAGTGGTACGGGGGCTACCCAAACTACACTGGGATGTGTTAGGAATTGATCCTGGGGTCTTAAGCATGCCAGGCATGCAATCTAGACTTTGAGCTATCTCTTTGGTCCCCAAAACGTTCTGAGCTTCTGTGGTCCATAGTGGTGGTCAACTCAATATCATGCAGATCCCTCTCCACCTCTTTGTTTCATTTGTTTTTAACTTTTGCTTTTTTGCATAATTTCCCAAATAAAATACTTGCAGTTGACTTTTCCTCCTAGACTATGCTTTTCAGTAACTCTGGTAGTGATGCTTCTTATCCAGGAGATAGAGAAACGGTAACCAAAAATTTGTCACAGGTCACACAATGCCCCTAACGAGACTAGAAAAAACATATCCTGACACTTTCTCAGTGCTCTTGCCACATCACTACCATCATTTCTTTCCACATCATAGATTGGTTAACTTATCAGTGCTATTTATGTGCTACTGTTTTGGTTATTATTAGGGGCTGTTAAAATATAACAGAGAGGCATATGCTAATAAAATGCGTGGGTTTCTAGAATGCCAGCAAAAACTGTTTATGCCATGGCTTAAAAATTTATTTAAAGATTTTGAGGTGTTCTACCATCTGGAATGTCTATAAAAATATGACTAAATTTCAAGTTTACATGATACTTAAATATACTTATATATATACTTGTACCACTTTAAGGTTTACATAACAGGAAGTTCTGTTAATATTTTTGCCAAATATCTGTGTCATTTGATCATTCACAAAATTTACAGGTTGTTTTAAGACATGAAAAAGTCAGACTCTGGCAAAAATAAAATCATGTTTAGTAATGCTCAAATTGTGTATCAACGATGCTGTAAAAAAATTTACAGAATTTTTAAGCATCTAGAGTAAACGTGACAAGTTAACAGTAAGCAGAATTTGGGGCTGGAGTTAGTATAGCAGGTAGGGTGCTTGCCTTGCATGTGACTCATCTGTGTTTGACCTCCAGCATTCCATATAGTGCCCTCAGCTCTTCAGGTATGAGTTCTAAGTGCAGAGACAGAACTAAAATGAGCTAAACTATTGCTGGGTGTGGTTCACCCCACTCCATCAGGAGAGACAGAGAGAGAGAGAGAGAGAGAGAGAGAGAGAGAGAGAGAGAGAGAGAGAGAGAGAGAGAGAGAGAGAGAGAGAGAGAGAGAGAGAGAGGGAGGGAGAGAGCGAGAGCACAGCACTATATTGCTACTTTATGAGATATTTACCTTGATTTTCTATAGCTTTATATTTTTCAGAAGTTGGGAAAAGCAAGCTGTTCCTCATAGATGTGTCACAATCTAATTTGCAACTGCTCTTACAAACTGATAGTTCATGCCATGTGGGAGGTGATGCATTAATCCATGTTAATATTTGTGAAAATGCATGTGGACAGTAAGTGAGTCAGCTTAGCATTTGGATTTCCTTGCTCAAGAACAAAAATATCAGCAGGGTTCTGGCATTTGTGTTCAAAAATGCATTAAAAACTCAGCTTACCCAGCTCAGAAGACATTGGATATACCCCAATAGTATTGGATCAGGGCTTGTTTTCTAACATAGTGATGGTTTTATTCTAGGGAATGAAAAGAACAGAGATTATTTTTATTTTATTTTATTTTATTGAATCACCATGTGGAAAATTACAATGCTTTCTGGCTTAAGTCTCAGTTATACAATACTGAAGCAACCATCCCTTCACCAGTGCCCATATTCCACCACCAAAAAAAAAACCAGTATACCTCCCATCCCTCCCACCCTCAGTCCCCCACCCGCCCCCCGCCACCCGCCTGGGTAACTGATAAATTTCACTTTACTTTGGTTACATTCAACATTTCAACAAAAAACTCACTATTATTGTTAGGAGTTCCCCAATAGAGTCAGACCTGCGGCGAAGAGATATGAGGTCTTGGTTTTGGATTTATGTATTTTAGCAACTAAGTCCAGGGAAATTTCTTCCAGAAATTGGATCACTGCAAGCTTGTATCTCTCATTAATGGTCCTCATAATATGGCAGTCGCCATGCCTTCCCCCTCCCCCCCCCCCGCAAGGAAAAGGAGAGAGAGAGAGGCAGAGAGAGAGAGAGAGAGAGAGAGAGAGAGAGAGAGAGAGAGAGAGAGAGAGAGAGAGAGAGAGAGAGAGAGAGAAGAGAAACCTTTCCCCTCCTGGGCAGGCATGGGGCCATGGCTTAGTTCTCAGTCTGGAGATATTCTGCAAGGAGCTGCCGGTATCAAAAGTAGTTTAGCTGGCCTCTGGAATCATGCTCGTGCAGCTGCGGTGAGGCCGCACACGTGCGGCCCCGGGATCACATCTCGGCAGCAAGCAGTGAGAGCAGAGATTATTTTAGGGGTTGACAATAGGGTAACCAATTCTGGGGTGGAGACTAGACTGTGCCATGTGAGAAGTGTTAACATATTCCACCCAAATGCCTCAAATAGAAGCAATTAATGATATATATGTATATATAATGTATATATACTATATATAAAATATATGTATATAATATAAAATATATAGCATATACACACATATACTATATGTAGTATATACTATATGTATATGCTTATCTTGGAGAGCCCGGCAAGCTACTGAGAGTATCCTGCCCACACAGCAGAGCCTGGCGAGCTCCCCGTGGCGTATCCAATATGCCAAAAACAATTACAAGTCTCACAATGGAGATGTTACTGGTGCCCGCTTGAGCACATTGATGAACAGTGGGATGACAATGACAATAACAATGACAATGATATGAATATAGTATATACGTATATGTATATAGTATATACATACAGGCTTAGAGGATTAGAGATATAATACAGTGTGTAGAATGCTTGCCTTGCGTGGAATCTTTCCTGTGACTTGAGCCTTGAGCACAGCTGGTGTGGCTGCAAAACAAAAACAAAAATCCTCAAGTGATAATGGTAAACTGTATTCCTGGACTCAGATATTCCAATAGAACCAGTAGAGGAAGTATAGTTGACTGGTATGCAGAATGCAGCATAGAAAATGAAGCAAAATGTGAATGTACACCAGAGAAAACAGCAAGATCAAAATCCTGAAGGCCAGGACTATGGCTTAAAGGACTGGAGGACATTCTTTGCTTGGAGGCCTGGGTTCGATTTCTGGGACTGCATGGTCCCCTGAGCATAGCCCAGAGTCAATAGCCCAATAACACGTCATGGAGAATAATCCTGGAGCACTACCAGGTGTGGTACTCTAATCCTTGACTCTGTCCTACAAGAGTCTATAAACAAAAGAACATAACTGGAGTGTGGTATACTCTACGGGAAGGAGTAAAGCAACCAAGAGACTCCCCCCCATACTAAAGTTTAAATAGTTAAGTAAATGCAAACTTATAGAATTAGCTATCCGTAGCACAGTGGGTAGGGTGTTTGCCTTGCATGCGGCCAACCCGAGTTCAATTCCTCTGTCCCTCTCAGAGAGCTCGGCAAGCTACCGAGAGTATCCCACCTACATGGCAGAGCCTGACAAGCTCCCCGTGGCATATTCGATATGCCAAAAACAGTAACAAGTCTCACAATGAAGACGTTACTGGTGCCTGCTCAAGCAAATAGATGAACAACAGGATGATAGTGCTACAGTGCTACAGAGCTAGAAATTTAATTAATTGTTTCTATATCTCATTCTTTGTAGATCCATTAATAGAATTTATACATATGCCTCCCAGAGGGTTTTTTTTAAAATTCTTTTCAAGGTTTTCATTAGTTTTGTTTACTTAAAGAATGACAAGCTAACCCTTCTTGTCTGAGTATTTTTATCCCTTGATTTTAATTTTCTTTTTTCATAAGCTGTTCTTTTTGGATTTCCTGACTCCTTCTTTTTGACAAGTAGTATTTGACTATGAAAAATCTTCGAAAAATGTAAACTGTGTTAGGAGAAACTATTATGGGAAGAAATAAATTCTCAGCACATTAATTTTCCTTTCTCAAGTACTTGTTAATATATGACTCAGATCAATCTAAACACCCCAAAGATTTTAGCAAATCAAATCTTGAATGAATTTACTGCAAAGTTTGAAAAGTTATTTTGCTTCTTGCTGTTTATTCTTATTTTTTGCATTTAGTGACAAAAGAATATCATTGTGTTTTTTAAGTCAGAAAATCTAATTAACTTTTTCTTTTTTCAAAGTGATTGTAATTTGTCTCATTCTACAAAAGGAGAGATGGAATAAAATGTAATCATTTAGAGTTCAGAGTGAACATTTTCTACTTAGCACAACTGGTTGTCTATTCAGTGCTATTTTTCCTACTCATTTTAGTATTCGTCTATTCAATAGATTATAATTCCACTGAGTTGTATATTATGGCCAACTAATGATATGGGTCTTTTGGATATTGATTAAGCATAGTGGTATTAGTTCTTGGTTTTATAGCATAGTTAAGTGCTCACTTAAATACAACAGTATTTTCAAAAATTCTGCTTTGTAAATCACATGATTCTGGACCTCTGAGGCAACTAGACAGTTAATTCTTCTTGTCTTATAAAAATAGTTTTGTTTTAATATGTCTCAGTCAAGTCTAGTATCTTACAAAAAATGATAAATAATTCTACAAATAGCAGCAAACTTGAACAAATCTGACTTCCACTGGATAGTGCAAGAAAAATCTATTATTAATTATAATAGAAAAAGCATTATCTGCCCAAACAACAAAATATAACTTACACAGGGTACTCAAAATTGCATTCAATTCACTTCAGAACTGAAGTGAAAAAATATGTTTCAGGTTGACATCTGGGAAGGGGCAAAGAAGGACTTTGAAACAGGTAACTTGAGACTGTCTTATGTGCTAACCTACTACACTACACTGCTTAAGTAGATGAGATTCAGTGTGTGCTTTATAGATGTTGGACAAGTGGTACTGTAGCATTGTTGTCCCGTTTTTCATCGATTTGCTTGATCAGGCACCAGTAATGTCTCCATTGTGAGACTTGTTACTGTTTTTGGCATATCGAACACACCACGGGTAGCTTGCCAGGCTCTGCAGTGAGGGCGGGATACTCTTGGTAGCTTGCCAGGTTTGGACAAGTACTTAGAAAATTTTAAAGCACCATACCAAACAATTTAGACTGTGTTTACTGAACATATATATTACAAACTGGGCAGAGAAGGACAGAATAATGCCTTCTATGATTTTTTTCCCTCTCAAAGAGCCCAGCAAGCTACTGAGAGTATCCTACCCACATGGCAGAGCCTGGCAAGCTACCTGTGGTGTATTCGATATGCCAAAAACAGTAACAACAAGTCTCACAATGAAGAAGTTACTGGTGCTCACTAGAGCAAATCGATGAACAATGGGATGACAGTGCAGTGCAGTGCTTTTTTTTTTAACTATTGTTGAATCATTGTGAGATCCTAATCATGAGCAGCTTTGTAAGGGTCTATCTCACAGATGATTCAATGTAATAATTAATAATAATAATAAGAAGAAGAATCGATGTGCTTATGTGGATAGAACTGCAGAGTATTTAGTTAGTGAAATCAGTAAGGAGAGGGACAGACACAGAGTAATCTCTCTTATATGTGGAATATAAAGAAACATAGGGAAATAACAAATGTACAAAAGAAAGAAAGACTGATAATTTGTCTTTAGTAGAAAGCTTTCTACAGGAAGGAGGCCCAAGGAAGAAGCAGGACAGAGGAAATACTGAGGCAACAGTGGAATGAAGTGGACACTGGTGGACTGTGTGATGCTGGAATGTTTTATGTATGAAAACCACAGTGACTAAAATAAAAAAATAAATAAAAGCATCTATTGCATAATAATTTGCATCTTGGAATCTGATCAGCTTTTAATCATGTATGAGTTTATAGGAAAAGAATTTCAAATACTAAAAAAAATCTGCTTTAATTCATTTGGCCTTGAAAATTATTTGGGGTAAAAAATTCAACTAAAGGAAGATCCTGGCATAGAGAAAAGAGTGGCTTAAACTTGAAAATTTCAGAAAGAAATCAGGAGAAAGGAAAAAATAAAGATCACAGAGGCCAATTCTGCTGCAATCTGAGACCAACAAGTCCAGAATGGAGTAGAGAGCTCTAGGCCTCTGGGGACAGTTTATCAGGAAGAAAAACTGATGTGATTTTGAAATCCTTGAAAATTTGAAAATAATATTACCAAATATGTAAACTATACAATGGGGTATTTCAGTATAATCAAGGAAAGCAATCAGAAGTTAAGCAAGGAAATAGTTGACAATTATAAAGTCCTGTAGAAATAGAAACATGCAAATAAGGGAATTAAATTTAGTTTACTATTTAGTTCCATAATTAATAAGCACAAAATTGGGATAATTTGAGGATTGACTACATATTTAGCCAAAATTAGGATATAATTGTGGTGTAAGAATGACTGGTGGGAAGCAGCTGTAGGAGTAGTACTTTTAATGGTATTAAATATTAGTTTATCATGATTGAGAGGAAAGAGATGATTTCTAAAATTATTAAATTAAGAAATTGCAATATAAGCATTTAATTCAGAAATATGGATGAAATACAGATGAAATAAATGAAAATGTTCGCAACTGGAACAGGGAATGCTGAATTTCGGAAGGAAGTTCGAGTCCATTTGCACTTCTATAACTGAGTGCCATGTATTGGGCAGTTCCTAGACGAAAGACATTATTTTTTCATAGTTCTGTTGTCTGGAAAGTCCACAATCAAGTTGTTGGCAGTTGGATGTCTATTAAGAGTTCTATTTTCGGTATATATGTTGGTACTTTTCCCCTGAGGACTAATCCCTCTCTATGACTCTACCTTCTAATATCACCCTGTAGGATAACATTGGTATGTCACTTCTCCTTGACCACAGGGAACTTAGGCTTATTGGGTTACACCCATTACAGTGCTCCTGAGTCACTCCCATTCCTCTGTGTTTATCTTTAACCTCTTCTCTGTGTTCTGCTTCCCCAACTAGTTAATCACCGATTTCCCCTAAGCAGTACCTGTGACTTGTAAAGTCAAATTCCTCAGAAATCTCTGGATTTGTATTTGTAAGTGAAATAATTGCTTTTTTCCTTCCCTTATGTCCTTTTGCATAACTTACTTTCGAGAAATGTCCTTTTAGACACAGGAAGACAGTTGATGCTATGCTTTTGTAACTTGGGAGTTGACTCCAGATAATATTCACTCCTGGGCAAATGTTTTCTTGACTTAAGCCTCTGTTGCCCTTAGTTCCTAGCACCTTAAAAGCATGGCCTTGATGAGGGACTGGATGGACCCAGGTCAAGCTGTGGGCTACCCTGGCATCAAAATGGGCCAGGCCAAGAGCCATAATCTAAGTTATGAGCATGGTCATGGACAAATTCTGTCGTGATCCACAGAGTAACAACTGGATTAGGACCCTGCTAAGGTTAGGAAAGACTAATCTGGCGTGAGCGCTGTAGTATGGGATCTATAGTGAGATGTCCCCAGGAGAGCCACTCTACAAGCTTAATGTAATTCTTCGTGTGTTCCTACAAAATGACTAGAAAGATTATTTAGAAGTAAGTAAATGTAAGATGGCTGTTGGGCTAAGGAACAGAGAAACATACTCCTAGGTGGTATTTCACCCTTCAGCGAACTCCTGGCTGCAGGAGCTTATTTTAGAAGAGCTTCCCTAGAATGAAGGGCTTTAATGTGTTGATTGTATGACCTGACCTAGGTGTCCTTGGAATGATTGGAGATTTTGGTGCTAGACCACGGCTGCGAGATGAGACAGAGTGCAGAGAGACTAGCCTGGGGCACAGAAGGAATATGGGAGTGGGTGAGACTGGAAAGAGGCAGAGCGAGACAAGATTGGAATAAACAGCAACTGATCACCAACCAGCCTGGCGACCCTGTTCCCTCCTTTATGCGTCTGCTGGCAGCGACTGCAGGCTGTCAAGGCCACTGAACTCACATGGTGGGTGAGAGAGAACATGCTGCCCCCTCCCCTCACTTATTTATTTTGTGATTACACATCTGATATCATGAATTAACATATGAATTGTAAACTCAGAATAATTAACCCATGAAAGAATTTCTTTTACAAATCTATAGTGCTGTAGCTCTGTAGTCCTGGTTGTTGATCAACAATTAGCTCTAGTAGGCACCAGTAATGTCTCCATTGTGAGACTTGTTCTTACTGTTTTTTTTTTTTTTAAGTTCCAATAATTTTTTTTTTTATTGAATCATTGTGAGATAGTTACAAGCTTTCATGTTTGGGTTACAATCACACAATGATCAAATACCCATCCGTCCACCAGTGCCCATTCCCCACCACCAATGTCCCAGGTATACCCTCCCTTTGCCTCCACGGCAGACAATATTCCCCATACTCTCTCTTGACTTTTGGGCATTATGGCTTACAACACAGATACTGAGAGGTCACCATGTTTGGTCCATCATCTACTTTCGGCACACATCTCCCATTACAACTGATTCCTCCAGCCATCATTTTCTTAGTGATCCCTTCTCTATTCCATCTGCCTTCTCTCCTCCAGTCATGAAGCAGTCTTCCAGCTATAGGGCAATCCTCCTGGCCCTTGTATCTACTGTCCTTGGGTGTCAGCCTCATGTAATGTTATTCTATACTCCACAAATGAGTGCAGTACTTCTATGTCTGTCCCTCTCTTTCGGACTCATTTCACTTAGCATGATACTCTCCATGTTTATCCATTTATAAGTAAATTTCATGACTTCATCTCTCCTAACAGCTGCATAGTATTCCATTGTATAAATGTACCAAAGTTTCTTTAACCAGTCATCTGTTCTAAGGCACTTGGGTTGTTTCCCAGATTTTGGCTATTGTGAACAGTGCTGCGATGAACATACAGGTACAGATGTCATTTCTACTGTGCTTTTTTGCATCATCAGGATGCATCCTCATGTAAGGCAAATGCCTGACCCGCTGTGCTATCTCTCCAGTCCTTACAAATCTATATAAGTATTAATTTTGAAATTTTTATTTTATTTTTTTAAATTCAGCAATATTTTCTAATATTAGCAAAAAATTTAGTTCTTGGGGTCATACTGCTATTCAGTGGAACTATTTTAAAAAGATTTTGTCATTTCAATGATTTAGTAAGAAATTAATAAAACAATTATAATGAAATAAAATAGATTTGTTGAGCATCAGGACCTACCTGAATAGACTAAATGGCTGAAATATCGGAAAAACTTAACAAGAAAAATCTAGAATTATTTTATTTCAGACACAAATACGGTCCAAATTTATTAAAGTTTGGAAAAATTTTATAAATAGCAATAGAAGGAATATTCCTAAGTGTTCTATGGTCCTTGTCTTCATTTGATTATGCTTAGTTTATGTTCCTGTCTTCCAGTCATTTACTCTGTAGTTTTACCCAGTGACATAAATTGTGTTTGAACAGTCAATCTAAACTTTTAAACTGGCCATTTTGGAGGGTCCCTTGTCTCTTTTCCTAAGAATTCATTATTTTGGGACCTGACTTATTGCACTCATTAAGTCCTTTGATCCATATGACATTTTCCAGTAAGGAAAAGAGACAGTTAAGTAGCCGAACCGAAAATGTGTCGACTTACCATGCCAAAACTCTCACATCTAGTAAGAGTGCTTATGGCTTTTCTATCACTGATTCTGGTTTCTACTTCTAATACTTAGGTCATTTTAATAGTTAATTTATGCCCTTCATTCCTGTTCTTCTAATTTTCAAAAAAGGCAACATTATACAGGAGGAATATAAACTTTAGAATCTGTTTAAGGTCAAGGTCAAATAGTAAATGCAAAACTTCTCTACAAAGCAACATTGTATCACTTGTCTCCAGTGGGTGCCAGTAACGTCTCCATCTGTTCCTGTCGCGTGCAAGTGTAACCCAATGATATCTGTTCGCTCCAGGAACAGGAAGAGCCTCAAAACATTCATTCAGGGTTTTGACGAAAAAATCTGACCGTCTCATAGGTGGGTGGCCACTTGGTCTTTTGACATTCCGTGGTCAGTCACAGTTCTAGTCCAGCGGTCGCCTCTGAATTGTATTACATGTACGGCCCATCTGATTTTTGACACTTTGGCAAAGGAGACAGAGTCCCTGATGATTGACCATCAACGGAGGTTGGAACTCCAGATTCCTTCTCTCACTTGAGTGGAACGTGATACTCCTAGCATGGCTCTTTGATTCCTCTTTGGGATACCCGAATAGCGTTCTCATCCTGTTTTCTTAGGGCCCAGGTCTCTGAGGCATATGTTAGTGCAGGAAGAATGGTGGAGGCGAAAAGATGTGGCTGGAACCGGAGGTTTTTCGTCCTCTTAACCACTTCTTTGATGCTCTTGAAGGTGTTCCACACTGCTCTCTTCCTCCTACGCAGTGATATATTCGATATCAAATTATTCTGAGCACTATACTGAAACCTTGTTTGTTTTTAGCAAGTTAGAATAGGAGGAGAATGTGTTAATTTGAATGCAAAATCAAGCTGATCAAATTTTTATGAATCTTATGCATAAAAGGCATACGAGAGCCTAGAATATTCCAACCCTAGGTGTCTTCCCTCCTTTCTGTTGTTCCCTTGAGAAAATCATTATTAAAAAAAGTTCTCACTTGTGTCTTCCATCTTTCAAGGCTGTAGTTGCTGCTGGGGGTGGGGTATGTGTGTGTGTGTGTGTGTGTGCATGCGCAGATAATACGCACATGCATGTGTGTGTGGGAGTGTGTGTCTATAAGGAGACTTGATTGGATGCATGCATCATCTACTTTTCTTGTGTGATGTAATATTCAGAAAATAAAAGCATATGTAATTGCTTGCTTTGTCATGGAAGCTAAGAGTGAGGTTTTTTCCAATTATTTTTAATTATTTCATCAAATTAAAAGAATTAATTTTGAGATAAAAATGTTTCAAGGTTTGTTAATTACTTGAAACATTTTCCTGAAAATGTCCTGAAACATTTTCACCATGCATGCCATGTTTATAACTTACACTATTTGCTAAAAAAGCATCAGTGGAAAGATAAAATTATTCAAAAGTCTTGTTTCTAAAAGACCAGGTAACTGTTTAATCTTAAGAAATCTATACATTGAAAATATTGCATCAGCAAGTCCAATGGGATTATCTTGATGAGAATATCTTCTGGTTAATGTAAACATGTGTACACATTTCTCAAATATACAGTTTCTGAATATCATTTGGGATGCTTTGCATTTCATATTATAAAAAGCACCGTAGTGCCTGTTTATTTATTTATTTATTTTTATTGAATAACCATAAGCTACACTTATAAAGCTTTCATGTTTGAGTTTCAGTCATACAATGATCGAACATCCATCCCTCCACCAGAGCACATTTTCCACCACCAATTCCCCCAGTACCCTCCCTCCCCCATCCCACTCCTCCCCCAGCCTCTATAATTTCCCTCTTACTCTCTCTCTACTAATGGGCAGTATGGTTTGCAATACAGATACTGAGAGGCCACCATGTTTGGTTCTTTATCTACTTTCAACACACACTTCTCATTCTGTGCGATCCCTCCAACCATCACTGTCTTAGTGATCCCTACTCTATTCCAGCTGCCTTTTCACCCAGCTCATAAGGCAGGCTTCCAACTGTAGAGCAATCTTCATGGCCATGTCTCTACTGTCCTTGGGTGTTAGTCTCATATTATAATATTTTATATTCCACAAGTGAGTGCAGTCATTCTATGTCTTTCTGACTCATTTCACTTATAATGATACTCTCCATGACCATCCACTTATAAGCAATTTCATGACTTCATCTTTCCTAACAGCTGCAAAATATTCCATTGTATATGTAGATGTACCAAAGTTTCTTTAACCAGTCATCTGTTCTTAGGAAGTCGGGTTGTTTCCAGATTTTGGCTATTGTAAACAGTATGCATTGAACATACAGGTGCAGATGTCATTTCTACTGTGCTTTTTTGCAGCCTTGGGATATATTCTCAGAAGTGATATTCCTGGGTCAGATGGAAGATCAATTTCTAGTCTTTTAAGGAATGCCCATATAGTTTTCTAAATAGTCTGGACCAGTCAGCATTCCCACCAACAATGAAAAAGAGTCCCTTTAGGAATATATCCCGGGGAGGCAAAAAAGTATGACATCTGTACTCTTATGTTCATTTGCAGCCCTGTTGACAATAGCCAGAATCTGGAAAAACCAGAGTGCCTGAGAACAGATGACTGGTTAAAGAAACTTTGGTATAGCTACACAATAGAATACTATGCAGCTGTTAGAAAAGATGAAGTCATGACCTTTGCATGTAAGTGGATCAACATGGAAGTATCATGCTAAGTGAAATGAGTGAAAAAGAGAGAGATAGACATAGAAAGATTGCACTCATCTGTGGAATATAAAGTAACAGGATGGGAGACTAGCACCCGAGAATAGTAGAGATAAGTATCAGGAGGTTGGCTCCATAGCTTGAAAGCTGGCCTCACACGCTGAAGGAAAAGGCAGCTCAGGTAGAGAAGGGAACACCAGGTAAAGTGTGGTTGGAGGACCTGCTTGGGATGGGAGATGCATGCTGAAAGTAAGGCCACTCAATGTCTCCAGTGCAAACCACAACACCCAAAAGGAGAGAGAGAGAACAAAAGGGAATGCCCTGCCACAGAGGTGGGGTGGGGTGGGGGGATGGAGTAAAGGGGTGGGAGGGATACTGGCATCATCAGGGGTGGGGAATGGACACTGGTGGAGGGATGGGTACTCGAGCATTGTATGACTGAAACACAAGCATGAAAGTTTGTAAGTCTGCAACTGTACCTCACGGTGATTCACTAATAAAAAAAAAAAGAAGGAAAGAGAGTTCGCTTCTCCCCACATCTGTGCCAGCACTGGTTGTTCTTGTTCTTTTTGATGTCTCTGTGGTGTGAGATAAAATCTCAGGTTGTTTTGATTTGTGGGCTAGTGCCTGTTTCTTAATGTCTACTTTGTTCTGGGTGTGTATATAAAAATAACTGTAGAAAAGTGCCCTTGTTGCAAATTAAAAAATAAGTATGATGGAGGTGCTTGGACGGTCACAGGTAAGATAATTCAATTATTTTGGTTTGTGATTTTTTTGTTGTCAGTAGAGCAGGAGCAGGAAGTCATGAAAGACAAGACTGGTTAGAGAGGAAAATATTGCACTCATTGCTAAGTGCATGTTGAGGATCTTTATTGCTTTGATGACAGTGCTGAAAGGGCAACAAAGACTCCAGCATTTTGGCAGGGATGCCAGGGATCAAACCCAGTTAGGCCTTGTGCCAAGCTAGTGACCTACCCTCTGTACTACTCTCAAGTCTGATAGAGGTCTTCATTTCTTATTTCTGCTTCATATGCATGGTCAAAAGGACAAATAAGAAAAAGTAACTATTAATTTAATACCCAGCTTTGTAGCATATATAGTTAAGGTCTCTTTCCTCTTCTATTTGGAAAGATAAACCACAAAAATTGTAATATAATGATATGGAAATAGTGTGTGCATTTCCTGATAGAGACTGATGTATTCCCAAGAGAATCTGGGAAAGGTAACCTTTTGTCTAGCTACTGTGTTGTTATACTTTTATGAAGGGATTAACATTGATTTGGGTTTTGATTAAGTATTTAGAAGTGGTGAATAGATTTTTGATGGAGGAAGAATAAAAGTTTATTGAATTGGAAGGAATTGAGGATTGTTTTTTAAGAAAACTCATAGAAGATAAATAGATCATAAGGTTTAAGGTTAGGGTGGGTTTTAAGTTTCACATAAAAAAATTAGAGATATTTTTTGGGAAGTACGGAAGATGAAGGAATAGAACTTATTAAATACTGAACGAGACTTAGAAAAATAGGAATCCTATTGTAGTGCTTTTTGAGGTAGTTTAGGAAAGATTTGAATATGGTATTCTGACTGAGGATGGTAGCAGTGGAAGTGAAAAAGGAAACTTCTAAGTAGGAGCCATACCTGGGTTTGGTGGACAGGGATTAGAATTTGTTAGATTATTACATTGAACAACAAAGGACATGACAGAAAAGAGAAAACAACATATGACAGAAAAGAGAAAACAACATTGTTTACTAGAGATGGGACGTGTTTTTTTTCTTTTTTTAGCTACATGAATTTAAAATAGAGTTGAATATTTTCTAAAAATGAGAAAATATATCTGATTGGCAGGTTAAAATATGAAGCTGGAGCACTACTACCCATAAATCACCAGGAGACAAATCTTTTTAGGAGCTGGATAAGTAATACAAAATATGTTCATTAAAACACTCAATAACCAGATTTAAATGCTTGAATGAGTTACCATTGCCATTGCAATAAAATTCACACCCTAAAATGGCATTGGAATCACATATCTGCATTCTATTTCCTTTCATACAACTCTTATTTTTGCTTTCTGCAATTCAGGAGCAAAGGCCTTACTCCTCCAACATTTCAAATATTTTCCTGTCTCAGAGTTTTTTTTTGTACCTGTCCCGTTATTCCCCCAGCCTTTCTTATAGGTATCTCTCTTCTTTCAGAATTAAGTTGCCATGCCACACTTTTGAAAAGTCTTCTTTGGACAGTTTTCTATTTAGTTTTTACCAATTTTGGGGCCAACGTGGCAGTGCGATGGGCTTACTCCTGGTTCTTCCTCCTGGGTTTTGGTGACCACAGGGAACTGGGGACTAAACAAGGCAAGCACTCTGATCTCTGTATTTTCTCTCTAGCCCTATACTTATTTGATTCATATGCTTAACATAATTTAAAATTACTACAGTCATAGATTTGTAGAGATTATTAGCTAAGAAGATAACTTTCTTGTTTGGATTGAGAAGAATCACATGTATTCCCAAAACAGTATTTGAAACAGAACTATTAAAAGTGACATGATCAGAATAATACTAATCTATGGCAGGAGATAATGGTTGGAATTTGTTGGGTTGCAACATGGGAAGCTTCATAGTTATTATCTTAAGTCATCCTCATTCACAGAAAGCAAGGAAATAGAAATCACTCCATATTTGTAGGTGGTAGATTTTTGTTGGGTGTTTTGTTTTAGAGTCACACTCTGAGATGCTCAGGAACTAGTCCCCAGGGTTACTCCTGGCATGAGCTCCAGCCCCTTGAGAAATCTTCCTGTAAAAGAGCTTACTTTAGAAGTTTGTCTTTGGTGACTGCATAATGAGTCATTTCCTGTGTCTGCCAATTCTTCAAAGTATAGAAAGAGGCCTAAACTGGATTCAGTTATGTATACTCTCCAGATGGTCTTAAAATCATTTTCTCAAGGCTATGCCCATAGAGTGGTTTCTGAGAGTGTCAAAGGCAAGAGGAATGCATAGTCCAAGGACAGGGGATGGCGAATCACCTCCTCTGGCCAAGGTCTATTGTATAGGTCTGTGGGTAGCCCTTTTCTCTTGATTTTGGCCTTTGCCAACAGGATTCAGATGGAATATACCAAGGGAGTTTCTGTAATTTCACCTGGAATTCACATTAAAATAACTAGGCAAAATTGCTTTTTGCTATTCAATAAAAATGATTTAAGTTATAATAAAAAGAAAGCAATGGCAATTAGGAAGAAGATGATTTTTTCGAGAAAAGTCTTTTGGGTAGAGATGACCTCTGAGTCTTTGGCTTTGGGTGAAGTTTGTAGAATAAATAAAATTTTTATAAGGTGATATATGAGGAAAGTTTCTAGGTAAGGAAAAATCAATAAATAAATGCTCAGAAGTAGTGTTTATAGAGAGTGTGTGTGTTTATAGAGAATGATAATAATCCAAACATAGTTGTTTACAATTTTCTTTGATGAAGGCTGTAAACCAAAAGCTGGGGAGAGAGATTGAGATCATGGATAACAAAAATCACAACATATAAAAAATATTGTATGTTCCTGGTGAGGGGAACATGACTCAGGGTAAAGCAAAATAGTTTGCATACTTGAGTCCTGAGTTTGATATACTGAAAAATATTATCATGTTCCTATTAGTCACCTTGCAAATTGCTTTTCAACAAATGAATTTTCTATGAGGTGATATGCAGTTGGTTTAGTGCATTAAGTTGATCTGAATTTCCCTCTTGAGACTATAGAGTTGTCATTTATTTCAACCCATCACTGATGCATAAGTAAGCAAATGCAGAAATGAGAAAGGCAAGCACCTGCAGAACAGATAAAGGCAGAAATTTAAAATCTATCAATGGCTGTTTATGCAAAGAACAGCAAAGACTAGGAAGCTTTCAAAGGCCAGATTCACAACTCCATTGGTAATTTTTTCCTTAAATTTTAAAAGGTCTGTGTGTTACATTATAATTCAGGAAGTGAGATAACTTGAAATGGAGAACAAAATCAGTGAATATTGAAATTAGAAACATCTGGCAAGTAGATAAAAAAGAGCTATGTTTTGGCTAAAAGTTGGGTGGAACAAACTGTAAGGAGAGAATTAAGAATGAGATGGGATCTAGTGAGCAAGAAATGCACACCATGTGCATGGGAAAAGCAAATACTTTAGAGTTACAGGCTTTGAATTTTAAAGCTTTGTTATCTAATGACTGAATGACACCAATTATACATTGGCCTGAGCAAGACAATTAAACTTTCTGAATATCAGATATATTCAGCTGCTACGGTTGTTCAACTTGATGTTATATTGTATATAACATTTCTGACACTTTTATTGGAACTCAATAAAAGATAATCATTTTCCTCCTTTTTCCATTTCTTTTTCACATAATAGTTTAGTTGCTGAGCTTCTTCACTAAAAATATTGCTAGTAAATCACACACCATTTTGATTCACAAAGTCAGGAAGAATTGACCTACTAGATATCCACCCTGTTCTCTGGATGTCTTTTCGCATTTGATCTGGGTAAAGACCAAATTTCATCTGAAGTTTACAAAACATCTTCCGCTTGTTATTTTAAAATATATATTTTTTTCAATTTAATTTTATTTTTATAAAATTGTTCACAATGATTTATTACATTCAGTATTCCAACACCAATCACACAACCATTGAATTTTCCTAACACCATTATTTTCAATTTTACCAGCCACCACCCAAGCCTGCCCCAGTAGCAGGCCCTAAATAATTTATTTTATATTGCTTGTTATGAATAATTTTTGAGAAATGATCAAAAATACTTCCTTATAGAATAAAGTGTGTGAAGATTGTTGGATTTCACCCTACAGCCATTAATCCCTTGTATAAGCTATTACTAAAATGTGGTTGGTGGTGGAATATGTGCACTGGTGAAGGGACGGGTGTTCAAGCATTGTATAACTGAGACTTAAACCTGAAAGCTTTGTAACTTTCCACATGGTGATTCAATAAAAGAATAAATAAAATAAATAAATAAATAAAATTAAGAGGTTAAGCTCTATGTGTTAATATTTTCTTAATCGATATTGGTTGCCTTTTACTTTACATCCATCTACTCCTGGTATCTCCCTGGTGTAGAAATTGAGATGTCATGTGGCTGCAATGTATTCCAGGAATTCTAAAATTTTGAATGAGCTAATACATCATCATCATAATCACCATCATCATCATCATCCCGTTGATTGTCAATTTCTCGAGTGGTCTCTGTAACATCTCCATTCATCCTAGATAATATATTTGTCCCAGTTAATACATTTGTCCCAGCTAATACAGCTGAAGTTAAATTTTTTTTTTTTTTGCTTTTTAGGTCACACCCGGCAATGCACAGGGGTTACTCCTGGTTCTGCACTCAGGAATTACTCCTGGTGGTGCTCAGGGGACCATATGGGATGCTGGGAATCGAACTTGGGTCAGCCGCATGCAAGGCAAACGCCCTACCCGCTGTGCTATTGCTCCAGCCCCTGAAGTTAAATTTTTAACTGGTTGGTGATTTTGGGATACGAAAGAATCTATGCAGCTTTTTGATCTCTTTTGAAATTTACTTATGAGTCTCTGGATCATGGCCAGTTAATGAGCTTATATGGCACCAGAGGCAGTTCATGGCCCGACTGTCAGGCTTCTGAAAGAACTGGAAGATGGGGAGAATTAGCCCATTCCTGACTCTGTGAGAGCCTGAAGATTGCAGTTACAAAACCTGCATACCTGAGTTTTTCAACAGACTTATTTTTGGATGAGACTCATCCTATCCTGTGGCAGTGGAAAACTCCATATTGCAATCACTGCCGTGGTCATTGCTGGACTCCACAGACTCAGGACAAGCCTCATTCAGGAATAAAATATATTTTTCTACATGTGTTTACTAGATGTTTTGAGAGCTGTAGGAAGGTATAAAAGATGTGAAAGAATTCCAAGGATTATATAGACTTTCCATTAAAAAAATAAGAAATCTTTTATTACTGAAATCTCTAGGTTATAATCAGGATTATCAAAAAGGCTTTTGTAAGGAACGGATAATAGAATTTTTATTTTTATACTCAATTAATAACATAAACTCAAAGTTCTTTGTAGGAAAATTTTATACTGTCTTCACTGATAAAGTCTTTATTCTTATAAATTCTTTTAAGAACTTATTTGGAAACTGTGTTTCACAGTTTTGTCAATATCTCAGAATAAGTCCATCTATTCACTAGCAATACAATAGAAATTCAGACTTGGTCTTAATGATTCAAAATAAATGTTTTTTCTTTTGTGCCTTTTACTAATATACTTTTCCTAATATTGTCTCTGGCTCAAAACATTGCTTCTGCACAAGTCACCTTTTTCTTGACTATTTTTCTATTTACCACTAATGGCTAAACTGTTACTTTTTCAATGAAGCCTTTTTAAAAACGTTTTCAGTGGAATTTTAGTTCATTTTCCTGTTTTTCAAAATATGATAGAACTCTCTTATAGCAGAGTTTCTAAGTTAGTCTATTAGTGTTAATTATTGTGATGATAGCAATAATCAGTTCCTCTAAATATCTATTCTTTCTCTCCCCCTCCCTTCCTTTCTCTCTCTCTTTCTCTCTTTCTCCCTCTCTCCCTCCCTTCCCCATCCCACTCCTCCCTTCCTCACAGTCACTCCCAGCTCAGTGCTTGAGGGTTGTTGTCAATGGTGCTAGAAGGATCATGTGGTGCTAGAATATTATACAAGGGGCTCTCGGTCTTTTGAGAAATCTCTTCAGCCCCATCTCAAGACTCTTAACATAAATCTATTTTTTCTAAACAAGACAGCATTAACAAATTCCAGTAATGAGGGTGTGTGTGAATTTATCTCTTAGTGTCTACCATTCAACCCACTGGAAAATTTGCTGCATTGTTAAGCACCAAAAGATGTCTCACGTGTTTAATAGTGACTAAATCCATGAGGTAATGATATACAAATTTTACAGAAGTCAAATTACTGATGACTTAACTATGTCTTTTTGATAAGAAGACACCTGTGTGATATTGTTCTTTGGCCTCATTTTAAATTTAAACATTATATCTGCAAAATCAACGGTCCTGTTCATGAAAGGAAAAGGTAGCACAAAAGACCAAGATCAGACAAAAAGAAAAGATTATTTCTGGGTAAGAGCTGGTAACAACGGCTAAGTGGGAATTCTTAATGCATTCTCCTGTGAGGGGAGGTGTCAATGACAATGATAGATGGAACTGGCCATGCAATTAATATTCCTCATGCTATTGGCATATCCTAGATATTCAAGCAACTGAGCATGCAGAAATGTTTATTTTCAACTCATGACATTTTATTCCTGAAAAAACAAATGCAAAAGATTGCAGCTCAGTGTTTTCACATAGTTGGAGAGAATAAAGGAAAATTCATCTCATTTCCCAATGTCTGGTCTTTTCAGTCTTTAAGACAGGATGAAAAACATCTGTTTTGATGTTCTAATTTGTCTCATTATCATTTCTTACCAGCTATAAAAACTATTTACTTTGCATTATATGCACCCAAACACACAGATACTTGTAGATGTTGTCTATCATTTTACTTTCTAAATTTTTATTTCTAATGCTAGTTGAATTGCAGAGGATATGAGTTTTACTATCAGATATGAAGGTGTGTATTTTGATCTTAGCCCATATACTTTCTAAATAGATAAGCCTTGTAAATCTATTTGAAAATAAATAGAAAATATGAAATAAAGATTCCTTGTAGGGCTTGTTTGAGAATTACAAAAATCTATGTATTTAAAAGGCCAGGCACACAGTTCAGTATATGTTAGCTACCTTCCTCTCTTTATTTACCTTTTCCAAAGGTTGATTGACAGCACTGGCTAAATTTGAACTGCCAACAGAAGCTTTTCTTTGTGCTCCCAGTGTAAGAAGAATCATAATTTGCATTAAAACTCTTATTTAATTGAGAAACCATGTCCATAAACAAAATATACATTTTCTTTAAAAATGTTATTATTAAATTTTTCATATTACTATATAAAATGTGAATTATTTCCTTATATTTATTTTATTATATATTATATATAGTACATATAATATACTATCTATATAACTATATGGACTAGAGCTATAGCACAGGGGGTAGGGCATTTGCCTTGCATGCGGCCGACCTAGGGTCAATTCCTGGGCCCCTCTCGAAGAGTCTGGCAAGCTACCGAGAGTATATAGCCTGCATGGCAGAGCCTGGCAAGCTACCCGTGGTGTATTCGATATGCCAAAAACAGTAACAACAAGTCTCACAATGGAGACATTACTGGTGACTGCACGAGCAAATTGATGAGTAATAGGACGAGAGTGCTACAGTGTTATATAACTATCTATACAATATATAATATGAAATGTATTACATAGAAAGACTAAATTTACTCCTGTAATATACTCTAAAGAAACTAGCATTGTCTACTATTTTAAAAATACATTTTTTAGGTATTTATAATAAGAGTATTTATACTAAGGTATTTATAACATCATTATCATCATCATCATCATCATCGAAATTCTTGAGCAGTCTCAGTAATGTCTCCATTCATCCTAGCCCTGAGATTTTAGAAGCCTCTCCTTACTTGTCCTTCCCAACAATACCGCATTGGAGGCTCTTTCAGGGTCAGGGGAATGAGACCCAGCATTGTTACTGGTTTTGGCATATTAATACACCATAGGGAGTTTGCTAAGCTCTCCCATGTGGGCAGGAAACTATTGGTAGCCTGCCGGTTCTCCCAGAGGGAGAAGTAGGTTAAAAGATGTCACGCAAAGCGGCTGCGTGGTTTCAGGAGCTTGCTTTTAAGTCTCTAGATATTGGCCGTTGGTGGGATTACACAGCGCCAGGGGCAGTCCCTGGGTGTGACTGCCTAGCTACTGGAAAATGGGAAATCTTGGCGGAAGAGGCCTAGTCCCGATCCGAGCAGGTTTGGAGGTCTCAGCCCTGGGTCCCACACACCTGGGTTCCTCTGCCGCACCTTCATTCGTGAGGCTCGTCTGAACATGTGGAGAGGGCCCTTGGGCATGGCTGTGGCTAGGCTCTGGAAGTCTTCAGCCACCGGAAGCTCTCTTCGGGGCGGGGAGGGAAGCTGGAGCCCATCCCCTCCGAGGGGCCCTGGGGAAGATAGCCAGGCATGAAGGCCGGATCTTATAACAAGATCTATGAAATGTTAACCAAAGTATCTACCTATAGGTTAAAAAAAAAATCCTAGAAGCAACACTAATTTTACTATTTATAAATTCAATCGCTATAACATTTTCTATTAAAAATTGAACATATTTAGATATATGCAATAGATTATGTGTTTTATTATTTCGAAGAAAGATCAGAATGGGTGGAAACTAATTAAGAGTCAAGTCTTAAAATCATAAACACTCGCACATACCAAAGAGCATACAAAAGAATGAAAATAAAAGCTCAGTGCCTAATTAAAACTCATGCTATCTAATTATGCTTTAAACAGTACATAATTAAAACATGCATATATTTAGTAGGCTCTTTTCTTAAAGTGAAATGTGTTTCAAATAGGAAGCAAATGAGAACTTGGGCTGTTTACAAAAAGACTACACCAAATCTAAAACTTTTCCTCATTGAGTGTGATTCAATTAAGTTTAACAATATGTCTTGTATTAAAAAACAAACAAACAAACAAACAAAAACACCCGTGAAACTAAGACTTCCCTGATCCTTTTGTATGCCATTTTGAATGGACACTTTGGTTCTGTATTTTAGAACAGAGTTTTTGCATTCTTCTAATTTAATGACGATGTCCCCCAAGGGCTGGATGCTTCTTTAAGATTTGGGTGAAATTTTCCCTAAGTGTCCCAGAATCTGTTAGGACAGACCTGGTCTTCTTAAGAATGTAAAATATAAGGAGGAGAGGGACAGAGAAGGAGAGAAATCAGGGGTGGAAGTAAGAAGATGAGGGAAGAGAGGGAGAGAGAGCACAGAGGGGCTGCTTTCCTTTGCACTCGGCTGACCTGGGTTGGATCCTTGTCTTTTCCTTGGTACCCTGACCTCAGCCAGGAGTAAATTCCAAGCAAAATGGCAGAAGTAAACCCTGAGCATTGCCAGATGTGGTTTCCAAACCAAAACCAAACAGCAACAGCAAAACCTCCAAACAAACAACAAGAAGAAGGGAGGTATAGGGAAGCAGGGGCCAAGGGCCTCTGATAAATCAGTAGAGGGAGTGGGATAGCCAAACATTCAAACCACAGAGACAACAATAATGAACACTGGAGATCTAAACTGTCACTGTCACTGTCATCCCGTTGTTCATCGATTTGTTCGAGCAGGCACCAGTAACGTCTCTCAATGTGAGACTTATTGTTACTGTTTTTGGCATATCCAATACGCCACGGGTAGCTTGCCAGGCTCTGCCGTGCGGGCTAGATACTCTCGGTAGCTTGCCGGGCTCTCCGAGAGGGGTGGAGGAATCGAACACAGGTCAGCTGCATGAAAGGCGAATGCCCTACCACTGTGCTATTGCTCCAGCCCGGAGATCTAAACTATGGCAACCAAATTTAATATGTGTTAAGGTATCAGGTTTGGCTGGTTGGGGATGGTGAGAGCTGGGAGGGACAGGAAACAATGTGGAGGAAAAACTGACACTGGTGGGATTGGTGCTATGACATTATATGTCTAAAACTCGACTATCAATAACTTTGGAAATCATAGGTTTTTATTATTTTATTTTATTTTACTAGACCAGCGCTTTAACCAGCTAAGCCATTGCAGACTGGAGTGGTAGCACAGCGGGTAGGGCATTTGCCTTGCGTGTGGCCGACTCGGGTTCAATTCCTTCGTCCCTCCCAGAGAGCCCAGCAAGCTACGGAGAGTATCCCACACGCACAGCAGAGCCTGGCAAGCTAGCCATGGCGTATTTGATATGCCCAAAACAGTAACAACAAGCCTCACAATGGAGATGTTACTGGTGTCTGCTCAAGCAAATCAATGAACAATGGGACAACAGTGCTATTTTATTTTTGTTTTATTTTATTTTGCTTTTTGGGTCACACCCGGTGATGCTCAGGGGTTGCTCATGGCTCATGTACTCAGTAATTACTCCTGGCAGTGTTTGGGGGACCATATGGGTTGCTGGGAATCGAACCTAAGTCGGCTTCATGCAAGGCAAATGTCCTACCCACTGTGCTATCTCTCTAGCCCCAGTAAATCATAGGTTTTTAATAAAATTTAATTAAAAACGTATATATATCTGTGTATGTTGTGTGTTATGTGTGTATGCTATGGAATTTTATGCATGCAATATATTTATTTCCTCAGGTACTAGGTGCTGTACTAACATTCCATAATTCATTCTAAAGTTTATTTTGTTTTGTTTTGGGGGCACATGCAGCAGTGCTAAGGACTTACTCCTGGCTCTGTGCTCAGGGATCTTTCGTGACAGTACTTAGGGCACCATATAAATTGCCAGGGATTGAACCTGGGTCAGCTGCATGCAAGGCAAGCACACTGTCTGCTGTAATATCACTCTGGTCCCAACATTCCAGAATTCTAGTCACTGTAAGAATGGTTTTACTAAGCCATAGAATTTTGTAGAGTTTCTCTGAATGCTTTAGGACTCCCTTTGAGGGGAGAGGTTAAGAGGTTGCTGATAGAAACAGACGCCCAGTTCCCTACCTTTTCTAGTCAGAACTGCTCAATGGCTTACCTGCTGTCTGCTTTCTTTTTCTTGTTTCCTTGTCAGATTTTGTTAAAAGATTTTTTAGCTGCTCACCAGAGCCTATCAAACTTTATCCTAAATTTTAGGTTATGTCTCTTAGTCCTGAAGTCGTCCGCTCTCCCAATAGTTTTGTTTTACATGATATTGAATTACTAAAGCAACAGTCAGTTACTTTCGGTTGTCTGCATTTTGGGTTTGCTTTCTTTAGTATTCTTCAACTTATTTCTCTACTCTTGCACTCATATAATTGTAAATTAGCTCTAAAATCTCAGTCAGGTTTAATTATTAATTTAAGGCAAGAAATCTTCACAAATAGACCATACTACATTAGGAACATATCTTCTGATGACATATTGAAAGTATGTATACATAAATTATGAGTTTAAACTTCTTAAATCTGATATTTTCAAAGGGCAACCATATTAATAAATTTGTGTTTTCTTATTATAATGTGCATGTTCAAAATTTTTCAATAAAGGAGAAATATTTATTATATTCTTCTCATATATATATATTTTGAATTTTTTCTTTAATTGAATTACCATGTGGAAACTTACAAAGCTTTCAGGTTTAAGTCTCAGTTATACAATGCTCGAACAACTGTCCTTTCACCAGTGCACATATTCCATCACCAAGAATCACAGTTTATCTCCCCCCAGCCCCCACCTCCCCAGACCCCCACCCCACCTGTGTAACTGATAAATTTCACTTTGATTATATTCAATATTTCAACAAAAATCTCACTATTATTGTTTGGAGTTTCTCCCCCCAAAGTTGGACGTGCTGAAAAGAAAGCATTTGATAATTTGTTTTCCATTGCTGAGAATGAAGAGAGTGGCCACACTAGCTGCTGCACGGTTTGGGATTTCTGTATTTTAGTATTTTAGTAACTAAGTCCAGAGAAATATCTGCCAGAAACTGCATCATTGCAAGCTTGTACCTCGCAGCTGCTTTATATTCCACATATGAGTACAATCTTTCTATGTCTGTCTCTTTCTTTCTGACTCATTTCACTCAACGTGATACTTTCCATGTTGATCCACTGATTTGCAAATTTCATGACTTCATGTTTTCTGATAGCTGCATAGTATTCCATTGTGTATATGTACCAGAGTTTATTACCAGTTCTTCTCAAGCTTTTCCAGGAAATTGAAGAAACAGAAACCCTCCCAAACAGTTTCTTATATCTCCCTAATACCAAAAGCAAACAAAGACACCACAAAAAAAGAAAACTACAGACCAATATCCCTGATGAACACAGATGCGAAGATTCTCAACAAAATATTAGCAAATAGAATTCAACAACTCATCAAAAAGATCATACGCCACGACCACGTGGGATTCATCCCGGGGATACAAGGATGGTTTAACATCTGGAAATCAATCAACATAATCCGTCATATCAACAAAAGAAAAGATAAAAATCATATAATCATATCAATAGATTCAAAGAAAGCATTTGACAAGATCCAGCACCTTTTTATGATGAAAAATCTCTCCAAAATGGGTATAGAAGGGGCCTTCCTCAATATAGTCAAAGCCGTTTGTCACAAGCCTATGGCAGCATCATCCTCAATGGGGAAAAACTAAGAGCCTTCCCTCTAAGAACAGGGTGCCCACTCTCTCCACTTCTGTTCAACATAGTACTGTAAGTACTTGCAATAGCGATTAGGCAAGAAAAAGATATTAAGGGCATTCAGGTAGAAAAGGAAGAAATCAAACTCTTACTATTCGCAGATGATATGATACTATACTTAGAGAACCCTAAAACCTCTACCAAGAAACTCCTAGAAACAATAGACTCATATAAGTAAAGTTGCAGGCTATAAAATCAATACCCAAAAGTCCATGGCTTTACTATATGCAAGTAATGAGAGAGAAGAAAGAGACATGATAAAAGCAATCCCATTCACAATTCTGCCTCAAAAAATCAAGGACCTTGGAATCAGCTTAACTAAGGAGGTAAAGGACTTGTATAATGAGTTCTATAAAATGCTACTTCAGGAAATAAAAGAGGACAGGAGGAAATGGAAAGACATCCCCTGCTCATAGATTGGAAGAATTAATATTGTCAAAATGTCAATACTCCCCAAAGCATTGTACAAATTCAACGTGATCCCTGTAAGGATACCCTTGACATTCTTCAAAGAAATGAAGCAAGCACTCCTGAAATTCATATGGAACAAAAGCCCCCACGAATAGCTAAAGCAATTCTTGGGAAAAAGAAAATGGGAGGAATCAATCTCCCCAACTTCAAACTCTTCTTATATATCCTATAAAATTTATGTATCATTTAAGTTTTTGTCTTCTATATCTAGAAAGGAATACTATAGTTAACAACCACAATTGCAATATTTTTTGTACTTAGAATTAATATTGTATAGCTTTAAAGCAAAACATCTTTTTTTTAAAAAAATTGTTTTTAATAGTGAATCATCATGAGGTGTGAGGTACAGTTACATACTTACAAACTTTTGTGTTTGTGTTTCAGTCATACAATGATTGAGTACCCATCCTTCCACCGGTGCCCATTCTCCACCACCAATGATCCCAGTATCCTTCCCACCACCTCCACCCTGTCCCCCACCCCACCCTGCCTCTGTGGCAGGACATTCCCTTTTGTTCTCTCTCTCCTTTTGGGTGTTGTTTTTAGCAATAGAGGCATTGAGTGGCCATTGTGTTTGATCTATAGTCTACATTAGGCATCCATCTCCAAACTGGAGTGGGTCCTTCCAGCACCTTTTGCTTAGTGGTTCCTTCTCTATCTGAGCTGCCTTTCCCCCCCCAGCATGTGAGGCCAGCTTCCAAGCCATGGGGCAAATGTCCTGGTCCTTATTTCTACTATTCTTGGGTGTTAATCTCTCATTCTGTTAAAAAGCAAAACAAAATCTTACAATGACAAATTCCTCTTCTTCCCTTTGATCTCCAAACATTGAAAATTATGCTATATATTATAGATTTTTTCTTTTAGTAGTCACATATTTTAAAGAAAGGTATAGAACATTTCAATGTTTTTTTTCTCAGATAATTATCATTTTCTTAAATTTATTTGATTCCTAAAAGCTTGAGCTCTATTCCAGTTTCTAGTTCTTTAGCCTGAACAACTGTCATTTATAATTCTTGTAGAGATAATTGGTTATAGAGAAATTCTGTAATTTTTCTCTATTAGAATGTCTTTATCTTCTTATTATTCCTAAATTGTTTTTGTTGAATATAAAATAGTAAAATTCCAGGTTGAGTGTTTTTCTCTTTCAAGCACTTTAAAAAATTTTTTCCAACTGTCTCTGAGTTTCCATGGTTTCGGAAGGAAATACATGTAATTAAAATCTCTGTTCCCTGTATTTTACATGTAATTTTCTGCAGTTTGCTTTAAGACTTTTTACTTTGATAAATAATAGAAAAAGATATAATTTTCTTGAGTTTATTCTGTTTGATATTTTCTGAGATTCTTGACATAACTTGTCTTTCATTGAATTTGAATATTTTTAGCGATTGTTTTCCAAATGTATTTTTTCCAGCTTTTCTTTTGTGACTTTTATCACATAGATATAAATCCTTTGATATAACATTGCCTTCCCACCTCTTGAGTTTCCTATGTGAGTGTGTCTTTTACTTCTTATTTTAATATTTTTTTCTTTCTTTTTAGACTGTATTACTTTGGAATCTGTTAATTGTATTTTCTTTTTATGATCAGACTTTCCTAGCTTTTTGTATTTTGGGTAATTTTAGAATATATCTTGAATATTGTGTGAGTATGCTGCAGATTCTTAGTCATATTCTATTCTTTTGGAAAATGTTGAGATCTTATATTTTAGTACATAGTCAACTTGAACAATTTCTATCATCTACAGGTTTAAGTTTAGTTTTGGGTCTGGGATGTGGTTTAGTGATAAGATCTGCCTTTGATCTTTGTCAAAGCAAAAAAAAAAGTATGTGTATTTTGTTTTGCTGTTTGCATGTAAGTACATGGGTGTATATACACACTGTTATATATGTGTATTTATATATGTGTACATATAATAATAAATGCGTGTTTATGCGTGTGTATATACTTATAGAATATTTTATTCTGCTGGTGAAAGTTATTTCACTTATGCACATCTCAATATCTCAGTATTTAATTTGAGATTTGTCTTAGTTAATCCATACTTGTTTTAAAAATCTGTTTTTTTTCTTGCCCATTCTCCTTTATTTTAAAATGATTTTTATATTGGAAAATTTCCTTTTGTCTGTGATTTAAGTTGTATTTTCTTGGGTTTACAATGTTTCTTTTGTATTTGATTATGTGTGTTTTTTATTAAAAATATTTTATTTTTAATATTTATATAAAATATTGTTTTTTAATTTTGTTTATTGATATGGAACTTAATGGTTTCAAGATATTTTTCTTTGAGTATCCAATATATAGAGGAAATCTAGTACTCTGTGACTTTTAGCTTGGTATCTTAGGAGTTTTAGCTTGGAAGTCCTGGGGTTATTCCTGGTGATCCTTGCCTGATTCCACTTTTGCTAAAGGGTTAACCAAATGAAAGACAGGGTGATGGACTGAGAAAGAGTTTTATTGGCAACCAGGGGGCAAGCTGGAAAATGGCAGATTCATGTCCTCAAAGCAACTATCTTATCTTCATGGTCTGCTGAACTGATGATATTGGGTGCTAGAATGAAAAATAAATTCCCTCCTGGACTGGTTTCTTGAGGCACTCTCATCTTATCTGGAAACCTAAACAAAGTAAGGGTTAGGCTTTGAGCAGGAGGGGAAACTGAGGATAAACTGTCCCTGTTTAGACTGTGGGGAAAGGAGAGAAGGTCACACCCAGTTGTGTTCAGGGCTTACTTCTTGCTCTGCATTCATCGATCACTTCTGGTGGGCTCAGGGGACCATATGAGGTGCTGGGTTGTGGGTCTAGGGGACCATATGACATGCTGGGTTTGGAGACTGAACCCCTGGTTGTGTGCATGCAAGGCAAGAGCCCTATCTATTGTGCTCTCTCTAGGGACCCAGGGACAGTTGTTCTTGTCTAATAATAAAATTTAACACATTTTCAGTCTTTGTAGACTATCTTAATATTTATTACTAGAAATATAATGAATTTATTATGTTTTGGAATTGTCACTCATAAAAGTACTGCTTAGAGTGGTTAATGTTTTATCCAAAGAAATATGCCTGCTCAACAGTGGAAATTCCATATTTAGTACCCTGCATAATCTATAATTTGGGGAAATTCTAGTTTTTGTATCTTGAACATTTGTATAAATGTTCTGGACTCTAAGCTCTGAGTCCATACTTAGTGTTTTAGATGCAAACTGCAACTGGTCAATATTCTCATTTTGACAGTCACAGAGAGTTTAAATATTTATTTGAAATTTAATAATAAACTATCTTGTTTAAAAGTCACGAGGAAGGAGTTAAAAAGCAGTAATATTTCTTAAGATTATGAGCAATCGCTTGGGTTCAGGGATAGTTTCATGTGCCAACGTGCCTATGCCAGGAGGTATACAGATTAAATACCTTATCTCTGGGTGTGCCTGTGGGAATGTTTCTTGATGAGATTAGCATTTAAATCGCTGGCCACAGTAAAGTAGATTGCTCATTCCCATGTGGGTATGCATCATTTCATACAATGTGAACCTGAATAGAACAAACGCAGAGAAAGGAGGAATTTAAACCCCCCCCACCCCGTGTGATAATACTCAGTCACTTTAGTCACTGAAAGTGAGAGTGGGTCAACTTAATTCTAGATTAAAAGTCCTGGAAGTATTTGAATTAGAATCACACAACTCAATAGAAATAACACAAGTAACGAACTGATAAGGAAATCTGATGACATTGTGTATATATAACATAAATGCAAAATGTGGTATTTTATGTTCAAAAGGCATTCAAATATCATCTGGCCTCTCCCCTCCCTCATTTTCTGGAGACATGGCACAATTGGCTCTGTGCTCAAGAGTCATTACACAATGTCAAAGATCAAACTAGGGTCAGCCAAGTGCAAGGCTAGAAGTTCAACCCTTGTACTGTCTCTTTGCTCCATATGCAAAAGGCAAAAACTTCCCAGAGACATTGTATGTTGAACCAGTGGAAAAGAATAAGATTCCAACTTCCTCTCCCAATTCTGCTGTTTGTAATTCACTCTTATAGGAATGCAAAAATCTACCACCCTGAAATATGTATTTGACATATGTGAATACATGGAGAAACCTTAAAATCTGGATGAAGATTGTTCTTAAAATGCTACTAACACAGCTGGAAAGATAATACAAGGCACTTGTTAATCCCCATTTGATTCCAGGAACTTGTACTTGTCAGGAAGTCTCTCAAATTGAATGGGGTTAGCCACATACACCTCTTCAGCCTTCAGGATGACTTCTTTTGTGTCTGCATCAGACACTGCCTACGACTATGTATGTTTATGTATGAGAGAAGCCATTTGAATGATGGCAGATTGTTAAGTAACAGTCTACTAGAGTTGGTCATTGCATGGAGTTTTCATTTTAAGATAAGGAAATCAAAAAGGGCTTTACTAGGAGCCAAGAGTTTAAATTGGAGAACTTGTCCCATATCTCTTCCAGTGTACTCATAGCCACATACATTGGTCAACTTTGTCCATAGTTGTTGGCCTCTGAATGGCAATATATATTTTTAAAAATTATTATTCACTGTCTATTTTCCATGACTCTACAAGAATATAAGTATTACAAGATCATAATTTTGGTCTGTCATTTCACTGTTTTATCTCCAGTAGTAGGGACTTAATGAACATTTACTAAACAAGGAAACCAGTGAACAAGCAGGCGAGGAAAAGTTTTATAGATGTAAATATTCATTTATGCTGAAAAGCAATAAAAAAAGAGACATGGAAGAGATAAATGCTAGCATTTGGATAAATTGGTATACTAAATAAAGTATTTTGGAGCCTAATTATTGGGCTGGAGCAATAGCACAGCGGGTAGGGCATTTGCCTTGCATGCTGCTGACCCGGGTTCGATTCCTCTGCCCCTCTCGGAGAATCGCAAGTTACCAAGAGTATCTTGCACTCATGGTAGAGCCTGCCAGGCTACCCGTGGCGTATTTGCTATTCCAAAAACAGTAACAACAAGTCTCACAATGGAGACATTACTGGTGCCCGCTCGAGCAAATCAATGAGCAAAAAATGACAGTGGAGCCAAATTATGAGTAGTGAGTGTCAAGAAGAAAACCGTTGCCATAGTTTTTTAGGCTATCTTGGTTTCTATTGATCAAATTATGAGTTTGAGTATTTAATTATAATAAATACTTTTATTAAAATTGCTTGGAGGTTATGTTCATGCTTATTTTAATTCCAATATATGCTGGAAATATTATTTTCTTATACTGAACCGTGTAAGTAGTAGTAGAAAATATTTAGAAGAAAGGTTTGTTTTGATCCTGCAGATATATGCACACATTTATTTGTTAGTGGGAATTGTGAATTTTTTTTCCAAAGGGTTCACACCTACTGATGCTCAGGGGTTACTCCTGGCTCTGCACTCAGGAATTATTCCTGGAGGTGCTCAGGGGAACTGTGTGGGATGTCGAGGATCTAACCAGGGTCAGCTGCATCCAAGGCAAAGCCCTAACCACTGGGCTATCGCTCTGGCTTTGTAATCGTGAATTTTGAATAAATAAACAATTATGACAAAGTATAAAGTCCTTTTGCTCAGCATTTTCATACCCCAATCTCCGTCAATTCAAGTTTGAGATAGTCAAAATGGTTCCATTTTTTTCCTGAGTCAAAGATCAAATCCAGGTCTTGTGTCTGTAAGACATGTAGTCTTGAAACTGGTTCTGTATGCAACTAAACCACATCCCAAACCTATCAAAATGTTCTGAGGAGACTTTACTACGTGCATAATTAGTTTTTCAGGTCAAGATTGTTTTTTATTGCATTTAAATAGTCTTTAAAATTTTTTTTAAATTTTATTGAATCACCGTGAGATAGTTACAAGCTTTCATGTTTGGGTTGCAATCTCACAATGATCAAACACCCATCCCTCCACCAGTGCACATTCCCCACCACCAATATCCCAGGTATACCCCCCCTTTCCCACCCTCCCCCTGCCTCTATGGCAGACAATATCCCCCATACTATCTCTCTATTTTGGGGCATTATAGCTTGCAACACAGACACTGAGAGGTCATCATGTTTGGTCCATTATCTACTTTCAGCATGCATCTCCCATCCCAACTGGTTCCTCCAGCCATCATTTTCTTAGTGATCCCTTTTCTATTCCATCTGCCTTCTCCGCTCTGCTCATGAAGCAGTCTTCCAGCTATGGGTAAATCCCTCTGGCCCTTGTATCTACTGTCCTTGGGTGTCAGCCTCATGTGATGTTTTTCTATGCTCTACAAATGAGTGCAGTCCCTCTATGTCCATCTCTGACTCATTTCACTTAGCATGTAAATACAAAGTCTTTAGTTTCAGTTTTGTTCTGTGATCAAAGCAGTCATAAAGCAAGTGGGAACATTTAGAGACTAATTGTTTGACTTTAACCCCATGATCTCTTTTAATCCATCTGAAGAAACTATTAATATCATCCTTTTAATTTAACCATGTCGAGAGAACAGTTCAGGTTAATAAACTCTGAAGTTTTAGCTGATCTCACATAGAGCACAGATGCCAAAGTGATTCACATTTTTAATAACCAATTCTGTATCTGTGAGACTTTTGGAGAAATAATGAATAGTATGTAGTAGAAAGAAAGGCCCATTTAAAATATCAGTGATGGCTCAAAGATGACTTTCTGAACACACTATATATTTTTGAAGGACCTGTTCACAATTCCATGAGAAGCAAGGCCAGCTTATTATGAATGGCATCTCTTTGATTTTGATAAAATGTTGGTCGAACTCAGCTTGCTCTTAACTGCTAGCTCTCTCGTAGCAGGCAGGCATGTGAACAGAGAGGAAAGGGTGCCCCATGACAATGCATTCTTGGGAAGTGATAAAAGCTACTAGCCCTAAGGCTGTCAGGACCCACCCTGTGGACATAGGAAGTAGGTTTGATCTTTACCAACCCAGAGAAGGTTGAATCCTCCCCTCTCCTAAGAAGGTCATAGGTAGAAAACCCCGTGTGGGGCAGGTTGGGAAAAACCCCGTAAGAGTGAACTTGGAACAAGTTCACATATTTGTTACCTGAGCATATGTGTTGCCTGCATCTCCCTTCTGGTAATGTGTACTGTTATATCTAACTCTGGGATGCGTGTTGGGGATTTCTCTTTGGAGAAGTCTGTGTTCTCTCTTGAGCATGTCATCTCTCTCTCACCCCCCCTTAAAACGTCCTCAATTTTGTACCTGTATTGCAACCCAGAGAGAGAGAGAGAGAGAGAGAGAGAGAGAGAGAGAGAGAGAGAGCAGTCTGGCTTCAGGGCTGTGGGCATTTTGCAACCTTGGGCTATTGGTTTTATTACTTCCTAGAAATTCCATTGCCATGGAGGCCCTTTCCTATCTATTGCCTATATGAAATTTTTTTTTAAAAAAGATGCTTAATCGATTAAAAATTAGAAAGCCAAAAAAAAAAAAAAACAAAACAAAACCTTCCAAATAAAACTCACTTTACTTCACTGCTTTATCTCCTGAAATTCTTCTCTGAGAGAAAGGCAATGGACCTGAAAGGCCTGGGTAAAGTCTGGACTGACTTCCTTTTCTGCAAGGAGCAAGAATCTCAGCTAACCCTCATCAGTCTTTTTTGTTTGTTTGTTTCCGCTTTTTTTTGGGGGGGGGGCAATGCACACCTGGCAATGCACAGGGGTCACTCCTGGCTCTGCACTCAGGAATGACCCCTGGCGGTGTTCAGGGGACCAGATGGGAGGCTGGGAATCCAGCCCCGCCCTCTTCAGTCTTAATTTCCCCAGCAGTGTCCTCAGGTGGCAGAGGTGGAGCGAAAGAAAAGGACGGATTCTCTTCTCTCCTCCCCACTTCACAAAAGTCACACAGGGACCCCACTGGCACCCCGAGGTCAGTTGAGTGTGTTGTTATTGGGTGCATAGATGTGTATTCTACAATAATGAGGGAAGGGCAAATTATAAGTGACACCAGGACCATGGAGGAGGGTCTTGGGCTCTCTGATGGTGGTAGAGAGCAGTAATTTGACAAAATGACTCACATGAGTGTGAGTGTAAACAGTATTGTGACCCTGTTACTTTAACTCCAAAATAATTGTGCTGACATGTAAGAAATGATTTCATAATTTTATCATATATGCTGAATTATAGAATATAGGATCGGATGACAAAATTTAAACTACACAAACAAGGTGAGAAGAAGCAACTATGCACTTGAGAACTTTAACTACCGGAGGAATCCAAAGAAATAGCCTACGGCAAAAGTTTTAGGGGCATTAATCAGGGTTTCAATTGAATGATTCTTTCCCAAGGAGAGCCAGTTTTTACTCAAAGGTTATAGTTTTCTAGGTTTCACTTCAGAGCAAACCCTGAGAATTGCTCTGTGAATAATGAGTTAGATGGTGGCTTTCTCATCTATTAAGGTTGAAGAGTAAAGAAGGGTAAAATTTAATACTAGACCTAGTCTTTTATAACTGTTCATGTCATAAAATATAATATCAGAATTATCTTGGAAATCCAATTTTCAACCCTAACTTAAGGAATAGAGTTCAGCCACTTGTATCATTTCTTTTTCTTTTCTTTCTGTTTTTTTAAAAAATATTTGAACTATACTTGGTGGTACTCAGGACTTACTCCAGGTGGGATTCACTCCTAGATCTGTGCTGAGAAGTGGCTCCTGGTGGTGCTGGGGATTGAACTGGTGTCAGCTGTATGCATGGCAAGTGCCTGATCTTTTACACTGTTTCTCCTGCCAGGGCTCATTTCATTTCTTTTCTTTTCATTATTAACATATAGGGGCTGGAGCAATAGCACAGCGTTTGCCTTGAACATGACTGACCTGGTTCGATTCCGCCATCCCTTTCAGAGAGCCGGGCAAGCTACCGAGAGTATCCCATCCCTATGGCAGAGCCTGGCAAGCTACCCATGGCATATTGGATATACCAAAAACAGTAACAACAAGCCTCACAATGGAGACGTTACTGGTGCTTGCTTGAGCAAGTCAATGAACAACAGGACTGCAGTGCTACAGTGTTATGCTATGCTATCATTAACATATAAAAATTTTTGCAATATTGCCCTTGATATGTGTTTTCCAAAGACACAATTGTACTTGAGATAAATAACATGTATTACATTTATAATCACTTATTTTGGACATCCTGGAGATGGGAAACATATGTTAATATAGATATTCAAGTAAGAAAGCATGGATGACAGTTTTTGTCTTAAACTCTGTTATGCTGTGTGATTTGGGGTGGTTTTTTCCTAATGTAAACTTTGACCTTAAACCTCCATTTAGCGTCCAATAGAGGTTGAGTTTGGGTAGCAGAGAATGAGACAAACAAACATATAAGAAGGCAAACACACATGAATTTTTCAAGCTTTAGGGTCACTTGACAGCTATCCTGGATTATTTATTATTTATATAACTCCCCCACCCAAAGACAGACTGCCAATAGATGAACCATTATTTGTTGACAGAGACTTTAAAGGAAGTTAATTACACATTAATGTTCAAGAGGCAAAGAGCAGAGGCAGGCATATTTCATATTACCAATCAAAAGACTTGTCACTTGTCACTTGTCATCCTGTTGATCTTTGATTTGCTCGAGTAGGCTCAAGTAACGTCTCCATTCGTCCCTGTCGTGTGCTAGTGTGACCCAATGATATCTGCTTGCTCCAGGAACAGGAAAAGCCTCAAACTGTTCATTCAGGCTCTTGGCAAAGAAGTCTGACCATCTCGTTGGTGGGCGGCCACGTGGTCTTTTGACGTTCCATGGAATCCAATCGGTAATAGAATGAGTCCTTAAAAAGGATGAATCAAAAGACGCCCTTAATAAATAAAGTCTGTGACAGTTTCCTATTCTATTTTTGCCCAAGCTACCCAATATTTAAAAGACCCTAAACTGTCTTATTCTATGCTTGCCTGGCACATTTGCAGCTGGCAGATATTTGTTATCTATTCTACTATTTCCTGCTATTCTGTTCTTTGTGATTCTGTTCTTTTCTGGGTGCACATTTGCAAACCCTGTGCATCTTAAGGCCTAAACTAGTTTGCCAAGGGGCATGTCCCATCCTTTGGGGTTTTTATTGAGGGGATGACTTCCCATAGTTTTTTTTTTCTCATGCTTCATTAAATAAGGCAAAGACTATGTAATATCAGGTTTAAAATCTACCCACAATCGATGAAACATAAACTTTTATTACAAATCAACATAAAATGAAAAGATAAAGCATTTTTATTTGTGTAATAAAAAGGAGGTTCAGATAGGCCAAATATGCATATTGAGTATCTGACTGACAATGTAGATGATATACAATCTTTTGGGACCACAGCCAGTAGTGCTGGGAGTATTATGTAGTGGTGGGAATATGCATGCAAAACAGCCACCTTAACCCCAGTAATATCTCTCTGCATTCTTTGAAATAGAGCTGGGCATGTAGGAAAGTTATCGGATGTCTCAAAAGAGAAAACCAAGCCACGCAGAACTAGAAATTGTGCACACCTAATTGTATGATCCTAACATAAAACCCCTAAAAGGCAATCAAGACCATTAGAAATTAAGCATATAAAGGAGAGCAATTTCTTTTATGACTTCTGCATAAAGAGAAAACCACGTTAAAATGACCAACTTTATGGATAAGTTGCAGTAAAAAACAATGAGTATGTAATCAAATATGGCACTAAAAAGAACGCTTGCATTAGAATATTATATTAAAGATGGCAAAGAATAAAATAGACAAATTGATCATTATAATATGTCAAAACTAACAAAGAAAAACTATAAAAGAGTCTTCACACAAACATACACAAATAAAACATTACTATGAAAATATCCACCACTTGTCATCCCATCATTAAAAATAACTATAAATTTCTGGCAAGTGCAAAACAAAGAGAAAGAAATAACCTGCCATTTCCCCATTCTTCTCTATTCTCACTGCAGAGGGGGCAATAAAAAACATGTGACATGATTTCTATCAGCATAGGCTAGTTTTGCATATTCTAAGGTTTTACATAAATGGAATAATGCATTATATGCTTTTTTTATGTCTCAAGTTTTGCTCAGGACAATGCTTCTGTGTTCATTTAATATTTTATTGTTGTGTGTATCAATAACGTGTTCCCTTCTGTCATTGAGGAGTGTGGCAATGTAAGAGTATTATCATCAAATGTTTACCTGGGTACTACATGATGACCTCTATTAACAAAACGACCTTGAATGTTCTTGTACAGAGCCTTGGTGAGCATGTTTTTACTTCTCTTGAATAATATGTAAGAGAAAAATTGCAGTCATGGGGTGGATTTATGCTTAATGTTTTAAGGAATGGTAATGGTTTTCAAAAAAAGTGATATAAATATAGCCTTATCAACAATGTTTGTGAGTTACAGAATTACCTCTGAAGCAAATGTTGTGATGCTCATTGTATTGATAAGAAAAACATTAGATAACTATTAAAGTTGCTCCTGAAGTTACTACTCTCTCCTTCACCCTCATTTTCTCCTCTTTTATGTTTCTAAAGAAAATCATGTGAACATGGTTTAATAAAATAAATTGTGCCTCTATTTAAGGAAATCCTGTAAAGAAATTATTTGCTATAATTATTTTCATATATTTATATTAATAGCACTGTAGCACTGTCTCACTGTCGTCCTATTGTTCATCGATTTGCTCGAGTGGGCACCAGTAACATCTCCATTGTGAGACTTATTGTTACTGTTTTTGGCATATCGAATATGCCACGGGTAGCTTGCCAGGCTCTGCAGTGCGGGCGGGATACTCTTGGTAGCTTGCCGGGGTCTCTGAGAGGGACAGAGGAATTGAAACTGGGTCATGTGCAAGGCAAACACCCTACCCCCTGTGCTATCACTCCAGTCTGTTTATATTAATATAAAATAATTTAATCTGTTTTAGAGTATTATATCTTCTTGATCTTACTTAACTTAATTTGTGTTATTTAAAATTATTTTTCCTTAGTTATACAAATCTTAAGATAGTATTGTATGTATTTTTTCTTTTAGGATATTTGTTATATATTTTGTGTCTGTAGAATCTGTGCATTTTTGTGCAAAATCCATCCATACACACAATAAACATATATTCATATATTTTATTTGACACATGACTGTGCTCTACGGTTATTCCTGGCTCTGTGCTTGGGGGTATGCCCTGTAGTATAAGGCGTATTACCTTACTGTGCTGGGAACTGAACAGGAAATAGTTGCAGGCAAAGCAAGCCTTGACCCCTGTACTATGGCACTAGCCCTAGAATCCTTAACTTTGGTTGAAGGTCCTATTTAAAGTTTAATTTGTAATAAAACTTTTATGTTCTCAGACTAAAAAATAATATGAGCAATGAAAGAAAGTTTATAAAGTGTAGTCTTACAGAATATGAGTAAAATTTGTGAAGCAGAAGCAAGTACAGTTCAAAAGAAATGGACTGTAAGTAAAGTATACCCTAAACTCAGGTGCATATGAAGTACTGTATGAGCAAGAATCAACAAAAGGGAAAGCCACTGTGAGTGCTTTCAGATCCATTTAACACTGTGTGCTCCACCATTTACAAAATATATTCTTCTGTGACTGAGCGTAAAGTGACAAACTTTACCTTTCTTGAGAAGTCAGTGGCATAAAGATATCCTGGTACATGCTCTTGTGAAGATGATACATTCACCAAAAAATATTGCCTCACCCATGGCTCAGAAGCCAAGGTTAATGAAGCATTTCTCTGGCACTTTCTTTGGAAAAGTAGCTCCAAGGAGGAAATGTGACCAGTGGGCATTATACAAGTAATGAGTCAGAAGGCATTTTCTTTGATGTTTAGTCTCACTTTTAATCATTAACCTAAAATCTCTTTTACAAAGACATTATGTAGTTCCTTGTGGCTAATGCACATATATCAAAGTAAAATATTATAAGATCTTTTTGAATTGTTATTTGGGACATGTGGGTGGGAAGTGTATGAGACGTCCAGACAAACTATTTACCTTAATTAGAATCAGAACAATTGATGCTATCAACAATGAATAACACTCTGTGTGTGTGTGTGTGACCTTTCCTTTCTGAGATCAGACACACATTGTATGAATCCTTGGAACCAGAACATTACTTTCACCATCAATTTAATGATGCCTGAAAAGTCAACATTATAGTTGACATTGGATTAAAATTTCTGGCTATCAGAATACTTTTATAATTTAATAGGTATTAAAACTGTCTTATGGAGTCAGTTTCATAGATAGATAATGGGTGATCTGAACACATAGTTTAACCAAAATCATTTTGTCCCACAAACTAAAATAAGTAAGGTAAGAAACCAGTTAACTTTACTTTTTCCAAAACTGTAATAAGGACCCCATCTTTGATTTTTCTTTTTCCTTTTTTCTAAATACTTTCATCCTATGTAGGCCATAGGAATGGGAATTTACTTGGGAGATTGGAAAAGGCCAGTTCTTCTGATTATCCACTCTTGTATAGTGCTAGGAAAAATATTTTTATTGTAACTATAAGAGATCGATGGAATTTATATTTTTAAAATTGTCTACATTTTTCTCTTTCTCTTCTATCATGATAATAAGTTAATATAAATTTTATATAGTTAAATGGGATGAATTTGGAGAACAGAGTGAAATTTTCTCATGTACCATGTAGGATTTCCTTTGCATATAAGTGGATTAACATGGAAAGTATCATGTTGAGTGAAATGAGTCAGAAAGAAAGAAATAGACAAAGAAAGATCGCACTCATATGTGGAATATAAAGTAGCAGAATGGGATATTTACACTCAAGAGTAGTAGAGATAAGAACCAGGAGGTCTGCCCCACAGCTTGGAAACTGGCCTCACATGCTGGGAAAAAAGACAGCAGAAACAGAGAAGGGAACACCTAGTAGAGGATGTTGGGAGGACCCACTTGGGTTGAAACTGCGTGTCAAAAGTAGACTGTAGACTGAACATGACGGCCACTCAATACCTCTATTGCAAACTACAACACCCAACAGGAGAGAGAACAAAAGGGAATGGCCTGCCTCAGAGGCAGGGTGGGGCGGTGGGGGTTGGGGTGGGGGTGGTGGGAAGGATACTGGGAACATTGGTGGAGGAGAATGGGCACTGGTGGAGGGATGTAAACCAAATGCTAACCTGAAAGTTCATAAGTTTGTAACTGTACCTCACGGTGATTCACTAATAAAAATTTTTAAAAAGTACTCCAAAATAAAAAGTAGTGCTATATGTAAAAAAATGTAGGTATAATGAGCTCCAAAGTCAGGCTAATGCGGCAGCAGCTATGAGGGGAAATACTGTAAGGTTAAGATGGTAGGACGGGGGCGGGGGGGGCGGGCACGGGGAGATGGTAGGACCAGGATAAACTGTTAAGATTTAGTTTAATGAGGAACCAAAATAGACCAAGGGCATAATGCAATTGGCATGTACCTCAGAGAATATTAATTTGAGCATCTCATGTAAAATAATATTAAAATGCTTAAAGAAACTCGCTTAGCAAAAAAGCAATTATATTTGTTTAGGGCGCAGATGATAATGTGGTAAAGATCTATAATATATTAGTCACCTGAAAAGTTTGAGTATTGATTTACACATAAACATTAATTCTATTGATTCTCACAGCAATTTTACACAGTAGCTCTCATTATATGATTATAAGTAGCGAATATGCATAGTCAATATACAATAGCCAGTCAGAGAATTTAAGTGATATTCCCTCAGTTATGCAATAACAAGGCCTGATCTAAACTTTTGGTCATATGTTAGAATTCGATTATTCTGAATGATTCAAAAATAAGTGTGGTTATAAGAATTTAACTTGGTCTGAACTTTGACAGGGGTTGGAGGGGGCAGGGCTGGTTTTGGTTTTGATGCCAGGGACCAAACCCAGGGCTTCATGTACAGGGGAAGTACGTGCTCTTCCACTGATCCCCCCCTTCCCGCACACACACTCACCCCTCCAGGTGAGGCTTTGACATCCTTTATTAATTTGCCTTCACCTAGAGCAGGAATGCTCTTTCTAGAATGTGAATGAGTTGCAGATAAAATAGCCTGCTGAGGTAGGGAGACAGGTCAGAGGACTGAAGCACAGATTTTGAATGTTAGCTTCACAGGGAATGACAATCTCCCTTTCCCCCTCTCCTGCCTCCAACTTACCCATGTAATGAAGGTGTGGTTGAAAAAAGTAGACTATAACTTTGGAAATTTAGTATTTACTGCTAGAGATTATTCTTTTGATTTGCATCACTAATGCTGACACCATTTTTAAAAAGGTTTCTACTGTTTCTTGAGTCCACCCATCAGTGCTCAGGGCTTAATCCCAGCTCAGTGCTCAGGGATGACTCCTGGTGGGCTCAGGGAACCATGTGGGGAGGTGGAGCTTGAACCTAGGTTACCAGGTGCAAGGTAGGTGCCCTTAGCTTCTAACACTGCCTCTCCTGCCCATAAAAACTTCATGTAGGCGATATTTATTAATTTATTCATAGTGTTTGTTTATTGTCATGAAAATGTCTGCCAGATACTCTTGCAAAAAGAAAGATAACTTTAACTTAAGCAAAAGAGACCAAAGATCCAAATGTGTTTTCTGGGTTGTCAGTTTGTTTTCCAAGACAAGAGGTGAACCAAGGACCTCATACATGTGTACTCTATACATAGGGCCAGAGCCATAGCACAGTGGGTAGAGCGTTTGCCTTGCAGGAGGCCAACTCGTGTTTGATTCTTCCACCCCTCTCGGAGAGCCCGGCAAGCTATCAAGAGTATTCTGCCCTCATGGCAGAGCCTGGCAAGCTATCTGTGGCGTAACAGTAACAAGTCTCACAATGGAGATGTTACTGGTGCCCGCTTGAGCAACTCCATGAGCAGATGACAGTGATATAGTGATACTAAAACTTTAGTGTTTTTTTTTTTAACTTTTTGGGTCACACCCAGCAATGCACAGGGGTCACTCCTGGCTCATGCTCTCAGGAATTACCCGTGGCAGTGCTCAGGGCACCATATGGGATGCTGGGACTTGAACCTGGGTTGGCTGCATGCAAGGCAAACGCCCTACCCACTGTGCTATCACTCCAGCCCCTAAAACTTTAGTTTTGAAGTAACATGTTACGATTCTATATGTCTATTTTCTATGATGATAACCTCAGTTTTTCTAAATGTTCATACTAGAAAACTTAATTTTGGGTATGATAGAGTTTTTGTTGTTGCTGCTATACTTTCTTTCGTGGAATATAGACATTATAATGAATTGACATAAACTTTGTATCCATTAAAAAAAACGTAGGATTTCCATATGTTGGTTTTGCTTTTGGGCTATACTTGGTGATGCTTGGGGTTACTTCCTTTGTAGTATTTGGGAGTCACTCTTGGTGGAACACCAAGTAAGTGTGCCAAGTATTCAACCTGGGCATCCTGCATGTAAACCATTTTCCTGTTGAGTTGTCTCCCTAGCCCAGGATTCCTTTATTTTAATGCAGTTTTTGAAACGAAACGAGGAAATTTTGAAGCATGTGGAAACATAGAAAGAAACCAATTAATTTTAAAAGTTTACAGACTAGAGTTCTGTCATTTATATTTATTTAACCTTAAACAAGCTATTTAACTCATTTAAATTTGTTTTCATGATCTATAAAACAGCAATAGAAATCCCTGACTTAAATTATTATTAACGTGTTTGAAAAACATAGTATATTTAAAGTATCCAGCATGGTGCAAAGACCACAAGCTTTTAAAAAGAATGACTTAATTTTATTGAAATTGCTTTAAGCTAGCATTTATCTTGTCAATTATATGCGTATTATACACAGCATATGTCTTATTTTGAACTATTTACCTTCTTCAGAGTATCTCCTAATTACAGCTTGACATAGTATGTTGAAGAGATACAATTATTTTAAAAAATCATTTATAATAAAGATAGTTAGAACGTTTTTTTTCTTGGGCAGCATTTCACTTGTCTTATATATTCTTCCATGGATGTCTGTGGAAGAAAATTTTTGTCAAAGTCTTGGAAAAATGTGGATTTTAGGTTTGACAAAAACATTTTACTATATCTGAACATAGAAAATGAAGTAAAAACATATCCTCTTATGGGTGACTTTTTGGGGAAATGTTTCCAAATCCAAAATGATATAAAATTTTCTTTAGCACTTGTCAAGGTTTAAAAACAAACTTTTGAAAACTGTTTTACAAAATAATGAATATAATTTTACATTTATAAGTTTATAGTCTCTCTATACCCATAGTAGGTTAACTCCATAACTGTATAAGGCAATAATATAGACAGGATCCATTTTTTTTGCACTGTTTTTAGGAACTGTGTGAATGAATGAATATATATAAAATTTACTAATTACAAGTAAGCAGAAAATAAAACTGGGAGTTACTAAACTCATAAAATACTTTCAAGGAATAAGTATAAATTTTGCTTTTTATGCAAAAATGTAACCATGCTGTTTTGTAGTCAGCTTTATTTTTCAAAAATAAAAATCTCATTAAACGTTTTTCAATAGATATCTGTTCTTTTATTGATTTGTTTATATTTAGGCTTTTGGGTCAGACACAGTGGTGCTCAGGGGTTGTCCATTTTTGGTGATAATCAGGGAACTAAAAGTGATGCTGGTGACTGACCACATGAGAGACAATTGTATTTGTCTTTGACAATCGTATTATCTCTTTAACCTTATTATTAGTTCTTTTAAATGTATGAGCAGCAATGTAGCATATGAATATGGCATAGTATATTTAATACATTTTCTACTATTGAGAATTTATTTGTATTATCTTCAATTTGTATTAATTTGAATACTTTAATTTTTTTCATAAACACTTTTCTTTGATTACTGGAAGTGGATTTTACATTCATAATTTCCTTTTTTGTTGTTTTTAGATCACATCTGGGATGTTTAGGGCTTCCTCCTGCTTCTACTCTCAGAATTCATTCCTGGCAACTTATGGGGTGTTGGGATGATATCCCAACTGGCCTTGTATGCAAGGCAGGTGCCATTTTTAAATTCTTTTTACATATATAAGTTGACAAATTATTTTCATCAAGACAGTATCAATTTAACTCTGAGAAGCAGCTGCAATATATTAAGAGGGATTATTTTTCTGAAATTTATTTTAGGTCACTAATATTTTTCAGCTTAGTTAATTAATTTTAAAATTGTCAAAGAATTTATGAGGAGAAAGTGGGATCTTATTTCATGATTTGCATTATTTTTATTGCAAGGGAGATTTGCAATTACCCTAGGCTTATCATTTGGTTTCTATTGTTCATTTTCTCTGCTTTCCCTTCCTAATAAAATTCTTATTGGATAGAATAGAAAAACACTGCTCCTTAAATTCTCTTCATCTACAGAAAATCAATTATAATACAAGAAGTTAAAAATGATGTCTACTTTATCCTGTATTGTAAGATATGGCTTTGCGGTTCTATAAATAATTAACCTGATATCAGTTCTCATAGTGGCAGTAAGACAGATTGTCACTTGTGACGGAGATATCTGAGTGGCCAGCACTATTGTGAATTTATTTTGGTTTAACTATGGTGAAATTCTTGTGGCCTATTTACCTCAGTTTTATGTACTGAATCTGAAGTTTAAAGTAAGGCAGCTTTAACAACAAAAAATTTTGTCTGTGAAATTCAAGAATCTATTACCATTATTCTGTACTATTTCACATTTCTTTAACTTCAACTTTTTTTCTCAATACACACATTTGAATATATTTCACTAGAAGAGTAGTGTTAATATGTCTAAAATTCTGGCTATGAGTTTTCCCCAATCATTTAGCATTTTTCAATAGTTTGGAGGAGATATATGAAATTTCCAAGTTAGAAGTAGAAAAATAGTAGCTTCCCAGTTTGTGTTCTCTAAGTTGCCTATTGCATTTCACAGAAACATAAGCAGGTATCTAATATCTTCCTATGAAGAAAATATTAACAGACCAAAAGTGAATATTCCAATACTGGATGGACACTATCAGATAAAAGAAGCAGTGTGAATTTTCCTCTGATTTATGAAAGTACATATATGAAGTGCTATTAGACAAATCATTAGGACTGCCCTGTAGCACTGTTGTCCTGTTGTTCATCAATTTGCTCGAGCGGGCACCAGTAAGGTCTCCACTGTGAGACTTGTTGTTACTGTTTTTGGCATATCGAATACGCCAAGGCTAGCTTGCCAGGCTCTGACATCACAAATCATTAGACACTCTTTAAGGGCAGCTTCAAGAGGTGAAAGGTGAGAAATTCAGAACTGATTTTCTAATTGTCAGCCCCCTTAGCATGAGTCCTTTGAAACACAGCTGTCCTAAACCATCTTTCCCCGCTGGAACTCTACTGAGATGAAATGTTTTGGAGAATGTAAATCCAGTAATCTGTAGTTCCTGTTGTCCTTAATTCAATCTCTCAGTGTAAACTGATACGAACATTTGCCATATTAATAACCCGCACTTCACATTTCTCTTGTCTCTAATACACACTCATCTTTCCACTGTTTTCTCCCTTTTTTCTCTGTATTTGGATTCAAGTTAAAATTAACAGAAAGATCAATGTGTATTTTATTATTCAATCAACCTGCATGTTTCAAGAAAGATGTTAACTATGACCTCCAGGAATACATTGTTAGCTAGAATAATTATCTTCCTTCTGCATTTAAAAAAAATCTCTGATTGTTTTATTATAACTCAGAATGTCTCAGGATATACTAGGTTTAATAGAAATGAGGCAAAGCATTTTGTTTTATTTATTTTTGGGGGGGCTATACCTGAATGTGATCAGGGTCTTACTCCTGGGTCTGTACTCAAGGGATCACTCCTGATTGGGTTTATGGTACCATATGGGATGCCAGGGATTGAAACCCCATCAGCCACCTGTGTGACAAGGCAAGTGCTCTACCCACTGTACTATTTTTCCAGACCAGAGACAAAGCCTCTTGAGCTCATTGCTTATGAAATGAATTTAGCATCTTTTTATGGTTTATTATCACATTTATGTTATGAAGAGAGAGGGAAGAAAATTCTAAAATTATTCTCTGGTTTAATAAAAAAAAGCAACCAATCTCATACCATTTTATTTTTTTCAGGAGACAAAGATACCAATTTAAGCATTATCACCAGGGCAAGTAATAATAACAATATTGACAAGCTATCAAAATTACAAATATAGAGTGCTAGCAAATTATATTTTTCAAGTCAGAGTAATAACTTCTAAAGACATGACATTCCTCCAAACTTCCTTTATACAAATAGTACTTTCAAGGACCATTTCAATAACCTAACACAGAATAGATGCGAGTTTTAATTTTTTTTCACAAATCTAAGGTTGTTACTTTTTGAGATGTTCTCTTTAATCTTTTATCAAATGTTGCTCTATGAAGCAGAATTTTTTTTCTTCAACAGTAGGGAGAGAGAAGCAAGTCCTTTCTGCATTTCTGATGTTACTTTAACCCATATGTAGGAACAAAAACACCGTCAAATCTTAACATTGTGATATCATGAGTTAGCATCAAGTGGAGGAAGAAAGTGGTCACCGAAGAAAATAACCACTAAAAATATGGAAAAGAAAAAGAAGCAGAGAATACATATGAACGACTATAAAAAACATTTATAATATTCTTTGCTAACTATAATCAACATTCCATCTTTAATTTGGGTCTGGGTAGATCCCCTAAAGATTTTATTGCAGTAAAATTCTTTCCTAGCACCCTATTGAGAATGTTCATGTTGTAGCCTTGTAAGGCTGCATGCTTATAGTACTTCATAAGCTTTGCTTTAAGATCACTGTATCACTGTCATCCCTTGTTTGTTGATTTACTCGAGTGAGTACCAGTAACATCTCTATTACACTCTGTCCTGAGATTTTAGCAGCTTCTCCTTACTCATCTTTCCCAATGATTGGAGGCTCTTTCAGGGTCAGGGGAACGAGACCTATTGTTACTGTTTTTTGAATATCAAATACGCTACGGGTAGCTTGCCAGGCTCTGCGTGCAGGATACTCTCAGTAGCTTGCCAGGCTCTCCGAGAGTTATGTATATATCTGCTACTGTTTTTAGTATATTAATACATCACAGGGAGCTTGCAAGTCTCTCCTGAGCAGGCAATAGGCTCTGGGTAGCTTGTCAGGGTCTCTAAGAGTGAGAACTGAGCTATTAGATGTCATTTTCTCAAAGATGTCAAGCTTCTGGGAGCATGGTTTTATATTCTCTGGATGTTGGCCATTGATGGGATTACTTCCTGATTGCTTAGCTACTGGAAAATGGGGGATCTGGGTGGAAGAGGCCCAGTCCTGATCCAAGCAGCCTTGGAGATCTTGGTACTGGGACCCACATGCCTGGGTTCCTCTGCCAGTTCCTTCATGCTTGAGGCTCGTCCGAACAAGCCTTAAAACATTGCTTTAAGGTGTAAATGAAAATTTTCTTGTTTACTTTATTTTATGGGCTGAAGCAATAGCATAGTGGTTGGGCATTCGCCATTCACGCAGCCGACCCGAGTTCGATTCCTCCACCCCTCTCGCAGAGCCTGGCAATCTACCGAGAGTATGGAGCCTGCGCAGCAGAGCCTGGCAAGCTACCCGTGGTGTATTCTATATGCCAAAAACAGTAGCAATAAGTCTCACATTGAGAGACGTTACTGGTGCCCACTCGAACAAATCGATGAGCAACGAGAATGACAGTGACAGTGATTTTATTTTATATTTCTTAACTCACAATCAAGGGTAATAGTTGATATATATAGGTTTTTATTATTAATGTGTTATGATGTGCCAACTTTCTTCTACGTGGGGCTTCATAAATTATGGCTATACTTTAAATGGACAGAAATACAGTTAGAAGCATCCTTACAAAGAGTGAACATTCCCCTCCTTTGATGGCCAAGGAGAAACTCTTAAGTTTAGAAAAGGAATTATGGATTTACTTCTTTTATTTTAGAAGACTGTTTGGGTTTTCTGTTCCTCTAGTAGTGTAAGAGACTCCAAAGGATGAATATGCTATACTTGGAAATAATTTTGCCTGCACCCTTTCACAACAAAAGTGGAAAAAGAATTTGTGGATTTTTAAGTAACTGTATTGCAAACCATGATTCCCAAAAGGGGGGGAGAGAGAGAGAGAGAAAGAAAGAGAGAGAGAGGGAGGGAGGGAGAGAAAGAAAGAGAGAGAGAGAGAGGGAGAGAGAGAGAAAGAGAGAGAGGGAGGGAGGGAAGAAGGAAAGAAGGGAAGAAGGGAAGAAGGAAAGGAGGGAAGGAGGGAGAGGGGGAGGGGAGGGAGAAAAGTGTCAAGTGTTTGCCATAGAGGTGGGGATGGGCGGTGGGGAGGGAAGAGGGACATTGATGGTGGGAGATGAAAACTGGTGAAAAGACAGGTGTTGTAACATATGACAAATGCAACCACGAATAACCTTGTAACTGTGTATCTCATGGTAATTAAAAAAATTAAAATCATTGAAGCGCCAAGACATTTTTAAGTTTAAAAACTTTAAGAATTGTAAATAAATAAAGCTGTCATATATTTTGCAAGGATTGCATTATTAGTGCAAAACTGCGTGGTTAGTAATGCTGATTTTCAAATATAATTTAATGATTCCATTGGCAAAAGTAGTCCATAGACAACAGTTGCTAAATATAGGCCTGGTAAGCTACCTCTTTGGATCTAAGTAGGAAATGACTAATTTTATAAGTATTCTGTTTAGCATCATATTCAGAAAAGTTAGAGAAAGAATTTTTTTAGCATCATATTCAGAAAAGTTAGAGAAAGAATTTTTTTTTTTTTTGCTTTTATGGGTCACACCTGGCGATGCACAGGGGTCACTCCTGACTCTGTACTCAGGAATTACCCCTGGTGGTGCTCAGGGGACCAAATGGGATGCTGGGGATTGAACCTGGGTTGGCTGAGGGCAAGGCAAACCCCTACTCTCTGTGCTCTCTCCAGCCCCAAGAGAAGGAAGTTTTCTTTCACAGAAATTGGACTGTAGTATTTGAAGTTATTTTTATCAAAGGGATTTCTTTTTCAGGGCCATGTACAATAGAAAACAGATTTAGCACAAGAAAATTTAAGGAATGTGTGGTTGCTATATTTTTGCGACAGAAATGAAAATACAGGTAGTACCTAGGTATTTGTGTATCAATTTTCTTTGATTTAATTTTATGTAGTCTTTGCCAGTAAATTATTTCCTTCCATTTGCTTACACAGACAAATTCAATATCATTAGACAGATAAAGTAGTAGTAAAAGTATTATACACTGAAACATAACAATACTATAGTTTCTTGGGGCAGCTTTAAGTGGATTAACAGTCTTTTTTCATCTCTTTATTATGTGATAGAAATGAGCATATATTTTTCATTGAGAAAATTGTTATGTTATTTCCTAAGAGAAAGGGTTTATCAGAATATAGTTGATGTTTAAACATTTCTATTCTTATCAACCTCCTCCTCTTCTTCTTCTTCTTCTTCTTCTTCTTCTTCTTCTTCTTCTTCTTCTTCTTCTTCTTCTTCTTCTTCTTCTTCTTCTTCTTCTTCTTCTTCTTCTTCTTCTTCTTCTTCTTCTTCCTCCTCCTCCTCCTCCTCCTCCTCCTCCTCCTCCTCCTCCTCCTCCTCCTCCTCCTCCTCCTCCTCCTGCTCTTTATAAATAAGACAATTCCTGGGCACTATATTAGGGAAACACTTAGTCTGGGTTTATGAAAGTCTAATTTGAATCTAATTAAAAGAAAAAATGTCAGAAGCATAACCTGTTAAAAAGGTTATTTTATTTTTTTTCTTCAAAGTCTTAGTCTCTTATATTGACTAGGTTTGAAAGAGGGAAAGAACTTTGATTCAAGGTTGAATTTCTAATTTTAATATTTATTTAAATTGGCAGATTTTAGAGACTCACACTCTTCTTGTTTGTTGGGTTTGGGGCAACACTTGGTCTGTGCTAAGGGCTCATGCTACTTCTATGCTCAGGGTCCACTCCTGGTAGGGCTTGGGGGACTGTGTTCAGTTCTGAGGATCAAATCTCTGTTGGCCTCTTACAAGTTAAGGGTCTTATTCACTGTATCATCTCTCCAGCCCAAGAATCTCACTCTCTTCCTTAGCTTTCTGTTAGTTGTTAAAGTGGGTCTTAACTAAGGTGAATAAAATGAATCACTGGTCTCTGTGTCTGGAGATAAAATCAGCTTATAGCAAGAAATTTATTGCCATAGGAATTTTAAATTTAAGACACCAGGTACATAATGCTGGACACATACCAATGGATTGCATGAAGTCCTTCCAATGAGGCAATGTCTTTCTTGTACCTCCATGAAATTCAGATATGCCATTATTCAGAGTACTATTTTTGAAGGGTAACTTGTAGACCTTATATTTGTGAATAGTACATATTCACACCTGTTCTACAGGGATAAAGCAAAACTTTCATTAGCATTTAAATATTTTTCTAGTGAGTGGTCTTTGGGAAGTTAATCAGAAATCAGAGAAAATCTATGAATATCTGATGTGGGAAGTTATTAGCCTTCTGTTTATTGGAGATCTTATGCTCTTAAGAACTTTTAACAGTGTGTCTGATCACTTCTGCTCTATTTCTATATAACTTTAGTTAATGTTTTAAAACTTCTTTCTCATATTCTGTTTCCAATTTGGCAAATAAAGTCATTAATGATTATATAGGGCTTTTTATCCACACCCTTTACAATTTATCTTCTAAGTGGTATACCCCAATAACTTAACTCTAATCTTAAGACAAGGTCATTTAAAAATGTTTTGCTAATAGTCATTGTGTCCATTTTTTGCATCCTAAAATTGTGCATGTAGTTACTAAATTAATTTTTGTGTAGATTTTTAAAATGTGAGGCAAGTCACTGGTGACTCTCAAAAGGAATGGATAACTCTTTTTTACTTGGTTTTGTACTTTGAAGACCTGAAAAATAGAGACTTTTATAAAAGTACTTGATTAATTTGCATAATAATCACCAAAGTTATATTCTTTGTCTTTTTTCTGTTTCTCACTCACAGCCAGTGGTACTCAGGACCAAGTCCTGAGCACCATTGTGTTTACTTATCACTCCTGGTAGAGCTAAGTGAACTATTTGTCAATCAGGAAACTGAATCTGGATGAGACACATGTGAGGCAAGTGCCTTACTAATTCTACTATCACTGTAGTGCAACAGTAATATCCTTAACATTTCTTTTTATAGGCTAGAGGGATAGTACAGGGGTTAGTCATGTACCCTTCATGCAGTCAACACTGATTCATCGTGTGTTGTCTCTTGAGCACTGTCAGGAGAAACCCCTGAACACAGAGCCATAAATAACCCTTGAACATTGCTGTGTATATTCCCCAATTCCTTTTTATTTTTATATCTGTGTCAGGAATTATGGGAGTGAGATGAGGTGCAAATTCTTTAACATTACTAAGTGGCTGTCTGAGAAGTGCCATAAAGATAAGTTATATGTGAAAAAAATCCTTGAGTACATAATTATAAAAGTTAGTTCTCTAAAGATTATACATCACTGGATCACTGTATCACTGTCATCCCGTTGTTCATCGATTTACTAGAGCAGGCGCCAGTAATGTTTCCATTTGTCCCAGCCCTGAGATTTTAGCAGCCTCTCCTTACTCGTCTTTCCAAATGATTGAAGGCTCTTTCAGGGTCAGGGGAATGAGACCTGTTATTGTTACTGTATTTGGCATATTGAATACGCCACAGGGAGCTTGCCAGGCTCTTCTGTGTGGGCATGAGATACTCTCAGTAGCTTGTCGGGCTCTCCGAGAGACATATATACATATGTATATATATATTTCCCTCTATGATTTTATGGAAAATGGTTATGGAGTGTCTTATAATGTGTCACATGGCCAAGAAGCAGCTGCATGATCCAGGAATATGTTCACTCATGCGTGAAGCTCCACCGGAGCATGTGGAAAGTGGCCTGGAGTGTGGTGGCAGTTGGATAGTGGAGGTTGGCTGCCGGGGCTGGGTCCCTTGGGGCAGGGAGACCTCTCACCCGCCCCCCCTCTGGAGCACCCCGAGTGGAAACAACCTCCAAGATTATACATATAACTGTATATAAATATAAATATAAATACATAATGGTAGTATTTAGAATACACAAAATGTATGTATTAAATACTATACATGAGTATATACATAGATCTTGAACTTTCTGTTTTTTTCTCTCTCTGAAGGACAACATTTGAAAGAGTTGACAAAGAATCACTATGAAAACGTTCTATTCTAGTTACATTATTCCTTGGAAGAGGAAACAACAAACAACAGAGCAGCAAATTCAATGTTGCTGAATTTTCAAAAAACAACCAAGCAGAAGGATTCATCTCTGAGCCTCATGAAGCTTCAAAGCTAGTGTTTCCCAATGTCACCTTGGTTATAATATAAAAACCTTCAGTGTTTCAGTTCCTCTGACAGTGAGCATTGTTCTAAAAATCATATATGGTTGTGAGAACCTTCGATATACAGTAAGGATCTGTGTGAACATTAATCCAGCTTGAGAGACACTCATGCATAGAGAAGGTCATGGCTTCAGCCACAGTGACAACCGAAAGGAACTTTCATATGTCGCTTATTCACCATCACCAAGTCACAGCTAGAGACCAGTTTTATTTTCTCAGAGCCACATGCTTCCTTCTCTTATTATAAAAAAGATTTTCAATGAACACAAATTACACACATATTGACAAAATGTTTGTACACTGAAAAGAACACATAGAGAGTTGGGGTCAGATTGACAGTGCATTTTTGCCTTGCAAGCAGCTGACCTGGGTTCGGGCCCCAACACCTTGTATTGTTCCCTTAGCACTGCCAGGAGTAATTCCTGAGCACAGAGCCAGGAATAAGCTCTGAGTCTTTGCCTGGTATGGCCCCCAAATGAAACTAAACAATGCACATAGAGGGGCTTCCTGACTCCACCATTGCCTGTCAAACCAAACAACAAAAAAATCCACCAAAACAAACACCTACAAGGCAATTGTATTGTGGCTGTTTCTTTAATTTTTAGATTTTTGTGTGTGTGTTTTTGCTTTTTTTATGAGCCATACCCAGCCCTGCTTCGGTGTTCCTCCCGGCAGTGCTCAAGGGACCAGCTGATGTAGGGGACTGACCCAGGGTTGACTCTGCCATTGTAAGTACCTTAACCAATCTCCTATCTTTCTGGCCACAGCTGCTTATTTCCACATTTTAGGTTATTTCCACATTTTGCTTTTTTGCATCCATTTTACTTTTAAACTATTTCATACAGATTCAGAAATTGCTTTACTTGCACTAATTGCAAAATTATTGAAATGAGGGGGCTGGAGTGATAGCACAGCGGGGAGGGCGTTTGCCTTGCACGCGGCCAACCCGAGTTCGATTCCCAGCATCCCATATGGTTCCCCCAAGCACTGCCAGGAGTGATTCCTGAGTGCAAAGCCAGGAATAACCCCTGAGCATCGCTGGGTGTAACCCATAAAAGCAAAAAAAAAATTAAAAAAAATTATTGAAATGAATTAAACTGGATGCTTCGTGTTGAAAATCTGAATTGTTTTATATTAGTTTTTAATTGCCAAATCTGTCAAAATACTTCATTTTTTTTAAATGGTTCTATAGCTCTTTCACTGTCTAGTAAATTTTAGAATTATTTTTAAAATTTTCTTGTTAAACTTAGGATCTATGTATGTCAACTGTAAATACTAGACATTAAAGTTCTTATGGAAAAAGATTATTAAGCACATATGTCTTAATCTATTAAATTTAGAAGTTAAAATAGTCACATGGTTAATTATACATCATTAAAATATACATTAGAAAACCAAAGGGAGGAATTTAGGAGATTTATCACAGAAAATGCATTTTCCGCAAACACTATCTATTTCATACATTTTGAAGGAGGGCCTCAACAGCGATACTTAGGAGTCTGTGAATCAGTCTCAGCACTTGACTGGTGAAGACTTGCTGCTCAGTTCTTTCCTGATGGGGGCCGCCAGGGTTACACCAGGGGTAACTGGAGGACTATGCAGTATTGGGGATCAAATTGTGGTCTCATGTGTGACAAGCATTTGCTCCAGAACTTTGAACTATCTCCCGGGCCTTCCCCCATGTGTTTTTGATTAATTATTAATCTAAGCATTATGACAAATATTTCATTTTTTCAATTCTTGGTATTTATGGGTGTAATTAGTGTTATCCTTGAGTATTAGCTTATTATAAATAATTAAATTTTATCTATGAATGATAAGATCCTGAAGTCTGATATCTGAAAAGTACCTCAAGTCTTATACTGGGAGGTTCAGTCCTCTAATTTCAGGATTAAGAGATTGAGGTCTATGTTAATTTATCAAAAATTGTCGAGGAGCAAATTAACGACAGAGTAAAGACCGGAAAGTGAGGTTCCTGGAGTGTATAATCAATGCTATTCTGTCGGGACAAGAAATCGGAAAGCCTTCCAAGAGTAGTAGGAAGAAAGAAGTAGGATCAGCCCATGTGGGTTCATATAGGGACTTAGGATATTGGGCTGGGAGAGCACTGCCTCTCTGCCAGTATTGCTCCCAGAGTACTTGCAGATACTTAACGAAGTAATTTGCTATTGATGAACACTTGCATGGTAATGAGAAGGTCAGGGAAGAAGTTTGGAGCGTAAGAAGAGGTGGTGACACGCTAGAGATGTAGAGGTGTGATATATTTGGATCTGAATCACGGAACCAGCAAAACTAAAAGAATGATAGCCGAACTACTACAAGCAAACTTAAAAAAGTCTCTGTCAGGGGGGCAGGCTGGGGAATGGGAGGAAAATGATGGACATTGGCAGAAGAAAGTTTTTTTTTGGGGGGGGGTCACACCCAGCGATGCACAGGGCTTACTCCTGGCTCTTCACTCAGGCGTTGCTCGGGGGACCATATGGGATGCTGGGATTCGAACCCGGGTCAGCCTCGTGCAAGGCAAACGTCCTACCTGCTGTGCTATCGCTCCAGCTCCATAGTGTTGGGATGTTTTACGTCTGAAACTCAACTATAAATAACTTTGTAAGTCACTGCGCATTGAAAAAAAAAAGCCAATATAATGGAAGGATAAGGAAATGCATATTGTGCTTTTTCTGGTGAAAGAAGTATGAGGGCTTCGTGGTGTGCCATTAGAGGAGTAAGTAGGCTTTTATAGGGTTTCCAACCAAATGGACTGCATATGTAGAATTCTGGATTTTTGAATCCACTTTATCTTTGTCTCTTTGAACTACTCTTAACAACATACTACTGGGCCAGAGAGACAGTACAGGGGTTAATGACCTATGTGTTTTTTGTTTTGTTTTGGCTTTTTGGTTCACACCTGGCGATGCGCAGGGCTTACTCCTGGCTCTACGCTCAGGGACTACTCCCTCGCAAGTGCTTGGGGGACCACATGGGGTGCTGGGAATTGAACCCTGGTCGGCTGTGTGCAAGGCAAATGCCCTACCCGCTGTACTATTGTTCCAGCCCCGGGACCTATGTGTTTCCCCTGGATTTTATCCCCAACACTGCATATGGTCTTTCAGAACTGTTAGGAGTGACCTCTGAGAGCCAAGAGTAGTTCTTGAGCACTGTAGGGAACGGCCTCCCAAAATAAAGTTGAACCCTAGAACAAAACAAAACAAAAAACAAATAAGCTAACAGCATACCTATTGGCTGGTGGATAAAGAACAGAAATTTATTCCTTGCATTTCTAGGAGCTGTAAAGTCTGAGATCAAGGTGCCAGCATATCCATTGTCGGGTGAGAGTCACTCTCCTATCTCATAGATGGCCATCTTCTCACTGTGATATATTCAATTATTTCTAAGCATTTAATATATTTTTATAGTATTATAAAATATTATTAACTTTCCATAACATGCATGAAGCCAGTGTTTATTTTCACTGTTATCAAGTGTTCCATGGCATGAATATTGATATTGATTCATTCATCAGTGGTTATTTTATGTTGACTTAAAATTTGCTATTATATATAATGAAGTTAAAAATAATCTGCACTTTTCCTGGGACTGGAGCAATAGCACAGCGGGTAGGGTGTTTGCCTTGCATGCGGCCGACCCGAGTTTGATATTTCCATCCCTCTTGGAGAGCCCGACAAGCTACCGAGAGAATCCTGCTCGCACTGCAGAGCCTGGCAAGCTACCCGTGGCATAGTCAATATGCCAAAAACAGTAACAAGTCTCACAATGGAGATGTTACTGGTGCCTGCTCAATCAAATCAATAAACAAAAATATGACAGTGCTACAGTGCAGTGTTACATTTTCTGGAGCTCATCTAGAGATTTGCCTTGAATAGAAGTATTGACTTGTAAGAATGTATATCTTTAATTCCATGAGAAAATGCCAAATGACTTTCCTATGTTATTTAAATAACCAATTTATATTTCCAATTAGCAGGGGTATTCCATTACTTACATACCTGTCAACAAATTCTTTACCTTTTTTTTAATCAACAGATACTGGCATAATACATTTCAAAATCAAATTTGTTTTAGTTTAGGTCAGACGTTTACACAAGTGTTAATGTTTATGGATTGGATGTATAGGTACCTATACACCAAAATGCCCAAGACCATACACCAGTTTCCTTATGATACTTCCAATCATTCTCTTGAGCTCCCATACCTCCTTTGCTTAGTGTTCACAATTTTGTAGTCCAAGGCCAAGGATTCTTTATTTTTCGATAATATTATTTATTTCCTTATTTGTGTCTTATCCTTGTCCTCCTAGAATTTGCAGAAGAAAGCAACTCATTTGTCTTGTAGGAATTTTCAAATTAGATTTCATTGATTGCATCAACTCGTAACTGATTTTTGATTACTCTGCTTTGTTTTTCTTAAAAACTAGTATTTGGATATAGAAGTTGATCAGATTCACATTTGGTATTTTGGCAAGAAAGCTTAATAAGAAAGGGTACTTTTATCAATGGGCTTAAAGTGTCTATTCATATAGAAAAATTTATCAGTTTATTAAACAATGTTGGCCTGATCTTTTCATTTGAAAGCTTCCAGTGATTTTTTTTGGTCTAGTGATTTAACAAAAAATGATGCACATTTTATAGGTTTATTATTTTATAGGGCTTACACATTGTGACATATTTAACCTACTATTTTACATTTATTTAAAAAAACTTATTTTGAACTATGGCATATTATGCAGAATAATTTCACTCACTCCTGTTAAAGAAGCAAAAGATGAATAAATAAACAAAACATCCCAAGCTCTAAGACTAAGAACAAAATTAAATGCAAGGAGGAATGGGAACAGGTAAACTGGTCAAAGGGATCATTTATCTGATAAAAGGCCAGAACTTAGATCCCATCGTGATGACCACAAAGTAGAATAAACAGATTTCCAAACAATGCTGCAAGATAGAAATTTGCTCATTACTATAAGCCAATGCTATTTAAATTAAACAGACAAGCAAAAGGCAAACAAAAGACATAAAAAAAATTAGAAGCCTTTCACTCTTAATTTTTGTATGAATGCTAGCAGGGAAATATCACAGCATTAATTGCAGAGTTGTTTATCTTATGTCAAATTCTTTAAAAGCTTACTTACTGCATTTTTGTCCTGTAGTAAAATTATAGAAGTCCAAAATCTCCAGTAATTCTCCTTTAGAATAAAAGCAGAGATCCAAGTAAGCAAAATCAAATGACCAAATCATTTCATGCAAAATAAAAAATTGAAATATTTTTTTTTTAAAAATCACTATTATGTTAGTTTGAATTAAGGGATTTCCCCCCCTCCCCCAGTGCCAGAGATTAAAGCCAGAACCTCACATGTTCTATTTAAGTGTGAACACATTTCAAGTCAATAAAAGTTGGTTTTAAAATTAGTTGGCTTGGAGATTTTTCCATAACAATAATTTGTCATCTATAGTTTGTAGGTGTGAATATAATGTCAATGTTCAGCTAAGTAAGCTTTTCTTACTTAAATGAATTTTTTTGAGTATAGTTCTGCAATTTGTATTTTACTATGAGTTATTATTTTATTTTGAGGTGGGGGGGGCAGATCTGATGGTGCTCTGGGCTTCTTACTCCTGGCTCTGCACTCAGGAATCACTCCTGGTGGGACTCAGGGAACAAATGAGGTGCCAGGAATCAAACTCCAGTTGGTAAATACCCTAGCTGCTGTATTTTCAGGCAAACCTTTTCGTATCAATTACTTGTAATAGAATTTAGTAAATTAGAACAACAGAACAAAAACTGGAGGCCAATAACAGAAAATACTTTATAATATACAAAATATTAATTGGTATATCTGAATTATCTCTACTTTCTGAAGGAATTGCTAATAAATAATACTTGTGATCGTGTGTCTAGTATTAGTATTTTAGTGTCTTGTTAGGACTATTAGAATAAATTCTAGATTTTTTTAAAACAATTTTTGGATAGTAGCTTGGCTATCTAGATTCCTTCCAGCATGCTTACTTATTGTGAATTGATACATTTAAATTTTTTATATTTTCAATAATAAAGTTTTTTGTACTCAAGCTTTATAGGCTCCTATAGTTATTTCAGAGTCTTTTGACATAGCTATAATAATCTTCATTGCTTCTTATTCTTTCTAATATGATAAATATTTTTAACATCAACATTAATACTTTCCTAGATTTAGCTCATCTGATTCTCTTGTCTGTTTCTTTCAGTGGGAAATAATAATTACAGACAATAAATGTTCCAAGACTAAAATATTTACTGATTCTCAACATTTGTTTTGTATTCTTTATCAGTTAAATACTTTAAAATGGTGACTCTCATTATAATGCTTTGTCTCCTTGGGTATACTTTACAGCTTTATTGGTAGTTACTATTTGTAAATTTATTTGTAGAAGTCCTTTGTTACCTGAATTAACAGTATGTTTCTCCAAAAGATATTGACTTTGGGGAGCCTATAGGTCTAGATCCACTATAAAGTAAAGTTGTATATTTGCTTTACATTTGTATCAAGAAAATAATGTGAATTATTTAATTCATCAACTCTCATGAACATAAGGTGAACATAAAATAATGTAAATTATTTAATTCATCAACTCTCCAGCATATAACTGGATAGTAGTTATATGCTCAGGGAGAAAATTTTTTTTCACAGAGCCAAGGCTAAGACAAGGTTTTGGCTACATATTTGTGAATTTTATTTGTTATGCTGATTATTATGATTTCTACTTTTTTGTTGCTAAGGTGGGGGTGGTACCCAGATTCGTAGACTCGGTTTTGAAGGCTGGGATCTGACTTATGGCATTTCCAAGAATTAAATCTGAAGCCTTATGAATGCAAGGCAGGTGCACTGAGGTACCACTGCGCCGTATCCTGGGCTTCATTACTTCATTTGTTTGTTTGTTTTATCTTTTCCTTGAGACTTGAATATGACGATGAATCTTCACAATCAAATTTCTTCTTTTTTTTTGCCTCTTTGTGTTCATGCTTTGTCTTTTCTTTCTCCCTTACTTGACAAGCTTCATTTAGCTTCTTACATATTCATACATTTGTATATTTGGTACTGTTAGGAAATTTCCAGTTAGTTTTGAATATTATTAATTTGCAAGTGTATTACCAAATATTTTCTAAAACATCAATTTTTACACTTTTTTCTCCAGAAAACATTTTTCTGTATAAAATGTACATTCCATTATAATGTAGATTACTAGACACAACCATGGATATTTATTTGGCATACTTAAGCTAAGAGGATGCATATTTTTCCCTAGTAAGAAACTTAGAATATTCAGGTACAGTTGTTCTCAAAACAAATTTTGTAAGACGGAATTTTGTTTCATGCAGGTAACAAGAAGCTTAAAAATTGCTATCGATTTTGGTATATAAACTTATCAACTTTGAGATTACTCCGTCTGTCTGTCTATCTATCTATCTATCTATCTATCTATCTATCTATCTATCTATCTATCTATCTATCTATCTATCTATCTATCGAATAGACTCAAGTGGGAGAGATGTGGTTAGAAAGCTAGGAAGGAGTTTGTTGAAATAACCAACACTAGAAATGAGAAATGTAGAGTATGACTGTTGAATACTTTGGAGGAGATATTCAATAGATTCTGTGATGGCTATTAGGGATGGAGGAGAAAGAAAATAGTGATTCTGAGGGTTAGTCCTTTTGTATTTGAAAGACATTTGATTTCAGGTTCATCAGTTCTGCTCAGGATTCAACTTATATTTAAATTTTTATATTTTCTTAGGAAATAACACTTTAATATGCAATGAAAATCATCCCATGACATTTTCTAAAAGAATATGAAATGTATACACACATAATTGGTAGATACTTTATGCCTTATCACCTTTGTGTATACTCTAAGCTTGATATTTGCAAGGTAAATGTTATGCAACATCATTATAAGTATTTCCCTTTTAGGTTTTTTGGAGATCAATCACAGACTTTTTAAAAATAAAAAGTAGAATTAGAAAAAGTTTCACATATCCAAATGTCATAAGAAATCAAGAGCTTTTCAGAAGCTCTGCAGCTATTATCCATGGAATAAAATCAGGTGCTTTTTTTATTTTGACAGTTTCCAAATAGACTAATAAAGAAAAATATAATTCCAAATATACTTAAATAATAATCAGCAAAACACAGGACACTTTCATTTGTATCATTTTGGTTTAAACTTCATGAGGAGGGGTTCTTAAAGTGAATTATCATATCTAGATTATTGTCTGGTTACCTTATAGGGAGGTATTCTAATGTGATGATAAAATAGAGATAAAATAAGAGATACATGTTAGGAATCACTTTACACATATGAGCTGACTCTGAAAGCATAGTTTAGAATGTCTTTCTTGATTAGATTAGAATTTCTTCTGAAATTTACACTGTACACAAACTTGATTAATTATTTTCCTCTTAACCTTTTATTCCCTGAAAATATGTTTTCCATGAGGATTCCATAATCACTTTTCATTTTGATAGTTTGTAAGTCAATGGAAGAAAATTCTTCCTCGAGTCTTAAATGGGATCATGTTATGAATATGCAGCCCTCTTTCACAGGCATTCATATTAAGTGATATTTAGGAACTTAGATAAGTTGGAAGAATGAGTTTTCCATCCTTCATTTTGTTTTGGTGACACGCTCATTTTTTTGTGCTCAGAGGTCACTCTTGTTGCTGGTCAGGGAACATGCCATCTTAAGGAGTGAACCTGGGTCTCCAAAACAATAAAGCATGTGCTCAGTTGACAGAGTCCTCTGTATATTTTTCAAAGAAAAAAATTAAATTGTTCAACAAGTGTCAGTCTTAAAATTTCCACTAAGGTTCTATGTTTTAAGTTAGCAATAGGAATCAGAGAGATAGTATAGGTGTGAATGCGCTGACCTTGCCCATGGCTAACCTTGTTTTGATCCTTCAAGCACCTTCAGAAGTGATCCAAACACCTTGTTTCTAATATAAAAAATAAAACAAAGAACAGCAAAACTTTAAAAATACTTTAAAGGATTTAATTTAAAAATATTTGATTAGCATGATTATAGACTTCCATTCTTTGAAAGTCCTATAGTTCTCTCTGGTATGCTTTGCCTTGTCTAACTCAGAAGAACTCTTGAATATTGAAGATCTAATAAGTTCTCTGGCTATGACTATATAGTAATATATTTGTTTCTGCATAAAGAGAAATGCCTTTGGCAAAACTTTTATAGTAGGTGTATACTTTAGGCTACATGAGGATTGGGTTATGTATTTGAGTATTACTAATTATGCTATGATGAAACCTCTCTATGTCTCAATTTATTCATCAGAAAAATGGAGAGGAAGAGTAGTTACCTCATAAAGTTTTCTTGAGAATTAGATAAGATGACAAAGTTCTCAATCCATGATATACTTAAAAACTATGTTATGCATTACTCTTCACAGTCAATTCACAGTGAAATTGAAAAGCTTATCCTTATAAAGAGCTAATTCTGGTTTCTATGGGGTAATCTTATTTCAAGTCAGTGTTGAATAGTTTTCAAAATTAAGATATCAGTCACACAATTGTTTGCAGTAATTGTGTTCCTTGGTAAAACCAGTGGATTTAACTAGATTCAACCAGACTCAGTAGTCCCTCCCATGAGTATATCATGGTTTCTGATTTTCAATAGGAATGACGTCTTTGAATGATGGAATCTCAAATCACTAAGGGATTTAAGAGTCATAGTTTCATTTAACACGTTTCTTTTTTTCACATAAGAGTCCTGAAGCTCACTTTAATAGAAGAAAGCTGCATAGATTTTGGAGTCAAATATACATTTGTTTCCTAGCTCTATTATTAGTTTTTCTCATTTGGAAAATTACTTTATTTCTCTGGGATTATCTCCTCACACCCCCAAAGGCAAAACGTTGTGAGAATTAACTCAGAATATATGTAAGAAAAGTAGTAAACTGTCTAATATTGTAGGGTTTAATATTGATCTTAGTACTGGAGCGATAACACAGAGGGCGTTTGCCTTGCATGTGAGACCTGGGTTGGATTCCTCCATCCCTCTAGGAGAGCCCTGCAAGCTACCGAGAGTATTCCGTACAGCAGAGCCTGGCAAGCTACCTGTGGTGTATTCAATATGCCACAAACGGTAACAATAAGTCTCGTAATAGAGACATTACTGGTGCCCAGTCAAGCAAATCGATGAATAACAGGACGACAGTGCTACAATATTGGTCTCAAGAAACATCTGTAAGTTTATATTGCTAGCAACATCAAAAGACTTTTTCCCAATACTCAAATATTGTGATTCCAGGTCCAACATTGTTTCCAAAGACTTTAAGGGGAGATGTTGCAAAGGACATTTGGCAGAGTAGGACTATGCAGTAGGACTTTTCAGCTCATAATAATGAGACAGATCTTTCCTCCTCACCTCTCCTTATCTAAAGATAAATCCAAAAATACAAATATCAATTGCTATATGTCACAAACAGTCAATGGACAACTCTAACGCAGTGCCTGGCATACAGTTGCTTCTCGTTAGATGTCCGTGGAGTAAATGGATGCACATTTCTCCTGCCTTTTACTACTTTGGTGTTATCCTGATAAACATTCTAGTCTGGTACTTTCTTATTTCCTAGGCATAGCAATTTTCTACTACTATCAGTGGCTGCAGTTCCCTGCCAATGGCATGGTGCTGGTTCATAGAAATTCCACTTTTGTTCCTGCTTGTTCAGTGCACATCCTTATTCACTTTTCTCCTTCTCCATGTTTTTCCTTTTTACAAAATGAAAATGCTCTTCCTCTCTTCTATATTATTTATTTTTCTGCATAATATGGATGGTGATGGGGGGACAATTTCCCATAGTAAGGTAGTCTAGATAACACATTCTCCAGCAACTACTGTGACAGCTCTTCAATGGACAGCTATATTTCTTAACTCTTCAGGGACTGCACACAGACACAGACAGATAGACAGATACACACACACACACACACACATACATGCACACACACCCACACTTCCAGCATGATGCCCTTTAGTCTGGCTAATGGCTGCAATGTTCTGCCTTGGTTTGCTTTTCCCTTCTCATCTTTATGCATTGCTTCTGAATTAGGCTCATTGAGGTACAGAGTTCTTTCTTTCTCATGAATTTCCGTCAGGGTTTTATAATCTCTGAATATTGGCACTGTCAACACTGGCCTCCTGTCTGGTGAAACATTTTGTTCATGTCCCTAATAGTCACGATTCAGGATTATCTTCTGAATCTTCTCATCTCTTATGCAAATGAGCATAGCCAAATAGTAACAGAGGTTAAGCTACAGACTTCTTCCATTTACTGAATATTTCTGAGTCTCTAGAGGAGACAATAATAAATATTGGCAGAGCTGTGAGGATTAGTGAGATAGCATAACACCAGGCATATGGTAGGTAGGCTCCTCATTAAATGGAAACCATATCATCAGGGATTGTGAGCAGATTTTCTATATCTAAGTTGGGTACTCACTGTTAGAAAAAAATAGTTTATGGCAGACTAGCAAGTCAAGGACTCAGGCATGGGGAAATAATACTAAATCATAAAGAAAGAGTGGAATAGTATTGACACAATGAACGTGAAGCTGCTAGAATTTGGTTTCAAGGTTGGCATAAGAGCTCTTAAGCTAGCTCAAACCTGACTTTACTAAATATTAATGACGTTTTCTCATTATCTTGTTCCAGTGACCATATGTGTCAATTTGCCAACAAGGATTCTTTCCTATTTACCCATTTGATAGTGGGTAAAGCCTTCCTGATCCTCATACCACATTTTCTTGTGGCTCTTTGCTTAGTGGCTTCTTAGATCTTGAAGAAGCATATTAAACATTCAAGGAGTTCACTGGATCACTGGATCACTGTCATCCTGTTGCTCATCAATTTGCTCGAGTGGGCACCAGTAATGTCTCCATTATGACATTTGTTGTTACTGTTTTTGGCATGTCGAATATGATATCGCCACGGGTAGCTTGCTAGTCTCTGCCATGGGGGCAAGATACTCTCGGTAGCTTGCCGGGCTCTCTGAGAGGGGTGGAGATTCAAGGGGTTATTTGTGGAAAATTCCTATGAATAATGGGAAAGTGGTACAGGCAGAGAAAGCCATTAAATGATGATGACATACTGACACTTGTAAAGGAAAAAAGATCAGTTGCAAAAAATCTTAGAGTATATGCAGTTCAATAAAAAGTTTGAAATATTGATACTGCTTCCTTGAGACCATGAATTCATCCTTCTGAAAAGGCGTAAACCTCTCAGAAACAGACTTGTTTTAGTATCCTTACATATACTCTTCTTGGTCTCTGTGTGATGAATTTCTTAGTGTGACACTTGAGGCCTTCGGTTCGCTTTGTGCCACACAATGAAAGTTCTGAAAAAAAATTTTTTTGTGATGGCATTTCTGTCCATTAAATTTATCATGCTAAATATTCTAGTTCACTGTCAGAACAGTGTAATTCTTCCAAAGCTCAGCATTTTGTCATTCAAGCCATATTCTGAATTAAGTCATTTAATTTGAAATGTTTTACATCACACATCATTTTAGTAGGTTAATAAAATAATGTATGTTAATTAGTAAACTAAATTTGGAGCACATTGATGGAAAGCTAGTCTCTATGAACTTTTCTCAAAGTTCTAGTCCTTTATTCACTCATATTCTACTCTTTCAAAACACAGTTCCTGTTGTATCTTCCACAGTAGTCTTTCCAATTACTAAGCCATTGTGAATCTTGTCTTCCTTAAACTAACAGTTGCTCTAATTGATTCTCTTTAAGAGAGGAGAGTGAAAAAAAAAACCTATCATCAGAGTAATTTACTACAATGAATTAGTCAAATGACCTATTTGGTCAACTTTGCTAGAGTCTCCCATAACTGAGTAGAAATATTTTCTGGAGTCATTGTGGAGTATAGCTGTCTCAAAGTTCAAGGGCAGAGTTTTCCCTTAAATTTAATAATCAGTGACTGCAGGCTTTAATGCTGAACTGTTTCTGCCTTTCAAAGTAAAATAAATGCTCCCAAGTTTTCAATGAATTAGTCACTTAACAAACCATCTTTGGAAATTGCTTTCTGGCAAAGTAACCTAGAGTCCCCAAGTTTATTTATTCCTTTAAAGCCCCAGCATTTGTTAGGAAACATGAACACAAGTAAGTGATTGTTTCTGTCTGTTGAGAAAATAATTTTTCAACTCTGCCTACCCGGCAATTAGTGTACTGTTTAACATATTATGAGCAGGAAATAAGTGCTGAATGAATGAAGAAATGAGAATCTCAGTTTCTACTAAAGATGCCCATCTTTAATACTTATAATGCAGTTCCAAAGTAAAAGTTTCAGAAAAAGCAGTTTAAGACAATGGCAGATACACGAAAGCTGATAGTGAGTGCAAGAAGGAGATGGATGGAAATAAAGACGCTTACCAGATAGGATACTTAAACTGGATCTCAAATGATGCTAAAATGTTGGTGCAAATACATGTAACTGGTAAGTAAGGAGAAAAGTCCTTTCTCTTTCCAAACAGGGGATACAAACCATAAAAATGTGCTCAGGAGTAAATTATTACCTATTACTGCTCAACATAACCATAAACATAGCAGCTAAAAACAATGTGCCTTTTGTATCTTACAGTTCCATAGATTAGCAGTCTGGGGAAGGTAATCAAGCCAGGCTGTATTTTATTCTTTTCTGGACTGCAAAATCCTTTTTAAAGTACCTAAGACTGTTAGCAAAATACAGCTCCTGGTGGTTCGTCAAATCAAGGACTTCAAAAACCTAGAAATTGCCTGTAGTTTCCTGCAGTGCCTTCTCCATTCACATCAACTTGCTTCTACAAGGCCAGCAGAAGTGTCTTTCCAGTACATTCTAGAAAGATATGCTTCACTGTCACTGTATCACTGTCATCCTGTTGCTCATCGATTTGCTCGAGCGGACACCAGTAACATCTCCATCGTAAGACTTGTTCTAGAAATGCTTACATAGTCATAAATATTTCACCATCTGGACAGGAAAATAAGTCTCATTACCTCTGTAATGTAACCTAACCACAGTAGTAAAATTCAATCACCTTTGTTCTATTACATCGGTTTAGAAGCCCCTTATTTCAATCCTGCCCACATTCTAGGAAAGAGGATTATAACAATAGCTCGAACACCTGCAGGTTGAAATCTACCTTCTGGCATGCCCACACAGAGACGGTGCTGCCATGGGGGGAACAACAGAAAAAATAAAGCTGCTGTTCTTGAGGCTGGTAGCAATCTGGTCCTGAGACTATTTGGAAGCTGTGTGTGAAACCCCTTCAATTAAGCAGATTTAAAGATATACAAAGGCTTAGCTTTCCACTTAGAGCTTTATTGGAAAAGAGATTCTTTAAAAAAATAAGAGGCTGGAAGGGCAGAATGGGGGTCAAAGGGTATTCCTTGCACGCAGCAGATTACAGTTCAATCCCTAGCACTGTAGCACTGTGGCACTGTCGTCCCGTTGTTCATCGATTTGCTCCAGCGGGCACCAGTAACGTCTCCATTGTGAGACTTGTTGTTACTGTTTTTGGCATATGGAATACGCCACAGGTTGCTTGCCAAGCTTTGCCATGCGGACGGGATACTTTTGGTAGCTTGCTGGGCTCTCCGAAAGGGACGGAGGAATTGAACCCGGGTCAGCCGCGTGCAAGGCAAACGCCCTACCCTCTGTGCGATCGCTCCAGTCCCTAACATCATATATTTACCCAAGCACTGCCATGTGCGACTCATGAACCCTGGGGACACGTGAACTCTGTGGAGTGGCCCAGGTAACCCCCGGCACTAAAGGCCTGAGAAACAAAATCTTCAGATCTTCACATTAGACTGCAGGTCCTGTTAACTTGAGAATTGCCAGACGTGGTCACAGGGCCCCCTCAGCACTGCTTGGGAGATCTTTCACTCAAATAAGCAAAAATGAATAACATAAACATTTTCCCAGAGAATATGTTAATGGGTCTTGAATTGCTAAGATTATTTGAAAATATTAAACTGTTTCCTCTAAAGGGGAAAGAAAAAACCCAGTATATTGTTTTAACTTTCTGTTCTCATAGCTTAAATAGGTTCACTTTATAAAGTTTCGCTAAAAAATACCAAAAGAACAAACCTTACATAACCTTTTGTGTCTTTGAGTTATACAAACAATTTACGTGAGGAAACTTTCTAGTTGATCTATTGAAGCCTTAGGGAATTATAAATATTTGGCTGCATCTTGACTTTTTTTCATTTTTCTCTTAAAAATTATTTTTAAGGCAAGTGTATCCACCATTCACTCATTCCGGAGATACCAATGCTTCAGACTACAGTCAGGTTGAAAAATTTGCAATTATATTGAGCATCATGCATACTGCAGGAAAATATAAGACAAGAAACGGTATCTTACTTTAAGAAATTTGATAAATTTGCTTCTGTCATTATAAGAGATCATTTCATGACTCTGAATATTAGACTGTAAACCGTTCCTCACCCTCATGTTTCTAAATAATGGGAAATGTCTTGTGCATGCACACACACGTATACACAGAGAATAGTTTAAAGACCATCCTAGAAAATACCCCTTATTTTCCATAATGGTAACACATTGTCAATTTATTCATTTATATTCTTATCTTCTTTTTTTCCATATATATCTTGCATATGATAATAGTAATAACTAATTGTCTAAGTGTTCAATGACTGCTTTTTTTTCTCTCTCTTTTTTTTTTTTTTTTGGGTCACACCTGGCGATGCACAGGGGTTACTCCTGGCTCTGCACTCAGGAATTACCCCTGGCAGTGCTCAGGGGACCATATGGGGTGCTGGGAATCGAACCCGGGTCGGCCGAGTGCGAGGCAAACGCCCTCCCCACTGTGCTATCGCTCCAGCCCCTTTTTTTCTCTTTTTGATACTAAGAATAGCACTGCACTATAGCACTATCAATCCATTGTTCATTGATTTGCTCAAGCGGGCACCAAATAACGTCTCCACTGTAAGATTTGTTACTGTTTTTGGCATATAGAATATACCACGAGAAACTTGCCAGGCTCTGCCGTGCGGGCGGGATACTCTTGGTAGCTTTTTGGGCTCTCCGAGAAGGACAGAGGAATCAAACCCGGATTGGCCGTGTGCAAGGCAAATGCCCTACCCTCTGTGCTATTGCTCCAGTCAATAGGAATTATTTCCATTGAAAGTTGAGAACTTTTATTTATTTTTATTATTTTTTTAATTATTGAGCCATATTTAATTATGAGATATACAGTTACAAAGTTGTTCATGATTGAATTTCATCAATCCTATCCTAACTGCCTTCTCCCCCCACCAATTGAGGTAAGCTTCTTATTGTGGACCAATCCTCCTGGCCCTTGTTTCTAATACCTTTTAATATTATTCTCATTCCATGATTTTTTTTCTTACTACCCAACAAATGAGTGTGATCATTCCATATCTGTCCCTCTCCATCTGACTTATTTTACTCAGCATGATATTCTCCCTGTCCATCCAGGTATAAGCATATTTTCTGACTTCATTTTTTCTTATGACTACATAATATTTCATTACATACATGTACCAAATTTTTTTATCCATTTATCTATTTTTGGACAATTGGGTTGTTTTCAGATTCTATCCATTGTTAATCACACTGCAATGAATATAGGAGTGCAGCTGCCTTTTCTGTATTGAGTTTTTTGAACCTAGGGTATATTCTCAAGAGTGCTACTTTTTATTCTTTTATGTAGAGTAACTTTTCATCATCAATTATTTGTATTTTTAAAGGTATAATTTATTACATAAAAATCCCCAATGGTGATCAATGAGTGGTTTTTATTTTTAATATTAAGAATCATTTAAAAAGTCTATGATGGCTACAAATCTCAGGAAGATATTACTAGACTTTGATCCTCAAATTTTCTTATATTTAGTTGTTTAGTCTTACATACACATACAAGAGCTGAGAATAACAATACAGATATGACTACTGAAACTGATTAGAATTTAATTGCATTTTTTTTTTCTGATAGACTATATATCCTTCCAAGGAAGTATACTCTGGTTATTCAGGTTATTGTGTTTCCAGGTCACTCAAAGTTGAAATAATTTCTAAGTCACTTGAAATAATGTCTCTCAGTGGTATAAAACAGCTTAGAAAGCACTTAGGTTAATTTGCTTCATTTCTTTTTTCAAATCAAGAATTGTTTTATGAATAATTTATAGTTTATAAAATGTCATTTTATAAAATAACATAAAAATAATGGGCATAATATTCCTTATACCTTTTTACAGTGTTTAGTATTAAAGTGAATAGATTTACTACACTTTATTGGACCTGCCTTCTTTAGAATTAATATTTGAAATTCTTTTGTTATGAAAACAGTTACAACAATTAGCTTTATGAATATCTTGTTCTGGGAGAGAGAAGGGGGTTACTAGCATACAGCCGCACTGCAACTTTTGTCTTGGTATTGTTAACTAAAAAAGTAAAATTATATTTAAATTTACTAAATGTTACTTACTTCTGTCCTCTAGTGAGTGTATCATTTGACACTCCAAATAGAGATCTATGAGACTGTATCTCCCAAGTATTATAAAGAAGAATTTAATACTATATTGCTAATTTTCAAATTCCTATTTATTTTTGCCCACACCCTGGCTCTGTGCTCAGGGATCACTCCCGGGGGGCCTCCAGGGACCATATGCAGTGCTGAAGACCCAGCCCAGGTTGGCTACCTGCAAGGCAAGCAAGCAAGCAAGCAAGCAAGCAAGCAAGCAAGCAAGCATCTGACACTAGGCATAAAACTTTTTAAAGAAATGTTCAGAATTCCTATGAGTGAACAAAATGGAGATACCATGGTCATTCCCAAAGACTGCAGTAACTGTTTCATCCCGCCACCTTCTATACATGTGAATTTCTTTCACGTTCTCATCTCACAGATGCAGACAGGGAAGATTCTGCATCATCACGGTCCCTGCAGATTGTTCCAAGTAAAGAATTTGTTCTCCGACAGCTGACATCAGGCTTCCAGTCATCTTTCTATGCCACTACCATCATTAGCTGAATTTTACACTTGCTAACTGCACCACTAGCATCAGCAACTTCTCTGCATTTTTAAGCTCACAAGGGTATTGTGGTATTGCACGTCTTCCTTCTTACAATGACGACAACTGACTCAACTCCTGAAAAGGATTAAGGGTTACTTAGTGGTTTTACACAGCACATTTCTTCTCAAGATGCTTTGCAAAAATTGTTTCACAATCCCTCCCACTCTTAAATCAGGGAGGCTAAGGTATAGGCCTAATAAACATCACTTGAGAGAAAAAAATAGAACTCAAGTTCTTCTACTTTTACGTCACCGTGCCTACTCCTTGTTCCCCATTAAAAAAGAGGTATGAAAACAAGATTTGCAGAAGCGCATTACACAGATGGAAAACTTGCAGCACCCCTATGTATGTATTGATGAAAATGTACAAATCTATATTTGCTTTGAAATGGATATGCTTTTCAGATGAGACTTTGGTCATAGTTTTTAAACCATGATTTTAAAAAGCATGGCAGAGACTGACAAGCTCCCCATGGCATATTCGATATGCCAAATACAGGAACAATAACGGATCTCATTCCGCTGACCCTGAAAGAGCCTCCAATACGGTACTGTTTGAAAGGACAAGTAAGGAGAGGCTGCTAAAATCTCAGGGCTGGGATGAATGGAGACGTTACTGGCACCCACTCAAGCAAATCGATGAACAACAGGATAGCAGTGATACAGTGAGTTTTTTTAAAAAAAGCTTAAAAATTTTTACTGCATTAGCATTGTGGTTTACTTGTAAGCAGCCAGCTTTCTCATCTTTGTTTCAGAACAACAATAATTAGGAGAGAAATTTACTTTTTGTGTCTGAGTTGGGAAGAAAATTCAAGGCTTTTTTTAGGCCCACTGAAACCACAATGACTCTAAAGTCTCTTTTTCTAAACCACATTAGCTTGTTCCCTAAGATGGAGAAGAGGCTCTTGAGAGATATTTAGAATAACTCTGACTCAGCCCTTTTGGGAGAGGAAGTGAAAAACGCCCTCAATGCTTTGAAGGTAGAATTTAAAGTTCAGCTCAGATATGGATTTCTATGAGAAATATTTTAATCTTCCAATGGGCTGTCTGCTAGAATGAGAATGGAACTCTTGTTCCAAGAACATTAAGAAAGGAAGGAAGGAAGGAAGGAAGGAAGGAAGGAAGGAAGGAAGGAAGGAAGGAAGGAAGGAAGGAAGGAAGGAAGGAAGGAAGGAAGGAAAAGAGGGGAGAAGCGAGGGGAGAAGGGAGGGGAGAAGGAAGGAAGGAAGGAAGGAAGGAAGGAAGGAAGGAAGGAAAAGAGGGGAGAAGGGAGGGGAGAAGGAAGGAAGGAAGGAAGGAAGGAAGGAAGGAAGGAAGGAAGGAAGGAAGGAAGGAAGGAAGGAAGGAAAAGAGGGGAGAAGCGAGGGGAGAAGGGAGGGGAGAAGGAAGGAAGGAAGGAAGGAAGGAAGGAAGGAAGGAAGGAAAAGAGGGGAGAAGGGAGGGGAGAAGGAAGGAAGGAAGGAAGGAAGGAAGGAAGGAAGGAAGGAAGGAAGGAAGGAAGGAAGGAAGGAAGGAAGGAAGAAAGGAAGGAAGAACGGAAGGAAGGGAGGGAGGGAGGAACGGATGGAGGGAGGAAGGAAGGAAGGGTGGGAGGAAGGGAAGGAAAGGGTAGGGAAGAGTAGGGAAGGGTAGAGAAGGGTAGGAAGTAAGGAGGGAATGGAGAAAAAAAGGAAGGGAGGGAGGGAAAGGGAAGGAAAGGGAAGGGAAGGAAGGGAGAAAAGAAGGAAGTCATAGTGATGCTATTCTTGTAAACAAATCAAAACTTTAGGTTCCAGAGAAATAATACAACGGGCAGGACTCTTGCTTTGCACATAGGTTTAACCCCTGGCATCCCAGATGGTCCCCTAGTCCCACCAGGAGTGATCTCTGATCGCAGATGTGGCTCCCAAACAAACAAAACCCCTAAAATTTTATACCTCAAGTCTGTTTCAAGTAAATGTAACTGGTGTTTATTCTATTTGGAAGTAGGAAAATGTAGTCACATTGATCACCATGAGCTTAAGGATAAAGCACTTGGCATTGCGTCTACACAGAGGTCAAACATTTGGCAAATCTGTCTGGGACAGTATTGATGAAAAATATCTCCAAGTCTTCTATCATTTCACCTTCCAAAATTCCTTGAGGCTTTTGGAACTCATACAGTTTTTAATCCCTGGAAATAGACTTGATTTTAGTATATATAGACTGTCTTAGTGTATGTAGATCGTTGCTTTCATACAAAATATCAGTATAGAAGTAAGCTAGAACATTCTTTCTCTGGACCGCTTTTTATGCAATCCACTTGGGCAAAGGTTGATTAGAAAAAGTACAGAAGGATCTGAAAACTCTTTTCCAGACTCTGGCCACACGCACACATGAGATTTTCGCAGTGCAGACAATTCTTTGATTTGCCCCTTCTGCCTTCTCTCTTGCAACACGGGCTTGCTTGCTATTGAGGCAGCTCAGATTTCTTCCTTCTCCCTGGCAGGTTTTAAGCCTCTCAGCACAGCTCATCTTTATGTTTTGTGGGACTGACCAAGGGCTAACGAAGTACTTTTAGATATCCATAGGGAAAATAAATATCAGTGGAGAGTGCATGGGAATCGTCTTCATAATGGCTTAGTTCTTCTCATCCTTCTCAGTGGCTTCCTTCTGCCCAGTTAAAACCAAAACTATAAAGACACCACTAAAGGCAGCCTTGCCCACAGAGTGGTCACGAAAGATACTAACAACAGGTGTTTGTTCAAAGCAGTTGATTTCTGCACTGAAGTAGGCATTTAACAGACATTATCTCTTTTAGAACCTCAGCCACCCTCAAGGTTCAGAGATATTAAGTAATGCTCTCCGCATCACAAAGCTGGGAAATTATTAGGAATTATTAGAATTGACACCTACAAGAGTACAAGTAACATTCAGCATAGTTATATAATAAAGTAAATAACATTTCCAGGAGTCCTCAAGCAATTCGGTCAGCCACATTTCCCCCTTTTAGTTAGAATTGTATATAATTTATGTACATATAAAATGAAAATCAACCTATCAAATGGTCGAGGATCTAGATTGTTAAAATGCTTGTGGCTGTTGCTTTTTGGTATTTAAAATATAGTTTTTTTTTACTATATTATTTGACTACAAATTGTGGCAGTTTCAAATGGTCCTCTTTACTGGCATATAGTTTTAGAGTGCGTTCTTTGCAATGAAATGGAATTCACTGCCATTAAACAGCAATAACCATTAGTTTCTGCAGCATTATTTTAAATAGAACTTCATGGGAATTGTCATAATGATACAAAATGGAGTTTTGGTTTTAGTTTAATCCTAGGAAGAAAGTGTATGCTTTTAAAAATCCACCAAAGAGTGTTTAATAACAATGTTTTCATCTCCAGTGAACTGACGATGCTGATTTGCAGAAACGATACAGCTGCAATGAAAACAAGATTGTAGGACAGAAAGTTCAGGCCGGAAAGAAAGAGAGCTAATAAAGAGCATCATGTGGTTGAGGGTGCACCGTTGTGTCCACAGAATGCTGAACAGTGAGCATCATGCTTTGTAAATATCAAAATAGAAAAGTTTAGATGACAAATATATAAATAAGTAATCTAGTAGACTTCCTGTTTTCTTGCATAATTTAAGCATGACTGGTCTTGGTCTTGATGTTAATTTTTATGCCACAGAAAGTGCCTTAATTCCTGCACTAACTCTCTGGTCATCTTTATTTTCTGGATTGACATAAGTTGGTAATAAACATTGGTTACTTGGTATCTACATTGTATCTTGCACAGTAGATGACAAAGTACAATGTTTTAGAATATTCTATGTTCATGGGGTAATTGTCTACATTCCTAAGATTGAAGTTTTACTCTTTCATACAAAAATCAATCAAATTCACACAGATTTCTCCTGACATCATCTTAGTAGCCCTTGTTCAAATGTCCTTTCTTTTCTTGATGTTCCACCTTCCAACCTGATAAAATTAGTAAAATCTATAAGTTTTAATTCAGTTTGTAGTACCTGATCCCAGTCTCCTGGAATATTCTAGAGGTCTGCCCAACAGACAGTCTTATTCTATGTCAGAGGGTGTTTCTAGGAACATGCTTGACCTCCACTAAGAAGGTGTTCATGGGGACTTAAAAATCCCAGGAACAACTCATACTAATGAGGATCAAAAGTAAGTGAATTCATATTCTAATTTTTTTTAATCTCTTCATGAAACATTTCTGGGATGAGTTTAACATTCTTATAGAAGGCCCTCAATGCCATTATGCCTTCATCTAATGATTAATAACGTCTTTTGGGCTTTCCTCTCATTTGGAAGTGACTTATCTGTGCTACATAGTGCTTGTCAGGATCACCCCTCTAACATAGCTTCTGCCTTCAAATTCTTGTCTTAGTAGCTGCTTTAGGAAAACTCCAATAAAATATCAACTGTGCATCTGATCATCCTACTCTGATTTGGTTATTTGGAATCCTAGAGAATTATTTTTACCTATTTATTTGTATTTTTAATTAATTTAAAAAAATTGAATGATTAGGTTTTAGTTATGCAATGTACCAACACTGGTACCTCAAACGGTGTACATTTCCCACGACCAATGTCCCCAGTTTCCCTCCTGCCATTTGAACGCCATCCACAACCTGCCTCTGTGACAGGCACTTTTCTTTTTTTTCTCTATTAGAGCTCTGGCTCTCTCTTTCTTTCTGGTCATTATGACTTGCAATACAGGTACTGAATGTTTATCAAGTATATTATATAAAGCATGACATATAATGATATATAGTATCATATGTATATAGCATAATGCATATATATAATGTGTAATATATATTGCTATATATCATGTAGAAGATTGTCACAAAGGGAAGTGCAGTTGGGACAGAGAAGGGATCACTTTGACAATGATGAGTGGAAATAATCACTCCTGACAAGTACTGAGTTTTAAAAGGAGGAAAATGATTTGCATTATAGCTTTCCAGTGGCAGTACTGCGATACACAGTACATAAAAGGAAAATGAGGAAGAGACAGAGAGAGAGAGAGAGAGAGAGAGAGAGAGAGGGAGAAAGAGAGAGAGAGGGAGAGAAGTGTCTGCCATAAAAAAGGCTGTGGGGGTGGGCCAGGGGGAGGCAGAAGGGAGGAAAACTGAGGACATTGGTAGCAGGAAATGAAGAAATGTACACTGATGGAAGGATGGGGTTTGGAACATTGTACGACTAAAATCAATCATGAACAACTCTGTAATGTTGTTATTCTTGTTGTAAGTATCACTGTATCACTGTTATCCCACTGTTCATCGATTTATTTGAGCGGACCTCAGTAACTTCTCCATTTGTCCCAGCCCTGAGAACTTAGCAGCCTCTCCTTACTCATTTTTCCCAATGATTTCAGAGTCAGGGGATGAGACCTGTTATTTTTACTGTATTTGGCATATCGAATACTACTTTACTGTCATTCAATAATTAAAAAAATGTAAAAGATATCCATGCACACCTATGTTCATATTAGTGCCTCCTAAAATTGCCAGAATATGTAAACAACCCAGATGTCCAATGCAGAAGAGTGGAAATGAAATCTATCCACCACACACACACACACACACACACACACACACACACACTCAAACACACAAAAATAATGGAATACTATGCCTTTTCAAGAAATAATGAAATTATGCAGTTTTCTGAAGCTTGGTTGGAACCAGAGGATCTCATATCAAGCGACAAGACCAAATAGCAGGTAGTCTCAATAATATGTGGTATATAGATTACAATGTCTAGGATAGCGCATGGAATAACTTGTCAAGATGGGTACAACATTAAATTTTAGATTACAAAAACAAAAAGGCCAAGGAAGGAAATGAAGGAGGAAACAAATGAGGTGATCCAGAAGTAACATAAGGGGAGGGGTCAGTGACATACTTTTCCTCGATGTAGAAGTGAAGGTTTGTTGGGGTTGGAGTGATAGTTCAGTGGGTAGGAGCTTGCCTTGCATGCAGCTGAGCCTAGAATCCTGACATCTCATGAGGTCCCCTGAGCACAAGTAGGAGATATTCCTAAATGCAGAGCCAGGAGTAACCCCTGAGCATCACCAGGTGTGTCCCCCAAACAAAAATCAACAGAAGTGAAGTGTTGCTATAAATCTAAACCACCACACCCAACACTGCTGAAAGCAGGGGACCTAAGCCCCAATAATTAAATGTGTCTGTCATGAAGTCAGGTTGGGAAGTGGGAGGAAGCCTGGGTTCACTGGTGGAGGGCTGGGGCCCGGGGGTGGTGGGATTAGAGTTGGGAACATTAAAATCCTATTGTAAACAACTTTATAAACAATTGTATCAAATTTTGAAAGATCATTAAAGATAATCTTAAATAAGTGCTGAGAACAAGTGTGTCAGCACTTATTCAGTGAGTCCCTCAAGTGAAATACTATTCATGGGTTCAAATTTGGGGTGATTTGTGCAACAAGATTCCCTGTTAACAAGGAGAGAGTCCTTTATAAGCATTGACCAACTTCCACGCTTATAAAAAGGGATTCAACTAACATATTTCTCAGTGTTTGACCCAAAATATCCATCCCCAGTTCCTTCTATACAGTGATCTGTTCACCTTCCATTTAGGAAGATGGAATTTGGAAGGAGCAGTGAACGTTTTCAGGAATTAGATGCCTGCATTTGAATCTCTTGGATTCATGGCTCTCTCCTCTATCTCTCTTGACAAAAAAGAAAAAGGGTTATAGTTTAGAACTGAGAATACTTTTTGTTTTTTTTGGTCAGGAATAAACCTCAAGCCCTCACATATGCAAGGCGAGTTACATATGTTCCAACTCTAACGTTGAGATATATTTCTCACCTATTTGATTGTGAATTTAAACAATATCAATGAGAAACATATATTGATTTTAACAAATTTATACCATGTTAAGTTTGATTTATTGATAAAAATATTGCTGAGCTTATCAGAACTAATCCATGAAGTTAGTGATTTGAAGGTGAGAAATTAACGGCAAAATTATGACTTATTTTCAGTGTATATTTTTTGACCTCAGGACTAGCTGTGTTTATGTTTGATTGGTTCAAGTATAAATTAATTATAAAAACTAATTAAAAATCTGCATTTATATTGTAATAACATTCCTTTGTATCAATGTAAACAATTTTATTACCTCACAGGAAATGGAGCAGGATTTATTTTATTTTTAAAAATTCATTACAAATTTTATTGGAGCTCAGTGATTTGACATATTTTGAGAGCTATATTATTAAGTTGACTTGATATTATTTTGTGGCGCATATGTCTCTTTAACATTATGGTGAAATAATTTTACTTTAAGTATTTTAACTGCTAGTTATATCCTTAATGGAATATTAGAACTTTGAGGCTTCTGTAGTTTTCCTTTTTCCTTAACTGTTTTAAAGATTGAATTGTTGGGTTTTATGGAAAGAACACTCAGTTTTTCTGTATGAAGAACACTCAGTTTTTCTGTATGTCATAGTTTAATATTCACCTTACAAAAACTGCTGAAAATCAATCTTTAATTTGCAAGAGCTTTGGACTTGAGATATTAGCTTTTTAGAAATCTATTATTTTTAGAAGTTCTTTTTTATCTAATAATGGCAAATTAATATCTGTTTTGTGTTATTTTCTGTCTTAAAATTATTGGAGTATAAATTTGAGTTTTATAAGGCTGTAATATTAGTCGTAAATTTTCTTTTAACTCATTTTGCTAACTTCACTTCTTTGTGCCTTTTTTTCCCCCTTTAATCTGCAAAACGAAGAGAAAGATGGGGTGTGGGCCAGATTAGCAGCTCAAATATTCCTTTTGCTCTCCTGGTCTCTGATCTTACCTAAGACATATTTTCAGTTACATTTGAAGCTTCAAATTGATATGATGATGATGGGTTGATTGAAGATAGAAGAGTATAAATTGGAGCAAATGCCTCAGGCCAGATGAAAGCTGGGAAATTACCTGTCTATAAAAAAAAATCAGAGATCTTACACATAGGCTAAGGAGCTTGGCACATTTAGGTGATGTTTGGTAATAAGTTGCTAACATAATTGTTGTACTGTAGAGAAAATTATCAGGAGCAATGCAGAGAAAAAAATCACAGTCAGTACTTCATATTCAGAGTCAGGTGAGAAGTTTCAGAAAGGAACAAGTGAAACAGTGTCCAATCACAATGGAATGAGTCAAAGCAGGATGAGATTTAAAAAAAAAGAAATGCATCAATTGATGATCAATAAGGTTATTTGCTCTGACACTTATCCCAATAGATATTGGGATTATTGGCATGGAAATACTTAATCTAAGCACCAAATAACTTCATGAATCATTGTAACTAAAGCAAATATGTTTTCTTAGGACTTATATAATAAAAATGGTAGGCAAAATTGGTCAGAACCAGTATACGCCTTAGGTCCACTATTCTTTCTGTGAGTTCTTATTAGTGCTCTATCCTTCCCTCACCCCAGCCCCCTTATTTCTATCTGGTCAGGTGAATCACAGACATAACGAAGGAGGAGGTGGAGAAGAAGGAGGAGGTAGAAGAGGAGGAGGTGGAGGAGGAGGTGGAGGAGGAGGAGGAGCAGAAGGAGGTGAAGGAAGATGAGGAGGAGAAGGGTGGAGAGGAGGAGAAGGAAGAGGAGTAGGTGGAGGAGAAAGAGGAGGAGGACAAGGAGTTAGGAAAGGCAATTATAAAAACTGAAAGGATCTGTTTTAGCTAGAATGGGAAAGATGTTTCCTTGGTTACAGATCTTTGTTTGTGGTAGAATTATGGTTTTAAAAAAAACCCTGTAGGGAAAATTACTTGATTGCTGGGAGGTATCAGTTTCTCAACATATAGTTTATTAAATAGATATGTACTGAGCATCTGGGCTGGAGCCATAGCACAGCGGGTGAGGTGTTTGCCTTACACACGGCCAACCTGGGTTCAATTCCTCCGCCCTTCTCAGAGAGCCTGGCAAGCTACTGAGAATATCTCGCCCGCAAGGTGGAGCCTGGCAAGCTACCCGTGGCGTATTCAATTTTGGTACCTGATATACCAAAAAAAGTAACAAGTCTTACAACGGAGACATTACTGGTGCCCGCTCGAGCAAATTGACAAACAATGGGATGACAGTGACAGTGACAGTACTGAGCATCTGATATGTGAAAAGCTTTAAGCTGAGTGCTCTGGGGAATAAGAGAAATTATATTTATTCTTCAAACCTCTGAGGAGGTGAAAAAGATGGAGAGACAACACACAAAGCAATGATTAACTATCCACAAAGGATACTGTGGTATCCCAAAAAATTTTTCTCCACCCCTCCCAAATTCTGGGCCAGATGAAAACCATACCAAGTATACAGAACAATACTGATTTCTAATACAGACTAGATTGAAGTATGCCTAGTTCGGCGAAGTTCCTGGTATGATGACACTGATGTCTAGAATTAAACAGCTTAGCTACACAGGGCAGAATCTCCTGTCCCCCATGCCAGACTGTCTTCACTGGGGGCCCTTGGAGGGGGGCAGGTTGAGTCTCCCTCCCTGGCTCTAGCAGAACCCCGGCAGTCAAAAACCTCCAGAACCCAGCCACAGACATGCTCAAGCACTCTGCACATGCTCGGAAGAACCTCACCCATGAAAGAACTGACAGAGGAACCCAGGTATGCAGGATATGTGGCTGAGATCTCCAAGTCTGCTCGGATTGGGACTGGGCCTCCTCCACCCAGGTCCCCCATTTTCCAGTAGCTTGGCAGCCACACCCACAAACCACCTTGGTGCCATGTAATCTCATCAACGGCCAAAATCCAGAGATTATAAAGCAAAGCTCCTGGAAGAGAGCGATGCAGAATCTCGAATGGTAAAGCCTCGCAAGCCACCCATGGCATATTCAATGTGCCAAAACAGTAACAATAGTGGGCCTCATTCCCCGACTCTGAACACGGCAGGGACGAATGAGACATTACTGGTGCCTGCTTGAGCAAATCAATGCGAAATGGGACGGCAGTGATACAGTGAACTACACAGGACATTTTTTACCCTCCATGAGACATAGAGGAACCCCTCTCTGTGGAAGAGCTCATTTAAAAAAAAAGAGAGAGTTGTTTCATCTATAATCATGAGTTTACTCTTCTCCACTGTACTTTGAGATTAAAGGACTAAAGGTTAGGTGATGGCAATATTAAACTACTTTCTTAGAAAGTTTCTCACTAAGTGCAGAAAATTTTTTTCCTTTAACAAAGGATAACAAAATAAGAAATGAAATAAAAAGTATCAAAGAATTTAAGTGGCAGGTAGCAGAAGAACTCTAGGCCAGAGGAAAATGATATGCACTGTATCTTTGTTTTTTCAGGAATGATAACTTTTTTAAAAGACTAACTTCCTACTAGTTCGCATTATAGGAATGATTTGGGCCAAGAATTGATAATGTAGAATGTGCAGTCCACAGCAGGATGATGCAATGGGAACTGAAACGAAGGGTAAAAGTAGGAAACATGAAAGTGGGTTTGATACAGAAACAGAAAACATGGGAGAGGTGGAAAGAAACATGAGCTTGAGGATGGAATCTTCATTACTAAGACACCTGTGCTTTCCTTTAATCATCTCATGGTTTATAATTCTGTATTTACAAGACATATTGATTTGCCTTCCTTCAAACTCTACCCCCTCCTAAACTTACTCCAGTAATTTCATCCCTTTTTCACACTAAATATGTGATAATGAATAAATGAATAAATAAACAATAAACACTGTGGGACTAGTTCTATCACAGCATTCAGTGCAGCGTAGTAGTAAAACATTGTTTGTTTACAATTAAACGAAATTAGATGTTAATTTACATTTAAAGTTCCACGGGATATGCGTATAGTCTAATTTTGATCATATTGAAAAAATAGATATTTTGTGGATTGGTAGTTTCATTTTCTTCTTTAGAATAAGACCCATTTTAAATATGCATTTTTAATCTTAGATAAATGACAGTCTTTAAAATATATAATAAATCACTCTGGTATGCACCAAAAGTAATAAAAAAAAGCTGACGGCTCAGGGTAATACAGTACATTCAGATATTGACACTCAGTCCTTGCTTTAAATGTGCAAAATCTTAGTAGATTTATGAATTTAGAGAGACAAAGAGATCCAAAGTACATTTTTAATGCCTGGCCTTAGGAAGCAAGAACATTTTCTCCATCACCTAAGAGAGAGTTCTGTTATATAGAGATCACCTGGGGAAAGGTGAGGAAATAAATAAAGCTGACTTCCACTGGTTTCCCCTATAAAAGTAGGCATGAGTCTGCTGAACCAGCATGGACTGACCAAGCTGCACAGACGATGCTCCCTAACTACATCTGGGCATTCAGAGTCAAAAAGCCTTGATTGGACCATTCTAATTCTGCATTTTTCAGCATACAATGTGCTATAGAAACAGTTACCACCAGAGATATGACCAGAACCCTGGGAAATAATACAGCCTCATTCCCAGAATCATCTGCTGACTCCTGAAAGTCTTCTCTATCTTGGCGCTTGAGGGGAGCGTAGAGATAATGCAGAACCTTTGTCACAGTCTGCTTTTCTCATTCTTCCTGGCAATCTCCCTAGCTCTTCTCACCTAGGCTAGTGATGCTCACTCATCAGAGCTTGGAGAAGCCGAACTATCTAACTTCAATTTTGGAGGAGAGGAAACTGAGATGCTTACTAGCCAGGTTGATTGCCATGTGAAATTTTCCAAAGAACTGGCTTGGAACGTTCTCACACCTTTTTATCTTATAAGTTCATCTCTTACCTGTTTGTTAGTTTTTAAGCTTTCCCCCCACTTTCTTTCTCTAGATTTTCACCTATTTGTGTCTCTCCCATTTGTCTCTTTCTTTGCCATCCTCCCTTTATTCTTCCTATCCTTCCACTCTCTCTCTCTCTGCCTTGCCTTTTCCCCTGCATCCTCATCTCTGCTTGGATCTCCTTTCCCTTATTCTCTACCTTTATTTTCTCATCGTTACTCTCCCTCTTCTCTCTGTGCATCTGTTTTTCTTTGAGGGATATTGTCAGGACTGCATCAGTAAGAGCCCAGCCCACTCTGAGTCTGCTACCGCATTCTCAACATTAGTTTTCCTTTCTGCCTTTCTTTCTACACCACTGAGCGCTGAGCCATCATTTCCTAGAGAGTGAGCTGGCTGAGTGCTGCATTGCAGTAAAATCATTTCAAGAACCTAGCGGTAATGTGATTCATGTCATTTCTAGAGTCGTTGCCATGCAGGGCCTATTTGGATTTCGGGAAGTCCTGTGCACCAATTCGGTGGAACTGGGGGCTCTTCTCATGCCAGTGAAGAGCTGTACAATAGCTTCCTGGAATTCGGGAATTGTGCAATATTTTTCATTGCCTATCTATGAAAGAGGCAACAACACAGAGGTGGAGTCTGTGCCTTCTGTGCTTGATTGTGTATTTAGTCAACTAGAAGGTTGTTCAAGCAAGTATGATACATTGGGAAAAGGTTAGAAGGATAATCACTCTGGCATCAGGCTGAGACGAACAGATCTTAAAGCTTCCAGTAAGTTTTATGAGTCAGTGTTTATTGGAAAACTATTGTATTTGAGCTGCTGCACTGGGCAGTGTGAGAAGAGGCAGAAAAATGTGTCCTTGTCATCCATTTGCAGAGAAAAGTAGAATAGATTTTAATAAAAGCTTTGAGTATTCATTAGCCCAACACAGGGTCCTTGAATCAGGAAATCAGAAAGCAATTAGGAGAAATAGGATTCCAGAAGTAGAGAGGAGATAGGAACTAATGAGGAGGGAAGAAACAGAGAATAAGGAAGCAGGAAACCTGTCAGTCACTCTTAAGGCTTATTCTCAATCCCATTTGTAAAGAAAATATGGTGAAAAACAGACAGTCCTAACCCAAAGACTAGCCATAGGACTTTCAGTACAATTTAGTGCCATAATTCAATGCTTTGCATTCACTGAGCAGAATCTCAGTGCAGAGCTGCAGAGAATACAAGGTGGATAGGATTCAGCCTCTGTTCTCAAGGAGGATGGTCTTGGCAGAAAACATATGCCTTATGGAGTGTACGATGAACTGGAATCAAAGGGCGGACCTGCTTACTGAATAGACGAGGATGAAGATAGAGACAGTAAATCTCACTTGCTAGTCCTTCCTTCTTGAATCATCTGGACTTTAGAAAGTCATTTAAATGTATGCATCTTTAGTTTCTTTGTATGTTATGTGGGATTAATGATGCTCTTTCCTCTTTTAATAGTGGAACTTACTGGGAGTAAAATATAATAATTGGTCTGAAAGCATTTTGTCTCTGGAAAACTCATGTTGGAATGTACCTCATTACTATGTATGAGTTGTGATATTAATTATGCAGATCAGGCACTTTAGCAATATCCATGGTTCATGATTAAAATGTGGTCAGCTATATTCCTGAAACTTGTAAATATTGTATAAACAATGGTATGTCAATAAAAATAAAGTAAAATGTGGCCATCTCTAATACCCAACTTCAAAACATTTATCCCTTAGGAAGTATATAATTGATAGACTATTTTTAAAAAGGTATGGGTGTAAGAAGAACAAAAGTGAACTTATTAAAAGATATCCTGCCAAATCTTTTTAGTAATTTAAGAGGTTGTCAATTACTTGCAATAATTTGAACTTATGTTATAATATATATGGTAGACGCATGCATAATCACTGTATCACTGTCATCCATTGCTCATCGATTTGCTCGAGTGGGCACCAGTAAGAAACAATTATTTTGTGTAAAATAATTTGACAATTCTAGAGAGATAATATAGCAGGCAAAGTAGGTAAGGCATTTGCTTTGCGTATGGCTCACTGGATCCCCAGCACCATATATGGTCCCTGGAATATTGCCAGGAGTGACCCTGATCACAGAGTAAAAAGTGAACAGAGCTGAATGTGACTCAGCTTCACCCCCACTTGGCCCCTTCTGCCACCTGCCCCAATTAAAGTTTGTCAGGAGAAGAAGAAAATAAGGTCAATATTGCTTTTGATGTTTTTTTTTTTTTTAAATTGATAGGGAGGCATGCCTAATGGTGTTCAGATTTTTGCATGGTGCTTAGGGTTAAACCCTAAGTTTCTTTTCTTTCATTCTTAAAAATTTTTTTTTGACTTTTGACCTAAATACAGCGTCTGGGTTGGACCCCTCCCTCAGGGATCCACTTATGATAAATACAGCAGTGATTAGGGCTTATTTCTGGTGATGCTCAGGGGACCATATGCAGTGCCAGGGATTGAGCCAGAGTTGCCATATGCAAGGCAAGCACCTTACAAACTGCACTTTCTCTGGCCCCCAAGTACCTAGGTTTCTATGCAAAAGGGACTGCACTAACACTTGAACCATCACTCCAACTCCAGATTTGATTTTAAAAGTCTAGCTGCTACTTATATGTGAACACTTTAGGATTCAAGCCAATTGCATCACTTGTATCACTTGTCATCCCATTGATCTTCGATTTACTCAAGCGGGAGCCAATAACGCCTCCATTTGTCCCTGTCACGTGCTAGTGCAGCCCAATGATATCTGCATGCTCCAGGCACAGGAAGAGCCTCAAGTCGTTCATTCAGGGATTTGACAAAGAAATCTGACCATCTAGTTGGTGGGTGGCCACGCGGTCTTCTGATGTCTTGTGGAATCCAGTTGGTAACAGCTCTAGTCCAGAGGTCGTCTCTGAATCACATTACATGACCGGCCCATCTGATTTTTGATGCCTTGGCAAACAACACAGAGTCCCTGATTCTTGACTGTCGATGGAGGTCAGAACTCTGGATTCCTTCTCTCACTTGAGTGAGATGTGATACTCCTAGCATAGCTCTTTCAATTCATCTTTGGGATACCCTAATAGCATTCTCATCCTGTTTGCATAGGGCCCAGGTCTCTGAGGCATAAGATATTTTTAAAATTAATTTATTTTTTAATTAGTGATTTACAGTGAGGGTACAGTTACAAATTTACACATTTTCGTGCTTGTTTTTCCCTCATGCAATGTTTAAGAGCCCATCCCTCCACCAGTGTCCATTCTCTACCACCCATGAACTCAGTGTCCCTCCCACCCGCCCAGTCCCATCCCCCCCACCCCACCCCACCCTGCCTCTGTAGAAGGGCATTTCAATTTGCTATCTCTCTTTCCTTTTGGGTGTTGTGGTTCCAAATAGGGGTATTGAGTGGTCATCTTGTTCAGTCTCGAGTCTACTTTCAGCACGCATCTCCCTTCCCACGCAGAATCTCCAATCACATATTACTTGGTGTTCCCCTCTCTATCTGGAATGACTTTCCCCCAGCATGTGAGGCCAGCTTCCAAGCTATGGAGCCAACCCTCTGAGGCATATGTTAGTGCAGGAAGAATGGTGGAATCAAAAGACGTGCCTGGAGTTGGAGGTTCTTCATTCTCTTAACCACTTCTTCAATGCTCTTGAAGGCATTCCACGCTACTCTCTTCTTCCTGGGGAGTTCTGGCACCAAGTCGTTCCTCATGTTGATAGCCAATTGCATATGAGTATAATATTATTTTATTGGGAATCCTCATCACAAGAATATATGCATGTAATTAAATGATTCATAAATATTTAAACCACTTATGATAGAAGTTTGGGAGACAGACTTGTTGAGCAACAGTGAAGGTTCAGAGGTGTCTAAAAACATGCAGGTTTGTTTGCAGGAAGGAGGGGGCTTCTCTTGGGTTTGTGTCCTTGATAGTTCTTGTGTTTCTTAGATCTAGTCAAATTTGATGCTCGTATGTATATTATCCCATATGGCAGAGCCTGGCAAGCTACCCGTGGCGTATTCAATATGCCAAAAAAGTAACAACAAGTTTCACAATGGAAACGTTACTGGTGTCCGCTCAAGCAAATGGAAGAGCAACCGGATGACAGTGACAGTGACAGTAATGTATATCATTTAAAAAATATATGCTATCAAGACCACCTTCTAATTTTAATACATGTGTCGCCTCTCACATAGCCAGAACATATGTCTTGCTTTTGCATGTCTTCTTATATTGATATAGTAAGTCTATCAGTTGTCTCTATCTTTAAATCCATGGGCTGCTGCTTCATTTCAGTAGGATTAGAGTGTCAGTTGAGCGTTATCCCTCTATATGAAGATGGAACACACATACTTGGTTCAGTTGCATCAAGGTACAACAGAATGGTTGCATATGCATCCAACCATTCTTGAAGAGGCAGAATGTATTACTAACTTGGAAAAGAAACAAATTTATTAGTAAATTTTAAAATATAATAATTGCAATTTACATACCATTTTAATCTACTAGAATAGTTACAGTAACAGCACATCTAACATAGGAATGGTTTAGGAAACAACAAGAAAGAAGGGCCAGAGAAATAGCTCACAGTTCTCAAGTGCTTGATGAAGACCTAGGTTCAATCCCTGTGAGGTACAGTCTCCTGAGCACCACCAGGCATACCCCCCAACTTCTGATAGGTGTGACCCAAAATTCAAACAAAAAGACAAACATAAATAAAATAAACACATAAAGCAAATTATAACTAAGTCGTAGCAGAGAAACCTCATACCAGGTTCCTAGTCCTACTTTACTACAGACATTATTATTTAGCCACATTAATTTTTCTTATTGAATCACCATGAGACAAAGCTTTCATGATTGAGTTTCAGCCATACAATGATTGAGCACCAATGCCTCCACCTATTTTCCACCACCAATGTCCCCAGCATCCCTCCCACCACCCCCACCAAACCCTCTGCCTCTATGGCAGGCAATTTCCTTTTTACTCTGTCTCTACTTTGGGGCATTATGGTTTGCAATAAACATACTGAGGGGCTATCATGTTTGGTCCTTTGTCTACTTCCAGCACAATCTCCCTCCAGAGCAATCTCTCTAACCATCATTGACTAACTGATCCCTTCTCTTTCCCAACCACCTTCTCCCTTAGCCACATTTGTTTCCAGAGCTTCTTTTTTTTTAAAAAAAAGATAACAAAAGGTAGGAATTAAGAATGTTGTCCACTGAAAAAAATGAGTGATTATAAACTTAAAGAGAAATAGCTTCCTGCTGCAATAGAGAAAATTACAACATTTAATATGGAGAACCTAGGATCTTAGAGTCAGAAACTAATTTCAGCCCAAGAGCAGCCAGTTTCTTGGGTAACTTTCCATTAGACATTGGCATTCTGAGCAGCCCTCCATTCAGAATGAATGCAATTATGACTTACTGCGTGTGTCCCAGAAGAACCATGAGTTAATGTTTTCGAGAGAGCCTGAGCCGCTCTGACGAAAGGTGGCCTACATAAATATGTGGTTAGATGAGCCTCTTAGGAAACTGATGTCTTTGGAAAGATGCTGCTTCAGAAATGTTGTTTGAAAAAGGCAGAGTGGGACACAGGGCATTTCACATCAGCTCTGAAATCTCCAAGAGGCTGTGAGAAAGTAAATGCAATAAAAAAGAAAGAGAAAAGATGAAAAAGCATTACTATGGAAAGATAAACTATCTTTGGCATTTCATAACAAAGATATGAATATGTTGCAATCATATCAATCAACTCAGATGTGATATTGTTGGTAATTTTCTAAGAATGTCTAAAAATTTACATCATAGAAATAAATAAACATCAAGCATTTTCATTGCTGAATAAGTTTTACTTCTAGATCACTTCTTTATATGTCTGGCCACTTTATTCTGTAGGAACTATGCCTCTACTTTAAGAACTTCTACTTTAAGAACTTCTCTAAATCAGAGCAAAATGCCTCAAGCAAAGGTAGGTGGGCTTTAAGTGGTGATTGTGATATTTTTCTATCTGTCACACTGGGTATTGAATATAGTTTCACTCACTAATTCAAAACTGAGTTCTGATTCCAAAGATCCAGAGGAGATAATATGGCTTATAAGAAAATATTATAATTGAGAGAGAGAAAGGGAAAGAGAGAAGGAGAGAAGGGAGGTACTTGCCATAGAGGCAGGCTGGGGTGGGGGGTGTAACTTGAAGAAGTGGGAGGGAAACTGGGGACACCAGTGTTGGGAAATCACACTGGTGGAGAGATGGGTGTTGGAACATTGTATGACTAAAACGCAATCATGAACAATTTTGGAATGCTCTATCTCATGGTGATTTAACAAAAAAAGAAAATACTTTGATAATCAAAAGTTTATAAGCTTATAAAAATGTTTAACTTATGTATAAAGCACAGTCCTTGGTTATAATGAAATAAAATTATAAATGAAAACACAAGTTAATAAAAATTCAAACCCCCAAGAATGATAAATTATACCAGAACACAATAAACTCTCCCAAGTAGAGTTTGTTATGCAGAGAATAAATAAAAACTGAAATTACATATTATTCAGAAATAAGTTATAAGTAGAATGTAGCATATAAAATTTATATAGAGGACAGTTATAAAAAAACTCAATTTTGTTTATTATAATGATTACTATTAAATAAAAGAAGCCTAGAATATAGTCATTAGTTTCTATTTCCTAAAGATTTTAAAAGATTCCTTATGTTAAATGTTTCTAACCAAAATTGGAGCTGTTAAGTGTTGAAACAAAATTAGAGGGAACTCACAGTTCCATGTCCAGGTATCATGTTGGCAGGAACACTTTGCCTTTCTCCAGCAAAGGTTTAATGCATTTCACAAGCATGTGATTACATTTAGATGCAATTGACCAAGTGTGGTACTCTACACCATCTGCATATGGAAACACAGTATCTTGATTGACCCACTAATGCTATGAGAAGAGGCACATGGAAAGCCAGAAACCATGGCAGTCCTCACATCAGAATGACCAGTTAGCATCAGGTGTGTCTTATAAATACCTCTAGGATGCTGAGATCACTTTGGCCTTAGAAGACTACTGACCTGTTTTATTGATTTTATTCAAGAAAATTGTCCAGCCAGAAAATGCGTTCATTGAAACATATTTCCTGTCTAGGACATCATGTGTCTAATGAGGGAAATAATTTTTTAAAATTAATTATGTTTTCCATTGAATCACCATGAGATACAGAGTTACAAAGCTGATCATAGTGGAGTTTCAGTCATACAATCTTTCAACACTCATCACCAAGAGGTCACTTTTGTTTGTTTTGTTTTTGGGCCACACCCAGAAATGTTCAGGGGTTACTCCTGGCTCTGCTTCAGGAATTAGTCCTGGCAATGCTGTGGGGAGGGGGGAATGTATGGGATGCCAGGGATTGAACCTGGGTTAGCTGTGTGCAAGGCAAATACCCTACCCACTGTACTTCACTCTGGCCCCTTGTGGGAAAAAAATTTGAATCTTATCGAGACCTTATTTTCTATAGAAAAGGAAAGAGAGATGAACTAAAAATGTTTTCTTCCCCAGTAGAAGAAGAAGGGAAAATGTGAAGATAAGACTGTACGGCAAGGTGGAAGACATTAGTGCCGAGTAGATTTTTTACCAGGTTTTGACATTTGAGAGTGAAAAATTTACCTGGGAAATAAAGTTTCATTTTATAATAAAGAAGTTGGTATCCTAGGCGGTCCCTCACAAATGTGGAAGATAGAATTAGTGAGTGAAGTCAACAGCCCATGCCAAGATTCTGGATGGGACGGAGTGACTATGTTACTGAAAAGACAAGTCATTTGTGTTTTAATTCACTCAAATACAAGGTTATGAGTGGAATGATTATCTTTCTGCTTTCACTTTTGAGCATTAGCTCAGAGTCCCACTTGAGGGTTAGCTCTGGGAAACAGATTCTCTGCTTGTTATAGTATATAAACACACCCAGAGGGCTCAATTACGACCTCTTTTGGCTTCTCTTTTCTACTTGGGAGACTTTCATATATTTGCTGAAAAAAATAAACACTTTTTTTTGCTGTTGAAATATTTTATTTCTGAATCTCATTTGTGAATAATTTTGTGATTTTGTAATTCATGGTGATTCAATTTTTTAAAATTTCAGAGAAAAGAAGAATGAAGAAAGAGAAAGAAAGCAAGGAAGAAAGGAGGCGAGGAAGGAAGGAAGGAGAAGAAAGAAATGAGAAAGGAGAAGAAGAGGAACTGAAGATTCATGGGTAACAGCAATTACCCTTGTAGCCTCAGGATGCATTTGAAGATGCGTATGTCCATCTCATATCCCAACAGTCAAATATTGGAGGTAGCTGTGAGTTACACCCCACTGTTAAGCTCTACCTATGTATATTTTCTAATACAGACACAAAATTTTCCTAGGCTCTCTAAATAAAATTTGTTTTGCTTTATTATAGGGCCATATGCTCTAAGATGACATAAAGACAAGATATAAGTGGGGAGGGCTGGCTGGAGGTGAGGGAGTAAGTTCTCTTGCCATCAGTTTCCCAATCTCCCTGAAGCTCACAGTTTCTTTAATTCAACCTGAATGGCTTGGATTGGGCTATGCATGCAACAACAGCTGTAAGAAAAGAACTCAGGTGTATAGCTAGGAACTGCAAATTATAAATTCCTGAAGTATTATAACCTGCGTTTGAAGATCACATACTGTTTGATTGGCTCATTCTGGGCTTTAGTCATTCTGATATCTCTGTATTAGAAATGCCTTCAAGCATTCTAAAATATTCAAACATTTATTGAATGTTCAATAAACATTCATAAAATTATTTTGAAGTACAGGAGTTCATTTGGCTGGAGCAATAGCGCAGAGGGTGGGGTGTTCGCCTTGCTCACAGTCGACCCAGGTTCGATTCCTCCGCCCCTCTCAGAGAGCCCGGCAAGTTACCGAGAGTATCTCGCCCACACGACAGAGCCTGGCAAGCTACCTGTGGCGTATTCAATATGCCAAAAACAGTAACAACAAGTCTCACAATGGGGACGTTACTGGTGCCCGCTCAAGCAAATCAATGAGCAACTGGATGACAGTGATACAGTGACAATGATAGGAGTTTATTTATTATGGAAATATCCACTTAATCATGTTGTGAGTTTAGTAAAAGACAATCTGTAGACCTACTGTGGATGTTTGTCACATTATAGATCTTTCAGAAATTGTTAACGAATAAATTATGATTCAAGTCTGATACTTAGGAATGTTCTTTCATTCAGGAAACATTTAAGGAATCCCTGTTCTATGTAATGCCCTGTGTAAGTATAGAGGATACTAAGCAAAAAAAAAAGAGCATGCCTGCCTCCAAGTTGTTCTCAATGAAATTGGAAAGTCAGGCAAGTGAACCAAAGTATGTGATGTAGTGTGTTGGATGTGATTGTAGGTCAAAGTCAAACTAGACATTGGATGGTACCAGAGCAGGTATTAACATGACAGATGAGTGTGAAGCATTGATGCAGAGGAACCAGGAAAAAATATCCTGGGTGTGATAACAACTGATTTGGACTTTGAAAGATAAATAGGGAGAACTTAGGTGAATTCAAGTGGTGAGACAGCTGTGTTGGGTTCCAGGGGATGTTGCTGGATGTGCAAGAACCACCTTAAGGCAGTAATTGAATCACACTGTGTGTGGGAGATCTGCAGTAAAGAGATTTTGTGGAAAAGTGGGGTGAGGCTCTCTCAGTACCTAAGTCAACATGGATATTTAGTTTCTCTTTGCTTTCATATTTTCCTTTTCTTTCCTTTTTTTTTTTGTGGTAGAGATGATCTCAGGACCTCAGAAGTCTTTCTTTGTCCTTCCTTCCTTCCCTCCTTCCTTCCTTCCTTCCTCCCTCCCTCCCTTCCTTCCTTCCTTCCTTCCTTCCTTCCTTCCTTCCTTCCTTCCTTCTTTTAATTTCCTCTAGCAGTGTTGACCTGGTAAAGATGTCCACATGTAGACCAGGAAACTGTCTTCATGACATAATGTAAGGGGTCTATTCGTCTCCCAATTTATCATGTCATCTAGTTAGCTGACATTCCTCTCTCCAAAAGTCAATTTTCTTTCTTTCTTTTCTTGCTTTGTAGTCTGTTTATTTAAAAATATTAAGAAGATAGAAATAATAGGCATAAGAGATAGGAAATAAGTAAAACATCAAGGAAGATGCCAAACTTAAAAGTCAATTACTAGTTCATAGCACAATTTATAGTATAGATGTCCTAAAAGATAATAACTCTTTTCCACATTCTTTTTTATGTCACATTTCTGTCATACTCTTGTTTTTAACTACTCTAGGTAAACAGAATAAATATAAATTTTCTAGTTATCTTTTCTAATCTTTAATTTTTTATTTTGTTGAATCACATAAAATAGTTATAAAGATTTTATGCTTGAGTTTCACTCATACAATGATCAAACAACCATCCCTCCAACAGTGGGCATTTTCCACTACCAATGTCCTCAGTATCCCTCCTGCCCCCCCCCCCCAACCCTACTTCTACTCCTGCTTCTATAGCAGAAAATTTGTTTCTTACACTCTCTACTTTTGGGCATTATGGTTTGTAGTACAGATACTGCAGAACTCAATTTTCTTATCTATAAAAAGAGTTGTGCAAGTTTACACACACTTTTTAGACATTCTGTATTCTACAGTGAATATGGTCTAGCCCATCTATATCTAGAATAATAAGTCCAGCAAAGGAAATTCTAGCCTTCCTACAACAGACATGATTTTTTCCCCAGATCATCAGTATCCATATATCTATATAGATGAAATTAAACATACAATATATGTGTGTCTAATGCATCAGACTTATTCTGGCCTACATAGAGTGAATAGCGCCTAGGCAGGTCCTCCCAAAATATACTTGTCTATTGAATTAAATATCTTAAATGAGTAACAGGATTTTCATTTTATAGGGAGATTGGGACATAGCTGAGGATGATACAGTGAGAGTGGGAAAGTGGAGGGTCAGGTGAATTTAGTTGGTCACTTTAAATATTGCCGGTGAAAGAGGTGGCCAATCAGAATAGGCAATGGGATAGCTGGGGCTGGGATAAGGTAACCAATACGAGGAGGCCCAAACCACCTCTCTCTTCTCTCAGACACTCACCGTGGACCTGCTCAGCAGCAGACTGAGGATCAGTGTGCTCAGACGGCTGAGTACAGGCAGACCTTGTAGACCCCACAGCGGCACAATACAGACAGAGCTCTGGCGCCCAGGAAAGCTCAGATTCAGGCAGGGCTTGGATGCCCTGTCAGGGACAGATACCAAGCACAGAGTCTCAGTGACACTCACATGGCTGTGGCCTGAGACCAGGAAAGCCAGGACAGGATGACAGGCACTGCTGAGGTACAGTTGGGAGGCCCAGTGGCAGGTACAGAGCATGAGGGTCTCATGCACACTCACGTGGCTGTGGGAAGAGACTGAGGAAAGAGTGCATGAGAGAGAGAGACGCAGAGATGAGACCTGGCTGTCGCTCACTGGAGGTGAGGAGTAGACTATGGGGCATGAGTCAGGGAATCATTCACAAGACTGGGCAGTGTCAGAGACAGGACTGGAGACATTGATTCTGGGTAAAGGAGAGGGCTGGACATCTGGGGAGGGACCTGGACTCATCTATTTAAATGGCACAAAAAACTCTAACTTTTAGTCTTCCAAGTTTTGCATGCAAATCTTTCATACAATTCTCAAGAACTCACCAGCGCAGGCCAATCTACTTTTACACTAACAAGGAGAGGAGAGAAACTTGAATGCTCTCACACGAAGCAATCCATATCTTCCTAGGTATCTCACTGAAAGGGGAGACTAGCTAGGCAGTTTTCTAGAATACTAGTATACATGAGACAGGTGCTAAATATAATCCAAGTGAAGTGGTTAAGTCTATCTCTACTCCCACTGACACTGAAAATACTGTGCCGTGGAAATTTACACTATAGTCTTTAAGTGGGAGTTGTAGAAATTGTTTCATTGACTCTTCTGAAACATACAGGCATTCATCTCCAGTCTTTAGAGTGAGTTGAAAATCTGAACCCAAATAATGTATGCAACCCTTCTGTTTATTGTAAGTGAATGATTTATTATGTTATTTAAATTTCAAGTCTGTAATATACCTCTCAAATTCTCTGGTTTATAGAAGTTCAAGGATATTATAGGACACTGAAAATGTTTTGATCATTTTCTTTTTCAAAAGATATCTTTTCTTCAAATGCTAGAAGTGGATCATAATTAATTAATGATCAGTTGGTTAAGGATTTTTTCCCCTGCTGATAGAAAATTGCTTGTTGTCTGAGTTCCACTACAAAAAGTAATGAACAAACAGGTAAGGATTACTGACTTTCAGAGGATCTGATTTTTCCATAGTTCTTTGTATCTGCCAACTTATTTTCTCTTAAAACTCTCCTTAGTTTTTGATTCCATGTCAAAGGAATAAAAGCAGATCCTTTGCATGATCAATTTGACATAGGGTATTATGGAAAAACAAAGATGAACATAATCAAATTCTGTCCCACTAGAAATACCTACATTTCTACCCTAAGATGATTCTGTAAGAGGCTTGTTTTCATCTGGTCATGTAAGAAGGTTTCTGAGTTAATATCCATTTCAAATGCTGAACAGAAAACTCTTAGACCTGATCCCTGTGCCAGAGGCTTCAGTGAGTCCCCAAAGGAAATGAGGTGACTCTTTGTTCGAAAATAAAGATCTTATTTTCTGTGAATGCTTTATCAGTTTGAACTCAGAAGGACAGTGAAAACAACTCACAACTCACAAAGTTTGATATTCAGGATAGAATAGATCATTTTATTTTAAGGATTAATATAGCCAAAATGAAAGTTTCATCAAATAAAAGACTTGTCAACTCTTTGTGACACTTCTACAAGCTGGGTAAGATTTTGACTGGTAAAAATGAGGGGGAAGTCAAAGCGGGCAAAGGAAGAGAAATGAAATTTGAGATATGAATATGTAGAGCTTGGTTAGAAATGTTAAGAACCATGTTCAGCCATGCCACAGGGTCAAGGTAATGGGATAATAGTTAGAGATAAGGCCAGAATTATTGACTTTTAGCCACTTCATGCTATGTCTTAGATATGAATAAAGGGAAATTAATTTGGTAGTTAATGAGCATCATTAAAGGCTTTTGTACAGAGAAGTAATAGGATTCAAATTTTATCATCATCATCATCATCCCGTTGATTGTCAATTTTCTCGAGTGGTCTCAGTAACATCTCCATTTGTCCTAGCCCTGAGATTTTAGAATACTCTCTTTACTCGTCCTTCCCAACGGTGCCACATTGGAGGCTCTTCAGGGTCGGTCAGGGGAATGAAACCCACCATTGTTATTGGTTTTGGCATATGAATTATGCCATGGGGAGCTTGCTAGGCTCTCCCATGCAGGCAGGAAACTCTTGTTAGCTTGCTAGGGTCTCTGAGAGGGGGAACTAGGCTATAAGACACTTCCGGGAGCTTGGTTTTATAGTCTCTGGATGTTGGTCATTGATGAGATTACATGGCGCCTGAGACAGTTTCTGGGTGTGACTGCCTAGCTACTGGAAAATGGGGAATCTGGGTGGAAGAGGCCCAGTCCTGATCTGAGCAGGCTTGGAGATCTCAGCCCTGGGTCCCACACACCTGGGTTCTTCTGCTGGTTCCTTCATGCATGAGGCTCATCCAAACGTGTGGAGAGGGGCCTTGAGCATAGATATGGCTGGGTTCCGGAGGTCTTTGGCTGCCAGGGCTCTGCTCGGGGTGGGGAGGGAAACTCAACCCACCACCTCTGAGGGGCCCCAGTGAAGACAGCCAGGCGCAGGGGCAAGAGACTCTGCAGAGTCAAATTTTATATTAAAATTAATTCTGAAAAAATACATAAGATATAATTGATGAAGCAGAGAATGAAGAAAGAAATTAGTTAAAAGACTATTATGTTGCTCATTTCAGTTCAGAAATAATGGATGAAGAAATAGGAGTGTCATTGCAAAGGAGACAATGGATTGAGGCCCAGCACTAAAATCAAAACGGTTGGGAGTTTTTGATCGTGTGATAGGAAAAAATAATTCCAAGCAACTCCAACCTGAATAATAGGGGATTGAGAGTCAGAGTATCATTTTGGGGTGTGGCTTTCTGCCTGGAGCCTTCCTTTCACACTTGCCAGCCCCTGAGAAGAAGCTTTGATTCACCTAAAATTTTTGAAGAGGTGGCTACTTTGATAAGCCTTCTGCCTTTAATGTATTAAAGTTAGGATTCTGTGTTGAGTATTAAGAAAAAGAGTACTTGTCTGAGAAATTTCTGAGAAAGAAAAGAGGAAAAGGTGAGCTAACAGAATGATACATGATGGATAGCTGCTTAATGAAAATATTCAATCCCAGAAATGGTTTTTCCATCTCCCATTTGGCACCTAGGATCTACCCAACTCAGAAATATGACTATGAGAGTAAAGCATTTTAAACAATAACAAGAATAGCCATATCTTTTTGTTGCAGTTTTGTTATGTTTTTTGCTTTTTGGGTCACACCTGGTGATGCTTGACATTTACTCCTGGCTTTGCACTCAGGGATTACTCTTGGTGATGCTCAGGGGATCAGATGGGATGCTAGGAATTGAACCTGGGTCAGCTGCCATGTGCAAGGCAAATGCCTTACCTGCTGTACTATTGCTCCATTCCAGACTAGTCACACATTCATTTATCTTAAAAACAGTAATAAAATAGATTACTTAAAAACTGATACTTGCTAGATATTGGCAGCGATATAAAACAGCTATTAATTTGGAGGCAGAGAGATAATACAGAGGAAAAGGCACAAGTTTGGCATGCAAGCAACTGCAATTTGAATGCTTGACTCCACCTGTGCTTCCCTAGGCACTTCAGGTGTGATTCCTGAGCACAGAGCCCAGAGTAAACCCTGAGCATTATCAGGTATGGCTTCAAAACAACAACAACAAAATGTCATTAATTTAGTAAAACTTGCTTTGGATTTAAAAAAATGGTAATTAAATTTTTTCCTTATCAACATAATAACATTTTTAAAAAATAAGTATATTCAAATATCCAAATCTAGTAGTATTTTTTACTAAAAAATTAAAATTTTCTATATTAGACTTTGTATATCTTTATGAAGTGCTTGTTTTTACATATCCAGCCGATATGTAAAAACAGGCATCTGCTTGTGGCTTTCTTACTCTTGGCATTCTTTGCACAGTCATGGAGGTGCTGAACCAGTCAATCCTAGTCCTTGTTGATGTTGTCTAGGACAGCATCTTCCCACGTTGCTGCAATAGTGCCAAAGAGCTCCCAGTTGGTGGTCATTCTGGGAGTTGCCTTCTTCGACTTAAATTTTGCAGACCTTTCTCCCCACTCTGTGAAGTAGAATTTTACACGAAGGAGACAGTGGTCTGATCCCATTTGGAATTTTGGGACAACAGAGACATCGGTCAGGCAAAACCTTCGATTGAATATGATGTGGTCAATTTCATTGTGGAACTGTCCACCGGGAGACTCCCATGTCCAGCGTTTAGATTTGGCTTTCTGGAACTGTGAGTTACCATGGATGGTCTTGGTCGACATGATGAATTCAGACAGTCTCTCACCCTGATCGTTCCATTCTAGGCCATGGGTACCAATGTGGAGTTCTTCGGGCGACCTTCTCGGACCTATCTCAGCACTAAAATCACCAACAATGACCTTGTAGAAGGTGCGGTCTTCTTTATAGAACTTCTCCAGTTCCATGTAGAACCTCTCAATTTCTTCTTCATCGTAGTGTAGTTGGATATTAGTGCATAGACGACAAAGATAGAACTGCAGGCAGTAAGCCACATCTATCCAAGCATAATCATCCGATTTGGGTTATTAGGCAATCGAATGAATCAATGCTCATGGCCAAGTTCGTGTTGACAAGGACACCGACACCACCAATGCCTCTGTTGTCGCATGTTCTGAGGAACAACTCTTATCCAGTGTCGAGCTCATTCGTCAACATGGTTTGGCACGAGCCTCAGGCAACCACAAGCTAACATCTGAGCATGCAAAGCTGTACAAAGATGTGATAAAGGAAAACCTCAAAGAGAGAAGAGCAGCAGTGTTGGCCCATGCGGCAGAAGCCAGGAAAAGTATTTGCAATGCTCACGTGTCCTTCCCCAACAACAAGACCAGGATGACTGCCCTCTGATGTCCTGATGGATCTATCACATCTTCCAGAAAGGCAATAGAGAGGATTATTCATGACTTCTACTGGGATTTCTTTGATAGCCATGTCCACCTGCCCACATACCAAATTCTGTAGGATGGATATGTCATTCCCAACGTCCTCTCTTCTGAAATCTGACACGCCATTTCGTTGGTAAAGACACGTACAACACCTGGTCTGGACAAGGTCAGACCCAAACACCTGAAGAATCTGCCGCCAGTACTCAATACACTGGCTCAGCTCTTTACACGCTACCTGTCTGAATGCAAGGTTCTGCCTCAGTGGAAAACCAGTAGGACCATTCTATTGTAAAAGAGGGGAGACATCCATGACATCGGCAACTATCGCCCAATCTGCCTGCTGTCTGTTATCTACAAGTTGTTCACTCATGTCATCCTGAATAGAATAGGCAGAACACTGGATGATGGACAACCATGCGAGCAAGCCAGGTTCCGAAGGGGATTCAGCACGATAGACCATATCCACACAGTGACCAAACTAATTGAAGTTTCACGAGAGTTCAAGATGCCGCTCTGTCTAACATTCATCAACTTAAAGAAGGCCTTAGATTCTGTTGAGACTAAAGTGGTCATAGAAGCCCTAGCCAAACAGGGCAATCAAACTCAGTATATCAAAATCCTCTGCAAATTATACTGTGGATTCACCACCAGGATCTCACCATTCTACAAGGAAGTGACCTTTGATGTAAAGAGAGGGGTGTGGCAAGGTGATACCATTTCAATGAAACTCTTCAATGCCACCCTCAAGAACATCATGCTATGACTGGAATGGGAAGAAATGGGAATGCAGATAGACAGTCGGCAATTACACTATCTCCGCTTTGCTGATAACATCGTTCTCATAACACCAAACATTAGCCAAGCGGCACAAATGCTGGCTGACTTCGACCACTAGTGTGGAAAGGTCAGATTGCAGCTCAATCTCAATAAGACAATGCTCATGAAAAATGAACTAGTCCTGAAGCTCCACTTGCTCTCAATGGAACGAACATCTTAGAATGCAGCAGCTATGTGTACCTGGGTCAAGAAATCAACATGAGGAACGACTTGGTGCCAGAACTGTGCAGGAGGAAGAGAGCAGAGTGGAATGCCTTCCAGAGCATCTAAGAAGTGGTTAAGAGGACGAAGAACCTCGGACTCCGGGCACATCTTTTTGATTCCACCGTTCTTCCTGCACTAACGTACGCCTCAGAGACCTGGGTCCTATGCAAACAGGATAAGAACACTATTCGGGGATCCCAAAGAGGAATCAAAAGAGCTATGCTAGGAATATCACATCTCACTCAAGTGAGAGAAGGAATCCAGAGTTCTGACCTCTGTCGATTGTCAAGAATCAGGGATGCTGTCTCGTTTTCCAAGGCATCAAAAATCAGATAGGCTGGTCATGTAATGTGATTCAGAGATGACCGGTGGACTAGAGCTGTTACTGACTGGATTCCATGGGACGTCAGAAGACTGTGTGGCCACCCACCAAGTAGATGGTCAGATTTCTTCGTCAAATCCCTGAATGAATGATTTAAGGCTCTTCCTGTTCCTGGAACAAACAGATATCATTGGGCTGCACTAGCTCACAACAGGGACAAATGGCGACGTTATTGGTGCCCGCTCAAGCAAATCAAAGATCAACGGGACAACAAGTGAAGTGATGTATAAACAACTGAGCTTTAGTTTTATGAGGTACCTTTATAAAATGTTGCTTCCGGCCGCCAAGATGTGATCCTGGGGGCCGCACGTGTGTGTGGCCTCTCTGCAGCTGCATGAGTGTGACTCCAGATGCCAGCTAAATTTTTCGGCATGGGCAGCTCCTCGCAGAATGTCTCCAGACTGAGAACTAAGCCACGGCCCCATGCCCACCCAGGAGGGTAAAGATATTTCTCTCTCTTGCCTTTTCCTTGCCGGGGGTGAAGGGCGTGGTGACCGCCATATTATGACGACCACAGATGGGGTTTACAAGCTTGCAATGATCCAATATCTGGAAGAAATCACCCTGGACTTAGTTGCTAAAGTACAGAAATCCAAAACCGCGCGACCTCATATCTCTTCACAACAGGTCCGACTAGTGGGGTACTCCTAACAATAATAGTGAGTTTTCTGTTGAAATATTGAATGTAACCATAGTAAATAGAAAGTAAGCAGGATGGGAGGTGTGCTTTTTTTTTTTTTGTGGTGAGATATGGGCACTGGTGAAGGCATGTTTTTTTCAGCATTGTATAACTGAGACTTAAGCCTGAAAGCATTATAATTTTCCACACGGTGATTCAATAAAATAAAATTCTTAAAAAAAATAAATAAAATGTTGCTTCCCCTACCCTTTTTAGTTTTTTGTTTTTGAACCACACCCAGCATTACTCATGGTTTCTTTCTATCTCTAAGCTCAGGGATCATTGCTGGAAGTGCTCAGGGAATATATGCAGAACAAGTTGGCCAAATGTGAAGCAAGCAACTCTATCCCTGTATTATCTCTGGCACTCCTGTTCACTTTTTAGTAATTTCTTTCTTTTTAATACACCCTGCCCCCCTTTTTAATGTTAATCAAAACATAAAGGAAGATACACAAAACATTCATACAACTTAACAATTATTGATTTAGTACTGGTGTTATCACCACTCAAGAAATAGTACACTTCACAATAAAAAATTTAAAAAATAAAAATAAAATAAAAAATAAAACAAACAAACAAAAAAAATAAAATTAAAAAAAAAAAAGAAATAGTACACTTAACTGTTGAAGAGATGGGTATTGGAACATTAGCACTGTAGCACTGTCATCTCATTGTTCACCAACTTGCTCGAGCGGGGACCAGTAATGTCTCCATTGTGAGACTTGTTACTGTTTCTGGCATATCGAATACGCCACAAGTAGCTTGCCAGGCTCTGCCGTGCGGGCAGGATACTCTCTGAGAGAAATGGAGGAATCAAACTCTCTGAGAGGAATGGAGGAATTGAACCTGGGTCAGCTGCATACAAGGCAAATGCTCTACCTGCTGTGCTATTGCTCCAGTCCATTGGAACATTACATAACTGAAATCCAACCATAAACAACCTGTGCATCTCATTGTGATTCAATAAAAATATTAAGAGAAAAAGGAATGTACATTGGGCTGGAGAGATAGTACAGAAAGGAAGGCAATTGACTTGCATGTGGCTGACCCATGTTCAGTTCTTGGCATCCTGTATTATCCCCTGAGCCTGCCAGAAGTGAATTGTGGGTGCAGAGCCAAAAGTAACTTCTGAGCATCACCAGGTGTGGCCCCAAACAAAGATACAAACAGAAGCACATTGCCAGCATCCCCAAGGTCTCCATATGACCCTCTCCAACTAGTCACAACCCTATATTGTCCCTGGAGGTAATCATTATTCTAACTCCAGGAACAGCTATTTGCTTACTGTGCATTATATATTTGCTATGAATGTTCTATTTGTAAATTACATAATTTTTTTTCTATTTTGGGATATTTTATAAATCAAATGCTGGGTATGTTCTTTGTGTTTCTCCCTCAGGCTATATATTTTTTTGAAAGTTTCTGCTGTTGTTGCATGCAACAATAGCTTATTTCTATTGCTCTCTTGCATTATATAATTTCAAAAAATCCTTAAGCATTCTTCTATTGGTAGTTATGTGGGCTGTCTCCAGTTTAACATAAAAATATGCTTTCAGTATCCTTTGCTTATATGTCCTGGTGCATATAAGCATGATATTCCCTAAAGCAGTGGTTGGCAAAGGCAAGGTCTTGGATCCACAGTCATCTGCATCACTTGGGAGTTTCTTGAAATGCAAATTGGGTTTCCATCCAAGACCTCAAGGAGAGGGTCCCTGGAAATCTGTGATTTAACTACCTCTTTGCATGATTCTGAAACACACTGAAAATGTGGAGAACCAGCTAGAGTATATACAAAGGATTGAAAGTGGGTCAAAGATGATACATTAGCCAGAAACTTACTATAAAATGTTGAAGGGTTTATCAAGTAACATAATACTTTAAATATGAGCAGCAGTATATTTTAAGCCCATGATGAAACTGCATGAAAGTCTGTCACTTGCTATATGATTCATATTTTTCTGAATTGTCAACATACTTATATCAACTCATGCTTAGAAACAAACATTATTGTTTATTCATGGATACTAATGCACTTATTTTCCTTCACTGTGAATAAGCAGATATCAGATAGTTTTGTTTTTTACTCTGGACAAAGATTAATTTCTTTAATCACTTTTACCTACCACTTGATTTTAAATTAACTGATTATTGAGTCAGTGATGCATGCAAAAGGAACACATTTCAAAGGGTAAAAATGAGTATATAAAATAATAGAAAATAAGGGTAAATCTTTATCTTTTAGTCACACATTTATCCACATATATTAACGACTGTTATTCGTTTCCTAGTGAGAATATTCTATGGGCATGTTTATTCTACATGTCTTTAGTATTGGATCTCTTTCTGTTCTCTTATAATTCCATAACTGTCTTCTCAGGGCATTTTTAATATTAAGAGATTAGGACTGGAGTGATAGCACAGGGGGTAGTGCATTTGCCTTGTCCTCAGCCGATCCGGGTTTGATTCCTTCATCCCTCTCGGAGAGCCTGGCAAGCTACCAAGAGTATCCCACCCGCACAACAGAGCCTAGCAAGCTACCCGTGGCATATTCACTATGCCCAAAAGAGTAACAACAAGTCTTGCAATGGAGACATTACTGGTGTCTGCTTGAGCTAATATATGAATAACGGGACGACAGTGCTACAGTGCTACAGTGCTAGTTGTTTCATATCTGTACCCACTTTAAACTATGATTTGTGGGGGTTTGAAGACTTTTAATATACTCATGGTGCCGGTCATGGCAATGGCAATTATTAGAACCATGATGCCTAAATGAATTATATTAGTCTTTTAAATATTTTCCTTTTTGCTCCATTGTTTTCTATGTTTTTTTGGGTTTATTTAAATGCCCGGCTCTCTGCTGATTTTTCCTTCCCAGTATTTTTCCCTTTGGATGAGCTTGCAGAATGGCAGCTCATGGTAAATGTGGCACTGCACAGCGACATGTGCAATACGTCACTAATGAGCTTCGTTGGCCTTTAGAGCCCAGAGGCAGCAAGATGGGCATCTCCATCCGTGTACTCTGAGAGGCTGGGAAGGACAGTGCTGTTCTTCTGTTGCATCAGGTGTGGAAATGCACCTTTGTAGAATCCATGCATTGTCACTGATTATAGAACAGGACAGCTATTTGATCGGGGGACAAGATTACTTGGGATTTCTTACTCTTAGAAAAGCCATTATCTTCCTGAATAGGGAATTATTCTCTCTTTTTTCTCTACCTCTTGTCCTTTTTTAAAAACACCTAAATGAGGCTCTTTTTTGTTTGCTTTGGAGCCACACCTGGTGATGTACAGTGTTTACTTCTGGCTGCACTCAGGCATCGTTCTGGAGTGGATCGGGGAACTGACTACAGGAGATGCTGGGGATTGAGCCTTAGTTGGCAACATGTAAGGCAAGTGCCTTGTCTCTCTAGCCCCCCAAATGAGATTTGCGCTCTAGCCAACCTACAGAGTCGTATGCCCTGAGCTTGGCAGTGGGGCCCACAGTCTCTGTTGGTTTCAGAGAACTGGAATTCCACTCTTTGAACTGAGTAAGGGAAACATCATTTCAAGATTATTATTGAGTTTAGGAAAAGGATGTTGATTCTGTTCTCTCTGGTTACATGTGCATGCTGAGAAATGATATTTTAAAATTTGTGTTTGTTAAAATAACAGCTCAGGATTGTAACTAACAGATTGTTTGATCTTTCTGCCCCTGGTGTGAAAAAACTTGATTTTGTTCTCTTGTTCTTTTTATTTTTATACTGTAACCTTGAAAGTAGTGATCTTGAGTTGCAAAGTCTGAGGAAAAGTTAGTTGAAGTTTGTGTTGACTGAATGCAGCCTGTGAACAAGTGTTGAATTTGTGTGGTTTGTGTGTATAAGAGAGAGTATATTTCATGTATATACTGCATGAAATATTTGAGGGTTCCTTTTTAAGTGTGTGTGCAGCATCAACATGATTCAAAACCACTCCTTTGAGCTTCTCAGCGTGGTATGAAAGACTGGTTGCTAAGAGTCAGGAAAAATGAACTGAGTTTTTGACTCATGAAAATGAGTTGTTATTAAAAAGAATGAGATAGAACTATCTATCACTACTTCATAAAATTCCAAAGTATATTGCTTCTGATATCAGCAGGGTATAAAATTATTATCTACAGCACAATCCCACTTGCATATTAGAAATGAATGATTAGTTCTAGTGGGTGTAGATATAGACAAATCTGGAGGAGATGAAGGAAGAATTGTTTTTCACATTTTGCATTCTTTTCTTACTATTTGAATGAATTTCCAAAAGTCAGTACACTTTAATGAACAATAAAAGGAACATTGAATGCATGTACCAAAAACTCCTGCTGGGTACTGTCTTTCATCTGCTGCTTTATGTTTTTTAACTTGTGTTTCTATACCTGGAAAAATCGGTGATAATTGCTCCAGTTAATTGAGGCAGAAGATTTGGGGAATCCAGGAAACCAACCTAGCGAAAAGAGTGTTTCTTTCTCTCCACTTCACCCACCCCAGCTACCAGGAATGCCTGACCGGGTGAGGTAAATGCCTGAGTGGTAAAACCTGCTCACGGCAGCTACATGTCAGAGAGTCCCACCAGCTCCACAAAGCAGCTGTCCTGTGTGCCCGGGGTCCACTTGGTTTTCATGGTGCTGGGATTTGGTCCTACCACCTGACTTCTCAGGAAGCTGCAGACTCAGGCTGGATCAAGAAACTGCTCTTTGAGGACCTGCTGGAAAGGAAGCATTTGATAATTTGTTTTCCATTGCTGAAAATGAAGAGATATGAGGTCGAGCAGCCACAATAGCAGCTGCGTGGTTTTGGATTTCTGTATTTTGGTATTTTAGTAACTAAGTCCAGAGAAATTTCTGCCAGAAATTGCACCATTGCAAGATTGTGGACTCCAAACAATAATAGTGAGTTTTTTGTTGAAATATTGAATGTAATCAAAGTAAAGTGAAAGTAAAGTGAAATTTATCACTTACACAGGCAGGGCAGGGGGCTGGGGAGGTAGAGGAGTGGGGAGAGGTATACTTTGATTCTTGGTGGTGGAATAAGTGCACTGGTGAAGGGATGGGTGTTCGAACATTGTATAACTGAGACTTAAACCTGAAAGCTTTGTAACTTTCCACATGGTGATTCAATAAAGAAGAAAAAAAAGAAAAAAAGAAATGTAATAAAATATTGTGAACTAACTTATAAAATAAAAAAAAATGTTTAAAAAAAGAAAAATAAACTGCTTTTTGCAGGAAGAGACCAGTCAGCTCTAACTCCTGCCCAGGGTTTCTGCTTCCATTGCAGAAAATATTTTCAGGAGGAGACAAAGGTGTGCAGTAAAACAGTCATATTTACTGAGGGCAATGGATGAGACATTTTCTGAGGGAAATGGATGGTTTGGCCAATCTCCAGGATAGACAATGAACCCCTTTACTAGGCTGGTTCTGTACGCAGGCTTCTTCCAAACTGTTTTGCCTGGAGTTCTCTCTATACCCAAAAGCTAACTGTGTTTGACTTTTGTTAAACCTAGATTTTTGTCTATCTCATTTATCTCAAAAAACCTGGGACTCCTAAGGGTTCTTTCATACTCTAATCATGATCTTTAGATTGTCTTGAAGCATATTCCTTCTAGGAGCGGTGCCTCAGTCTCTACAGATGGGAGATGGCACATTTTCTATTTCCAAAGATTTCAATATTTTCATCGCGAAGGGATGGAAATACTCAAAGGGTCTTCGTGACTTTTGGTTGCTTCAAAACTCCACAATTTCTTCTTACTTTTATTGCTGGTTAGTTTTATTACTTAGTTTCATTGCATTACCCCCTTGAAATTCATCTCTGTGAAATGGTAATCATTGCCTGAAATTTTTGTTTTGTTTTGTTTTGGGGCCACATTCAACAGCGCTGGGATCACTTCTGATGGGCTCAAAAAACCATATGGGATTTCAGGAATCAAATCATGGTCTGAATTTGTTCAAAGCAGATAGATGCCCTGCCCAGTGTCCTATGGTTCCAGTCCCTCTTTTGCCTGGAATTTTTATATGTCTTGTGTAGAACATCACAAACAGAAGAACTGATCTGTGGCATGGCCAGATACTTACATAAGTACTATTATTTCAAGTAAATCTTGTTGAAATTCACACTGTGACCTTTTCTCACTTCAGGTATCTGTAGCTACCAAGGATGGTAATTATTTCTTTTGTTGTTGTTGTTTTTTGCTTTTGTTTTGGTCAACACAGTGTTGTACTCAGGGCTTTCTCCTGGCTCTTTGTTCAGAGATGAATCCTGGCATGCTAAGGAGGCCCATATGACCATAGGGGATGCTGAGGATCGAAGCCAGTTGGCTGCATGCAAAGTAACCTCTTTACTGCTTTACTATTCCTCCATCCTGGCAAAGTTAATTACATTTTATTCATAAAGCTGTGAGGAGCAAATGGAGATGTGATTTCAATAGATGCAAATTGAAAAATACTTTATTTTAGTTTTATGAAATAAAGTATTTAGAGAAGATCTAGTTCATATAGCTCTGTTCTGTCAAAGAATAGTTTGACAATGAAGCAGACAGTCAAAGTATATGAACTTTGAAATATAACTTTTGTTAAGTAAAACAAAGCCAGATTTTTGGTGATGAAGACACGCAATAGCGTAAAAATAAATGGTGGCCTATAGAAATCTATATTATGTTAAATCCCCCCTTAAGTAAATAAAAACGAATTTGTAAAACAAAACCCAACTACTGCAAAACACATTGTAGTATAATGGTATTTGAAGATGGACCTTTGGAGGTAAGTGGATGAATGAGGCCATGTTGGCATTTTTTCAGGAGAGACACTAGTCTGCTCTCTTCTTCTTTTTGCCCCATCAAATGAGGCTACAGACTGTGAAACTTCACAAGAATAGGCTGGTACATTGATCTAGGACTTTCTGGTTTTTATAACGGTAAGAAATAAGTTTCTTATTTAAGTCACCCTGACAATGGTATTTTGTCATGACAACCTGAGTTGATTAATAGAGACGAACAGGGACAACGTTAATTTAATACCGAAGTGTCAGCAAGAACTTTGCATAGACATAATTGAATTCTCTAATGAGGTAGATGTTATTCTGCTTTGCATAAAAAAAAACCCAGGCCAGAAAAAAAAGATTGAGCAATAGGCTAGTTGCCAGGATTTTGACTGAGATCTGTCCAATTAAAAAAAAAACTCAGCTCTTTCCACAGTCCACGCTGTTGGAGACTGTTAGAGTGATTGTTTCTGCTAAAGGTCTGGATACTTCTACTTTTATTGTATTTTTTTAAATCTTTGTGTTTATGTTAGATCCCCAGGATGTTAAGAACCATTGCTTCACAAATTATTGTAGCTACATTGACAGTGTTTTAAACCAGAGGCATCGACTTAGAATGGTGGACTGGGTCTTAAATCCACATCAAATTTGCTATGGAGGTTAAAAGTGAGATAAACTAAATTTTTTTCCTGACCAGCTGAGTCCCATAGACTGAGATAATTATTCTTTCTTTTACCTCTAACTTAAAATATTGTTGTCTTTATTGTATTATTTTAAAAATACATTTGAGGAGTGATATTTTATTCCTCTGATCTCATATATTTGAGTGGCAATGCTTCTTTTTAGACTCAGGAGTTTTAAGTTTATATATAACGACGCTTTTATTGTTATGCCTTTAGAAGCTTGTGATCACATGCCATTACTGTATAACTAATTAAAAATGTACAAAACAGACACATGCATTTTATTGAAATTGCATGAAATAAAGTTACATTTGTATATAGTTAACTTCTTTCAGATACTTTCATTTTCCCTTGATAATAATGTTTTATCTGTTTCTATTATTATCATTTGGGAAGTTTGGTATAAGTATATACATACTCATTTCTTTGTATAAGACTTCTTATTGATCTAAATTATTTTTCAGTTTCTGTTTTGTTATATTTTCATTTCTACTATTTGATATAAATAATAATTTATTAGCATGAATTTTAAAACAAATTGTTCTTGGTATCATTAAATATTTAGTTTCTTATCTGATTCCACTTGCTTATTTTTTTGAGATAAGAAAACCATCACCAATAATAGTAATGTATATGGTTAGTTTGTGCCTTTCAATATTTTGCCTATATTACTGTCTCTTTTCTTGGGAAAAAGGGCGACTTTAAACCCATCCTTATTTTTTATTAAGAATTTTTATCAATACATATGATATTATTTATTAAAATAAACACAGATATTAAGAACTTGTGATTAATAAGTAATTAATAATTGCATTGTTCAGCAAAATATCAATAACATAAAATGTTCATAGTTAAGTCCCTTTTTTTTTTTTTTTTGCTTTTTGGGTCACACCCGGCGATGCACAGGGGTTACTCCTGGCTTAACACTCAGGAATCACCCTTGGCGGTGCTCAGGAGACCATATGGGATGCTGGGAATCGAACCCAGGTCGGCCGCGTGCAAGGCAAACGCCCTACCCGCTGTGCTATCACTCCAGCCCCTTAAGTCCCTTATAACACCCATCTTCAGAAATTACTATTGCTAATTTGTTATCTAATCTACAGACATTGAATACTGTTTGATGAGCTTTCAGAATATTTTCTCAGTTGCATAGAAATCACTATAAATCCATTTTTAATGTTTCTATCATTCTTAAAAATTTCCCTTAAACCTGCTTACAGTCCATTCACTTTACCTCAGTCTAAGACTAGTCTGATTTTGGTTCATGCCATTTTGCCTTTTTCTTGTTTTTTTCAAATTATTGCATTGTAGTCCACTTTACTGACATACCAAAACTTATTTAGTCACTATGTAAAAGACATGTAATTTCTATTCTGCCAGTTTTTTTTAGTTTTCTCATAATTCCAATGCCACCAAAGCTTAATATTTTGATTCTAGTAGGTTAAATATAGTAAAGTAATAGTTCAGGGAAGAGCCTCACAGAGTGGATAAACTAAACTTGAATTTTACTCTGCTACTTGCTACTAGTTCTGTGATTTGGGCACATGAACATTTTGTGATGTTTTGATATAAGATAAAGAACATAACTATTTATCCAGAGAGATTTCATAATATCTCTTGAGGTTTAAATGAGAACATCTATATTTTTTTCCAAGGACTACTTTGGTATATAGATACAGATGTAGATCTATATGTAGGTGTACAAATATATATATTACTGTATTACTGTCATCCCATTGCTCACCGATTTGCTTCCGCGGGCACTAATAATGTCTCCATTGTGAAGCTTGTTGTTTCTGTTTTTGCCACATCAAATATGCCACAGGTACCTTGCCAGGCTCTACCATGCGGGTGAGATACTGTCTCGGTAGCATGCCGGGCTGTTCGAGAGAGGCGGAAGAATTGAACCCGGGTCAGCTGCGTGCAAGGCAAACACCCTACCCACTGTGCTATCTCTCCAGTCCAGATATATACATATTACACATTATTATATTCTAAGTTTACACTCCTTGACTAAACTCTAATTGTGGGTAATTGTTTTCAAAATACAATTTCACTCACTTTAGTGTTTATTATCACTTCTGTATGATTTAAATCTAAAGGCAGGGATATTCTTTACTTTCAAATGTCCAGCGTTCACTACATTCCATGCATACAACACGTACTGAATATATGCTCAATGATTTATTGATTGAATGAATTAATGAATACATGAATAATATATATGTGGGCATAAAGTTCTTCTCTCTGTTATAGATGAGACTGCAAATGACTGCCCATCTTATTCAGCATGCACAGCTAAAGTTCATAGGAATACAAAAAAGCAGCAATATCTCAGAAATTCATTTTGTCACCTTATTATTGAAGGAAGAAATTTTTAATATCTTCAACTTCATTTTGGGAACTTTTGAAAGGCCATTTCTGTTTATTTTCAGGAAGAGTGCAATATTGGCAGTGGTTTGCAATTTCCTTTCTTACTGCGTATCTCAAATAGCATAACATCCTCACTAATCTGGTTGGAAAGTGAAGGGTGTTTTGGTTGTAGAGAATTGACTTTGCTGATAACTTTTTGGTCAACATATTTTGCTGAGACTTAAATGAAGCTGTGAGAAAAAGAGTGGGTACACCAACTTTGGTGATGACACAAACCTTTTATTTATTTATTTATTTATTCATTTATGCAAATGAAATAGATGTGTTTTATTTTTATTTATTTATTTTTTAATTTATTCTTTTTATTGAATCACCATGTGGAAAGTTACAAAGCTTTCAGGTTTAAGTCTCAGTTATACAATGCTTGAACATCCATCCCTTCACCAGTACACTTATTCCACCACCAAGAATCACAGTATACCTCCCCTCCACCCCCCCCAACTCCCCAGCCCCTCACCCCACCTGTGTAACTGATACATTTCACTTTACTTTGATTACATTCAGTGTTTCAACAAAAAACTCACTATTATTGTTTGGAGTTTCTCCCCCCAAAAGTCGGACCTGCTGAAAAGGAAGCATTTGATAATTTGTTTTCCATTGCTGAGAATGAAGAGATATGAGGTCAAGCAGCCAAAATAGAGGCTGCACGGTTTTGGATTTCTGAATTTTAGTAACTAAGTCCAGAGAAATATCTGCCAGAAATTGCATCATTGCAAGCTTGTACCTCTCAGCTACTTTATATTCCACAGATGAGTGCAATCTTTCTATGTCTGTCTCTTTTCTTTCTGATTCATTTTACTCAACATGATACTTTCTATGTTGATCCACTTATATGCAAATTTCATGACTTCATGTTTTCTGACAGCTACATAGTATTCCATTGTGTAGATGTACCAGAGTTTCTTTAACCAGTCATCTGTTTTGGGGCACTCTGGTTTTTTCCAGATCACACGAACCTTTTAAATTGAAATCATACCTCCCAAAATGTTTGGGGTGGAGAGAACAGTGGCCAACCATGGTGATCCCCAATACACCATATGGTCCCCTGAACACCACCAAGAGTGATCCCTGAGCACAAAGCCAGGTGTAAGTTCTGAACACCTCCATGAATGGTCTACAAACAAACAAAAAGAGGAACACAAGGGGTCTGAATGCTGGGTTGGAACCAACAACTCTGACCTTTAAAAGATATAGTATAAAGAAAGTGCTGTTTTTAGGTTCAGCTAGTTAACTGCCCAAGTCAGAGAAACAACAGCATGGTTGCACTTTTTAAAAAAGGAACTTGCTTTTAATTGATTGTAAGATCAATTAAACCCTAAGGGACCCTGGACTTCTAATACTGGATCCCAAACTTAGCTTTACAAATTGGTACTTAGTCAGGTACTACTAAGGGCAAGAGCATACCTAAAACTTTCAGGGCCTGAAAAGAATATTAGGAAGAGCTGTAAGGAATTGTGCCTGTAGAGAAAAATCCCATGAATTTGAAGGAACTCAATATTTACTTTATCGAAAAAAAAAGAACCTAGAAAATTTATGCTTCTCTAATTTTTTAGTTTTTTTTTTTGGTTGGGGGCACATCCAGTGGTGTTCAGGGCCCACTACTGGCAGGGCGTAGGGTACCATAGGAGGTACCAGATATCAAATCCAAGTTGGTCACATACAAGGCAAATACAGACCTGCTGTACTATCTCTCTAGAGTTTCATATTTATTTTATGAGCTGTGGTTCAAGATTCATATTCCTGAAAAGGAGATTTTTCAGATATTCAGTATATCTGTACTCTGAAGATGAGCTAAGAATAACAAGCAATATGGGACTAACTCTTGGCTATTAGTAGAATGTTAGATACCTAAGCTATAAAACTTTCTTAGTGTCATCATAATCATATACAAAGACCCCGAGATGCTGAGGAGAAAAGCTTACAGACAGTGGAGTTTCAAAGTATAGAATTTTCTAGTTATTTTTAGTCTCCTATTATCAGTTGTTTTCTGATATAAAACTTGATATCCCCTGAGGTAATACTTATCTTTATAGTTGGCAGAGTGATGGTTTAGCAGAGTCTCAGTTGAATATCATTTTGCTAAAGGATATTGTAGAAGTTATTTTTTTATTTGTGGGTAGTAAAGTCCTTTGGTAAGGACACAGTTGAAGGTAACATGTTTTTATTTATTTTTTTTTATTTTTTTATTTTTTGGTTTTTGGGTCACACCCAGCGATGCACAGGGGTTACTCCTGGCTCTTCACTCAGGAATTACCCCTGGCGGTGCTCAGGGGACCATATGGGATGCTGGGATTAGAACCGGGGTCGGCCGCGTGCAAGGCAAACGCCCTACCCGCTGTGCTATCGCTCCAGCCCCGGTAACATATTTTTAAACTTCTGCTATATAAACCTAAAGAGGTATATTAAGGTAATGATACCAATACTTGCTCCAAATGTGGGAATACTTAAGTTTTATTCCTAATGATTTTTAGGCACATCTCATCTCCTAAATGTACTTGTCAAAGAGAATCCTTTCTCCTTGAAGCACTAATTTTTAAAAACTACTTTGATGTGAAACAGTGTAAATACTGCTTTGGTATTTTTTTTTCTTTATAAAAGATGATAATAGAAAATAATGCAGATTAGTTTAATAATGTCAGATGGTCTTAAACATTGCAAAAAGTATAAAATGAAAAATAGTCTGCCTGCCTATTTGAGCTAGAACATTTCTTGTAATTGAACTGGAGCTTTTACTACACGTTGCCTTGATAGTCAGACTTTTAGGTGTAGACTGAAGTGATATTATAAAATCTGGGTTTCTAATTTGTTGATTTTCAATACTGTGGATTTTTCAGTCTCCATAATAACATGAGCCAATTTTTACACACTCCCCCCCACCCCCTGTTTTCCTGTATTCCTCTCTTCTTTTTCTTTCTTTTTCTTACTTTCTCTTTCTCCACATTACTTCTGGATATAGGGAAAATAGAGAACAGATAGTCATTCAAATTATTAATTGTCGTTGATACCTCTCTTAGGAATATATATGAACAGGAAACCCACAAAAGTCATACAAACAGGTCTAGATGATGGATATTCTTTGTTTCTATACCTTCTTTGCACATATCTCTTCAAATCTCCATTTGCTACATATTCACATTTTTGGTATGTATACCTTTTTTTTAAATTTAACCTCAGAGACTTTTCTTGCTTATAGGTTGTGCTTACTTAAACATTTCTATCTTGGATGATAAAACTTTTATCTCTTTGTATTTCATAGTTTAGCCTTCGATTCTGTTCTATCCACTCAGATTATATCATTTAGAGTTTTTCTGGGAAGAAAATTGACCTCTGTTCCATTTTTTCATGCCGGATTATAGCACAATCATCTATTTTTCCAGTGTTTGGTTTCTTGGATAGATCAGAGAGATCTATCTCAGTCCTGTCAGCTATAACTAGAAAATGAAGGCTCATAGAAGATAAAACCCTCACGAATCACGAATTATGAAATCCCGTTGATTGTTGATTTCTTGAGCAGGCTCAGTAACCTCTCCATTCGTCCTATCCCTGAGATTTTAGAAGCCTCTCTCCACTCAGCCTTCCCAATGATGCCACATTGGAGGCTCTTTCAGGGTCAAGGAAATGAGATCCAACTTGTTACTGCTTTTCGCATATGAATATACCATGGGAAGCTTTCGAGGTTCTCCCATGGGGGCAGGAAACTCTCAGTAGCTTGCTAGTTTCTCCCAGAGGGAGAAGTAGGTTATAAGGTATCTTCTGGGAGCTTGCTTTTAAGTCTCTGGATGTTGGCCATTGATGGGATTAAACACACCTGGGTTCCTCTGCCAGTACCTTTATGCATGAGGCTTGTCTGAACGTGTGGAGAGGGACCTTAAGCATGGCTGTGGCTAGGTTCTGGTGGTCTTTAGCCACTGGGAACTCTGCTCAGGGCGGGGAGAAAAGCTGGAGCCTATCCCCTCTGAGGGGTCCCGGGGAAAACAGCCAGGCGCGCAGGCAAGAGCTTCTCTGATAAGAAGATAAAACCATACTGTATGGATTTTCCACCCTATAGGGATTTTATGTGCATCTCTTCTTTAAGAGACTTGTGGTATGGCCTAAACTATAATTGTCATGAGTGGAAATATACCCACAAAGAAGCCTAAAGGAAAGAAAACTATTTGGAAAGAGTATCAAACTTTAGAAACCTGACTATGGTTCTCCATTTTCTTTTTTTCTTTTTCTTGGCTTTTGGATTATACCCAGTAATGCTCAGAGGTTGCTCCTTGCTCTGCCATTAGGAATCACTCCTGGCAGTGCTCAGGGAACCATGAGGAATACTGTGGATGGAACCCAAGTCTGCTACAAACAAGGCAATTTCCTTACTTACTATACTATTGGGGCTGGAGCGATAGCACAGAGGTTGGAGAGGTAATAGATTTCATAATTGAATCAAGTACATCAACATTTATTGTGTATGCTTACATAAACATTAAACATATTAACTTTTCCCCTACTCTGCTCACCCTGTCTTACACCTTAGTCTTAGATCCTAGTCCCATATATTAGAGACTGTCTCCAATTTATAATTCTGTCCTCTCTGTGTTCTTTCTAATGGGATCTCCAAACTGCCTTATGTAAGCAGTGCAGCAGGATTCTGTGAGAAGGGTCCAGGGACATTTCTGATCCATTTCTTAATTTATTCACACTCTCCCACACTCATATTACCTGAAGCTGGGCAGAACGGAGGCCTCTATCAGAACCTGAGCGTGGAAGAAGTCACTATCAGCTTCCACCAGTAGTTCTTTTTGCCAAACCTCTCTGTGTAGGAATCAGATCAGGAGGCCAGAATTTTTGCAACACTTTCCAGGGATCTCCTCCCAAGTTTGTTAGCATTCTTTGGCCTACTTGGCAGAGGTGTTGCTGGAAGTGGATATTCTTACAGCATTTAAATCAGATTGAAATTAAATTATACCATATCAATAACACTTGCTTTTCTAGCAAGAAGGAGTGTTAATGGAAGTAATAGAGTATTCTCTGTAAATGGATAAGACAGCACTTGTTGGCATTATCCCCAGGAGGGAGTTTCTCAAGTTTCTTGCCAACAGAACTTTGGGTTTTCAGCTTCTCACAAATACTTCTTTCTAGAGTCTGCTTGTTCTAGTAACATGAGCAATATATTACTCTTTGGTAGTTTTGTATATATTGCTTTTTGGCCTATCTTATATTTGTAGAGGCCATTACAATAATTAACATGAGCAGCTACTATTATTCCTGGACTTTTATTCCTTAATTTAACAACAAAAATAAATCTAATATTTATTAACCACTCATTGTGTCAGACATTGCTCTAAGTTTCATGCGAATTACTTTTTACACTCCTTCTTTTACAAACTAGTAAATAAAATTCAAGAAAGTCAAGCAAGTTAAAGACAAATTATCTAGTAAATATCAGAATTATACTCAAATCTCGTTCTTCATGATTTCACAGTCAACATGGATTCCATTACATGGAAAATACAATTTCAGGCCCTAGGATTATCTATGGCCATGTAACAAGAATTTGGATTTTTCAGAAGAATTCTGGAAGAATGGTTCTGGGAGCTGGGAAGGAGTTTTAGGATGCATGCTGCTCTGGAATTCACAAGATACCCATTTCTGGGGTCTTATATTTTTTGTACAGAGATGCTCTGTTCTCAACTTGCTCCTGTTGGTTTAATCGTATGTGGAGTCACCAGTTCAAAGCAGAAATGTGTTTCTTTGGTCCATAGCTGTCACTTTTATTAGGTACTGCCTTTTGTTACAGACTGTCTTATGGCTTACAGGATAGGGTTTCTGCTCTTGATTGAAATAATGCTGCTTCAGTGAGTCACTAAGTTCACACAATACCTGTCTTTCCACTATTTCTTGAGCCAAAGGATATGGGTTGGGTAGCTCTAGCCACAGGAGACACTAAACAGTTTAGACCTAAATCACATCAAGGGCTCTGCACTACTTTGCATGAAAGGAGGAGATAGTATAGTCAACTCAGAACAAGACTCCTTACTTACAATAAATGCACTTCCATTCCCAGTAAAAGGCATATTTTAAGTGTAAGAAATGTGAATGATGTAGAGTTTTTTCTCATATCCATCTAGAATTTATAGCCTTTATTTCTATACGAAAATTCCCCTGAAGCCTGATCTGAACCATAGAAAACAGATTCTTAGAAATTCTACCTGGTCTCATTGGCTTTTTCACTAAGCTCCAAATTACTTATCACAATCAAATAAATCCAACTAGACTTTGTTCGAACTCCAGCGAAACCAATGTAAAAATCCAAAAGGCCAAAATGAAACATGGGTGTGTGTGTGTGGGAGCAATAGTACAGTGGGTAGGGCACTTGTCTTGCACGTGCCCTACCCAGATTCGATCTTTGCCATCCCATGTGGTCCAGTGAGCACCAACAGAAGTAACTCATGAGTGCAGAACCAGAAGTAACTTGTGAGCATCCCTGGGTTGACACAAAAAAGATGAAAATCAAAGAAACATGGATTGCAACTGGTCCCACCAGGCCTAGGAGCCAGAGAGCAGAGTCCTGACCAGAGTCTAAGCATGAAGGCTTTGAGAGGCAGCAGCAGCAGAGTCCTGAACCAGCAGGAGTGCCCTGGACAGTCGGAAAGCTGGGAGGGAGCCTAGACTGGAGATCTAACTTTGATTCACGGATCTGCTTGATTTCTTTTGACTCAGGCTCCTGAAGCCTTCAGGGAGAGGCGCTGCGGTAGCAAAGCTATTAAGTCCCATCAGAGCAATGAATAGATTCTTAGTTGCTTCTAGAGTGGTTTCAAACAGCAGACTCCACCTTTTGCCTTTCCATTTGGATGCAGTAAGAAGAGTGTAACTTGTCGATGCTGTTTCCCTTCCCACTCCTGGGTCTCATTTTAGTCCCCACCCTCTGATCCTCCAGCTTCTTAGACACCACCCTGCTTTTCTCACTAATGGAAGTATCCTTTTGAAGTCACTAAATTAGCTACTTAATTCTAAATAGCATTATAAAATAAATACTCAAATCAGAGAAGAGATTAGCAACGGAAAAACCTAGGTAAAATTTTATGGGGTTAGGGATGTGTGTGTGTGTGTGTGTGTGTGTGTGTGTGTGTGTGTGTGCGTGCGCTGTTTTGCTTTGTTTTGATTTTTGCAAAGTTACCGTTGTTAAACCTTTCAAGGGCACATATACTTTTTGCCACTTTTGGCTGTGTCACTTTGGGACTTGAAGGCAACTTTTCATCAACTTCTCCTAATTCAGAAAAAAAAAAAGGTTTTAAATTGCCTTCTCTGCACTTCTGAATAACACTAAAGTGATTGTTTTCCCCTTTTTAACTGTCCATTCATCATTCTTTTTCAATGTGAGCAACTTGTATTCTGCTTGGTTAGGGAAAGATTTCAGATGTCCTTATATGCCACCTGTATCCCTTAAGAGCTTTTATCTATTTCGTTCGTCTGAATTCTCCTGATTCTTTTATTCTTCTCTGACCTCATTTGGTAAGAGGCACATCATTGTCAAACCTGTTTACATATTAGCATTAAGGTACTTAAGTGCTATCTGGTCTCTTTCCCAAAGATTTGGATTTAAATGTATGGGCTGGGGATTAGGTATCAATATTCTTAAAATGCATCTCATGGGGCTTTAGTGTGAGCCAAATGGACATCGCAGGTTTCTCTCAGCTTTATGAGTTTGTATATATAAATCTACAAAATCTTGAATTCATACCTCTCTATAGTAATGCATTTTTTTTCACTGTAGTCAAGATTGCTTCTCTATCAAGCCATTGTTAATTCTTAAAGAGTACAGCCCTTACAACTGAACTTATATACAAGATACTGAATTATTATTATTATTATTTTTGCTTTTTGGATCACACCCAGCGATGAACAGGGGTTACTCCTGGCTTCATGCACTCAGGAATTACTTCTGGCGGTGCTTGGGGGACCATATGGGATGCTGGGAGTCGAACCTGCATCGGCCGTGTGCAAGGCAAACGCCCTACCTGCTGTGCTATCACTTAGCTCCCAATACTGAATGATTTTTTTAAAAATGTCATAACTCCATGGGGCTGAAGTGATAGATGTGGTGGGTAGGATGCTTGCCTTGCATACAGCCCACTCAGGTTCAATCTCACCCCCTCCCCCCACCAACCCCTGCAACTTTATATTCCCCCAATCCGGAGTGATCCCTGAGGGGAGAGCCAGGTGTAAGCCCTAAGCACCATCCAGGTGTGACGACCCCGCTCCCGAAACAAAACAACAAAACACCACCTCTATCACCATCACCAAAAAAAAAAAAAGAAAAAGGTCATAGCTCCAAAGAAGTGGACAATGGCTTTCTAGATATTTGTCATCATACCAGGGGATTTCCATTCTGAGACTTGCTCATTTGTATCCTATTTTACCAAGTGGACAACTCTTATAAAGCATGCAAGACAGATTTATCTGACTTGAAGGAACAACAGAGTGATTAATCATGCTCTTCCTTCCAGCCAACTTCCACTGCCCAACAGCACTGCAGTAGATCTGCCGGAGGGAATAACATTAGGAGTTTGACTTCCTTTAAACTTTCCTTTGCTCAAAGTAAAGCTTTACGGATGTGCTGGGAAAATTAAGTCTATGGGCAGAGGGGCATAGACATGTAAATGGAAATCTGAAACATCGGATGAAGCTTTTCTTCCCTGCACTTCAACTCCACTTATCAGAAAACATCACATAGCAATTTTATTTTGCTTTTCTGTTTTATTAAAACAGCAACAATTGAAGAAAGAACATTACTCTAATTAAGTAATTGAGTAAAATAGCGAACAGATGCTCTCTGACTGCTGTGGACAGCGATCCTCATTTGCAATGGGGAGCACAGAGAGCCAGCTGGACCTTTTTTTGTATTCTTTCATCTAAATGAGTTTTGTTTTTGAGATGTCACTTCAAAATTTTCATACCATTAAGGCAACTATTCCAACAGGATGAGGACAGAATAGATAATAGTGTGCACAGTGTGATTGATGAAGTCCTTTTCCTAGACAGCTCCTATGCATCAGGAAGGACCAAAGGGCCCTGCCTCCTTCTTTTGTCTATTAGTAGGTCATTACCTGGCCGGTAATGACTTGATATATCATTTTGTATGTATCAGTCGACAAAATTCATTGTCAAAATCTGTACTTTTCCATATGCCTGAATGCTCAAAAAGCAGATATGGGATAGACAGTTGTGTAACGAACAAGCCAGCGTGAATTCTCCTACTTTGAGGATGGCTCTAATGCTGAACACAGCACCATCTGCTAAGCAGCGGGATTAGCAGCCTTTCTTTGAAAGGAGAAGTGTAGCATCTAATAATCACTTGGCCTTAAACTCATGAACTGTGGGATAGGGACTACATCTTGTGCCTAATAATGGATCTATGTGACTTGGCTTTGTTTTTTTTTTCTAAGTATGAAATGAATAAGAAAAAATTTTTGAAACTTCTACCCTAATGCACACCAAATCCATCACCATTATATTTTCCCTTTATTTTCTCTGAAATGGGTCTCCCTCCCTCCCTCCCTCCCTCCCTCCTTCCCTCCCTTCCTCCCTTCCTTCCTTCCTTCCTTCCTTCCTTCCTTCCTTCCTTCCTTCCTTCCTTCCTTCCTTCCTTCCTTCCTTCCTTCCTTCCTTCCTTCCTTCCTTCCTTCCTTCCTTCCATCCTTCCTTCCTTCCTTCCTTCCTTCCTTCCTTCCTTCCCATACATATTTTTTTCCAGAAATTTGGGTGGAGGTGGGGCTTGAGGCCATTCCAGCTGTGTTCAGGGCTTACTGACTTTGTGTTCAGGGATCACTCTTGGCAGTATGCAGGGAGTAATATTTATATGTCATGCCTGGTTTGACTACATACAAGACTATCTCTCCAGCCCTCCAGAGTTTTACTTTATTTATTTTTAATTGTACTAGGGGCTGAGTAAATTGCTTCCCTTTCATGTAGCTGACCTGAGTTGAATTCCAGGCACCAAACAAGCTCTTCTGAGCCCCACCAGAAATGATCCCTGAGAACAGAGCCAGGATTAAGCCCTGAGCACATGGTTCTACCCCCAAAATAAAAAAATTTTAAAAAAGGAAATAAAGAAAGAAAATTTCATTATAGTTATTAAAGAACTAAAACTTGCATGTGTCAGGGAACTCAACATCAAGAAAAGAACATCTAATACTAAACCAAACAGAGCTATAGTAGGTTATACTAGCTATGCTATGTTATGCACCACAATTTGATCCCAAAGCTATGTGCATCAATGTCTACTTTGGACCCATATTTCAGAAGTAGAAATTTTCAAAATCCAATAAATGATGTGCTTAGGTGTGTAGTTGAGAATTTTTCAAAATCTTCAAAAACTCTTTGAAATAATAGACACCTTACAAAACAAGTTTTACTCTAGAAAGTAGGAGATAATTTTTGAATTATTCTTGCTTGATTACATATGTTAAGTGCACTTAATGAAATATAAGATGGTACAGTCTTAAACTAAGGAATAAATAGTAATAAGGAAAGACCAACTTGAAGTGATGGTAGAAATGAGACAAAATTGGCTAGGATGGATTAGTTGGAGAAAATGCATTCCTCAAGCAAAAAATCTGGCAATGGGAAACAAACCAAATGTTAGAAAAGCAATAAATGATAAATTGAAAATATTCAAGTTCAGAAGGCAGAAGTAAAACATGATTATGTAATACTTACGTTAGAAAGTATCTTTGTGATCTTGGACTCTGGCTTCAACAGGACCCCGGAGCAGAGATCCTCTGCCTGCTTCCCCCAGTCTCAGGTGATCCAGGGGTCACACCCATAAGCCACCTCCTGCCAGAGCCAGGTAATTTCCTCATTGGCCACCCTCCAGAACTCACAGCTGCTTCTCCCGGAAGGTAGCATAAAACGAGGCTCCCATAACCATGCCACTGCACTCCGTGCCAGGCTGTCTCCACTCAGGGCGCCCCAGAGAGGGGCGAGTGAGAGCCCTCCCCAAGGGACCTATCCCTGGCAGCTGACCTCCATTACTCAACTGCCGCCAGGCTCCAGGGTGTTTTCCACACCCTCAGGCCAAGCCTGAGTGAACATACTCTTGGACCACGCGGCTGCTTTGCCACATTACAAGACACTTACTACCCATTTTTCATAAAATCATAGAGGGAAATATACATATATGGCTCTCGGAGAGCCTGGCAAGCTACCAAGAGTATCCTGCCTGCATGGCAGAGCCTGGCAAGCTCTCCGTGGCGTATTTGATATGCCAAAAGCAGTAACAATAGTAGGTCTAATTCCCCTGGCCCTGAAAGTGCCGCCAATTGTTAAGAAAGATGAGTAAGGAGAGGTTGCTAAAACCTCAGGGTTGGGACAAATAAAGATGTTACTGGTGCCTGCTCGAATAAATCGATGAACAATGGGATGACAGTGATACAGTAATGTAAGTAAGCAAATGTTCAGCTCTAAAAGTAGCCATTCTGTTTTAATTTATTTATTTTTGTTTTTTGAGCCACACTTGGTGATGCTCAGGTGTTACTCCTGGCTCTTCATTCAGGATTTACTTTTGGTGGTCTCAGAGGACCATATGGGTTGCTGGAAATTGAACCTGGGCTGGCCACATGCAAGGCAAGTACCTTACCTTTTTACTATATTTCCAGCTCCTAAAAGCAGCCTTTATAAAGGAAAAATAAAGAGAACAATAAAAGTATAAAATATATTAAGTTTATGATTTATGGAGCTGAGAAAAACATTTATAAATAGTAAAGTTCTATAATGTCACTGTCACTGTCACTCTCATCTCGTTGATCATAATTTGCTTGAGCAGGCCCAGTAACGTCTCCATTCATCCTAGCCCTGAGATTTTAGCAGCCTCTCTTTACTCATCTTTCCCAATGGTGCCGCAATAGAGGCTTTTCAGGGTCAGGGGAATAAGACCCATAATTGTTACTGTATTTGGCATATGAATACAGTGACAGTCACTGTTACTGTCATCCCGTTGCTCATCGATTTTGTTTGAGCAGGCACAGTAATGTGTCTCATTGAGAGACTATTGTTACTGTTTTTGGCATATCCAATACGCATGGGCAGCTTGCCAGGCTCTGCTGTGCGGGCTCAATACTCTCGTTAGCTTGCTGCTAGTTAAAATTTTTAAATAATTGATTTAATTTTATTTATTTTATTTATTTATTATTTTTTAATTTATTTATTTTTAATTAGAGAATCACCGTGAGGGTACAGTTACAGATTTATACACTTTTGTGCTTATACTTCCCTCATACAAAGTTCGGGAACCCATCCCTTCGCCAGTGCCCATTCTCCACCACCCGTAAACCCAGCGTCCCTCCCACCCTCCCCAATCCCATCTCCCCCCCACCCCACCCTGCCACTGTGGCAGGGCATTCCCTTCTGTTCTCTCTCTCTATTTAGCTTCTACGGCCCACAATAAAGGTGTTGAGTGGCCACTTAAATAATTGATTTTAAACTCTGAACTTGGACAAATTTCTTACTCTATTCCTAACTAAGATAGTTAGTATTTTATTTGTTTAAAATTAAAGAGTCATGTATTTGGTTTTCTTATATGCAAATAGTGAGAGAGAAGAAAGCGACATGATAAAAGCTATCCCGTTCACAATTGTGCCTCAAAAAATCAAATACCTCTGAATCAGCTTAACTAAGGAGGTAAAGGACTTGTATAATGAAAACTACAAAACGCTACTTCAGGAAATAAAAGAAGACATGAGGAAATGGAAAAATATCCCCTGCTCATGGACTGGAAGAATTAATATTGTCAAAATGGCAATTCTCCCCAAAGCATTGTACAAATTCAATGAGATCCCTATAGGGATACCCTTGTCATTCTTCAAAGAAATGGAGCAAGCGCTCCTGAAATTCATATGGAACAATTAGCCCCCACGAATAGCTAAACCAATTCTTGGGAAAAACAAAATGGGAGGAATCAACCTCCCCAACTTCCAACTCTACTACAAAGCGGTAGTCATTAAAACAGCTTGGTACTGGAACAAAAGCAGAGCGGCAGACCAATGGAACAGGGTTGAATACTCTGACATATCCCCCCAAATATATGACCATCTAATCTTTGATAAGGGAGCAAAAAAGGTGAAGTGGAGCAAGGAAAGCATGTTTAACAAATTGTGCTGGCAAAACTGGACAGCTACATGCAAAAAAAATGGGCTTAGACCTCCACCTATCACCATGTACAAAAGTCAGATCAAAATGGATTAAGGACCTCAACATCAGACCAGAATCCCTAAGGTACATTGAAGACAAGGTCGGCAAAACCCTCCACGACATTGAAGCCAAAGGTATCTTCAAAGCTGACACGCCACTGGCCAAGCAAGTGAAAACAGAGATAAATGAATGGGACTATCTCAAACTAAGAAGCTTCTGCACCTCAAGAGAAACAGTGACCAAAGTACAAAGACAATCTACAGAATGGGAAAGGATATTTATGCAGTACCCATCCGATAAAGGGTTGATAACAAGGATATACAATGCACTGGTTGAACTCCACAAGAAGAAAACTGCCAACCCGATCAAAAAATGGGGTGATGAAATGAACAGAAGCTTTCCTAAAAAAGAAATCCGAATGGCTCAGAGGCACATGAGAAAATGTTCCACATCACTAATCATCAGGGAAATGCAGATCAAAACAACCATGAGATATCATCTCACACCACAGAGACTGGCCCACATCCCAAAAAACAAAAGCAACCGGTGTTGGCGTGGATGCGGGGAGAAAGGGACTCTTCTTCACTGCTGGTGGGAATGCCGACTGGTGCAGCCCTTTTGGAAAACAATATGGACGATTCTCAAAAAATTAGAAATTGAGCTTCCATTTGACCCAGCAATACCACTCCTGGGAATATATCCCAGAGAGGCAAAACGGTATAGTAGAGATGGCATATGTATTTCTATGTTCATTGCAGCACTGTTTACAATAGCCAGAATCTGGAAAAAACCAGAGTGCCCCAAAACAGATGACTGGTTAAAGAAACTCTGGTACATCTACACAATGGAATACTATGTAGCTGTCAGAAAACATGAAGTCATGAAATTTGCATATAAATGGATCAACATGGAAAGTATCATGTTGAGTGAAATGAGTCAGAAAGAAAGAGACAGACATAGAAAGATTGCACTCATATGTGGAATATAATGTAACTGAGAAGTACAAGTTGGCAATGATGCAACTTCTGGCAGATATCTCTCTGGACTTAGTTACTAAAATACTAAAATACAGAAACCCAAAACTGAGAGGCCGCTAAGTGTGGTCACTCGACCTCATACCTCTTCATCCTCAGCAATGGAAAACAAATTATCTAATGCTTCCTTTTCAGCAGGTCTGACTTTAGGGGAGAGACTCTCCAAACAATAAAAGTGAGTTTTGTTGAAATATTGTATGCAATCAAAGTGAAAGTAAAGTGAAATTTATTAGTTACACAAGCGGGGGGGGGGCTTAGAATGGGGGGGCTAGGGGTGTGGGGGGTTAGGGGTGTGAGGGGTCGGGGTGGAGCTATACTGGGATTTTTGGTGGTGGAATATGAGCACTGGTGAAGGGATGGGTATTCGAGCATTGTATAACTGAGATTTAAACCTGAAAACTTTGTAACTTTCCACATGGTGACTCAATAAAAAATTAAAAATAAAATAAAATTAAAAAAAGAGTCATGTATTTATCAATATACTGTTAAGTCAGTAACTCAAGAGCAAGTGGCTCTTAGTACCTAGGATATTCTAATTTGTATATTTACCCTGCTGACTGGGGTTCTGTTACTCCATAACTGTGTCTTTTCACTTTCTCTACTTTTGTTCTCTACTTGGTACTTCTCATGCGATTCTACTTGAACTCATTGCGCATCCAAAATTTTTTCCAGAGCCGTAGGACAAATGGGTCCTAGATCCCATTTTTGGGAAACGGCCATCTTCTGGCAGTTTTTGTTTCTATTTTGGGGGCGACATCCAGCGTTGCTCAGGGGTTATTCTTGGCACTATGCTTAGGAATCACTCCTGGCAGGCTTGAGATGAGGGATGGTGAGGATCAAACCTGGGTTTACTGCATGGAAGGCAAGTAGCTTACCCACTGTACTATCTCTCTGGCCTCACCTGCGAACAGTTCTTAAAGTTCCCTATTGACTAGAGTCCTTTTGGTACTTCGTCTCTGGTTCACCTCACAGTGGCCATGTCTGTTATACCGTGAGACACTGCCGATGCTCTTAAGGATAAACAAATAATAGGGTTTTTTTTTCCTGATTATGTCATTTTCTGATGAACTTGTGCTTGGCACTATTTGGAATGCAGTAAATTTCTTGGATCTCTCTGTATATAAGGCAGACCTTCAGGGACTATCTACATAGTTCAAACATTCACTTAATTCCAGTTGATTTATTTATGCATACGGCGGCGAATATAAACTGGAGGCCAAAACCAAAGACTAACTATATTTGAAAATATTGTCTTGTAAAGCCAGAGAGATAGCTCAATAGACTGAGATCATGTTTCACATGCTGGATTTGATCCTCGGCACTCCATGATCCCCTGAGTCCTGCTGAGATTTACCACGGAGTATAAAACTGGTAGTAGTGTCTGAGTTCCACTGGGTGTTGCCTCCAGACAAACAGAATTTACTTCTGTAGTATTGACTTTTTTTTTAACTAGCTTTTTCAACATCTATGAAAAATGCACATTTGCTAGGAAAAAAAAATCTAAAAAAAAACACAGTAGTAATTAGGGCGCTGTAAATCATACCATTGTATAATGGTTAACATTAAATTATCCTTAAACCTAAAGCAGATGATTTGCTGCTTCTTTTCAGCAGAAAGCTGGACCAGGGGCTCAGGGACAGCTTTGGGTAAAAGATAGAGAAATAATGATAAATGCTGCAGGGTAAAACATGATGTACCCTTTTTACAGTTTAGCAATGATATGACTATGGAAAGCCTCAGCCCAGAGTCAAATGGAGGAAATGTTTTTCAGACTACAAAGATTTAGAGCATGTAGGCATTCAAGCCAACATATGTTTTGGACATCATATGTTGTTCTAAGCTCAATAATGTTTGAATGATAATAAATGGAGCACAGAATATTGCTTTGTCATTGTAGTTCTTGACTTTGCAGAATGAATATGTTTAAGAAATAGGCTCTGGGTTTAGTACGGGTTTGCCACTTATCTGCTTTTTGAGTTTGGGCAATTTGCTTAGCTGGATTTTATCAGAGATTTTTCAATTATAAAAAGACCATATGTAACAAGCCTTTAGAATATTTAGTGCACGCATACATCCACATATATATCAAATGTGTGTCCATACTTGACAACTCCAGAAATACTGTTTTCTCAGCGAAGGAAGAATGCAGAGGTTACAGGTCAGGTGAGTGGCTTATTTGAATGCCATCTCTTAAGACTAACAAATGTGAAAAGACTTTTTTTTATATGTCAGCTATGCTATATACATTTTTTTAAAAGTGAAATTTAAGGCATTTGTTCTTCTTTGAAAATAAGACTCTCAAAGTTGCCTTAAAAAAATCTGCTTCCAGCTCCAACAATTAAACTTTTCTCTAGGAGGAGTTCTGTTAACTACTCCAGAATAAAGGAATATTGTTTTCTCTCAAAAAAATGTAGCTCATGGAATTACTTTATATAGCTCTTGGAAAGATCTTGTGTGACCTTTTCAAATCAAGATGGATGAATCAACTTACCTTGTCTGAAAGCTCCTGGGTGTCTGGGATCACCTGCTATCTTTGTTCTCTCTAACACCCAGTGGGAGAAAAGCTGAGGAAGAAAAGAGGGCAAGAGCCTCTCTTTTTACTCAGGAAAGAGACCTGTTCTCCTATGGAATATTGACTAGAACTAATCCCAGATGACTTTCCCACTTCTCTATAGAAAACATTTCCGTTATATAGCATTTGACAACCATTTTTATTTATAAACAAATAGGCAAAAGAAATAGTGTAAAAAACATTGCAGTAGATCTGTAATAGCACTCAGAATGGTACTTGGCATGTGGAAAGCCCCTAAAATATTCCTGGAGAAAATGTTCACCAGGTAGCTCAGGGCTGAGAGGTGTGTCTGTGTGTTTGCTCCAGGGAGTACGTTTAGGGGAAAATACCGTAAAGCACTGTGAATATCGTGGTAAATGGAAGGCGTGCTTTCAGTTATTTGTGGCAGGAGCTGAGTGAGCATGTGGACAGAAAGACAGTGTAATACCAGAGACGATAACAAGAGAAATAGATAGTGGCCAGATCAAAGATAGTATTGGATGCCACTATGACAGTGCTGTCGTAGGACAATATAATTGATGGCTCCAATGCCACCATTTGAGATCACCCCCAAAGTTTAACATTTTAAGGACTTCCTCATCCCTCTTTTACTAAAGGACAGTAGAAATGAAGACCAGAAGTACTGTCCCGTGGCTGGAAGCTTGTTCCAAGTGTGGAGGAGAGGGCAGTTAGGATAGAGACGGGCCACTATGACAACGATAATTGGAAGTGATCACTCTGGACAAGAGTTGAGTACTAAAAGTAGGCAAAGGGATATACAGGATAACTTTTCAGTAATTGTACTGCAATCCATAATGCCCAAATGGAGAGAGAGAGAGGAAGAGAGAGAGAGAAAGAGTGTTAGAGAGAGAATTGATGGTGGAAAATGTACACTGGTGAAAGAAAGGGTGTTGGAACACTGTATGATTGGAATCCAATGATGAACAACTCTATAGCTGTGTATCTCATGGTGGTTTAATAAATGAATAAGCAAAAAAAATAAATAAAGGGGTTGACTTCAACTAAGTGATCCTTTCCCAGCTTTTATATATTGGGCAATATGCTCTTTTATATAGATTTATTGAATGCCTTGTTATGTTTTAATTTAAAAGTGTGTATATTTTAAAAGCCAATCCATGAGGGCTCAGAGGGACTGTTCAGTGGATAGGGTGGTTGCCTTGCATGTGCTTGACCCAGGTTCAGTCCCAAGCACCACATTCAGTCCCTGCAATCCCACCAGGACTGATCCCTGAGCGCAGAGTCAGAATAAAACCCCAAGCAAAGTTTGATATTGTACAATAATAGAAAAATTTTAAAAAGTAAAACAATGAGATATTAAGGAAAATTTGTCAGAAGGGTAGTTGGGCTGTATACAGAGTAGTGAGGAGTGTGTACTTATTCTACTTTGCTGTTGGGTATGTCATTGGAAGAGGTAGATATTATATCACTGTATCACTGTCATCTCACTGTTCATCTATTTGCTTGAGCGAGTGCCAGTAACGTTTCCATTTGTCCTAGCCCTGAGATTTTAGCAGCCTCTCTTTACTCAACCTTCCCAACGGTGCCACATTGGAGGCCCTTTCAGGGTCAGGGGAATGAGACCCATCATTGTTACTGTTCTTGGCATATTGAATATGCCATGGGGAGCTTGCCAGGCTCTGCTGTGCAAGCAAGATACTCTCGGTAGCTTGTCGGGTTCTCCAAGAGGGAGAACTAGACAATAAACTGGATATTATATAGTTTTTATTATAGGGAGCCGTTCAACCTGAGTATTGTAATGATGTGATTATCTATAAGAGAGAAGAGATTTTAGCTTTGGGGAAATAACCATTTTCTCTGGTATGAAAAGTTTTTTTTTTAAGAGAGAAAAGAGAGTAAATGTTTATTTTCATGCCTAGTTATATGGCTCAGATATAAATGCTGATTTGCAAAGAGAAGTGTGTTCCAGACTGTAGTAGTGCAATAATTTGAAAGGACAGAAGGATTTGTGAGAACGAAGAGGAATAAGGGAAGAAATAGATAACATTCAATGAACATGGTTTCAGCATTAGTGTGCAACTGTGGTGCTCCTATAGAAGGGAGCTTAGCAAGAAAATTGAAATGAAATTGACTTGAGAAGCTGATTCAGAAAGAGCATTCCCATTTTATTAAAAGTTGTTGAAAGGATGAATCAATAGAAAAAGAAGGAAGTTTGGAATATTTTAGAGAAGCAAAAAAGAAGGTAAGAAAAGCTGAGAAAGGCAGAGATAGAAACAGTGAAAGAAAAAGAGGGCTAAAAAAGAGAAGAGATAAATCCAGATAGAAGGAAATAAAATTTTCCTTCTTTGGTTCTTTATCTCTGAGTTTACCTAGGTTGAAACCAGCATCAGGGAGAGATCTTGTCCGTAGAAGCTTGAGAAATTATGTTTCATATTAAAAAATAGGTACATTTTGGGGGCAAACAAGACCTAGCAATGCTCTGTAAAATGGAAGAGTTTTGCCTGGACTATGAAGTAGCACCATGGAGTAGAAAGTGCATTTGGAGGGAAAGATGAAAAATTAAGTATTAAACATCCCAACAATATTTGAGGTATTTTCATATGGGCTTGATTTTCAGTATACTTGGGGAACATAGCTTTCTTAATTTTTCATTCTGCTCTGACTTCTCAAATGTGCATATATTTTGATAAAATACTAGAAATTGGGGTGATAGGTATAATGGGAAAGTAGGAAGGGTGTCCTACTATTTGTGTAGGACTAACACAGGGACTCTGGGAAAGGTAGGCTGGAGTCCAGAGGAGAACATCAGTTCCTTCATGATTGACTTTTCTAGTCTTGTAAAATAGTTGTGCTCAACAGTATTCTGGAATATTTAATTCCAGACCCCTCAGGGGAGGCAAAGAGCAGCTCCTTCAGTCATCTTCACAGACCTGACAGCAGTTTTTAACTACATTTTAACTACAATGTGCATTTCACTACAATTTAATTGAGTGAAAGGTAGTTCTGTTCATCTTTGAAGCCCTTGTACATGGGATACTCAATGCATTTCTGTGGAAGGGAGTTCTCTTTGAGCATGCTCAGGGAGTTAAGACTAGATTGTTACATGGGGTTTAGGTTTCCTGTCCTCTTCCTGTTACATGAAACTTAGATTTTGTGCCCTCTTTTTTAAGTGGTTGCCTGAAAGAGATCCAGTGTCTATCCATGGAGTATTAGCTCTGTTAATTCCTCTAGCTTCAGAAGCAGCTGTGGAGAACACAAAATAAGTCTTAACTGCTAATTTGTGAGGCATCTTCCAAATCTCTGTGAGAGGCAGCAGATTCTTGCTGACTCTGTTACCTGGACTGTTATCTTGACTCAGTGGCAAGGTTTGTTGTTATGGGAATTGAACGGGTGAATACATGCAGCCACAACTTGAAATACAAAGGCCTCAATATCCTTCCATCACGCTTCTTCAATTTAATCCACTCCTAACCGAATATTTACTTCTCTGACTAGTCTCATATCCAATTAGGCAAACTAGGGGTACATGATCTTCTGAGTGCATTATTCCCCTCAACTTTCTTGTAATCTCAACAACCAAAATCTATTTGGTAATTCAACCTATCTGAAGTTAACTTTTCGATGGGATGAGAGCAAGTTTTCTAATTATCTAATGTAGCTTAACACATTTCATTTAATGTAGTAGCTCTGTGCACAGGTTGTTGACCCATAATTCTGTGAGTTATGAATTCACAAAAGCATCATCTAGTAATTTGTTTTGGATCTACAGGCACTAGTTATGATTGGGCTGAATGGTCTATTTTTAAGAAGACTTCTTCACTCAAACTTCAGGAATATAGTGTTCAATTCATCTCTCTTATTCTCTCTCTCTCTCTTTCTCTCTCTCTCTCTGTCTCTCTCTCCATCTTTCTCTGTCGCTGGAAGCTCCAGGATGCCTTCGGCGACCTTGAATTTCCTATCAAAAGGTAGTCTTAGGGTAAACAGTTTACATGAAGACTGAATATATTTGGAGTTAGCATATAAAGAAGGATTGTTCTAAGAGACCAAGGCAGAAGTTTCCAGGATTTATGTAAACTGACTTAGAAATGACACAGTGTCATCTCTGTTATACTCTTTTGATTATATAGGGATAGCTCAATTGCACTGTGTGAGGGGATTATAAAAGAAAATGAAAGTACAGGGCTGGAGAGAGTACAAAGGTTAGACACTTGCTTTGCCTACAGCTGACCCCAGTTTGATCTCTAGAATCATGTACCATTTCCCAAATGCCACCAGTAGTGATTCCTGAGCACAGAGCCAGGAGTAGCCTTTGACCATGACTGGGTGTGCAACTCCTCTTTCCCCCACCCCAAATAGAAAGTATTCACAGAGAATCATGAAATGGGGTGATCAGAAATTGTTGAGGCATGACTTTATTTTTCAAAAAAATCTTCTGACCCACTAAAAACTGTCAGCTTAAATTTTTAATGCTCACTGATCTTAGTAAACAGCAAGCAGGGAAAGCATGAGAGGCTCTTGATATTTTGACTATGAAGAGCACAGATGGTCAATTGTCTTTGATTTTTAGAAAAAGATAAGTTTTGTAGATCTCATTTTTGTCATAGCTTGGGATCATGTTTATAGGAACATTCTTTTATGCTGAATTTACAGGTAACCAGGAAATCCACAGTGGCAAAGAATAATGGAATAGATGAGGCACTTGGTATTTTTCTTAAACCTCTTAAGAGACATTTAACAAACTGGGGCTTGCCTTGGTAATAAACTTGCACGAATCAAGGAAAATCAGAGCATAGGTACTGATAGCATAGAGTAGGAAGGGAACAGGAGAATTTATAGATAAAATAGGTAGTGAAAAATAACCTTACATGGCAATTGGATTGAGGCATAAAAATGTAATTCTACACTTATGGTAACACCTCTAATTATTCACTGTCAGTGCTCTGAAATATTTGTCAGTTCACAGCTTGTAAATGAAAATAAATCTTACATGTTCAGTTGTGTCAGGTTATCATCTGGTTGACACTAATTGAATTTCAAATAGACCAGTCTGAGCTCTGACTCCGCACAAAGTTCTTCCTGACTATCTCTCGTTGCTAACATTCATCCATGGTCTTAACCACATCATTTAGTACTTGTAGTTTTATGCAATTAACTCTAGTTATCAACAGCTAGATCATGTCAAGACCTTAGAGCAAGAATTCCTTTTCACCAGCTCCCTCACTTCCTACTCTGCTCAATCTGTACACATGTATTTATGCACAAAGGCACATACACACATACTCCTGCCAGTACACATGCTCACTTACAAATATAGACCATATTTTTCTGGTATAGGTCTATAGCCAGAGGAAGTACTTCATAAACACTGAATGAATGAGTTGAGTTGCTATCTGATCATTCAGATCTTTATTGCAGAAACAATAATAGCGATTACTATTGAATTTATAATTCCAGTACATTTTGAGGAGATATCAACAGGAATAGTATTTCCTGTTTGTCGCTGAATCCATTGGTGGTTTTCATTTATTTTAGATTACATTTCCTAAAGTGGTTTCTTCAAAGTACAAACTTGGGATGTTATACATTGTTTGGAGGTTCTAGCAGGGGAACGCAGCTACTCGTATACCCTGGACCGAAGACCGATCTGTCTCTATTCGGGGAAGGTTATCCTCGTTGACCAACCAAGTTTAGGGAGGTGTACACATGGAGTGGTGAGGGAGGAAGGGGACACCCACCGAGCCATCCAGATCAGCTGAATCAATCCTGGCGATCAATGGGGTGACAGATGTCACAGCCAGATAGCACAGCGGGCAGAGCATTTGCCTTGCACGTGGCCAACCTGGGTTTGATTTCTCCATCCCTCTCAGATGAAACTGGCAAGCTACCGAGAGGATCTCACCTGCATGGCAGAGTGGCAGAGCCTGGCAAGGTACCCGTGGCATATTCGATATGCCAAAACCAGTAACAAGTCTCCCAATGGAGACGTTACTGGTGCCTGCTCAAGAAAATAGATGACAGTGATGACAGTGATGATACATTCTGTATAAACATTGGGATAGCTACAATTCATATCAGTGTAAGAAGACCTCATGTAAAGGAATCCATTTTTTAACAGAATATTTTCTAAGTTCACTTGACCATAGAACACTCTATATATAAGAAATAGAATCAATGACTGGAATATATATAGAGGCAAATGATGTCCTATACATGCCAGATTTTACTTTTGGGGGCCTACTTTGGTCTCCCCTCCTAATTTACTACTAATTCCTTTTCCTTGCCTTACACCAGGCTTATCTTACTTATTCACCAGGGCATAAATTCTCGGAGTTTATGAGAAAATGACTTTTCAGGTAAGTTTAGCATAATTTGGAATGTTCTCAAAACCCAATACCTTATCTTTTATGTTAGAATTAATCAAAAAGAGGCAGATGAATAGAAATCTGTTAAACTGAATGATTAATGTCAAAACTAGGACTGACATCAAGGTCTCCAAGTTGCAAGAAAAAAATATTTTTCCCTCATATTTTCCCCTCTATAACATGGAAGAACTTTCCTAGAGACTCATCATTTGGGTCCTGCTGGTTTCACTGAAAATAGACAAGCCCAAAAGCCAGTAGAAAGGATTATGATTTGTACAAGATCTAATTAGCGATTTTGAAGAGTTCAATGCAAGCCAAGGATCAGATTGGCAATTGGAGCACATGCTTTTGGCAGAAATGGAATGCTGTTTCTTAAATTTAGTGGAATATAGTGCATTAACTGTCCCGCCTCTCACCTCAAAATTAAGAATTTTAGTTTCCACAGACTAGACAAAGCAGGAATAGAACAACTTGATTTTCAAAAATTGACCTGATTGAAAACCTTACCAAGATATATAATTTGTGGGAGCAAAATTTAGTGGTGATGGGTGGCATGGGGTTAAAATTGGTCTCCAAAACCCTAGATCAAGTTTCCGAAGGGATGTGAAATTCCAAAGCAATGAGCTATACTTTGAAAACAGCCTTTAGCTCATGAATTTGAACTTGCTACTTTGGTGTGGCCTACCATAAGAGGAAATTAATTGCAAAAGATTTGTTTTTTGGAAGGTCTATGATATAGATGAAGGTAGAGGTAGGAAGTGAAATGAAAGAGATAATAAAGAATCATTTGATAGTTATTGGATAAACTCAGGCCATTCCAAAGTCTAGAGGTTTGGCTGTAAATTGAGCCCAGACAATCTTGCAAATAAATAAATAAGTAATAAATATAAAGGACAAGATCTAAAATTGGCAAAAGAGTGGAAAAGAAGAAACTCAGTGCTGTCACCCTAACTCCTATTACATAATAAGCAGAATGAATTTTGGGGAACTTAAAGTAAGTTAGTGATTAATGAGACAAAAGTAAGTTTTTGTATTGTAAAGCCTGAGAAGAGAAGAATAATCCTTAATATTTTTCAAAGGTTCTAGTATCCCACTGTTCGCTTTTGTGTGGAAGAGGGAATTAGATCTGGATCTGCAAATTTGCATGTGTTCTTTAGGTCATGAGGCCAGTCAATGCTGTCCTCTAAGAGGGACTTGTCCAGTCTCATTCTTTAGGAAAGGAACTTCACGCCTTTAAGCACAGGAAATTCTATATAGTATTCCTTTTTCTACAGCCCAAATTCCCTGAGTCTAAGCTGTTTAGAGTTGGGGGAGGCCATGACACTCAGAATGGAAGTTGAATGTCTTGGGGGTTGCAAGAATTTGATTGAGGCTTCCGGGGATTGTTGTAGGCCAGCCAGTAATGAACAAACAGAAATTCCAGGTTACTCTTAGCTCACTCCAAACTGCAGGGACTTCTACAAACTCATATGAGAACTATGTGCTAAACACATTACAAGTGTCCAGGCAACCCTGGTAAATAGAAAAGCAGAGCACAGTCCTGGGTCTGGAATGGAGGCCTGTATGCTGATGGACTGAGTGGTAAGAACTGCAGATGTTCAAGTACCGTATGGTTCAATTATATTAAGGTCCTTTACCTATCTAAAGGACTTTAGATAGTAAGGTCCTTTACAGAAGAAAAAGTGGATTTAAAAAAATATTTTCCTCTGTCTTACCACAGCGGGTAGGGCGATTGCCTTGCACGCGGCTGACACAGATTGGATTCCTCTGTCCCTCTCAGAGAGCCTAGCAAGCTACAGAGAGTATCCCGCCCGCACGGCAGAGCCTGGCAAGCTGCCTGTGGCATATTCGATATGCCAGAAACAGAAATAACAAGTCTCATAATGGAGACATTACTGATGCCTGCTTGAGCAAATTGATGAAAAACGGGACAACAGTGCTACAGTGCTACAGTGCTTACCTACCCTCAATAATAGCTGGGGATGATCACGCTGGACAAGATATGAGAATTAAAAGTAGGAAAGGGATATTCTTGATAACCTTTCAGTATTAATATTGCAAACCACAGTGCCCAAAAGGAGAGAGAGAGAGGCAGGCAGGGAGTGGAGTGTGAGGGGGACCATGGAAGGGAACCTAATGTACACTGGTGGAGGGATGGGTGTTGGAGCACTGTGTGACTTAAATCCAATCATGAATGGCTTTGTAATGCTCTAAAAATAAATTAAAAATAAAAAAGAGTTGACATTAATACCTGGATAGCTAAAAATAAATAAATAAATAAAATAATTCTAAATTAAAAAACATTTTTTCCAATAAAGCTGAAATATCCTACATGGTATTTGCTTTCACAAAACCCTCTGTCTTTGTGCCTGTCCAGGGCTGACACATAAACCTAGATTCCTAGAATGCTATAGGTTCAAGCCACAGAACTGTTCATTGTAATTAAGAATAATGGGCCTGGTCTAGATGGTTTTTTAACTATGATTTCATCTGGTTATGCATTAAAGATAGACTAACTCCAAAAATCAAAACATATCATTCATCATGTCATTCTAGCACATTTATCACAAGTCCTTGTTATGGCAGGACAAATAAATGAAAATGGCTCTGTGACCATCTTTGGAATCTCAGAGTAAAAGATGTTTAACATCATCAGGTCATTGTATCTCATGAAGAAAACATATTAAAAGAAAGTTGAGGGGCTGGAGCAATAGCACAGTGAGACAGATGGCTGCCTTGCACATAGCCAACCCAGGTTCGATTCCCAGCATCCCATATGGTCTCCTGAGCACCGCCAGGAGTAATTCCTGAGTTCAGAGCCAGGAGTAACCCCTGAGAATCGCCAGGTTTGACCCAAAAAGCCAAAAAAAAAAGTTGAAAGATAGTAGATTAGAAGAAGGCAAGTAGAATGTGTTGAGTAATTTGGTACTCAACAAGAGCTACTATTGGTCTTTCCTTGGTCCATGTTCTTGACACCTGACTCACCACTATAACATCATTAACTCACAGTTACAATCCTGTGTAAAAAATTGAGACTTGAAGAGATTGGCTTTTCTAAGGCCACATAGTGAGAAGATGACAGAACCAGGATTCCAAACTAGGGGTTTCTTTTGTTCTCGTCTATTCTTTTGACCACACTATATAATTTCTGAAGGCAATAATATATTCTTCTTGGATTTTGCTTTGTTCATTTAAACTTATGGCACAAAAAGTATCTTCTCAATTTTATTGCATCCTGAGATTTAAGGAAGACAGTGTTTCCCTGGGGCCTGGAAATGTCTTTGCCCTTCATGGTGAAGCACGTCCTCTCAATCACTTACAGAGGGCAGACACTCAGGCTACGGAGTGGCAGGCACGGGTAGAGTAAATATCACTTATTCCTGTGAACAGAGATGGAAATATTTACAATTCTATTCATAAAATATTTACCAGGCTCTTATGTAATTTGTTGATGACAAACAGATTTCAGTTAACTTTGAGGTGATGAGCAATCTTGTTAAACAGATGGGACCAATAACAAAATCCTGATTAGACAAATGTTTTCTGTTGAACAGTGCTTGTACCATGTTTGGTTTGCTTTTGGGAGACCAATTCCAAGTGGAGGACTGGACCCAAGGTGAAAATAGCGGTGGATTCTTCAAAGGATAGCTTTGTGGTAGTTGTTTGTACTTCCTGCGGGGAATTTTCTTTTGCATTCCTTGGCAGAAGGTTCTTTCGTAGGGCTTGCTTTCATTGTAAACTCTACTGCCCAATTACTGAAGAAATTCTTTCTCCATTCAACATTTCCCCATACATGCAGTCCAAATGCTCACAGCATTTCATTATTGAATCCTCTTCAGCAAACCTAGTCCCTTGCTTCTTGAACTGGAATGGCTGATCTCCAATTCAGACGTTCTGAATACTTGATACTGCCTTTTATTTTTCTCTGCAGCAAGCAGCACACTGGAGTGTTTTTATTTTCCTTTCAAAGATAAATGATTCTCGGGCAGCAGGCTCCTTCTGCCCGGCTGTGTCTGCTGGTCCTGCTGGCCGGGGTTATGTAACTCGGACTGGGCACCTACCGTGCTTCACTCCTCTTAGGAGAACCTGTCTGCCCTGCTACTGTCAGTTCCCACAGACCTTCCTTCCAACAGGGTTCTCCACTTTCTCCGTCCCCTGTACTTGAAAGAAGGTGTGTTCTAGCAGAGGGCAAGTTGGATTTGCTTCCATATTCTTCCAGTACCAGCTGGATGACCTTCAGGACATAAGAGAAACTTACTGGTGCACCTTCCTTGTCTGTCAAGACAGGCCTGTTGCAAATTGCAAGGCAAGTTTATTAAGATGTCTAGCGCAAGGTCTAGTACTTGGCAGATGGTCAACAAAGAGCTGTTATTTTTGTTATTACTTAATAGGATGGAGGGCTTGTAACTTCCTTTTCCTTTTAGCTTTGTTGTATGAGGCCACTTGTGTGTGTGTGTGTGTGTGTGTGTGTGTGTGTATGTGTGTACTTCATTCTCAGAGATGAGAGAACCCAGAGCAAGGTGATCATTTCATGCTATTCTGAAGCTCTTATTAACATAACCCTGTGCAGTCCATACCTTTTTCTCTTTAGAAAGATCCACTTGAAATGATTCCCATGATGCTTTTTGACTTTTGTTGTCTTTAATGGAAATCTGCTGCTTAAGAAAACTACCTAGCACAAAGAAACAACTTTGCGATGGGAGTTTAAGGAGATTCCTCCATGCCACCTATCAAAATTTCTTTCATTAGGTCACCTCAATCATTCTCCAAGCCAGGTTCTTTTCTTCCTTCTCCAGATGAATCTTTTCTAACAATAGATCTGGCCTACGTTCTCCTGGGGCACAACTAGCAGCACTGGCTTTCAAGTCAGTCAATTTTAATGTCCTCTCTTCTTCAACTACACTTTTCTGCCTTTCTTGGATTATTGCCTTTGAATTCATTTCCTTTATCAACATTTGGAATCCAAGCTTTTCAATGACCATTCATCTATGAGTAAGCTAATGGTATTAAGACTCACTCTTTTTCATGTTGCTGACATGTTTCTTAGGGTAAAAATTCCACAGAGAAGCACAGTACCTGATTGCTTCCAGTGCTTCCCTAGGTGCTCCAGTGGTTTTAATAGTTCAGAGTTCTGTAAAAGAGTGGCCCTCTGAATGTAGAGGAGAAATGACTTTTACAGCAGCTCCATTAATTTTATATCCACAAATTTGAGACCTGTAGCCGATTAGCTTTGTTGTGTGAGTTTTGTTCAATTTATAAAGAACATATTCACTTACAAAATAAACACCACACAAAATTTCCAGAGTTTCTTTATCTACTCAAGGAAAATTGCTTTTTGAACTTCAAAAATAATTCATGATGGTTATGTATTGAAGTCGAACTCCCAAGCAGCTTTATAGAATTCTTTCAAGTTCTTTGAATTCAGAGCTTCTATATTTAACCTGCCTCTCCTCCTAATTATCTTATGTTATTGAGGCTTAGATATACAATTAATGTATTTTAAAATCTTTATTGCTGTACAAGAGGCGGTCTCATCTAATCTTATATTCCTGTTCAGTTTCACCAGCTCTTTTCTTTGCAAACTACTCCAGGCTAGAAATAATGACCTGATTGAAGAATTTTCAGGATGCTTATTGGAACATAGTCCTTCTTTATTAGTCAAGTTGTACATGATTAGAAGACAATTGTGATAGGGGCCAAAGCCCTTTTGAGTTCTCGCACCCCTTTTTCAGCAAAACCCACCAAGCATACTGTCACTGGGTTTTGGTAACAATCTCCTGATTTATAATTATGGGATGTTTAAAATCTTATGTAGTCTTTGAAACACATGAGATGACTAAGCTTTCCTAAGTTCTTTTTTGGGTGTATTTTGCACTGACCTAACAAATATTTAATTATATAGCCTGGCAAGCTACCCGTGGTGTATTTGATATGCCAGAAACAGTAACAACAGGTCTCACAATGGAGATGTTACTGGTGCCCGCTCGAGCAAATCGATGAACAACGGATGACAATGCTGCAGTTCTATATTTTAATCTTATTATATTTGTGCGAATATCATACAGGGAGTGGTAGTAACTGCATATTAGTTGCTCTTGGCACATGCTATCAATGGTCACAAGCCCTCACAATGGTTTTTAATAATTCGCATAGACATAACTGACTTTCCAGGTCTTCTCAACCCTTAAACTTTTTTTAGAATTATGAGAGTCTTAAGAATATCAAGCTCCATTTACCACTAGGGACAATCCTCTGTGATGCATTCTAGAAAAGTAACTTCTGGGTGTCTGGTGTGCTCCAGTGATAGAAAACTCATCATTCATCCACAAAGCATGCTTACTGTGTAACTTTCGGAGATGAAAGTCTCTTTTTGTATGTTAATACTGTCCTCTCCCTCCTTTTCAAGAAGTAGTCCCTTATAATTGCTTGTAATATTAGCATGAGATGTGACAGATATTGAGACTCACCTCTGAGAAATGTCCCAAGGTATTTCCTTGTTTCTGCATTGAATCAAACATTAGGCTTTCCTTCCAGAGCTCAGCACACGGCTGGAACATGGAAAAGCCTTACTTATAGCTTCCTCCCACTCCCTCTTCTGCCATCTTCCCATGATCTGGACAGGATCTACATAGATCTTGTAGCAATCTTAACCCGAGGTTAGATTAAGAATGATATTCTGAAGAGCCTCACGCAAATACATATTTATATGTGTGATGATCTTCTGTCTGTTGATCCAAGTCAGTCTTTGGCACATATCCTGGGATGGTTGTTCTAAAGTGCTTGCCAATTCCAGAAAGAAAAGCTTTGTTTCCAGATAAAAATGGCAATTTTGATAATAATTTGGTAGGAACAGTGCTCACAGGACCTTGCCAAGAAGAAGCAAGTCAGGGTGGACAATCTCAGGGTCCTTCTCTAGGCACTGTTGTTGCAGGTGGGTAAAATGGCTCCCTAAGGAATTAGGTCTCACAGAATGTTCCAGGTCACTTGACTCATGGCTTCATGTGAATGATTTACCTAAAGTGAGGAGTGAGAGAATGAAGAGAGAGAGGGATAAAGTATGATAAGCAGACAGAGGAAGGAAAAGAGGAAGAGAGAGAGGGAAGGAAAGAGGGACAGAAAGAGGGAGGAAGAGGAAGAGGGAGGGAAGGAGGAAGAGAGGGAGGGAGGTGAGAGAGAGAAGGAGGAGAGGAGAGGGAGAGACAGAGCCACAGAGAGCCACAGAGAGACAGAGACAGAGAGACATAGAAGGAGACAGACATAGCGAGACAGAGAGATGGAGAGAGTGAGAGTGAGAGAAAGAGAGGGAGGGAGGGAGATGCAGGTTGCAGGTGGCTCCAGATGGACACGCTTCCCTAGTTGAGGGGCAGGCAGGCCTGAAATGGGAAACACGCTTTATTCCCTTTGTAAAATGACTTTTATAATTTTCCCAAACTTCCCATACTTCCGGGCTTTCTATGTAAAATTTATTGCAAGAATGCTGTCAAGAAGAACAGCTTAGAACTTGTGACAGTCTTCATTTTTTAATCATGACCTTTGCTTCTGTTGCCGCTTCTCCTCTCAGCGGTCCAGGCTTCTAGAATCTTCTGCCTGCCTTTGTTTCTGCATCTCAATGAGTTTCTAGCGTTCATGCCTGTAGGCTGGTGCCTGAATAACTTCTTTAATCCACTTTGTCAGCCCCCCCCCCCCCAGTTTCCCTGTCCTGATGCCTGTTTCACTCTGTGCCTGTATTTTAAAAGGTAGGCTCATTGACTGTGCTAATTAATGTGATTCTTTGTTTAATGACGCAGTTATCTCTTCACATTGCCTAATTCAGCCCCTATTTTAAGATTCAATGACATAACGAGTTCCTTTGCTTTCTGTCAGGCTGAAATTTGACAACTCCCTTTACTATGTCCCTACACATGGTTGACGATGGTGACAAGACAGCAACACTTTCAACATCTTATTTTAGGACATGCTGACATTTTCTACATTGCTAAGGAAAGTTGACAATAAAAAAAAATTGTCAAATTAGTGAATCTGAATGCAAAATCTCTAAATATTTGTGACACAAAAAAGGTCTACTTTCAGATGTTAATATAACCTTTAAAAGATCTTATCTCAGTATTTTAAAAAGCTTCATACTGCATGGTTTATTTGAATTGGTGTGTGGGAGGAGAATCAAAGAAAGTCATTTTGTGTTTGGAGAAGAAAGAAAAGTGAACTAATTCTACCGTGCGGAAATGGGGAAATGACTCCCTTTGAAACATGTCCTTCACTTGCTTTTGTTTGAACTTAATTATATACTTGTAAAAAGTACTTCCCACAGGAATGATTTTTGACTCATGAGTTATTTTTGAATGTATATGTTACCCCTCCAAAATATTTGCCATGTTGCTAAGAAAATAGTAGTCAAATGCAATATTTCTTTGATGGTATTGGAAGTTCTTCATGTTTTTTTTTCATCATTATTATAAGAACAATGTAACCATAAGACAGCATTGCAAAAGAAAAAAATAACACCCTCAGTTCTGCATAAATTTTCATTTTGTACTTTCTTTTACTTAAGATCATTTAAAAATTGTATTCCAACATGATTATATACTAGATGTGACAGGGAAAGCCAGTCAGAATATAAAATAAATCTTATAATGCTATTTAAAATGTTCTTCCTTCTGAGAATATTTATTCCGTATTTTCAAAGCAAAAATGTAGAGGAAAACAATGCTGGTTTATTATAGAAGACAGGAGTTATTGATTTATAGAAACTAGGCACTTATCTTTTATGTCTGTATATTCAATGTCTATTTCCTTCCTGTAAATTCTCATGCAGGTTTCGTGCCTCTCTTGCTTCCCACCAGCTATCTTGGTCCTCTGCAAGTCATGTGGTATTTCAGGTAATGACCAGAGACAAAAAAAGAGTAGATGCTCCTTAATATTTATTAGAGTATTACAATGATTCATTTACTTCAGTGATGACGTAAACCCTTTATTTTATCTGTGTGCCTATGAGTCAACTTTACTCTACAGTAATGGTGACAGATTTTTAGCTTCAGTACGTATCACAAATTATACTAATGTTGTCATAGCATTGTGAGAGTTGGTATTACTGATTGAACCAAGTAATTCCCCAAAGAGGAGAAAAGAAGTTATTTATGACAGCTGCCAGGCAATAAAGGAAAGTGTAAATCATATGTAAAGAGGCTGCTAAACAAATTAAGAACTGGTGCGGTGACCCATGAGGATCATTTCTGATAATGGTCTGTGCCACTGAGTATAGAAGAGACCATGTATTCGTAGTGACAATCTCTTTCCAATCTCTACTCAAAGTCTGTTTGATGATAAAACTATTCATGGATTACATTTCATCATGAATCTTTAACTCTAGTCTTATTAGAAGATTTTTGTGTATGTCTTTCATGTGCAATATAAAGTTATATTCTGAATTGACATATGAAATTGAGAGAATAGTCAAGACAAAAAATTATGAATTAAATTTATAAGCTCTCCCTTTCCTTCAAAGCATTCTGAGCATAGAAACTATTTAACATGAAAGTGTATAATTAGTACAGACGTCCCTACCTAGAAATTAGTAAATCCAATTAGATTTTATTCCTAATAATTTTGTTTCAGTATTTTATTTTATATTTACATCTTTCTCAGCTTCGGTTTTTCCTCATGCATGTGTTTCTGACATAGCACTCAAAAACATCACTGAATGTAATTCTAGCTTTTCTCTTTAAGTGGTTTGGCATTTTATATTTTTTATAGAATATATGGTCATACAATAGCCTGAAAGTCTGAATCACTTGTCAGTACTCATTCAGAGACTCAAACAGAGCTGAGTCTTCTAACCACATGATTCTTACTGCTGCTTCCGTTTTCTTTTAACTTTTCCTAATAGTGACTCTTTTGAAGATCTTAAAATAGAAAGCAAGTCCCAGGAGTATGTTTCTTGTGGTAAAGAACACGCCCTGCGCATATGAAGCTCTAGGTTCAATCCTAGACACCACTTACCCCTCCTCATTGCTCCAGCACTTACAGGTATGCCTTCCACCACAACAATGCATATGTGTAATATGTATGTATGTATATATGTTTATATATGTATATGCAGCAAATGAATAAAACTGCCAAGGATGAGTTCATTTCAATGAAAACTGAGAACAAAACATTGTAAGAGGTTACTTTAATTGGCAAAAAGAAGGTACCCATTACCTATCATGTTAGACTCAGGACTAAAAAGAACTCCCTCCACAAGATGATATCTCTAAGCACCTACACTCAGCCTCGGAGTCTCTACTTGAACACCTCTAGGGATGCTTTTGGGGTAGATTCGCTGCTGTTATTGAGTAACTGGCTTTCATCTATTTTGGCTATTCTGTCATAGACATAGGGGGTTTAAACAATTCAGGGGGGTTAAACTACTCAGTTCTGGAGGTGGGAAATCTAAGATCACTTAGATTTGGTGTCTAGTGAGGCTCTGCTATCTGGTTCATGAAGGGTCATCTTCTTCCTATCATTACATGGCATAAAGGGCAAAAGAGCTTCCTGGGGCCTCTATTAGAGGGCTAAGTCATAATGAGAAATTTATCTTCCTAATATGATCACCTTTTTAAGGTTTCAAAGGCACCCTGCCTAATATTTCACTGGGGGATTAAATCTCAACATATAAATCTTTTTTTTTGGGTACTAAAAGTCAGTACATTGCAATGACTAATGCCAATTTCTGGGAAAAACATCTCCCTCGCCCCAACTGAAATCCAGTAATTATTTAGTCCTTACTATATTCTAGGGCACTGCTCAGCCCTGGGTGATAGAGATAAGTTGGGGAAATACACTTCATCATGCATAGAGTGTTCATGAATGTGATGATCAGAATTATAAGGTAATAACAAAAAATTCCTTCAAAATGTTTTAAATAAGAAGATAACATGTTGAAAAATCTGCAAGGTGAGTCTCTAAACCTTTGAACTCTTCTCAGAGTCGTATTCTAAATAAGTGATATGGATAATGATCTTAGGCTCGGGCTGGAGTGGCAATCTCGGAGAAGTGACTTTTGCTTTACAGCATCAACAAAACTTCAATAGAGGCTCCGATAAGCTTTGGGTCCTGTGACAGCCTAATGATAATGGATACTGCATGGAATAGGAGGCAGTATAATGTTTAGCTCTATCTGGACCACATGAAAGAAATTTCCAAGAGGAAGAAAGATTCCATAGAAGACAGTGCAAGGAGAACACATTTACAGTGAAAGCCTTATTGCAGTCCACTTGGTGAAGAATATGACGTGTCTTTAGTGTTTGGAAAAAGTTACCACACTTCTTAATTCCTAACCCAGAGATAACATGCATGTGTATGTTTATACACAGAGATATATTTTATTAGTTTTCATACCTCTAATAGAGAACATATGTACATATAAATGTGTGTGTGTGTGTGTGTGTGAGTGTGTGTGTGTGTGTGTGTGTGTGTTTCTGCATTGGTAAGATGTCCATATCTCTCCTGGTCATCAGCCTGTGGTTGCTCTAAAGTTTGTCAATGTATGTCTCTGTCCAATTCAGAATTACTCATATGTGGTCTGATTTCTGTGGATCTTTCTCTTTCATTTGCGTTTTTTCTGTGACTTTCACATTAAATCAAAGAGTGAATTGAGTCACAAAAAAGAATATTATTGACCCAGACTGTATATAATAGTTTGTGGATCATGTCTTTGTTTCAAATAAAACTCTGAATTTTTATCATTTTTGAGGGGGATTGTTTTATCATTTTTGACAGGACTGTTCGTCAAAATGAGTTTTATGAGATTACTTGAAAGGTGTATTCATTGTTTTATGTGAACTGTTTAACATAATATTTTGTCATTGGAAAATACAACGGTTTCTGTTTTCATGGTGTTTAGAAAAATGTTGCATCAGATACTTTTGTTGACGGGGCCTTGGAACAGCCTTCACAATTCTTTAGTATAAATTCTATGATCTAATTACCCAACCATCTTAGATCCTCCTGTCTCCTTTAATTTCAACTGATTGTTCTTTAGCTTTCTGACAAGGTTTTAGGGAATATTTCACAAGTCAGATGCATTTTTTAAAAATGCACTTTTGATACTCAGGCTCTATTATAAGAAAAAAAATAATGTTAGTTTGACAAAAATTTTTTTTTTTAGGTAAGTAAATTTTGACTCTTCTTCCTTTTCAGGTGGCTTGAATTAATGTCTTCAACAGCAACAAATTCTAGAATTTAGTCAGGGGTGAAGTCTCCTCCTGGTTTCTGGTACTCCTAGAACCTAAAGATCTATTGTAGCAGCACTCTGGGTCAGCAGGAGGCAGTATGCAAGAGACGTGGACTAGAATGGTCTTCAGACTGGGAAAGCACAGTAGCCCGGGATTTCCAGCTCCCATCCGGAAATGCAGAAATTGCATTCCATTTTTATTGTTAAGGAAATAGTGTTTTTTGAAGACTGGAGCATTTAGCAAAACTCCCAGATAGCGAGAGGACCAATTTGCTTGGGCTGCCAAAGCCCTACTCTTTTCTGCAGTTTCCTTTTACTTTCCCAAAATAAATGAACATTCTTTGTCCAGGAATCTACATCAGGAAAGAAGGAGCCACAGACTCTGAAGGCAGTGAAGCCATATCTTCTGACCCTGTTGGTTTGGCCGTTCTTGCCAACTAACAAGAACTAGTTCTTAGTCTTCTGTGGATAAGATCTGCACTTTTTTTTTTCTTTTACTCAGTGCATTTTCCCATAGATGGTCTTTGGGCCTTGTTCTTCTGTGATTCAGAGAGATGGCTGTGGGTCTTTTGTCTCATGATAGGCCCCTGGGGTTGGGATGGGACTGATATACCTGTATGTCCTCACATGGTTTTGTTTTGCCTGGAGCCTTGCCCTCATTTGACTTTAGTCTCTCTCAGTGGACTGTGATCCTGTGGAAGTGTAGAGATTGTGTGTGTAACTAATTAATGATTATTGAATGAAGGAACTGAGATCACTTTTCACAGAGAAGGGGAAGTCAAACCAAAATTGAACACTACGCCTTAATTCTATTCCAATCGCTTTAAGTATTGACTCTGGACATTCCATGACCATCATTTCATGACGAATCCCTTCAATGTTTCTGATTACATCTAGAAATTTTAGTAATTACTAGATTTCATTCTTCCTTAATAAAGATGTAACATACTATATTTGCCCTTAGATACAATGCTATTTCAGTACCTTCCATAATATACACTTAAAAAATTTCAGTAGAATGAGAATATATTTTTGGGCCACATCTTAGATATAAGAAGACATCTTAGTCTTTCTTTGATGTGAATTGAGAAATGCAGCCTGTATTTCTCTTCTTTACTGGCTATCTTTATCTATTTAATATTTTCAATTTTTTTCTCTTTATACTTATAGCACAGTGGATATGGTTTTGTCTGCTAAACCTAGACTCATTTTCATTGTATAAAAAACAAACTTATGGGCCCTTTTATTATAAGGCTTTTTATGCTATTAATGGGAAGAAGGAAAGTAAATAAGAAAGCAAGATGGTGTAGCAGTTTTCATTGTCCATGTTTCATTTGATTTTATTTTCCCTTTGATATATTTAGCCACTAATTCCATTGACACAGTAATAGGAATCAAGAGAGTTTTATACTCTATATGCACACCAATCTATTTTCCAATTTGGTATGCTTTTGGCCTACAAGACAGTTTCTTATATAATTCTACTTTATTTGATCTACTTATAGGTTACTTTCACAAACGTTCAAAATCTGATGTCTTAATGTCTCATTCTCTCATAGTTTCTGGTAGAGTCAGAACTTTTCTTTATTTGGTTTATAATTTATTTTCCTTAAAAAATGAAAGTTCCCTTGAAACTTTATTGACCCTGAGACCAACATGAAAAAAGATGCTAATTGTTACTCTTTTGGACAAACTTAAAGCCTGATGACATGTCTGTGTTCTTTTGTTTTGCTTTTTGGGTCACACCCAGCAATGCACAGGGTTACTGCTGACTCAGCACTTAGGAATCACTTCTGGCAGTGTTTGGGGACCATATGGGATGCCAAGAATCAAACCTGGGTCAGTGCCCTACTTATTGTACTTTCTCTTTGGCCCACAAGGATGCATTTTTTCAAGTCTTCTGACATTCCCCAAATTTGGGACTTAGCATGTATAAAGGAAACTCATTAATTGTACTTGTTATTTGCCTTCAAAAACAAGCCCCTTCTCCTACAATCCTCATCTTAGACTCAGCTCCCATTTTCTCATCTGGTGTCTTCAAATCCAGGTACTGCTACCAAACTTAAGGCTTTTAAAAAATATTTTTCACTGGGTAATTGAGATTACTTTCATAATGAATTTCTGGCCTGTTTTAAAATAATTGAATCATCATGAGATACAGTTACAAAGCTTTCATGTTATTTATCCTCATATTTCATACTGCTACCACTTTAATTTACAAGGAAGCACCTAAACCTGGCAAATTACATTTTATCAGTCTTAAATTTATTTTCCAAGTGTGGAATAATATCCAAGATCCAACAACCATCATTTGAAATTTAACTGGTGATGGATATATAGTAGATTCTCATTATGGCAGTCAAGGCTTACATTAAAAAGGGGTTTAAGTCTCCAACTGGGATTGGCCGTTACAACATTGGAAACCTTTTAAAAAATTATCTTTGTAATTTGGCTTAAAAAAATGCCACCCCCAGCTCTCCTTTCATCTCTAATATGGTATGAACTCTTTCCATGTAAAGGCCAACCTCTATTCAAACTTTCTGATCTTTTTTCCTGCTCAAGCTATCATATAAGTAAAGCAAGCTGGAAACAAATTATTTTCAAGGAGATTTTGCTCTGATGATCTAATAAGCTCTCTGTGGTTTGAAAAAACTCATATGACCTTCACAGCAAACAGTAGCACAGATTTCCTAAGAAAGGAAAGTTATTCTGCTTAATAGAAATAAGACCAACGGAGTTAGAGGAACCTAAGATGGGGTGAGAACATATAGTGAGGGGGCTTAAATGCCAGACTGACAATTTGGATCTTACTTTTGATGAGAAACCATCAAATATTTTTAAGCTATGGAGGGACGTGATTGGAGCTGTATTTTTGAAAGACCATCTGTCAGCAGTGCGATGGATAGTTTGGATAAGGGCTGAGGGTATAATAGAATAACCTGCTAGTATATTGCAATGACATAGACCCTGAGGTAACAAAGCCTTTTTTGCTATGACATGTCAGATAGTATTTTTTCCCCATATATCGGCTATTTAGATCTGTGTTACAACTATTCAATTCTATTACTATAGCTAGACAAAATGTGGGCATGACTGCCATCCACTGAAACTTTACTCATAATTAAAAAAAGGATGGCCAGGAATGTTGTTTGATATGTCATGATCTAGACTATCCATGATAAGAACCCAACTTGAAACTTGAAGGATTCGATTTCAAGCATGTCGTCATTAGGGATTTGAGAGTGGCAAGCACTGCTGTTATTTTGATGAAAGCTAGGAAACAACAGAAAAAAAGTTCTAAAAAAGTCTTGATTTAAGAAGCTTTCATTTAGGGCATAGAATACTGAGGATGGAACTCTGGTCAGCCTTAAGCAGGGCAAGCACACAACCACATCCAGTGGTGCTCTGGACTTACTCCTGGCTCTGAGCTCAGTGATCACTCTTAAAAAACTCTGGATCTTGGATATTATTCCACACTTGGAAAATAAATTTAAGACTGATAAAATGTAATTTGCCAGGTTTAGGTGTTTCCTTGTAAATTTTTTTCCTTGTAAAAAAAAAAAAAACCTCTGGAGAAGGGGGGATTCTATTGGAAGTGGAATGCAGGGAATTGAACGTGGGTCAGCCAAATGCAAAGCAAGTGCTACATCCTCTGTCCTTTCACTCTGCCCCCTCTAATTTCTTTTTAGTGATAGCCATGCCACTGAGAGTCAAGCTTTTTCTTTTCTTTTTTAATGATCTAAACTAATGCTCCTTGGTGAATCATCTCAGCACACTGTCAAGTACTACAGACTACATGTAGAAAAAGCAATATTGTGGAAAACATAAATACAATTTCCTATCCTTTCTTGCTTAATTGCCAACTAACAAGTCTTAGGCATTATTCAGAACCACATTGGACAAGGGAAATCCTAAAATAGGTTTTTCATTTTGTCTGATCATAAATTGCAATGGAAAAGGGTGCAGCCAGGAAGCGTGGCTAACTACAGATTTTTCTTGAGTACAGTTTAGTATTGAAAATAAAAATGACACTAAGGTCCCCTACAGTTACAGTCATAGGTCAAAGATCTCAACCTATCTTCAAATTTACTTTTCCTGCTAGGTGAAGACAAGATTTCTACAGGATGAAAAGAGATAGTCTTTTGGAAGTCACTTAGCACAGGAAACAGTAAATTTTTAGTATGTATTAGTGTTTCTCTGACCTTTTACCCCTCTATTAATTGGGGAATAAGCACATAATGGAAAATGTTATTATACATTTTCAAGGGTAGAATTTAGTGGCATAAGGTATCTTCACATTGTCAAGCTAACATCACCACCATTGCACCCAGGGCTATTTTCATTTTACAAAACAAAAAAACTCAAGAGCCGATAGCAGTAACTTCCCACTCTCCCCTTTCCTTCCTTCTGGCAGCTACCACTCTGATTTATGTCTCTAGGAATGTGGTTATGCTCTATATTTCAAATATATTGAATAGCATAGTACCTGTTTTTAAAAGTATTCCCACTTTTAATTTTTTCAGTTATTGAAGTAAAAGTGCATTATACAGTATTTGTCTCTTTGTGATTGATTTACTTGACTTTACTAATAATGTCCTTGTGTTCTATCTATATCATGCATGTGTCATAATTTCTTTGTGTGAGGGAGAGGTTTGGACCATACCCATTGGTGCTCAGTAGCTATTCCTGGTTCTGTGGTAAGAAGTGATCCCTGATGACACTCAGGGGGTCATATTCACTAATAGGGAACAAACTGGGGTCGGTTGCACTCAAGGCAAATGTTATAACTCCTATACTATTTATCTGTTCCCCATGTTGTCATTTTAAAGGCTAAATGATATTCTATTACTATATATACCACACATTGTTTACCCGTATTTATTTATAGACACTTGAGATGCTTTCATATTTTAGCTATTGTTAATATTGTTGCTATAAACATGTATATATAATTCCCATCTGGGGACCTTCTTTTCACTACTTTTGGGTATATGCCCAGCACTTGAATTCTTGACTCATATTATGTAGTTTTACTTTTAAGCTTATGAGGATTAGGTATATTGTTTTTTATGATGGTAATAACTTTTCATGTTCCTATTCACAGAACACAAGAGTTCCATTAACTCCAAACTTACTAATACTTTTACTTTATTCTTTGTGGTTTGGGTTTGGACCCTATCTGGTGGTCCTTAGAAGATACTCCTGGCTTTGTGCTCTGGAGTGACCTCTGGCATACTCAGGGGGTCATAGAAGGTGCTGGGGATTCAAATCAGGGTTATAGCCACTGAGGATGCATGCAAAGCAAATGCCTTAATCCTGGTACTATTTTTCTCCAGTCTTATTTTCTCCTTTTCTGATATTTGTTTATACTGATGGATATAAGGCAGTTGTCTGAATCTTTAGAAGTGAATACTATTAACCAAAAATTAGGAGATTCAGGAGTAAAGTGATATAAGAATGTACTAAATGTACATCCAATATGTTAATTTTTTTAAAACATCGGCTATATGTGCTATGGATAAAGAGGGGAAGAATTCTGGGGGCTAAATTTATGTAGGAAGGCTTCCTGAAGGACAAAGACCTTCAGTTGGGAACTCAAAAATGGGAGGTATTGGGAAGGGCAAACACAGGAACTTATGCTCATAGAAGAAAGGGGTTAGGTCCAGATATTAGAGCAGATTTTGTCATTTAAAAAAAAAAGGTGAGGTACTCAGAAAGATATAAGGTAATAGGTAGAGTAAAGAATGAGACATAAAGCGCAGCTGCTAGAACTTTGTGCCTGGCTAGGGCCTTTTCCCTTTAATCGGAATTCTCTTGACTGGTAAATGCATAAGATACCTTAGAGACATTGCTGGTGGTTAGTCACTGTCCTTGCATGAGACCTACCCTGGTTCCACCTCCAGCACTGCATATGGACCCTCATCACCACCAGAAGTGATTCTTGAACACAGAGCCAGGAGTAAGCCCTGAGCACTGCAGGGATTGGCCCCAATATCCTGGCCCCCCAAAGATAGCTTAGGCTTTAGTTTATTCCCTTTCTCTGTAAGTCATCAAATTCCTTTCGACAGATGGAATTTAATCATTAAAAAATTATAGCATTACATGCTTCCTAAGAATAGAATGCTACTTGAGACATTACAGGTCAATTTTCATTTTGCTGGCCAAAAAACACATGAAAAAATGCTCCACATCGCTTGTCATCAGGGAGATGCAAATCAAAACAACAATGAGATTTCATCTCATGCCACAGAGACAGGCACACATTCAAAAGAACAAAAGCAACCAGTGCTGGCGTGGATGTGGGGAAAAAGAGACGCTCTTTCACTGTTGGTGGGAATGCTGACTGGTCCAGCCTTTCTGGAAAACAATATGGACAGTCCTTCAAAAATTAGAAATTGAGCTTCCATATGACCCCACAATACCACTTCTGGGAATATATCCCGAGGATGCAAAAAAGCACAGTAGAAATGACATCTGTACCTATGTATTCATTGCAGCACTGTTCACAATAGCCAAAATCTGGAAACAACCCAAGTGCCCTAAAACAGGTAACTGGTTAAAGAAACTTTGGTACATCTACACAATGGAATACTATGTAGCTGTTAGGAGAGATGAAGTCATGAAATTTGCTTATAAATGGATAGACATGGAGAGTATCATGCTAAGTGAAATGAGTCAGAAAGAGAGGGACAGACATAGAAGGTCTGCACTCGTTTGTGGAGTATAGAATAACATCATATGAGACTGACACCCAAGGACAGTAGATACAAGGGCCGGGGGGATTGCCCCATAGCTAGAAGACTGCTTTACAAGTGGAAGGGAGAAGGCAGATAGAATAGATAAGGAATCACTGAGAAAATGATGGCTGGAGGACTCAGTCTAGATGGGCAATGTGTGAAGAAAGTAGATAATGGACTAATCATGATGACCTCTCAGTGTCTGTGTTGCAAGCCATAATGCCCAAAAGTAGAAAGAGAGTATGGGGAATATTGTCTGCCATGGAGGGAGGGGAAGGTGGGAAATGGGGGGTTATACCTGGGATATTGGTGGTGGGGAATGTGTACTGGTGGAGGGATGGGTGTTTGATTATTGTGAGGTTGTAACCCAAACATGAAAGCTTGTAACTATCTCATGGTGATTCAATAAAATTTTAAAAAAATTCATTTTGCAACAGACTCTTAATCTCTCATTTGGGTTTTCAGGTGGACATTTGGAACAGGGACCATGATTAGATTCTAATCCCATCAAATATGATCTATCTCTATTCGGTCTTTTGTGTTATTAAGGCATAAATTATTAATGAAATATTATTTTAAATGGACTGGAGCGATAGCACAGAGGGTAGGATGTTTGTCTTGCATGCGGCCAAGCCGAGTTCGATTCCTCTGTCCCTCTTGGAGAGCCCAGCAAGCTACTGAGAGTATCCTGCCTGCAAGGCAGAGCCTGGCAAGCTACCCTTGGTGTATTAGATATGCCAAAAACAGTAACAAGACTCACAATAGAAACACCATTGGTGCCTGCTCTAGAAAATCGATGAACCCCTACAGTGCTATTATTTTAAATGCCTTCAATATGTGTTTTGTACTTAAGTGATCATTTTGTATGAAAACAAAAATTTAGGCCAAATTTTATTAGGCATAATTAATCTATAGATCAATGTAATGACTTCACATTTGGCCTGGCCAAAACCTTATTAAATGTGAAGCTTTCTTTAGAGCTGAAAGTGTTCACTGGAGGTTCATTGAGGCTGAACGATAAGTCATAAGCTAGTGATTTTGATGTACTTTGCCTCTGAATAAGGTTTTGAAACTCACCATGTCTGTATAGAATGTAAAAAAAAAGTCTAAGGAGGCTGGAGTGATAATACAGCAGGTAGGACGTTTGCCTTGCACACAGCCAACCCGGGTTTGATTCCCAGCATCCCATATAGTTCCATGAGCACTTCCAGGAGTAATTCCTTAGTGTAAAGCCAAGAGTAACTCCTGTGCATTGATGGGCAGAGCATGACCCAAAAGGCAAAAAAAAAAAAAGTCTAAGTATGGAATGATGGTGATAAGGTTTTCAAGAAGTCCCATTGGTGAAGGAAGTCCAGCAGGGTTCAAACCTCCCATTTTCTTCATGCCATAACTCATGTAAGTCTAGTTTGTCTAGTTTATCTAGATGTGTTTGAATATTGATGGAGTATATGGGGTGTACACTGATGCTTGTTCAGGTCAAGCTGTGTGGACAACTGGGCAGGTGAGCCAAAATCATGAGGGCAAACACACACCGTTTCAGATAAATACTGCCAAAACAGTGAGAAGAGCAAATCTGAGCCTTATTCCAAGAAATGATACATGTCAGGTAGAATCTGGATGCTGAAAGTCAGGGAAATAAATAATAGTTTTAGATGTAGGAAAGTGGAAAAGAGAAGACAAAGTTCAGAAACATTTGTCATCAGTGGGGGTGGAATATTCTAAGCTTATTCATAATAGTCACAGTGAACAAGCTGTAGGGCTTGGGGAAGTTGGCCTATATTCACAGCTTACTGTTAAATAAACAATTTATTGTGTGGTAATGAAGCTAATGCTATACTCCAAGTGAATACTATATATCTCCGATGGAAGAGTTGAGAAAATCTAACCCAGAGTATCCTAATGAAACCAGAAAGAACTGAAAGTACTATAAGTGATCAATACATGTTATTTAAGTCATAGCGACTACTGTTGATCAGGGAGATGGAGAGGGTAAGATACCGATTCTTAAGGGAAGCAGAAATGGCAACCAGTGGGATTTCTGAAATAGCACTCACATTAAGGTAAAGGAGGACAGAGAAGTCTAGGAACACAGCTGGACTTTGAGGTCCATGGGAAGTGTGTCAATGAGGACATCTGCAAAAAATCTCAAGAGGAACAGGACATGGAATTACAGTGAGGTTTTATGAAGGCTCTGTGGTCGTACCCTTCAGAGCGTCATATCGAAGGAGTAGAGCAGCGTTTACACATTCCTGATGGCAACTGGGGAATGGATTGAGAATTGAGAATTATGCTGGTGTGAAGACTTGAGGCAGGGAGATTAAGAATGGCCTGTGTGCTTCTCAAGTACCTGGGTTCGAGACACAGCTCTATAAAGCCTGGAAATCAGAACGCAGACCAATGAGTAGAAATCCTGACCATCAGAGTTGTCCAATACCGTTTGAAAGGGAGCACTCTGAGTAGATGCTTACTGGCAAAGACTGGCTGGCCAATAATTGCAATCATAGAGAAAAGAGAGTGTCAGCAGGCTGAGGGCTGGGATAATAACTATTAATATCCTTTCTATGAACTGATTCTGCCTTTAATTACAGACATCCCGCCTGCTGTAGAGAGGATAGAAATTACCTGAAAGCACAAACTAAAGACAAAAATATTCCAGGGAACTTCCATGAAAGTAGGGTGTGAGGGACACTTTATATTGAAAGATTGCCTTGCAGATACCCAGAGGTTTTTCCTTTCAGGGAAAATGGAGACATCAAATATCAGAACAGATGTTGCAGATCAGAACAGAAAGAAAATTGGTACATAAACAGAATCTGGAGGGAGAAGCCTGCAAGAAAAGAGGTCATACGTGGAGGAAGGTTTAAGGTATGCCCAGAAATATGGCTAAGATTTAGGGTGTGCACCTGAACATCTGCTTTTGCTTTAAAGTGTCTTTTTGTTACAGTCCTGGTGTCTATCCACAATATGGAGAAAGAGTTTTTATTGAAGCCCATAGTTCTCAGCAGACTGAATAGCAGAGGGGATGGAGGTGGACCCCATATTCCATTGTTAATGTGGCAGTAATGTTGAGGATGTGGAGAGGAAGATGGTCTTAGGGCAACTCAAGTGGGAGAGTATGTAGTGATGTTTCTGCATTCTCACATAGATAGTTCTTTGTAAAGACTTCAGTTCTTGGAATCTGAGTCACACCCCACTCTTCAGAAAGCTTCCCTGTAAGTAAGAAAGGATTATTGTTGCCCTGGCAACCATAACATCTCAGAAATGTAGCAGTACACTTTGTGGTAGCTTCATAAACATTCTGATTATATCTTGTTTTGAAGTGTATGTGAAATAGGATGAGCATGGGAAGTTAAAATGAGCGAATTTAATATTTAATATTTTCTTCTTTCCTCACCCCTTCACCAGTACCATATTTCAATGGTGGCTGCTACTATAAGAAGCTGAGCCTGTTAGAAAGACAAGCTTTTTTAATGCTAATTAAAATTATAAGCTAGGGTCAGGGGGATAGCTCAATGGATTGGAGTGCATGCATTGATTGCAAGAGGCTTGAATTCAATCCCTGACTCTGTGGCCCCCTAGCTCCAGAGGGCACAACCCCAGAACCGGAAGTAGCCCCAAAGCAACACAAGGAATGGCCTCAAAACAAAACAATACAAACCCTATTTATGTGCCAGATTTCTGGAGTACATTAACCACAGCTTAAAAGTCAGATAGACTAGTTCTTAATTGTGAATCTCTAAATACTCCCCCTGACTTTGGATAAATCATTTAACTTTTCAGATTTTCCACTTTTGTGCCGTATATTAGTTAAGGTAGTGAGAAACAACTAGGTGAAATTGCATCTTGATTTATGTCTATTGTCTTGGAACAACTTTTAATATTGTTCCTACAGGCTTTTAAAGATGTCCCAGTTGAAGCAATTAATCAATCACCCACAGGATAATTTACTGAGGGAGGGAATTCACTGGTCTTTAAATCAAGAGACCTTGCTCTTGAGAAAGTTTCTTTGAGAATTTAGACTCTTAGTCTCTTTATATTCTGATGTTTAACTTTTAAAATAGATTGCCTAAATCCAGTTCAAATTCATGCATGCCAAACATTCCAGTTTTAGGATATCCGCTAAATACATAACACTACAGAAAGCATACAATGGCATGCAAAGATAAATAGAACACATAGGGATAAATAGGACACATAGGATGTCTATTCTCATCAAAAATATATTCGGTAGGATAAAAAGCACTGGAAGTAGAAAAGGATGTCTAAAATATTTTGTGGTTTAGTGAAGAGGAACACTGGAGACCTAGAACAAACTAGACAAAGTGTCCAGAGTAGTCAATGAGCCATGAGGCAGGGAAATATGGTTATTCTGTGTTGTAAACTCAGGTGGTGATGGACTTATGGTCTTCAGAGCATAATGGGACAAGAATGAATTTAAATTAAACAGACAAAAGTTTAAATTCTGGTTCCATCCCTTATTATAATGTTGGATGCATTGCTTCCCTTTGGTACATTTTTGGTTCCTAGGTTGTTGGAATAGAACCACCATATAATAAATGAAAACCCGTGTTTTTATGATAGGAGAAGAACTAAAAGGGCATTCTGGCATATGGTGTGAATGAGTGTGGTCATATAAATAGCAAATTATAGAGAACTCTGCAGGTCATTGAGTGGTGCTTGTTCTGGAGTGAGGATTTATCTTAGAGGATACAGGAAATTCAAGAGGACTTTGACTCAGCATTTGACTCTTATATCCTCAAGGAATTTTCTGAAATTTTTGTAGATTGTTGACTTCGTGTCTGTTTCAAATTAGATTTAACCAGCCTGGACATCCTAGCAAGGTAATAAAGTTTTGTCTATCAATAGACTTGAGCTAGAAAGACCAGCTGACACCTGTTTATAATATCATAGGTTGCACTTTGTTAGAAATGAAACTGCTAACAAAAAAATATGCCCTAACTTTGTTACAGTCAGAGAGAAAGCTCACTGAGAATTATCTAAAGAGGATTACCTGCTTACGTTTTGGATTTAATGGGGTAATTTACATAAATTTGCTAAGGTACCAAAAAGTATTTTTAATGTGGTGTAAAAAACCTAGAGTAAGGCACCAGAAATACAACCGAAGTCCTAGACATCAGGTCAGAGAGTCAGCCAGGACAATTGCTTGAGACTCCCTAAATTATTGATAAGGCCTCCTTTGGGCAAGCACATAGCTCAATTCTATTGACTCCAGTTTCAGGAAGAAACCAGAAAAATTTAGGAAAAACATTTTCCTTCAAATTTCTCTGCTCCATGTTAAAATATTTTTTCTTTCTTTATGATCACCCTATCCAGAATTTAGGTACTTTTACATTGTATTTGTTATTTTATTCCACATACTTTATTTTTATTAAACTAGCAAATAAAGTTAATGAATTAAATTTATTAATAAATTTAATTTTTTAGTATTAGACACTTAATAAATTTTAATATTCATTTAGCAATACAGTTAATTATATTAAGTAGATATTAAATCACTATATTATACTAATATACACTGATATTAAAATCTTATGTTTTAATGAATATCACTCAGGTAGAAGGAAGCAGGTTGAGAATAACAATTATAATTTTATAAATGAGGATATTAAAGTTCAAAACTTGACAAGACCTGACTCCAGCAGCACAACTGTAGGTGGTTGGATTCCAGAAAAAATGTCCTTTGGTTCACTTTCATAAAAGAGTAAAAAATATTAGGGCTAGCATTAGTGTTAGGGTAAAATTTTGCATAAGGTGTCACCACTTTCCAGGTCTGTATCTTTGGACAAGAAAATGAATCTCAATGACAAAATCATGTTGACATTTACTTTGTATACCTCTCAGGATTGTTGCAAAGATTATCTTAGAAAATGGATTTAGAAGCATTTCAATGCCAGAAAAAAACCCCACAAATATTATGCAAATACATGCAAATATTTTATTCATGCTAATTGCTTAATTTTTCACTTTTACTGTTCTCATTTACCCGTACTACTTCTTATGACTCTTCTGGGAATCCCTTTGCCAGATATCATAGGCCAGGGCAATTGGGTGGGCTGTTTCTATTATGTATTCTAAGAAACGTTTACTGCATGCCATACCTAGCCCGAGATGCTGAGAGTACAAAGTGTATGAAATGATTCCTGCCTCCTGGGACCTTACAATCTGGTTGAGGAAGTTCATATTTTGACTACTACAACTTGTAACTAAAAATTTAAGTGACATTTTGTGACTTAGTTAAATATACTACTCTAACGCTCTAATGTGTTATAAAATTAATATGACATATTCTTTTTTTTACTTTTTATTATAGATTAGCTTGTAATCAAAAAACAAATATGAAACCCAAAGTGCTCTCTCTTGCCACCTGTGTTCGGTGGTCTTGGGCTGCTTCCCCCACCCCCAGGGCTGTCAATGACAATGGGCAGATGAAATAGGGAACGAGTGCCAGGCTGGTTGTTATCAATTACAGTTTATTCCAAGCTTATCTTATTCCTCTTCCTGATCCCCTTCCCTGATCCCCTACATCTTCCTCTTGGATCCTGCTCCTTCATACTTCTCCTGGATTCTCCTTGATTCTCCCCCTGCCCACTCTTACAGCCTTAGTTATATCCCAAATCATGAGGAGTTGGGGATTGCACATAAGTGTGGTCATACAGTCAACAGATGTAAAGTCCTTCCCTCAAGGGAAGCTTCTTCTAGGACAGACTCTCATTCAGCAAGATGACATGCCTAAGGGCAAAATACCATCCATGGGTGCGTTTCTTCTTCCATTAGTCAAGCAACCACATAAACATTTATCTTAATTCTACTCCTTAATAATATTAGTTATTTTGTATGGATACAGTAAGAGATACATTAAGCTTATAGGATGACTCTCCTAGGGAGCATCTTGCTTTGGATCTCAGACTACAGTGCTCAGGCCAGATTATTCTTTCCTAACCCTAGCAGGGTCCTAATACAGTTGTTACTTTTTGAATCATAACAGAATTTTTCCATGACCATACTCTTAACTTTTAGTTAAGTATTATGGCACTTTGGCCTGGCCCATTTCGATGCCAGGGTAGCTCACAGCTTGCCCTGGGTCCACCCGGTCCCTCATCAGGACCCTGCTTTTGAGGTGCTAGGAACTAAGGGCAACTGAGGCTTAAGTCAGGAAAACAGATACCTAGGAGTGAATATTATTTGGAGTCAATTAACCCCCAGTTACAAAAGCATATCATTAACTGTCTTCCTGTGTCTCTACTGTAAAAAACTAAGGTAGCTGATGGGCGTGTGCACTCGCGTGCCCTTGGGGTGGCTCTGTCTCACCACCCGCGTTCGGTGCTCTGGAACTGCTGTGTATGGGCTGGATCAGGATGCCAAGGACAGGCAAAGGAAGAGTGAGGAACAAACTGGTTGCTGATTAGTTACCATTTAGCCAATCTTCCATCTTTCTCATCTCCTGCACTCCCAGCTCAGTCCTCTCTCTGGATCTACTGCAGCCTCTCTGGATTCTCTTGTTTCTCTCCTCCTTCTTTCTCTCTCCCCCTTGCCCCTAGGCTACACACAGCCAGGTAGCAAATTATCGTAAGAAAGCCCTTCCCTGAGGGCCCGGCATTCCAAAGCCCTTCCTGACTCTTAAGGTGTTTTTCTTCTTTCCTTAGTTAGTCCAGTCCAAACACTCATTAACATCTTAATTGTCACTGTCACTGTCATCCCTTTGCTCATAGCTTTGTTCAAGTGGGCACCAGTAACTCCCGGCTCTCAGAGAGGGGTCAAGGAATCGAACTCGGGTCAGCCTTGTGAAAGGTGAACACCCAACCACTGTGCTATCGCTCCAGCCCAACATCTTAATACTAGTTATTTTGTATGGACATAGCAAGAGATACATTGAAGCTTGCAAGGCAGCTCTCCTGGGAACATTTTGCCAGACTCAACTACAGCACTCAGGCCAGATTAATCATTCCTAACCCTAGCAGGGTCCAAATCTAGTTATCACTGTTTGGATCATGACAGCATTTGTCTATGACCAAGCTCTTAACTTATAGTTAAGCATTAGGCACTTTGGCCAGGCCCATCTCGATGCCAGGGTAGCACACAATTCACCGCTTGCCCTGGGTCCGTCCCGTCCCTCATCGGGACCCTGCTTTTGGGGGTGCTAGGAAGTAAGGGCAGCTGAGGCTTAGCTGAGAGATCAGATGCCCAGGAGGAAAATCATGTAGAGTCAAATGACTCCCAGGTTACAAAACCATAGTATTTGCTAAGTCTTCCTGTGTCCATACAAAAAGGACATTGCTCTGAATAAAATATGCCAAGGACTCAAGGAGAAGAGAAAAACAGTGTTTACAAGTCAACAGAACACTAAGAAAGAAGCTACAAATAAACACGGAGAAACGGGAGCACTGTAATGGGAGTAACCCAATAAACCTAAACTACCTGGGGCTATGTTATCCTACATCTACAAAAAGAACATTGCTCTAAAGTAACTATGCAAAGGACATAAGAAGAGAAAAGCAGTATTTCACTCACAAATATAAAATCATAGATTTCTGAGGTATCTGGCCTTACAAGTTAACAGAGACCAATTAGGGGATAGAGGTGATTGACCAGTTGGGGAAGCAGAGCACAAAGAAAGAGTTTACAGATAAATGCAGAGGAATGGGAGTGCCTCAGGAGCATCATTGTGGATGTCACTCACTAAACTCCCTGCGGCTAGGGAGAAAGGACAAACCAATATTAAGCCTAAAACTGTTTGGAGCTACATTCCAGTAAACAAAGGAATGGCAGTGTCTCAGGAGCACTGTGATGGGTGTAACCCAGTAAACCTAAGCTCTCTGTGGCAAAGGAGAAACAACGACAAACCAATGTTATCCTACAGATTCAGTAGTTACCACAATATTAACGTGAATGATACCAGTGTACAAAATTACTGCATCCCATTACTACCAAAATGACCATGACCCTCCATCACTGTCTCTATGTCACTTCTAGTTTGGCCTTTTCTGCTCCCTAACTGCCCAAGCCACCACCACTGCTTGGTAATTCATTTTTATTACAATGTCAAAGAGTTGTCATTGTTTAGTATTGTCTATTCTCTTGTTTTGTCTCTCTATAATCCACAGGTGGTTGAGGTCTGCCCATCGCCATTTGACTTATTTTGCTTACATGGTACCCCCCAGTTCCACCCACATTATAGTAAAATGTTTAATTGAATCTTTACTTATAATTTGGTAGTATTTCCATTGTGTATATGTACCACGCTTTATTGGTTATTAGATATCTGGGTTGCTTCCATATCCTGGCCATTGTGCTAAGCATTGTAATAAACATAGGTATGTATATATCTTTTCAAATTATTGATTTTATGTTTAGCAGGTAAATACCAAAATGTGGAATTACTAGGACCTATAGGAGTTCTATTTCTTTGTTTGAATAGAGTTCTTCTTTTGTGAAATCTTCACATTGCTTTCCTGGAGACTGAAACAGATGACATTCTGATCAACAGAAAAGAATGAGAGCTCCTCTTTTACTGCATCTCCACCAACACTCCTTGTTTCTCAATATATTTCATTCTCACTTATGATAATCTCTCATTATTTTGATTTGCATTTTCTTAGTATTAAGAAATACGTGTAATCCCATCAACAGCCAAGATCCAGAGACTATAAAACAAAGCTCCTGAAAGAGAGCTATCTCTTGCCCCTACACCTGGCTGTCTTCACCTGCATCTGGCTGTCTTCACCGGGCCCCTCAGAGGGAGGCAGGTTGAGTTTCCCTCCCCACCCCAACCAGAACCCAGGCGTAAGACCTCTGTAACACAGCCACAACAATTCTCAAGGCCATTCTCCACATGTTTGGACAAGCCTCATGCATGAATGAACTGGCAGAGAATCCCAGGTGTGCAGGACCAGGGGCTGAGATCTCCAAGCCTGCTTGGATTGGGACTGGGCATCCTCCACCCAGATCCCCGATTTTTTAGTAGCTTGGCAGCCACACCCACAAACTGCCCCCAGCACTGTGTAATCTCATCAAAGGTCAAGATCCAGAGACTATAATACAAAGCTCCTGGAAACGCTTGGCCGAATTCACAGCCCAGTGACCTCTTATTGTCTAAGTTATCCCTCTTGGAGAACCCAGCAAGCAACCAAGAGCATCCTGCCTGCACAGCAGAGCCTGGCAACCTCCCCATGGAGTATTTGACATGCCAAATACAGTACAATGATGGGTCTCATTCCTCTTACTCTGAAAGAGCCTCCAATGCAGCACTGCTGGGAAGAATGAGTAAAGACAGGCTGCTAAAATCTCAAGACTAGGATGAGTGAAGATGTTATTGGTGCCCACCCGAGCAAATCGATGATCAATGGGATGGCAGTGATATAGTGATACAGTGATAGTATTAAGGGACTATGAACACTTTTTCTTTCTGGACCAAACCCAGAGGTGTTGAGGACTTACTTAGTCCTGGCTCTGTGATCAGATATCACTACTAGAAGTACCTTGAGGACTGTATCAAGATGAATTTGCGATGAAGTGCCTTAATCTCTGTATCTTCTTTATGGTGCATTAGAACTTTTTCATATGCATGCAAAAATCCATATATCTTCTTGGAAAAGTGTCTTCATTTCCTATTCAGATTTTTAGATAGGGTTATTAGAAGGGGATTCAGCATGATAGACCATAACCACACAGTGACCAATCTCATTGAAGTTTTGCAAGAGTTCAAGATGCTGCTCTGTCTAATGTTCATCCACTTAAAGAAGGCCTTCGATTCTGTTGAGACTGAGATGGTCATCGAAGCCCTGGCCAAACAGGGCATTCAGACTCAGTATATCAAAATACTCCGAGAGCTGTACTGTGGATTCACCACCAGGATCTCATCATTCTACAGGAAGTGATCATTGATGTAAAGAGAGGGGTGCGGCAAGGTGATACCATTTCACCAAAACTCTTCAGTGCCACCCTCGAGAACATCATGTGACAACTGGAATGGGAAGGAATGGGAGTGAAGATAGACAGGGTCAGCAATTACACCACCTCTGCTTCACTGATGACATTGTTCTCATAACACCAAACATTAGCCAAGGGGCACAAATGCTGGCCGACTTTGACCAGAGTGTGGAAAGGTCAGATTGCAGCTCAATCTCAACAAGATGATGCTGATGAAAAACAAACTGGTTGCTGAAGCTCCATTTGCTCTCAATGGAATGAACATCTTCGAATGCAGCAGCTATGTGTACCTGGATCGAGAAATCAACATGAGGAATGACTTGGTGCCAGAACTGCACAGGAGGACGAGAGCAGTGTGGAATGCCTTCAAGAGTGTCGAAGAAGTGGTAACAGAATGAAGAACCTCTGACTCCAGGTACATCTTTTTGATTCCACCGTTCTTCCTGCACTAACATATGTCTCAGAGACCTGGGCCCTATGCAAACAGGATGAGAACACGATTAGGATATCCCAAAGAGGAATCGAAAGAGCTATGCTAGGAGTATCACGTCTCACTCAAGTGAGAGAAGGAATCTGGAGTTCTGACCTCCGTCGATGGTCAAGAATCAGGGATGCTGTCTCATTTGCCAAGGCATCAAAAATAAGATGGGCTGGTCATGTAATGCGATTCAGAGATGACCTCTGGACTAGAGCTGTTACCGACTGGATTCCATGGGATGTTAGAAGACCTCGTGACTGCCCACCAACTAGATGGTCAGATTTCTTTGTCAAATCCCTGAATGAACGATTTGGGGCTCTTTGTGTTCCTGGAGCAAGCAGATATCATTGGGCTGCACTAGCTCACGACAGGGACAAATGAAGATGTTACTGAGCCTGCTCGAGCAAATCAACGATCAATGGGATGACAAGTGATACAAGTGATTCAAGTTATTGCTTTATTGTTGTTGAGTTTTGTGAGTAATTTGTGTATTTTGGATTTTCGCCATTTATCTTATTTATTGTGTGCAAATATTTTCGCCCAAACTACATCAAACTAAAAAAATATTTTGCATGGCAAAATATAAATACATAGTTTGAGCTAAAATATAAATATATTTGATGTAGTCCCACTTATTTATTTTTGTATTTGTTATCCTTGCCCCTGACATAAAATTATTGAAGACATCTCTGATGTACATATCCTAGAGCCCTTTGCTTATTTCTTCCTAAATGTATTTCATGGATTTTCATCTAATGTTGAGGTCCTTAATGCATTTTGAGTCAACTTTTGTGAATGATATGAGATATAGTTCTAATTGCTTTTCTTTTGCTACATGTGACTATTCAGTTTTTCCGACATCATTTATTGAAGAGACCATCCAGTTCATGTACCCAGTTCCTTTCATGTCCATAAGTTTTAGAGTTAATATTTGAAATCTCAATTCTTATTCATAGGTTGTATAGTCTGTTTCATTTTCAAGTTATATGCTATTAAATACATTTTTTTATTCTTTGATTCCATCATCATCAATCATCTCTAGAACTTTTACACGATTCTCGATGGAAATCATATGCCCATGAAGCAGAATAAGTTAAGAAACTCTTTAACTCAATTAACTCATGAATGGACCCATGAAATTCATTAACTCTCTCATCTTTCCTTTCCAAGTCCTTGGCAATATCCCAATTTACTTTCTATATGACTTTGGCTAAAATTGGAACCTAATTTATTTTTTATTTATTTATTTATTTTTCATTTTTAAATTTTTTTTTTTATTTTTCAAGTGAGTCACCGTGAGAACAGTTACAGGGCTTTTATGATCGAGTCTCAGTCATACTGTGCTCAAACACCCATCCCTTCACCAGTGCACATGTTCCACCACCAATAACCCCAGTATAAACCCCCTCCCACTCCCCTTCTGCATGTGTGGCAGATGATTAGCACTTTACTCTTTCCTTACTTTTTTTTTTTAATTTTTTTATTGAGTCACCATGTGGAAAGTTACAAAGTTTTCAGGTTTAAATCTCAGTTATACAATGCTCGAATACCCATCCCTTCACCAGTGCACATATTCCACCACCAAGAATCCCAGTATAGCTCCACCCCGCACCCCCACACCCCTAACCCCCCCACCCCCTAGCCCCCCCACCCTTAGCCCCCCCGCCTGTGTAACTAATAAATTTCACTTTACTTTCACTTTGATTGCATACAATATTTCAACAAAACTCACTATTATTGTTTGGAGAGTCTCTCCCCTAAAGTCAGACCTGCTGAAAAGGAAGCATTAGATAATTTGTTTTCCATTGCTGAGGATGAAGAGGTATGAGGTCGAGTGACCACACTTAGCGGCCTCTCAGTTTTGGGTTTCTGTAATTTAGTATTTTAGTAACTAAGTCCAGAGAGATATCTGCCAGAATTTGCATCGTTGCCAACTTGTACTTCTCAGTTACATTATATTCCACATATGAGTGCAATCTTTCTATGTCTGTCTCTTTCTTTCTGACTCATTTCACTCAACATGATACTTTCCATGTTGATCCATTTATATGCAAATTTCATGACTTCATGTTTTCTGACAGCTACATAGTATTCCATTGTGTAGATGTACCAGAGTTTCTTTAACCAGTCATCTGTTTTGGGGCACTCTGGTTTTTTCCAGATTCTGGCTATTGTAAACAGTGCTGCAATGAACATAGAAATACATATGCCATCTCTACTATACCGTTTTGCCTCTCCCCATTTTTTGATCGAGTTGGCAGTTTTCTTCTTGTGGAGTTCAACCAGTGCATTGTATATCCTTGTTATCAACCCTTTATCGGATGGGTACTGCATAAATATCCTTTCCCATTCTGTAGATTGTCTTTGTACTTTGGTCACTGTTTCTCTTGAGGTGCAGAAGCTTCTTAGTTTGAGATAATCCCATTTATTTAATCTCTGTTTTCACTTGCTTGGCCAGTGGCGTGTCAGCTTTGAAGATACCTTTGGCTTCAATGTCGTGGAGGGTTTTGCTGACCTTGTCTTTAATGTACCTTAGGGATTCTGGTCTGATGTTGAGGTCCTTAATCCATTTTGATCTGACTTTTGTACATGGTGATAGGTGGAGGTCTAAGCCCATTTTTTTGCATGTAGCTGTCCAGTTTTGCCAGCACAATTTGTTAAACATGCTTTCCTTGCTCCACTTCACCTTTTTTGCTCCCTTATCAAAGATTAGATGGTCATATATTTGGGGGGATGTGTCAGAGTATTCAACCCTGTTCCATTGGTCTGCCACTCTGCCTTTGTGGAACCTAATTTAAAAAGAATCAATAATATTTTTCTTTTATAGAAGTCTCAAGGTTCATTTTTATTATAATGTTCTTCCTTTCAAAAGTTGAATATTACTCCTTTTTGCTCCTCATTTTAAAAATTTACCTGTCAGTGAATTGCTATCAATCTTTTGGTTACTGTAAACAATACAACTATGAATACAAATATGTAAATATCTGTTCAAATTTCTGTTTTTCACCTTTAGGTATATACCCATAAGTAGATCTACTAGATCACATCTTTAATTTTATGCTTAAAATTCTGAGTAATTTTAATGCTACTTTCTGAAGTAGCTAGAGTGTTTTAAAGTTATACCAGGAAAACACAAGAATTTAGATTTCTTCATATTGTTGGTAATAGTTGTCATTTTCTGCTTCTGCTTTTCCTTTTTAAAAAAATTATTTTAATCACCATGAATTTGAACATTGTAAGGGCAGGGCTTCCTGCATCAAACTGTCCAGCACCAAATCCTCCACCAGAATGTCTGTTTCCCTCCATCATTGTCCCATTACATCATCCATCCTATCCCCCGTCTCTACCCAAATCCTCCTCCCCTATGGTCAGGTTCCAGTGCAAACCGGTTTTTAGTTTCTGTAACCTTTGGACATTTGTCATTCTTCTATTATGTTTCGTTATATTCCACATATGAAGGACATCTTTCTGTGTCTGTCCCACTCCTCTGACTAACTTCATTCTGCGTGATAATCTCCAGAACTTTATATTGTCAGTAGAATTAAAATTCTGTAATCATTTCAGGGACCATGATAGTAGAGTGGGCTGGCACTTGTCTTACTTGCTGCCAACTGAGTTTCATTTTCTGACATTATGCTGGTCCCCAAAGCACTCCAGGAATGGCTCTTAAGTGAGGAGCGAGGAATAAGCCATGAGTATAGCTGGGCGTAGTTAAAAATAAACAATATAATATATATACATTATTTATATTCTTGAAGGGGATGGGCTCCAGCTTCCCTCCCTGCCCCTAGTAGAGCTCCCACGGCCGAAGACCTCCAGAGCCTTAGCCACAGCCATGCTCAAAGCCCCTCTCCACACGTTCAGATGAGCCTCACTCATGAAGGTACCAGCAGAGGAATCCAGGTGTGTGGTATCAGGGGCTGAGACCTCCAAGCCTGCTTGGATAGGGACTGGGCCTCTTCCACCCAGATTTCCCATTTTCCAGCAGCTAGGTGGTCACACCCAGGGACTGCCCCCGGTGCCATGTAATCCCACCAATGGCCAGCATCCAGAGACTTAAAATCAAGCTCCCAGATGTGCGCGGCCAAGCAACATCTTATAGCCTACTTTTCCCTCTGGGAGAACCTGGCAAGCTACTGAGAGTTTCATGCACACATGGGAGAGCCTCGCAAACTCCCCATGTCGTATTCATATGCTAAAACCAGTAACAATGATGGGTCTCATTCCCCTGACCCTGAAAGAGCCTCCAATGTGGCACCATTGGAAAGGACCTGTAAAGAGAGGCTTCTAAAATCTCAGGGCTAGGATGAATGGAGACATTTCTGAGACCGCTCGAGAAATTCAATGATCAATGGGATAATGATGATGATGATTTATATGTATATACATATATATTACACATATATAATCACTTCAGAGTGACAATTCTAAGTGGGAGATAGAATCTTTGAAATAAGGGATTATGTTAGAGAATATCCACATAAGTAACTAAGAAGATCATACAAAAATCTTTATGACATTATTTATAAATACAAAAACGTTGATGATATATATTCAAAAACTAAATTGCAGATTCACTATTATAATGTTATGGAATAAAACGGGAAGGTGTAATGCTAAGTGAAATAAGAATGAGAAGGACAGATAAAGGATAATTTTACTCATTTGTGGTAAATGAAGAAACTGGAATAAAAAAGAAATAATGTTCAATGAAAATAACCCTTTATTCTTTGATCATAGAACTGAGGTTGTCTGAAGATTGGGGAAAATAAATGAATGGTGAATAGTTCTCAGATGGACAGTGGAGGAGTGTTATTGATGTTTGGTTGTGAGCACGATTTGGTACATTTGTATTCCCCCAAACACATATTTTTTTTAAAAGGAGGGAATAAAAAACATATCAAAGACAAAGTTTTCCTTTAGGATTTTGTTATGCAACAGTACTACCTGGTCAGGTTGTTGATTTTTACTTCAGAGAGACATTGAGATGTTTCTAAAAAGTCCTTTTGTATGGTTATAACTAAAATTCAATTATGAATAACTATAAATCTGATGTTTTAATAAAATGAAAATATTAAAAGTCTTTTATCTGAAATAGTGGTCAATTTTACAAAAAAATCTTTTAATTGGATTAGTGGTATAAAAGCATAATTCATGTAATGAATTCCTTTAATGTTTATTGTTTTTCAGTCTTTGTTTCCTTCTTTGTCTTTTTTTTATATAGCAGAATATTAACTTCATTTTACAAAAGTAACAGATTGGAAGTTTTTTTTAAAAAATTAGAACTGTAAAAGGGAACAATAGGTTATAAATTATTTGTTGTTGGGTATATAAGAAATTTGTATTCAATTTTTTGTGAGCTATAAATCAAGTAGCAATATAAAAATTCATGGCTCTTTTGTGATTTGTATATTTGGAGTATCACTGTATCAGTGTCATCCCGTTGATCATTGATTTGCTCAAGCGGGCCCAGTAACATCTTCATTTATCCTAGCCCTGAGATTTTAGCAGTCTCTCTTTACTCGTTCTTCCCAATGGTGCCACATTAGAGGCTCTTCAGGGTCAGGGGAATGAGACCTATCATTGTTACTGTATTTGGCATATCGAATACACCACGGGAGCTTGCCAGGCTCTCCTCTGTGTGGACAGTAAACTCTTGGTAGCTTGCCAGGTTCTCCAAGAGGGAGAACTAGGCTATCAGATGTTATGAGACCACATTGTGGCATGCACTTCCGGGAGCTTGGTTTTATAGTCTCTGGATGTTGGCTGTTGATGGGATTACATGGGCGGCGAGGGCAGTTTCGGGTGTGACTGCCTAGCTACTGGAAAATGGGGAATCTGAGTGGAAGAGGCCCAGTCCCGATCTTAGCAGCCTTGGAGATCTCAGAGATCAGGTCCTGCACACCTGGGTGCCTCTTCAGGTTCCTTCATGGGTGAAGCTTGTCCGAACATGTGGAGAGTGGCCTTAAGCATGTCTGTGGCTAGGCTCCAGAACTAAAATATTTGGAGTATTTCATAAGAAAAAAAAACACAGGAGTTAGGCCAAGTAACAAAAATAAAGAGTATTTTCTAAGTGAAATGTTATAAATGTAAATATTTACATATTTATTCTATATGAATAGAATCAGGTCACCTCTCTGACTTTCCTCTTGTCTTCTCTGTTTATAATTGAAGTATTGATGTTTTCTAGGGCCCTCCTAAATGGAAGTGTTCTCTTTCCCCCACACACTCATTAAATAACTTTTGTCAATTCCATGACTAAGACATTGTAGAACACTCAATAACAATCATACTATGAATAAATAGACTTAGTAAATTCATTTATACCTTGACAAAGACACTGATAAATTCCAGTGATATATCTTTGGTTTGGTGCCCTATCTGAAAACCAAAAGAGATGATTACAGATCTCAAATCTTTTCCTTGCATGACACCTGGGTATTAAGAAACATAATCCGAATGAGTATCCTATCTTTAGTCAATTTTTTTTCTCAGTGAATGACAGTATCACCCACATAGTTTCCTCAGTAAAGTCTCAGGTGTCTACAAGTCTCTGTTACTCATGCCTTTTAACCTTCTGTTAACTTCATTTATCTGTATGTTTTCTTTTTGCTTTATCCACTCTTCTATTACCTCTTATTGAATTTATTATCATCATCATAGTTATTGTTCTTCTGATTTCTTTATTATTCCTTTATCTGTCTAATCTTAGAGTTTTCCCCTTCTAATTTATTTCTTTCACTATAGCTAGTTTGACATTTGCATATCTTTTCATGTATCACTCACCACTGAAAAATTGTAAGTGAAATCATTATAAAGGGGGAGATCATATATACTTCCACCAGTTGGCCAAAAACAGTAACAAGACTCACAATGGAGACATTATTGATGCCTGCTTAAGCAAATCGACGAACAATGGAATGACAGTGCTACAGTGCTACAGATATAAAAAGAATCAAGTGAAAACCTATCGTTACTGTTTTTGGCATACCAAATACACCACGGGTAACTTGCCAGGCTCTGCCATGCGGGTGGTATACTCTCAGTAGCTTGCCGGGCTCTCTGAGAGGTATGTATATATCTGTTACTGTATTTGGTATATGAATACACCACAGGGAGCTTGCCAGGATCTTCCAAGAGGGCAAAAGACTCTTGGTAGCTTGTCAGGTTCTCCAAGAGGGAGAACAAGGCTATTAGATGTAGCCTTGGGTTTCCTCCGGGAACTTGATTTTATAGTCTCTAGATGTTGGCCATTGATGGGATTACACAGCACTGGGGGCAGTTTCTGGGTGTGACTGCCTAGCTACTAGAAAATGGGGTATCTGGGCGAAAGAGGCCCAGTCCCGATCTGAGCAGCGTTGGAGATCTCAGACCCGGGTCCCACACACCTCGGTTCCTCTGCCAGTTCCTTCTTGTGTGAGGCTCGTCCGAATGTGTGGAGAGTGGCCTTGAGCATAAATGTGACTGGGTTCTGGAGGTCTTCAATTGTCGAGGCTTTGCTCGGGATGGGGAGGGAAATGCAACCCGTTCTCTCTGAGGGGCCCCGGTGAAGACAGCCAGGTGCGGGGGCAAGAGACTCTGAGTCGCTTTCTTCCAGGAGCTTGCCCTTATAGTCTCTGGATGTTGGCTGTTGATGGGATTACACATCACTGGGGGCAGTTTCTGGGTGTGACCACCTAGCTACTGGATAGTGGGGGATCAGTAACGATAGGTCTCATTATTCTGACCCTGAAAGAGCCTCCAATCATTGGGAAAGACAAGGAGAGACTGCTAAAGTCTCAGGGCTGAGTGTAATAGAGACATTACTGGTTCCCACTCAAGTAAATCAACGAACAACAGGATGACAGTGATACAGTGATACAAGTAAAAACAAAAGATATGAAAGGAAGACGAACAGCAAATTTGTTTGATTACCATAGCAATAACGATAGCACAAGGGGTAGGGCATTTGCCTTGCATGCAGCCGACCAGGGGTTCGATTCCTCCGTCCCTCTCAGAGAGCCCAGCAAGCTACCGAGAGTATCCCGCCTGCGCAGTAGAGCCTGGCAAGCTACCCGTGGCATATTTGATATGCCAGAAACAGTAACAACAAGTCTTAATGAAGACGTTACTGGTGCCTGTTCAAGCAAATCGATGAGCAATGGGATGACAGTGCTACAGTGTTACAATGTTTATCCACTTAAGTCAGCTTTGCTCACTTTGTTTAAACTTTAATTTTTTGCCTTCTTGATGGTCCCTAAATACAACCATAAGCAAGAGCTTACAGTATTATTTGATAATTGTGACTTTATCCTCCAGCAAAAGTGGGGTCCCCTACTTATTCCTTCATGTACATATTGAGTAGGGGATAAGAGAAGATTATGTTAAGTTCAGATGGAACGAATATGTATCCCCAAACTCTTGACTTAAAACAAGATAGTTTTTATTATTTTACAATTCTGGACAAAAAACAAAACTTGAGGTGTTAAAAGAGTTGTAAGCCATGAAATCTCAATTCACTTTAAATTTGTGAATCCCAGTCTTAAATGATTTTTAGTTCTATGTCCTATCTTTCTGCATTTCCCCTATTCATTGATTCTCAACCTTCAATGTGTATCAAATTACATTAAATATATAATATAATTTGAAGAGATTTGAAGGGAGTAATGAATCGCATATTGCTGAGTCTGATTTAGCAAATCTAGTGGAGTTTGAGAATTTACATTTCTAGCAAGTTTCTAGATATTTATGCTGCTAGTCTGATAACCATACATAGAGAGCTACTACCAGAGTTCATGATTTTTCAAATTATTTCACATCTCCTTTAACCTCAAATTTCCAACACTTTTTTATCACCACTCACTTTTAGATGGTGTCAACTTGAACCCTGTATATATTCTTCTCAAAATAAGAGTAGGGAGGATTATTAATTTCTTTTGGTAAAAACAAGTCTGACAATGGAGACCTTCCTGGTGCACTCTTGAGCAAATCAATGAACAACAGGATGACAGTGCTATGCAGTGCTACTGGTAAAAAAGAAAAATAGTATTCCCCTTTTCATTTGTAATAAAAATGCTTCCAATCTGTTACTTTTGTAAAATAAAGTAAATATTATCAGTACAAGAAAAGACAGATGATAACAAGGACAAAAAATCCAAGAAATATGAAAATTTTAATATTGTACTCAACACCTATAAAAGCATTTGATAAAATTATCATGATACTTTCTAAACACATAATATTAATTTTTATCTTCATTTTGTTGGGAGCTAGAAACCAGTGTGTCTTTAGGTCACATTCTAGAGGCATTGTCCTTTATTTCTGAAAATCTGCTAGAAAACACTTTGTTCATGTTCCATCATCACAATTCTACACATCCACTTTCCCCAGATAGTTTCACTACTGCAAATAAAGTGCTTTTCGACACTCTTACAAATGGTCACACCCTTTTTCTTTTGAGTGAAACCTTATATCATTTTTTCTTCTTTTCAAAGTCCATTTTTCTACTCTTCTATCCCCATCATCAAAACAATAATGACAGCCAAATAACTACAGTCACTTTTTTCATCCTTAAAAAAAAATAAAATGACTCCATGCTTCCTCTCTAGTTATTTCTCTTACAGTAAAGCTCTTTGTAGTAGAACTTATTTAAAAATACTATGTTATGGGGGAGAGAGAGGCAGTTTAGTGCTTATGGTGTTTGGCTCGCATCTGGTCATCGGGGGTTCAACCCCCAGCACTCCATATGGTCTCCTGAGACCACCTGAAGTAATACCTGAGCATAAACACACAGGAGTAATGTCCTGAGTGCTGCCAGGTGTGCTCACCCAAAACAAGCAAAACAAAAAAATACTATGCTGTCCTAGGCATGGCAGATTCTGTAAACTATCTAAAGTGTTCCTGTTGAATTGAACTTGAGACGGTGATCCCAGTACCATACCTTCATTGTGAAAGAATGGGTTGTTATGGTCAAGTCAGCAAGTTCTCCTAAAGATGTCTCCGCCCAATTGCTGCATCCAATTCCCACCCTTCAAGCAAAGCCCAGGGCATTAGCTGAGCACTTGAGACTGCTTTTACTATGTCATTAATATAGAATCAAACAGAGCTGGACCTAGCACCAGTTTGTTGTCATCTAACCACTCATCTCCTGAACAACCCAGTTAGTTGCTGTTTTCTAGAAAGCTTTCTCAGCAAGTTTTGTCTAAGTCTGAGTAATTTCAATTAATGTTCCAAGTGTGATTTTATTTGACAATGTCAAGTTCTTGATAAAAATCCAGATCTCTTCCGGTTATCATTTTCTCCTCTCCTTCATAATTCTTGCATTAAATAATCATTTGTCTGACTTGACTTGTCTTGCATAGTCTTGATCTTCATTGCCACCCCAAACTGTTATATTCACACGTGCAGGATTTTCTTCCTTGAAATCTAATTTGACTAAAGTTGTGTGATCTTGTGAAATTTTATAAAACTATCATTTCTTGCCTAGGCGCTTCCCTTTCTTTCTTATCTAAATGCCACCATTTTTTTTCTGAGGATGCCCTCTTTTGTTTGCATCATCCTTTCAATAACTTTAATGAAAGTTATACTACCCTTTTTCACATTATCTATTTGGCAAAGTAATTATATGCTTCACTACCTTCTCTTCACCACCAAGAAGTTTTCACTTTCATCAAACTTCTCTTCCATTCGAGCCTACTGTGACCTGGCTTTATGAGCAGAGATGTCTGATTTTCACACACCAATCGTTCAAATATTGATATTGATGGATCTGAGGCTATAGAAAGAGTGTGAAAAGTCATTGTAATTATCTTGACAATTTCTCTCAGAAGATCTGGCAGCAGATGCACAAAAAGACACTGGTGAATGCTCTCTCTGATGAGGTATAAAGGGTAAAGAATACCAATCATTCTGCTCAAAGAGGAATTTGGCCTTTCTAAGCATATTACATAAAGTTGAGGTCATTGATAAGTCTGAGATAATAAGAAATAAGATTTGTTCATTGGCTAGGGTGAAGTAGTAAAGTGATGAATTTATCTTGGTTTTCCTGGTACTGACTCAGTAACTCAGGTTGTTGATGGATGGCAAGCAAGGGAATCTGTAGAATGGGGAGAAGTCATCATTGAGAGTGCTGCCATTCCCTTGTGGAGAAAGAGTCTGGGGAGGTCAGGACTCAAAAGTCTGCCTGAGGTCTTACTTAGCATGGGCGTACATGTCCTGAATTCTTTCCAGGTTTCCTTGGCTCATTGTGAATTCTTACAGAAAAGAATTCTGAAGACAATGAAGCAAATACCTTCATTGAGAGAACAGGAGAGAGGAGATAAAGAGAAGAGAGAGAGAGCCATAAAGTAAAATAATAAATTATACAGCCAGGTTGGGATCTTGGCGGCCCCAGAAATGGAATGTACAGTAAAGTAAGAGAAAGATATTGTACTCTTAAAATAAAGGGTGTGGGTGATCTCAAGATATAGTGCACTCCATTTTCTTTTACAAAGATGAAATTTGCATATAGGTGGACCAACATGGAAAGTATGTTAAGTGAAATGAATCAGAAAGAGAGGGACAGACATAGAAAGATTGCGCTGATTTGTGGAATATTAAGTAAAAGAATGGGAGACTAACACCCAAGAATAATACAAATAAGTGCCAGGAGGATTATTCCACAGCTTAGGAACCAGCCTTGCATGCTGAGGGAAAAGGCAGCTCAGATAGAGAAGGGACCAACAAGTAAAGGGTATTAGGAGGGCCCACTTGGTTTGGGAGATGCAGGCTGAAAGGTTTTTTTTTTTTCTTTTTGGGTCACACCTGGTGATGCACAGGGGTTACTCCTAGCTCATGCACTCAGGAATTACTCCTGGCAGTACTCAGGGGACCATATGGGATACTGGGAATTGAACCCAGGTTAGCTGCCTGCTAGGGCTGAAAGTAGATTATAGACCTAACATGGTGGCCACTTAATACCTTTATTGCAAACCACAACACCCAATTGGAGAGAGAGAGAGCGAGAGCAAAAGGGAATGCCCTGCCACAGAGGCGAGGTGGGGTGAACGGGACAGGGTGAGGGTGGTGGGAGAGGTGCTAAGACCATTGGTGGTGGGAAATGGGCACTGGTGGAGTGATAGGTACTTGACCATTGTATGACTGAAATGCAAGCACAAAAGTTTGTAAGTCTGTAACTGTACTTCGCGGTGATTCACTAATAATTTTTTTTTTAAGTCGATTTTATAGCTTGCTTTTCTTTTTCCAAGCTCCTGGTGGTTATAATGCAGATCAGAGTTTGTTGCTAGGTGTTGTCATGGATCAAGGACTTTGAATTCAGGTGATCTTCAATCAAATTTCCTTTGTCTGGGAATCCTTTCTATAGGGTTTTAGGGCTGGTGACAGAGTAATTTCTTTTTAGATAACATCTTGGTTTTGTTGCCTCCTAAAGCTCATTGCCAAGAGGATCAACCTTGTCAGACTACTTACTTCCCCCTGGAAGTCCAGTTTCCTAGGAAACCACTCACTTCTAGGTAAACCTGGAGAATCGATCATATTGTCACACAGAAGAAACCTCCTATTCCCTGTTAGATAGGGATGACCAGAGACCTTTCCAGGCAGTGTACTCCCAGTAACGTTTCTTTCTGATTCAGCTCAAGCCTACACAAATGTCCTCAGGCTTTGTATATGCATATGTAGAATGTGGATGGTTGTGGGACAATCAGAGAGGTAAGAAGTCTGTTTCTGAATAATTAGAAATATTTTCTTGATTTTCTTACTTAGATTGCATTGTGTGCTCACTCCTTTGTGAATGCTCAAAGAGACACTCTGTTCTGTAATAAAGGTGTATGATTAAAAAATAATAGAACACCTTTAATGTGAATAACACTAGCATCTGTTCTCACCGTCATTACTCTAGGGTTCTGACCACTTCAAATCTGCATCAGGTGTTTAATAGGCAATATTTGTACTGCAAAGCTCTATATCCATTTATTTATCCATGTTTGTGATCGAAGTCACTAGATTCCCTTGACCTTCATCTAGTAGGAATGTAATAGGGGCTATTACATTCCCGTATATTTCCAATTCAGGAAGTACTACACTACTGAGTAAACTTTTACTTTTCTCTTCACCATTTAGTAGTTCTTTCCCCAAAAGAGGGGTAGCAAATATTCTAGCTGTCTAGAAGTTAAAATTTAATAACTGTATCTTAAACTGCAGTTACCTTTGAGCTTTAAAGTAGTTGGTCTCTATCTCATTTTTTTTCTTTTCAATGCATTTCCAATGAATCTTTAAGAAGTATCTTCATGCTTCTATCAGGCTGTAAGTTCCACTGATTGCAAGTAGAGAAACAAATGTAAAGTCTGAACCTACACTTCAGAGAAATGTTCCCTTTAGCTAGATACTAGACTTGATATGGTATGGTAATTGTAGTTTTAAGACCAACTTAGCTATTTCAGTCCAAGTTTTATAGAAATCCACATAATGGGATTATTGGATATAGGCAGCCATTAGGAGATTTGATCCTAGAACAGGAGTGAGGAATAACTATTACTAGTAAGGAGAAAAATTGAGATACTTAAAAGTAGGATTTTCTCATGTTATCTTTTTATTTATATAACATGGGTCAAAAACTCCATCATGATCCAAACTCCCATGTATGTTCTGTCTTTTTCTAGCCTAAGTTTCATATTTGTGTAGAAAACAAAAATGTATTTTAAAGAAGAGGATACTTAGAAAAGTATGAAATGAGCATTTGGATTTAACACCTGGTTATTCTACTAGTCATTTGTGGGGTTTTTGTCCCATATGGGTCTTATTTAAGAAATGGCACTTTATTTATGAGAAATGCCTATAAAACAAAATGGCTTATGGGAAATAAGTAGTGATGGTAGATGGCCTGTCAATTGTAGGCATTATTTGAAGTGAGAGCACGCAGGTAGGGTGTTTGCCTTGCACTCGGTCGACCCAGGTTCAATTCCTCCGCCCTTCTTGAACAGCAGGCTAGCTACTAAGAGTATCCCACCTGCATGGCAGAGCCTGGCAAGCTACCTGTGGTGTATTTGATATACCAAAAACAGTAACAACAAGTCTCACAATGGAGATGTTACTGGTGCTCACTCGAGCAAATCATTGAACAACGGGATGACAGTGCTACAGTGCATTACTTTATCACTTAACCCTTTGCATTGGAAGTGCTCCTCCCACACACTCACAAAGTTTGGTATTACTGAAAATGTGCCTCTCAGGCACAGTGTGGTTGAAGCATGTTTTATGCAAATTGTGTAGATACAGAAAGTAAGAAAAGCAAGCCTAAATGTCACGAGGCTGGGGGCAAACTGTTGATCCCTAATTCCCTGATACCCCATCTTCTGTTAATGAAGAGTTTAAATGGAAAGCTTTACAGCATCAGTCCATTGCTCTAAGGAAGAAAGGAAAACTGCCTTACTTGGGGCCTGAGAGACAGTACAGGGGTTAAGGGCTGTATACAGCATTCCGTGGTTCCATACAAGGCCAGCACCACATAAGGCGCCCTGAGCACCACTGGGAGCTTCCAAGCGCTGAGCCAGAAGTAGACCCCACACCCAACCCCGGCACAGTCATCTGTGCCCCATCCTTCCCCAAGGAAAAACTGCTTTGTTTCTTTGGCTGGAAATACTAGAAGACAAACTATTTAATGTTATAAAATTTTCCATCACATCCAGCTAATTGCTTTAAAAAGTATACAATTTTCATTTATAACATGTCTATATTAAAATAATATGTGTAAAAGTACAAATAACTTATAATTACAATATCCGTTTATAATATATTTTATTATATTCTATTGGATTGGAGCGGTAGCACAGTGGGTAGAGCGTTTGCCTTGCATGTGGCCGACCTGGGTTCCATTCCTCCTTCCCTCTCGGAAAGCTCGGAAAGCTACCGAGAGTATCCTGCTTACATGGCAGATCCTAGCAAGCCACCTGTGACATATTCTATATGTCAAAACACAAGCAAACAAACAAAAAAAAACAGTAGCAAGTCTCACAGTGGAGACGCTATTGGTGTCCTCTTGAGCAAATCGATGAACAACGGGATGACAGTGCTACAGTGCTACAAACATTTTATTAATAAAACAACATTAAATGTTGACATTTAAAATATTTACATTCAAATATATATTAGTAAGTACTTAGCCATAAAAAGAAATAAAGTCTAAGTGGCTATAAACTTTAGCCAAGAAATATTTTTATGCATAATGTGAATATAATGCATATATAATATATGAATATATGTATACAAATACATACTTACATATACTTATGTATGTATATAATTGGTGAGACATTTCTGGGCCACACTAGTGATACTTAGAGTTTACCTGCTTCTGAGCTCAGGGATCACACCCAATAGTGCTCCGGGTACCATATGCAATGCCAAGGATAGAAACAGGGCTTTAACTTTAAGGATAGAAACATTCAAGGCTTTAACTTATGTATTACTTCTCTGTCCCCAGAGATGGCTTGTTTACTAGAGCTTTTTTAAAAGGTTTTGAACAATCCTAAAAATTTGGTATTATATCTATCTAAATGTCCCTCTTACTCCAACCCTTTTGCAATCTGGGTTATGTTGTATGTATTTCCATATGAAAATAAGTTTATTATTTTACACTTTTTTCTTTTCCAGCATATCCTATCACTGTAATCATAGAATACATAGCCTTGTCAAAGTGATATATTTCTCACAAAAATATGTACATAAGAAGGACAGAGAGCTAGGTAAGTGGGTAGGGTATTTTCCTGTTGGCAACTGACCTAGGTTCGATCCCTTGTAACCTCTATAGTTCCCTGAGCCAGCAGGAGTGATCTCTGAGTTCTGCTGGGTGTGGTCTTCCCCAAGCCAAAAAAGTACATACATGAGAGTCATCTCTACCTTTTCATCATGTTACTTCTTACTTAAAGATTATTAATGATATTTTATTGTATGGTTATACCAGAATTTGTTTATCCACTCTCATATTGAAATACATCTTGGTTACTTTCAGCATATGGTCATTTATATATAATGCTTGTAGGTTTTGCAGTGAATAGCTCTTAGCAGAACAATTTTGTAATAGTATGGTAAAACTGTTTAATTTTATAAGAAACCATAAAGTATTGCTCAAAATGAATGCTTTATCTTGCATTCACAGCAGTAATAAATGAGGATTTCTCGTTTCTTTGCATTCTGGTCACTTGCCTTTACAGTTAGCATTGTAAATTATTTATATTTTAGTCAGGCAAGTAGGTATGTAGTAAAACTCTTATCAAATAAAATATTCATATAATTTTAGTTATCTAAAGATCATTTGTCCTATCATCATCATCATCATCATCATCATCATCATCCTGTTGATTGTCGAATTTCTCAAGCTGTCTCAGTAACGTCTCCATTCGTCCAAGCCCTGAGAATTTAGAAGCCTCTCTACTCATCCTTCCAATGATGCCATACTGGAGGCTCTTTCAGGGTCAGAGGAATGAGACCCAGCTTGTTACTGGTTTTGGCATATTAATACACTATGGGGACCTTGACAGGCTCTCCCATGTGGGCAGGAAACTCCCAGTAATTTTCCAGGTTCTCCCAGAGGGAGAAGTAGGCTATAAGATATGCTACTTCTGGGAGCTTGCTTTTAAGTCTCTGGATGCTGGCTGTTGACAGGATTACACGGTGCCAGGGGCAGTCCCTGGGTGTGACTGCCTAGATACTGGAAAATGGGAAATCTGGTCAGAGGAGGCCAAGTCCTGATCCGAGCAGCCTTGGAGGTCTTAGCCCCGGGTCCCACACACCTGGGTTCCTCTGCTGGTTCCTTCATGCATGAGGCCCATCCGAAAATGTGGAGAGGGGCCTTGAACATGGCTGTGGCTAGGCTCTGGAGGTCTTCGGCCGTCAGGGAGCTCTGCTTGGGGCGGGGAGGGAAGCTGGAGCCCATCCCCTCCGAGGTGGCCCCGGGAAGACAGCCAAGTGCTCGGGCAAGAGAGTCTCCGCATTTGTCCTGTAAATTATCAAAAATAAATAATTAGAAGTTTTATGTCCATGTGTGCAGTCATAGATATACTATTTATTTAAAGACATTCAGAATTGTTACAGTTCCCCCAACAAGCTAGAAAAGTCCAACTCTTCTCTCCTAAATTCACCAAGATTAAATGTTAATTTAAAATTTAGATTGGACCGAACTGATACATACTTTATTTTTATTTATTTATTTATTTATTTATTTTGCTTTTTGGGTCACACCCAGCGAAGCTCAGGGGTTACTCCTGGCTTTGCACTCAGGAATTACTCCTGGCGGTGCTTGGGGGACCATATGGGATGCCAGAGATCGAACCCAGGTCTGCCGCGTGCAAGGCAAGCACCATACCCGCTGTGCTATCGCTCCGGCCCCAATTTTTATTTATTTTTAAAAATTTATTTATTTTATTAAATCACCATGTGGAAAGTTACAACGTTTTCAGGCTTATGTCTCAGTTATACAATGCTCAAACACCCGTCCCTTCACCAGTGCCCATATTCTACCACCAAAAACCCCAGTATAACTCCCACCCCCCCAACCCCCACCCCGCCTGAGTAGCTGATAAATTTCACTTCATTTTCTCTTTACCTTGATTACATTTCATATTTCAACACAAAATTCACTATTGTTATTGGAGTTTCCCCCCCAAAAAACAGGCCTGCTGACAAGGAAGCATTTGAGAATTAGTTTTCCATTGCTGAGAATGAAGAGATATGAAGTTGAGTGGCTGCTATTGTGGCCGCATGGTTTAGGATTTCTGTATTTTAGTGTTTTAATAATTAAGCCCAGGGAGATTTATGTTAGAAATTGCATCATTTCCTTTCCTGGGTCAGCATGGGACTATGGCTTAGTTCACAGTCTAAAGACATTGCTGGAAGCAGTTGCTGGTACCAAAAGTAGTCTAGCTGGCCTCTGGATCGTGGTCGAAAACTGATACATACTTTAATGAAGTATGCCTGTTAGAAGAAAACAGTTCATGGTACTGTCACAAATAGGGAACGGTATCTTCTTTAAATGTTTAATGGCTACTCTTTCCAAACTTTTTTCTGCCAAAGCAATAAGGGTAAAGATGTGACTAAATTTTATGATTTTTTAAAAGAGATACTGGAAATACAAATTTTATATGAAATCTGATTTTAAATGCAGGCATCTAATTAGAAATATGAATTTTATATAAAAACTTCTTGTTCTTAAATCTAGACATCTAATTAAAATCTTCTTAAAATAATATTCAGGGCAAGCAATATACAGACTCAAGTCTCTTAGCTATGCCCTCTAAATAAAACTTTGTAAATAAAGAGTTTTTTACTCTAGATGGAATTTTAAAAGCCTTTTTTTAACCTGAAAAGTTTCATCTTCTAAATTATGTTATAAAAAGTCGTCCTAAAAATGTGTTGGACAGATGCAACCTATGTAAGTTAGAAAAACATTTTATTGGTACATACAATCAAGTGTGAAACTTTGACTAGAATTTTGACAAAAGGGATAGAAAAAATAAGACAATTTTAAAAATGTTTAAGAAGCATATTTAACTTTAGCGTATTTGGTGATGGATACCATAGGTGAGAATAGGCAAATGTTTCTTAACTAGGATAATCAGTGTGGTATTAAGTGAGATAGAGAAAACTAGAGGGTAATTGGAGCCATTTTTGTTGAGACTAATAGAACAGGATATGTGTTATTTTCTCCATCTTATAAGTAAGAACTCTGAGGTTGAGATTTTAGGTTGCATTGTTCCCAAATCCTATGTAATACAATGCAGAGCTAGAAATCAGACCCAGGGCTTCTGGCTTCTAATAAAGGATTACTTCCACTTCATGATCCCTGATGTGTGTTGATTGTTCTTGACCTGGAGCATATGTCAGAGGAAATACCTGGATGATTTATTTATTTATTTTTATTTATTTATTTTTTTAGGCACAGGATTTCACAGAAAGATTGGTGCCCCATTGACCATCCTAATGTATTTTGATCGCCATGAACCTGAAAAAGGAAAGAAGGTTCACAAGTACTTAACCACAGCCAAGGTTACAGAATAAAAAATGTTGGTTGAGTGAAGAATTACAGTTTTACAAACTTACTATTATGTTGCGAAAAAAAAATAGTGAAGAAGGGGCAAAGAAAACAATGCCTAAGATCTTAAACTACTAGTGTAAGACAACTGCAAGTTCTGTTTTGATTTATTTGTGTTTTAATTAATGTCTAAGAAGTTTGAGAGATTAAAACTGGGTGACTTCTGAGCTTTCTGACTTCCACATCTTAAAACTATCAGAGAATTGTTCCTATTCCAGAGTCTGGGAAGCAAAGATGTGTTATTTAAGAGATTTCGACAGCTGCTAAACGGGAGGAAATGAATAGAAACCAAGCCCTAATCCAAGTGATATCTTCTCAGATTATGAGTTTTAGAGGAACTTGTTACTAATTCAAATCTTTAAAATGAGCACACTAGATTTTGGAGATAGTTTCTCTGAACCCCAGATGGGTAGAAAGTCTTGAATATCACATAGTAAAAAAGTCGAGCATACAGGTTGATTTAAATGTTCAAAGGAAATACTCAGAAAAACAAAAAAAAACAAAAAGCTAAGAACAGTTAATAGAGAAAGTGGATACTCTTTGCTCATTAAAACAATGTATCTGGCAATTTGAAGCCTTAAAACCATGGAATGGTTGGTTGGTGTTCAGAAATTAGAGACAGTTACGTCATAAAATTTAGGCAATTAAAAACAGGCATTCCTTTCATTTCCCTTTTTATTTTATTTTCCTTTTCTTTTTCTTCTTTTTTTGCCATACCTGACAATGCTCTGGGTTCATTCTAGCCTCTGTACTATGGAATAACTTCCGGGCATGGGGGACCTTATAGCTCAAATCCAGGTTAGCTGCATGCAAGGCAAGCACATAACCCACTGTACTATCACTCCCACCCCAAAAGAGAGCTATTTCTGCAACCCATCAAATAAGCAAGAGGAGAGGAAAGAGGTAGAGACAGCTGGTACTAAAATGATACAAATGGTTGAGAAGTATTTAAAGAGGATAAATGTTCAATAATTCAAATCGTTATTATCATGACTATATTAAACCAATTTCCTCACTGTAGCAGTTCTTCAATTGTCAGTAAAATCTTTTACTCGACTCTTTTAGTTTGTTTGAATTTTCTTAACAAAATTCTGCAAATTTAGTGGCTAAATTTTGTTTTTATAGAGTTGTTTCTATATATATATATTTTGTTTTTAAATTTTGCTTTTATAAAGTTGTTCCTATATATATTTTTTGTTTTTAAATTTTGCTTTTATAAAGTTGTTCACAATAATTTGTTACATTTAATATTCCAACACAAATTCCACCACCTTTACACCTACCCACCACCATATTTTGAATGTTTCCACCCTGACCCCCAAACCCTGTCCCTAAAGCAGGATCTAAATAATTTATTTTGTATTTCTTGTTAGGAATAATCCACTAAAATCATCCAAAAAAGTTTCCTTAGAAGAAAGTGTGTGAACATTGTTGTATTTCACCTTAGAGCCAGTGCGCCTTCGTGTAAGAGATTATTAACATGTTGTTAAAGGTTGAGCCTTATGTGCATATATATAAAGGAAAATATATATGGATATATATTTTTTCCTTCCCCAGATTGGTTGCTGCCTACATTTTACCCCATTAAATGTGGTGTGCTATTCTTGGTGCATTAGTGGTGTAGAGTATTAGATGTCATGGAGATACTAATGCATCTGCACGGTCCAGGAATTCAAAAATCTTAAATACAATTATACAGCTGAGGTTAATTAAAAATTTTTTAACTGAATGGTGACTTTGGGGTCTGGAGGCATCTTTGTGTCATATCATTCTGTGTTATTCTCTTCTGAGAGATTTATTTATGAGTCTCTGGATCATGGCCATTGATGAGCCTATATGGTGCCAGAGGCAGTTCTCTTGTGTGACTTCCAGGCTATCAGAAGTACAGAAAAAATGGAGGAGGTCGCTCATTTCCAGGTCTGTGAGAGCCTGGAAATTTCAGTCACAAGTCCTGCATACCTGGGTTTTTCGGCAAAGTCACTCATGGATGAGGCTTATCCAAGCCTGTGTAGATCAGCTGTAAGCATGATGGTCATTGAGTTCTGGAGGTTTTCAGCTGCCAGGACTCTGTTGAGGTGGGGAGAAGATCTCACTCACCACCCCCCTCCCCAACCAGGTTGCCCCGAATGAGACAACCAGGCACGGGGCCTGGAGGCATCTCTGCAGCATATTGTTCTGTGTTGCTCTCTTCCAGGTGATTTATATGTGAGTCTGATGTAAGTATTTTGACTCACAATTCTGAAGTCTGAAATCAAGGGTTTTGAGAGCTGGCTTGCCTCAGAGATCCTTAGAACGATATTCTTCCTGGTCTCTATGTATGGCATCCCCAGGCATTTCTTCATCAGTAGAAAGCACCCTCTCTGTACCTTTACATAGTAGGACCCCTGTGGCTTCATTTGTATGTGCAAATTTCTACTATTCTGAAGGACTTGCCACCTTCATAATGATCTCAATCTGAACATTTGCAATGACCTTCTTTTATTTTGTTTTTTGTTTTTTTTTTTTAAATATTATTGAATCACTGTGAGAATAGCTACAAAACTTTCAGGTTTAAGTCTCAGTCATACAATGATCAAACACCCACCCCTTCATCAGTGCACATGTTCCACCACCAAGAACCTCAGTATACCCCCCCACCCCAACCCCCACTCTGCCTGTGTGGCAGATGACTTTCACTTTTTTCTCTCTTTACTTTGATTACATTCAATGTCTCAACAGAAAACCCACTATTATTATTTGGAATTTTCCCCTAACAATCAAACCTGCTGAAAAGGCATTATTTGATAATTTGTTTTCTATTGTTGATAATGAAGAGCATATGCTTTTGGATTTCTGGTATTTTAGTAATTAAGTACAAAGTGATTTCTACCAGAAACTGCTGGGTTCCGAAATTGGTTCCTGTGCCTCTGGGGTCATGGCCATTCAGGAGCGGAGGTGCAGCGCTGGAACCGCTCCCCCATCCCAAGATTTCCCACGCACCTCGTCACTGCAAACTCATACTTCTATCTAATGGGCTCTGGAAGATGGCATTCACCATGCCGCCACTGCTGAAAGGGGAGACCGAGTACAATTACCTTATTTTCAAATAAGTTAACAATAATAGGAACTCTGGGTTAAGATCTAAATACATTTTGGGGGTCATTGGGAGCATGGCATGATTAAACCTATATAACAAAAACCTGTTTGTATCATCTTTGTCTGTGTGTGTGTATATCCATCAACTAATTCAATTCTTTTGCTTACTTATTTGTTACTGGAGTAAGGAAAGGAATACAGTGGTCAGCATATTAAAGAATAAGGATGATAATGAGAGTGTAATGGTATGTTGAAAAATAAATAAGAATAAGCAGCCAAATTCAATCTAAATTATGGAAAATATAACTCAGATCAAGACATGAGTCATGAGACAAATGTTCTACCCCTTTCCTCCAAGATTATTACTCAAATAATTATTGGGTTTGAGCCTATTTCATGAGATAAAGCTCATCAAATAACACTTGGGTTACAATTTTCTCAGTGTGAGCTTTCATTTTTACATAATGCCCAACTTATTTCACACAAAAGTCTTTCATGTGAATGGAACCAATTCTTTCAATGACTGCCAAAGAGCTCCATGATAGAGGAAGGCACATTAATCCACCTGAGCTGTACTTGTCCTTGGAAAGTAACTCCAAAGTCAGAGCAATTCATACAATAACTGAACTTTTTCCTAAAGAATGAGTCCCTCTCTCTCTACCAGGCAGAACAATAAGTTACATATAGTATCTTGTACATATATTTATTCAAGCAATTATATTAAAAATAGGCAATAGTCATGAATGAATCTTAGGCACAAGACTATATATAGCCATACTTAATTGTCTGTTAGAAGACTTAGGAGATTCATGACAAATACACTTTCTACTGATCAAACCACTGAGCAAGAATGTTCAAGTGATTGGGCTCACACTAGGAGGCCTGTCATTAGTAAACATAATTTAGAAGAAACCATACACAATGTGAAAGATCTTCTCAGGCACTTGAGAGAAGATTACAAATTATGAATGCACAACTATGCTATGAGATACAATAATGATGCAAGATCTATAAGGCAAGAAAATAAAGCTGAGTGTTGGGAAATCTATGAGTATTTACCATAGAGATGATCTTCATTCAACCTGCAAATTTTAAATATCTCTCATAAGTATTTTTCTGCTGATGACATTGTTTTAAGATAATAATATGAAATTCTATGGGAAATATAAATATTCTAAGTGAGCAGGTTTTGTAATAGTATGGATAGAATGCCAATTTAAAAAAAACCTAAAACCATTGGAAGCCTGGCACAGGTGTTGGGGGGATGCATAAGGCAGTTAAAATAGAGAAGGAACCAGTATGACAAAATAATTAGAAATTATCACTCTGGACAAGAACTGAGTGCTGAAAGTAGGTAAAAAGATATAGATGATAACCTTTTAGTGTCGTATTACAAGCCCAAAAGGAAAGAGAAAGAGAGAAAGGACGGTGGGGAGAGAGAGAGAGAGAGAGAGAGAGAGAGAGAGAGAGAGAGAGAGAGAGAGAGAGAGAGAGAGAGAGAGAGAGAGAGAGAGAGAGAGAGAGCAAATACTCCTGTCATAGAGGCAGGCATGGGGGAAGAGAAACTGGGGACACTGGTGCTAGGAAATGTACACTGGTGAAGGGATGGGTATTCAAACATTATATGACTAATACCAAATCATTAAGAACTTTCTAACTGTATATCTCACTGTGATTTAACAAAAAAAATTTTTTTAAATAAAAAAAGAAAAGAAAACTGAAAACAAATGCATTTAAGTGTCGGAAATGTGTTTTCAAACTTTAGATACTTATTTAAGGGGTGACTGAAGAGAGTGCATATCATTACCTAGAGAATAATTTTGCAAGAATTCTGTTCTTGTCAGATTCTTCATAAGTTCTTGTTCTTGATAAGTCTAACTGGGAAATTTCTTCAATGCCCTTATTAGAGAGGTTAATTTTAGAAAAAGTGGGGAAAGAAGTAACAATGTCTACTCTCAGGGAATAGTCTAACAAAACATCAACACTGGAATCGCCAGCCTAGATTAAGAAAGACACTAATATGAGTATATTTTTACCATTTAAGCTTGGATTTCTGACAGTCAAGGACCAGGAGTTTAGAAGCAAATATTCTCACCTCCTCTAACTTTGGAGGAGTTGGTAGAACATAATATGCAACCAAACTCAAAACTAAAATGTTCTGTGTTTGGGTCTGTGGAACATTTGCTGATAATATCTCAGGACATTATTAGAAAATTATCAGGGATGAACCCAGACATAGACCAAAGTATTGATTCAGTTCAAATAAGGATTATATGTGGGCAAGATTCTAGAGCTTTGATGAGCAGAAATAAACATTGCTGAGACTAGAAGGGATAATTCTTAGTATTTCTTAGGAAGCTCTGCTTTGGTGAAAATAACCTAGTTTGAATCAAATGGCAGTTGAATCTATGGAAAAATAGGAAAACTAGCTGGAAAAATGAGTAATTTATTTTCAGGGTAGTGATTTAGATCTGTTACTGGAGATTTCTATACTTTTCCTGGAGATAAAGACAAAAAATATGAATTATAAAAGTTAACTTCTGTAGTAATGCTTCTTAGTGTTTGAAGGTAAAACTTCCAGGAATGAGTCCTGACTCAAAGGGAAATATTGAAAGATAAAATCTGGCGGCATGTGATCCACTGTACAGGGCAATTGAAAGGTTTTGAACTGTCATTGGCTTGGAAAAGACCCAATGTGGAAATGCTTACTTAGAGTGAAAAAAAGAAATAAATGTTTGCAGCACACAGTAAGAAAACAGGGAAGAATTGTTTCACTTGCTTGAAGAAAATGAAAAAGTCAATATTTGAATGAGTAGCAAAATTTTCCATAATTCTAAACTGTATTTCACGTGGGAATATATTTTAAAAGTGGATTTATTCAGAGCTATATACATGTACAGAGGAAATTCAAACTCCTTAGAGATGTTGAAAAGATGTGGGGTACCCATCATATGGAGAAGGATGTTTGAGAGTTAATTTCATTAAAATAGAAGAAACACAAAACGGGTCTGTGTTATCTGAATTGTATCAGTGTGCAGTGTCCACTTTTTCCCTGATTTGCCTTCTAACCAGCCTGAAGGGAGAAAGGTGGCAAGACAGGGAAGTAAGAAGGACCAAGAACACTCACATGTATCACTAATAGGACCTCAAGAATTCATTTCAGGAAGTGGGACCCCCCCCTCTCCTCTCTAGGAGAAACTATGTAGAACTGTGGGAAGAACTCAGGTGTTAAGCTACATTGTGAATAAGATGGGTTGGAATCTTAACTCTGACACATAAGATATGGGACCTACACTAGCATATCTGAATCTCTCTTTCCTCTGATGTAAAAATATTCAGAAGATTTTTGCCAAAATTGATATAAATAAGTAATAAAATTCCTGGATGATACTCAATTGTTACTATTTTCCTAATTTCACTGTTCTTAAGGGTATTTTACACAAAATAAAAATTACAATCATACACTAATGGTGAACTGCAACTTTGAGCTAGGCACATTTATTTACCCTTGAGTATGGACTTGCTTGGGCTGGATAGCACAGCGGGTAGAGTGTCTGCCTTGCACGTGGGGACCGAGGCTTGATTCCTCTGTCCCTTTCGGAGAGCCCGGCAAACTATCAAGAGTATCCCTCCCACATGGCAGAGCCTGGCAAACTCTCCATGGCATATTCGATATGCCAAAAACAGTAACAAGTCTCACAATGGGGACGTTACTGGTGCCCGCTCGAGCAAATCGATGTCAAAGGGACGACAGTGCTATAGTGCTATGGACTTGCTTTAACTTGCCTGTTGAAGTCTCGTTTGACCATTACTACGCATAAAAGTCCTGCTGTCTTTCTTAGGATAATTAAGTGTAGTGGTTGAAAGTGTAGACTCTAGGTTAACCTATTGGGATTTGATTTCTAGATTTCCTGGGTTACAACATGAGGGTATTTTAACTTCTCTTTGTTTCATTTTCTGTATTAGTGAAATAGTCATTTATAATCCTGAATACTCTGTGGGGAAGAAAACAAGTGGGCACATGCATGTGCATATACTTACATCCCAATAACAAAAATTCATCTGACTTAACAGCAGGGGAAGGAAAGAGGTGCATCTCTGACACTGCTTAAAAAAACTGGGCTGAAATAAAACTACCCCCCACCCTTACAGATTTGTGTGTAGGATTATGAGAACTGCTCAGGGTCTTACTGTGGCCAAACCGCTATGCTCATGTTATTTATATAATAAGAATAACTCATGGTCAGGTATAGCCTCTGTGTCTCCATCAGTTTCCAGAAAGGGCGTGCTCATAAATGATCATTCATCCATCCATTCAAATATTTCTGGAAAACAGATCTTCCCAGATGCCAAGAATATAACTGATGAGCTTGAAAAATGATATTGGAGAATATCAGGGGGAAAGTTAGAGATGATCACAACTGGCTGAGATCCGACTTCATCTGATGATAGTAAGGAGAGTGGGGCTGATCAGAAGAAAGGCGGAATCTTGCACTCAGCATAAGCAGATTCTGCGGAGTTGAATTTCTGCTCAACTTGGGGGTCACAGTGGGTCATTGATAATGTTTCCTGAAGTTTTCCTTCTTCTCACACAGACCACTTTGTCTTCTGTTTTATTAAAGATAAGACATAAGCCGAAAGGGGAAGTGAGGTTTAAGTACAGCTCAAAATAGAAAGTAAGATCTATACTTGGCTGAAGGCCACTCTCCTGCGCTTCCTCTGGGCAGCTCTCTCATTGGCTGGACTCCCTGCACGCCTGGAAGCCTCAAGGTTACTGCTGTGAGTTTAACACTTGTTTACTCTCTGAATTTGGAATCAAGGAATCAAATGTGTGCTCTTCTTTCATTGCACCGTCTGACACTTTGGTGCCCTCTAAGTTAAAAGTTTTTATATCCTTCTCATATAAAACTACTTTGGAATTTAAATTTGCTTGTAAATAACACCTTGTAATTTTATACCTCTATATAGTTTTGCTGATTTTCTGATAAATGAAGGTGGTTTCCCATTCACATATTTAGCTATAGAATAGCACTGTAAAGCAGGTAAATGGAATTTGTAGCTATTCCCAAGTTACACTGCCTTATTTAAGCACTGCATTGTGTAGAGCAGCCTTTCCGAAGTGGGTAATATCATCCCTTCCCTGCCCACCCTGTCTCCACAGGGCTGTGCTGTAATTATCCAGGGAAGACAGATAGCCCTGAGTGCAATAGCCCTGGTATTGTCTGTCTGTCTGTTCAAAAGGTAGGGTTCAGGAGGAGCATTGCTATGTAATTTTATTTTTCTCTGAAAAAGGTGTAGACCAAATAGTTTGGTAATTTATGGTACAGAAAAACATTCTTGTACTGTGTCAAATGGTGATATAGTCAGTCAGATGGGAAGGATAAATAAATGGTGATATCATGACCAGAGGCTGTTTTCCAAGATTTATACCCCAATTTTCTTAGTGCCATTCCGAGTGCTTGTTAGAATGTCTGTTATTTCTCAGGAAGCTCTGCTTTGCCCAAAAGAGTCTAGTTGGAATCATATGGCTGTGGAACAATAATTGAACAAGTCTAATAAAAGTGTGATGAGGGTTAATCAGTTTGAGAAAATGTTCCTTCTTGGGATTGGAGAATTAATACTGCAGGGTAGGGTGTTTGCCTTGCACGCAGTTGGCCTGGGTTGGGTATCCGGCATCTCATATGGTCCCAGGAGTAGTTCTTGAATACAGAACTCAGAAGAACCCCTGAATACCACTGGGTGTGGCCCATAAAAGTCATAGAAAAAAACCCCAAACTCCCAAAACAAAAAACCCCAAACAAAATCTCTCAACAAAATGTTCCTTTTTCTTTTCCACTTACGTGCACCTCTTTCAAATCTCCTTTCTGATCATTACAGTACAAAATGGGAAAGCTTCTCTGGCCTTTTCTGTCTAAAGATAACTAATCCTCTTGTATTTCTCAGCTTATTTTGTCTCAGCTCTTCATTATCCCCTCATATTGATTCCTCTATATATAGGGAGAATAAGAAGTGCTATTGATTACCTCTTTTCTCCCTACTCCTTACACAATAACAACCTCAATATGGGCCCACAGACATTTTAACAGACACAACTTAAACATTTTTTCACATAACTCCAGGCTTCCCTTCTAGTTACCACTGTATCTTGTTCTTTCTCATTACTGTTATGCTTTTGCTTCTGACAGCACCATGCCTACTTTCTCAGTGACTTATCTCTTATCTATCTACTATCTAGATGTGATCCTCAATATTCTAGCTCAAGTGGATTTTCTGAGGTCACCATTGAACCCAATGTTAGTTGCTCTATATACTGTGCTATAGAAAGGTCTGGGCAGAGAACTTGTCCCATGTGCTTGATAAATGAAGCTTCTATTATAAGCCATTGAAGGATTGCAGTTCTCAATTAAACTGTCATTATTTATAATGTTTTATAATACAAATTCTATGATTATATTACTCAACTAAATTTAAATACACTTTACATATTAAATAGAACTTTTTCCTGTGTGTTTATGTGTTCAAGTGTGTGTGTGTGTGTGTGTGTGTGTGTGTGTGTACACATGTGCATGTGTGCATACACATGCAAAGCAAAATCTTGGTCTTCTTAAATTGCTTTTTAGTAGCAATATCTGGAGTGTAACCAAGAATCCTGAGCCACATGCAAACAGATACTAAGACAAAAATAGATATGGTAAACTTTTTGGTTAACAAAGCTTAGTTATTTTCCTCAAAATAGAACATACCTAATGTTTATATACTTGTTTCAAAAGACGGAGGTGACTTGTTAGGTTTTTTAAAAGAAATATTTTTATTATTGCAAAAATATTGGGCTGGAGCGATAGCATAGTGGCAGGGCATTTGCTTTGCACGCAGCCGATCCAGGTTTGATTCCTCCACCCCTCTCAGAGAGCCCGGCAAGCTACTGAGAGTATCTCACCCGCATGGCAGAGCCTGGCAAGCTACCGTGGTGTATTTGATATGCCAAAACCAGTAACAACAAGTCTCACAATGGAGACATTACTGGTGCCCGCTGGAGTAAATAGATGAGCAACAGGATTACAGCAATACAGTGACAGTGATTATAAAAATATTATAGTTCCAAACTACTTTTCTGATTGTATGTAGTGTTTATTGACTAAACTGAACACATTGAAGGTGTGAAATGCATTGTTTTGATAGCATGGGAATATTGTAAAGTAATTATCATAAATCAAGGTAGCACTGCACTATTAACATATTTATTACCTTATGTAGTTGCCATTATTTTGTGTGGCAATAACTTCAAATCTCTCAGCAAATAATTGACTATAGTTCCACATGCTATATATTAGATACCTAAACTCACAGAACTTATGTATAACAGAGTTTACACTTTGATAATTTCTAGTTATCCCAAACCTCGAGCATCTGGAAACCTCTATTCTGTTGCTAAGTTGGGCATTTTTTTAGATGTTACAAGCAAGTGAAATCATGCTTATGTTTATATTCCCTTGTGTAAACACTATATGTCCTGCCATGTAAGTTGGCCTCCATGTATCTGATGAATTGATATGATTTGTGGGTAGGAATTTAGGTTGTCTACAGCAAAATGGAAAACTGAATATAAAGAAACACGCTTCACAACAAAGTACTTTGACAGCAATGAAAAGAGACACTGATAATTATAATATTAGGTACATATTTTGACACAAATTAATGGGGCTTTCATAAGTACCAGTTGGGGAAATATTATCACATAATTTAAAATCTTGAGGTCTTAATCATGGACCACACCATACTGAATATACTTAATCATATTCTCAGATAATATAAAGCTAAATAACGTGATTTCTTTGGAATATTTATATCTGAAATATCTTTATTAAAACATATACAAGGAGCTGAATTTCTCTGAGTCTCACAAATTTGAGGTAAAAATAAGGTCAAGGAATAGAAAGTTAAATATCACAAGATTACTGATAAGCCTAACTAATCTCATGCCTTTACCTCACTGAGATATTGCCCTCCCAAGTATTTCTAGAAATTTGGGGAATAAATTATTTATTCTCAAGACAGAAATTCTGCTACTAGTGAGTGTGTGTTTGTTTTGTCTCTCACTGTGTTTTTTCCAGCTGCTTTTGCTGCTGTGTTAAACCTCTTAGTTTCTTTCGGTCTCTAGGATCTTCTAAACTACAGTTGGAAGAGAGTGATAGAATAGTTCTATGCAGGAAGTGTAACAAATATATTCAAGTCATCCAGGTTTGAAAGCTGTTCAATAGAGTGTGGTATGTGTACCTATCTCTACCGTAATGAAGCACACTTAGGTTCAAAAGTTGGATATGTTTTCAGTGAAAAAGTTGAGGCACTTGTCTGGCATGTGGCAGAGGCTGTGACCTAATTCAAATCCTTGCACATCAAACGGCACCTCTAGCACTGCCAAGCATGGTTCTTGAGTACTGCCTGGTGTGGCTCAAAACACAAGACAAAATAAATTCCACATAAATATGGGTTTGTGACTTCTTGGGTCACGCAGCACTCAAAACAATGGACTCTGACTGCAGAGAATGCTACTTTGGGGGTGGTTGAGATCAAAGAAGACACTTTGCTGAAAGAACAAGAGCCCAAAACCGTCATCCCAAATTATCCAGAATAATAGAAAAGCTATTTTCAACAGAAATGGTCAAGGTTTTGACGACAATGCCTGCTGTTTTCTTTTCAAAGTTCACTTCTGGGCAGTTCTTAGCATTGTCCTAGGAAAATTTAAAGCAAATATATAGTACATTAAGGAAACTTTGTCTTGGTTGAATGATAGCCTTGATAGAAAAGAAAAGGGACTTGTTTCAGATATGTAACTCCCACAGTGTCCTAGAAATGAACTAAAAAAAATAGCCATTTTCTTTTCTTACTTTTTTGTTAGTAGCATATATAAGACTCCTCTGCTTGTTTTGAGCATCAGGATGACTGAAAGTGGTGGTTCGATCCCATTCCTGCAAAGTTTGTTTATCAGCGTCAGCACTGACTGCTCGCAACAAATCAGAATTCTCAAAGAATTACTATATCTGGCCTAAGGGGGAGAATGTGATGATCTTGTGTTCTAAGATAATTATCCAAGAAGAACCGGAAATGGGATTCTTTCCCCAGGTCTGACTCCAACCCCATGCCTTGCTCATAACCTACTTCCTCATTCCTGAACATTCCTCAGTAGATGGAGCTTTTGCGCTCAAAGACTTGTGAGATTCTTCCCAGATCGCATGTCCTCCAGTCTTAGGAACAAAACATGCATTAGCTCAACTCATTCAGAGCAACCTTCATCTCCCAGAAAGCCCAGGCAGACATCCTTGGCCTAGTTGTGTACTTGATGATGTTGGCTCTGGAATGACACTGGAGGTGGGGAGACGGAATGTGTTTATGTAAACAGCATAACAAGAACAGTTCATAAACAAACACCCGGCACCCCAGAGCTTGCCTCCGGTGTCAGGCTTTGCGATTGCTCCCTTTCACATACACCTGGGATTAGTGACTCATATTTTATTAAAATGTGCTTGGAGTGATCTTTGTGAGTGTTATGCTGCAAAGTGCCTCCATTTCTTGAGAAATATGTTTCAACTATTAATTTTAGCTGATGTCTCTAGACAAGCACGAACAGTTGTTTTTCTCTTAAGTGAGTTCAGTTAAGGAATCCCTCTTTGCCTTTTGTGTTTAAGTCTCTCATCTTGGGGTGTGTGATTTTGTGTACAACAAGCTGGAACTCAGAAGGCTTTTGTCCACATTGTAACTCCCAAACCCAGAACTCCTGTGGTCAGCTACATCTTTGCCTTTAGTGGCTTCCCAGAATCTAATGCTCTCCTGGGCTTTGCTATACACTTTGGTGATTTGGCGCATTTTCTGTAGACTGTTTGGTTCTGAACCAGCAAGAATAAGACATAGACTCATGTCCACTGAAAGGAACAGAAAACTGCCTACTTTGATATCAGAAATGTGGCCTGATGTGTTTCTTTCTTACTCCAAATGCCGAATTTTATTTATTTATTTATTTATTTATTTATTTATTTATTTTTGAACCCAGACTATTCACTTGCAGACTCTCCTCTTGAAGCCGTCAGTTTTCATTTGCTCTTAGGAGTTCATTCCATTTCAAATCTTAAAAGGCTTTGGCTGGAAGTAACCTTGAAGACAATTAGACCCATGAGAAAAAACACATGGCCAGGAGAAGCAAGTAGTTCAAATCTGTGTGAGAAGTAACAGTGCTGGGAGAGCAGGTTCGGGATTGGTATTGGAGCTACAGGCATGAGGAGGCAGTTGAGCCACATTTCCATAAAGTTTTGACAGTGAGTCCAATATCTTTCTTTCCTAGATGAGACACCATAGTTTTGATTAAGTGAGAGTTTCTCTATCATCAGTTGAGCTCTCCCTCTACTTGTATATAAATCTGGAGGGTTAAGTAGCAATTTATTGGCCCTGGCATATTATAAGCTTTGGGAAGAAAGATGTCATGTTTACTTGAAGATTTATTGGATTCCTACTATATTTGAGGGTCAAAGAGCATACAGCTTCTAGAAATTTGAAATCAAGGTTGTTCTAAAGGCTAAAGAATCATGTTCAGCAGCCATAGGAGTGTGGCCCAGCCCTTTACAACCTCTGTGCTATCGATCTTTCACTTGTGTTTACCTAACAGTTTAGTACTAAGATCTTTATAAGCGTCTAGGCTAGAAAGGGAGTCACTTATGCAGAGGCGATTTTTATTTATTATTCGGTGTAGAAGTCCATACAAACCTTCCTCCTATGTCTTTTACATTTCTGGATTCTGGGTCTCCAATATTCTTGCACTTATGTGTATGAACATGTTAAGTCTATGCTACATGTGTTTACTTATCTTCATGACTTTAGAATCTGCTGAATCTTTTTCTGTTACCATTTGACTCAACACATGTGCTTGTGCATAGAATATGGTTAATAGATGATTCAATGACTGAATTAGTGAACAAACATATATCATGTTATCTATTGAAAATATTATCTTATATCCTTTGAGAGGAATATCCCTTCTCCTCCCTTTCTCTAACTTTCTCTTTCCTTTGTTGATACTGCAGTGACCAGTGGTCTCCCAAGCTTGGCTGTAGTACATAAAAACTTTGCATGGTGTTCCCCAGGCTCTCAGATTTGGTTGCGTTGCTTCTGCACACTCAGCCACTGTGTTTGCTGGAAGCTGTCCACTTTTGTTGAACTTGCACAAAAGCACTCATTGTAGTGCTTGCAGAGCTCGAACACTTGCTTACTTAGGGTTATGCTTTTGGCCTCAGTATGTTTTTTAGTTGCATTGTTTCCTAAGAATGCACACTTGTATTATGGTGCTCTTACAAACTCTGTCTGTGCACCAGCATTTACATACTCTGTTGTATCCCCAGGGGTGCCATGATAAAGCACAGACATGTAAGTGGCACTGGGGGTGGAATTTATGGCTTTACATTTACAAGGCTGGAGCTTTCATCCAGTGAACTGTCCTCCTGCCTCATTTCATCTTATTTGTCATGTTGCTCTCACTCTCATCTTTCTCTCTGGTCCTAGTTCTGTCATCTTGACTGACTTCAATGCTATATCTTCCATGAACTTGATATTCAGTTTTGGCATAAAGCTTCTTTGGAGGAATTCAGTGCCTAGCATGTAAAAATGATAAAAAAGAATAACATGACCGTCGTGAACTCATTCCATTTTCATTAGTTACATTCCTGCTTTGTTTATTCCACTTCAAGTAGTCACCCATCCTAGGTTTATCAGTGATATTGATATTTTCCTTTTCAAGTGCTGCAGTGGATGCAAGGAATTTTGTTAATGATTTCCAATGCTTGCTTCAACAGGAACATTGACCACCTACTCTGTAGCAAGATTCATCTGAGACACAGAAATAAATCTGACCCAGTCCTACCATGGCAGAGCTCATAGCAAGTGTTTTTTTAAAATATGTATTTCCAGCCCCAAAGGGCAAAGCAAATATCAAGGGGAGACAAGGAAGTCAGGGAAGGACTCAGGATGAGCAAGCAAGGCATCCTGATGAGGAAGTGGCATTTGAACTGGCCTTTTACAGAAGACTCTATCTGAATATCAGGCAATCAGATCACAAAGGCCCCCAGGAAGAATCTCAGTCAGTGATGCTTGAAGGGCAGAGTAGAAAAACTCTGCTAAACTGGGAAGTTTAGGTATCCTTTAAGAGACTCTTGAATTCAGATCTGACACTTAGCCTTAAAGTCTCTTCCCTTGTGAAAGCTGTATCCCCATGCAACTTCCTATTGTTTACTTGCTATTATGTTTGAGTCACAAAGGTTGGTTTTGGGTGTTTGTCTTATAGGGAAGAGACATGATCATTTGTAGATTCACTTTGTGACTCTAATACTATGGAGACAAAAAGATATCTATTCACTGGCAGGGTTGGAATGAAAATTACTCCAGTTATCTCTTCCTCTCAAAATTTTACTATTAGTAAGAGTAAAAACAAGCAATTTTTAAATAAAACACAGAAAATAACATTTGAATGAGGAACAAGAAGAAAAAGATGTTCATCACTAATTAGATCTCTTTATTTAAAACTAATTTTTATGGGTTCCCAAGATCTCTCTCTCTTCCTCTCTCTCTCTCTTAGCCGAGGACCATGAATCTGAGCTCATCCTTGAGGCTGTGAAGAACTTGGTGCTATTAGACTTCATGTGATTCATGCTCCATGAATGTTCTTATTGTCTCAAGCTGACTGACTCCCTTTCAGAGATTTGCATTTGGTTTTCGGAAGAACTAGACACAGGGCAGCAGTGGTCGAGGTCAGGGGCTGACTCTCACTGAGCTCAAGTCTGCATGCCATCACTTATCACTTAAAGCGTTCATGTTTGAGGCCAAATCTCTCTGCTCACTTGTGGTCTCCATAGGGCCAGGAACAGTAATGATATCTACATCAGGAAGTCATGAGTGTGATTACAGGTAGCTATTAAATGAATATTAAATATTAAATGAAAATTAAATGAATATCATAGAGAGGTAATTGCTGGAGGGACTGACACTCCCTTCTTCTGAGGACCTCCCAATGAACAGAGAGAAGTTGCCTTCCATTGGGAAAGGTTTATAGGTGAGCTACAGTGTTGAAGGGTCACTTAGCAAGCTTTTTGCTATTCTACTCATTTTATTTTCTATTTATTTATTTATTTTTTTGTTGCTTTTTGGGTCACACTCAGGAATTACTTTTGGCAGTGCTCAGGGGACCATATGGGATGCTGGGAATCGAACCCGGGTCAGCCCTGTGCAAGGCAAATGCCCTACCCGCTGTGCTATCACTCCAGCCCCTATTCTACTCATTTTAGAAACAATACAGAGGCGTAGAGTGATTTTATTGTCATTCGTCCTTTCCCTTACCCTCTCCACCAAGTCTTAGCTGTGTCTAGCACAATTCTAACTATATTCACCCGATTTAGTTCCCCTTGTCTTGTCCACAACATTCTGCTCTACAGCTATCCCATGATTACGTGATTCTCGGATGCAGTGTTCATCCACATGATTTGTCTGGGTTAATTCCTTCCTCTGAGCAGCATGGAAGGGTAGGCTCTTTCCACTTGCCAGCTTTCTTGACTTATATCAGTTTTCTCTGTTCTTTATCAGTGAAGTCTCTAGCCTCTAGTCTTCTTGATGTCTCTGCTAATGTTTTATTAGCACTTAATTCAGGTATCTTTGAGATAAAAATTGCAATTTGAGTATTTTTACAGCTTCAACGTTTAAAAATGATCACTGCATCACTGTCATCCCATTGTTTGTCGATTTACTTGAGCAGGCACCGGTAACGTCTCTATTCCTCTCAGTCCTGAGATTTTAGCAGCCTCTCCTTACTCGTCTTTCCAGGAGATTGGAGGGTCAGGGGAATGAGACCTATTGTTACTGTTTTTGGCATATTGAATATGCCACGGGTAGCTTGCCAGGCTCTGCCCGTGCGAGTGGGATACTCTAGGTAGTTTGCTGGGCTCTCCGAGAGGTATGTATATACTGTCATCCCATTGATCAATGATTTGCTGGTGTGGACCCAGTAATGTCTCCATGCATCCTAGCTCTGAGATTTTAGCAGCCTCTCTTTACTCGTCCTTCCCAATGTTGCCTCATTAAAGGCTCTTCAGGGTCAAGGGAATGAGACCCATTATTATTTCTGTATTTGTCATATAAATATGCCACGAGAAGCTTGCCAGGCTCTCCCATGTGGGCAGTAAACTCTCGGTAGCTTGCCAGTTTCTGCAAGAGGGAGAACTAGGCTATCAGATGTTGTACGGCAGCATCGTGAGTGCACACTTTCGGGAGCTTGGTTTTATAGTCTATTAAAAATTATGTATATTTAAAAATAGAAGCCAATAAATGCATCTAATATTTAATTAAATAAGAAAGTGTCTAAAGGCATATCTATAAATATATGCTTTAGCTGTCATATTAAGGTCAAAGTAAGTGATAGAGATTGTAGAAATTTCAATTTCTGTTTCACAAATTTTAAGTAGGAATCAGCAGAGCATGTGATATTTATAAAGAGTTAATACTTACCCTATTCCACCATATAGCCATTGCAGATTATATATCTTATTTTTTCAAAACATGTGTCTATTATATAAGGCTTTTAAAAATTATGCTGATATTATTGTGATTATTATAAAAATGGTATCTGTATTATATATTGGAAGATTGTGTGTGTATATGAGAGAGAGAAGAGAGATATTATATGTCATATGTGCAGTTATTGCCGATTTTAGGGTACATGCTCGTTAAAGTATAATGCATTTCTTTTCCAGCTTCTTCACAGTTCTTGAAATACACGGCTGATTTTTAACAAGAACTTTATTTCAGGGCCATCTTCTTGAAATAAGCAAAATTTTACCAGTATATTGCTTCAACTGAGGCATTTATCAGTTCACTTACATCACTTATATAACATAATCCTAACAAATTAGAATAATAATTATTATAAGTAATTTCCCTGAATAATACTAGTTTCCTTAGATTCTGAATTTCTTAGTTTCCTCTTCAATGTAGAAAGTTTATTGCCCCTTTAGATTTCCCATCAACTGGGAGTTGGAATAGGATGTCAACAATCTCTGAAGAGCAAATATGTTTTCTAGAATAGTTTTGTCTGATTCAAAATAAATGTACAGTGCTGGAAATTATAGAAGATTGAACATTAATTATTCAAGCCATTCGCTATTTTCAGAGAATTTACTGTCTCATTGGGAAATAGGATGCATAAATATTAACTTCAAAATTTATTAAAGACATACTAAGTGACAGGCACTTTCAATTTATTCTAATAAATGTCTCTAAATTAAGAAAGATCCTAAAACATAAGTAACATTGCTACCTTTGTCTTACAGAAAAGGGACCAGAGTACCGAGATGTTAAATAACTTGCTTAAAACCACATTGATAGTGGGGCTGGAGTGATAGCACAGCAGGTAGGGCGCTTGCCTTGCACGCGGCCGACCCGGGTTTGATTCCCAGCATCCCATATGGTCCCCTGAGTACCGCCAGGGTTAATTCCTGAGTGCAGAGCCAGGAGTGACCCCTGTGCATCGCCAGGTGTGACCCAAAAAGCAAAAAAAAAAAAAAAACCACATTGATAGTAAAATGGTCAAGTAGAATTTGAACGTGGGAAGACTGGTATCAGACCTCATTAAAACCTGGCTTTGCGGTGGTCTCTCTTTAAGCAAGGCCAAGCTGCATTCCAAAATAACTGAATAATAATTGCTGCTTAATAAATAATGTTGAAAATTTTATTTAGATAAGTTCAAAAGCAGGACAGCTAAAATAATAATTTTTGTCACCTGCAGAGGGTGATGAGTTACAAAAAATTTCTACCTGCTCTCTTGTAGCCAATCCCTTTTCTTAAAGGAATTTATTCAAGCACACCCTACCTGGCCTCTGAGAAAGTATGAAGTGACTGAATGGTGTGTAGTTGGAAGTAGCAGTTGTCTAGTCAATGTTTGAAGAGTCTGGAACACATTAAGCTGCCCTTGTGGGTGACTTTACTGGGCTTTGAGTTCCTCCTCAGTAACATGGGTACCATATCCTGAGATACTGGAAGTGATTAAATTGACAGAAGAAAACATCAAATATTCTCTAATAAAAAAAGTCTAAGAACAGCAATGTATATTACTGATGTCTCAACTTGCAATAGTATGACAGTTTGAACCTCTAAAGCCTGTTCAATTTTCAGTCTATTCCTTGATTTTCTATGTCTTGTGCATTACACTTCCGAAACATCCCTGTTCTCCTAACCTGCCATTTCCTTCCCTGTGAGAGCATGTTACCTTAGAAGATTACACATAGAGCCACACTATTTTCTTCTTCACAACTGAAACATCACAAAATTCATCTTCATTAAGTTCCAAATGTGTTAAATACATCATTACTCATAAAAACTTTTTAATTAATTCAAGTATAAACTCTATGTGACATAAGATATGTGCTTTATGCTTTTCTACACAGGAACTCATTAAGCTACTGAACTAACTTTCTGCTGTCTAAAACAGTTCCCATGTGCTTTATTGCACTTGCAGGCCTTGAAATTATATTAGTCCATCAAAGATCATGTCAAATGTAACCTGCAGAAGGTATTTATCATTCTTTAAATAAGCTTGATCTTGCCCCATTTAAGCATGCATATCACATTTTATGTTTCAATGTTATTCCACTTTTTAATTTCCCTTGTGTTTGAGTAATTTGTGATTATTTCAGTCTCTCTTCTAGATACTGAACTCTTGACATCTTATTCTTCTCTGCTTTCCCCATGGTGCTTATTATAAACACGCTGCTACTAAATGTTTGGTAAGATACTCTCAATTTTCTTTTCTGAAGACTTTATAGTTACTTTCACTTAGGGCAAAGGGTTAAAGTTCAAAATATTTTCAGTATTTTTGTATATCAAACATGACTTTATGTATGAAGAACAATTTTTTTATTGTCTTAACAGAAAACAAGTTCTATCTATAAAACAAATAGGACTTCTTGGGACTTGAGGGACAAGAAAGAAATTGCAATATGTTTGCAATAGTTAAAATGAAGGATTTTAAGCTCAAAACTCAAGGGATCAGATTCTGTTGACTGGCTAAAAGCATCTCTCTCACACAAAAAATAAAAATACCTATTTTACCTGCAGAGAGTTATGAAAGCATATATGCTTGTGAATGGTTGACACAGCACACTAAAAATAATGTTCATTATTAATAAAATAAGGTCTTTCTATGTTTATTGGTTAAACTCAAGCATTCTTGATGGTGATAAAGTCTTTTTTCTGTTTTGTGTAATATTTAAAAAAATCATTTTAAATCTGTGTCATTTTATTGTCATTGCTTGACAACTTAAAAAAATGATCTTCTTCTTAAGTTTGTTACTTAGAAGTAGTCCAATTTCTTAGACTATTTCTTGATTGATCATGTGGAAATATTTTTCTAAAATCTAGCTTGGGAATAGCAATAAACCTCATATAATGATAAATGTGATTGCTTTCTCTGGTGATCTCAACAGCTTATATCTTTCCAGTTCTGTGGCAGAGTTAAGTTTGGGCACAAAATAATATTGAACATGCTGTTATTACTTGGGAAATATAATCAAGTGTGTCAAAGCAGGTAAGTAAAAATAGAATAAATGTATAATATTATTAAAGTCATGCTGTCTAATGGAATCTCAGATTTTACATTTTCAAGTTGAGGGGAGTAATAACACTCACTGCACACAGCATGGTGATAAGGGTTGTAAGATATGATACAGAAATTTTATAAAGGTATTTTGAGATCTGAATAAGATATGATATAAAAATTAGGACAGAATCACCATATAATAGACTATATTTAAATTATTTTAACTGTGTTGTCAAATAGCTTAAAATAAATCTGCATGAGAGTGTCCATACTGTATTTTAGTAAAAACGTATATATTTATTAAAGGTCAGAACAAAAGGACAGAGGGATGGCACTTGCTTTGCACATGACAGACTTGGGTTCAATCTTCTGAGCCCTGCCAGGAGTGATCCCTGCGCAGAGAGCAAGGAGTCAGTCCTGTGACCCTCAGAGGCATAAAAAAAAAATCCCAAACAAATAAACAAACAAAACTCAGGAAGTATAAACTGTGTGTGTGCAATGTGCAGACTGAATTTCTCTGACTCTAGATTCTTTACCCACAACACTAGGTTCACTGACAGTGAGTGCATTTACCACCACTTCTTTCAACTTAGGTTTAGATGACAAGTTGTCCATTAAAACTTGTCCTGCTACCTTTAAATTATAAAGTTGCTGTTGGGTGTAGGTTCCAAGTGTAGCACAGCTAGTCTGCAAACCTGTGCACATCTCCATGTGTGGCTGCATGCCAGGCAAACATGAGCAAAAGTAGTTTGTGTCATTTCATGACCTGACTCATAAATGTGTGGACCCAGGCATGTTCTTGGCATGTTCTTTGTTCTCTCTTGGTTGCTCACAACAGAGAGAAGGTGACTTGAAAATCTCTATTAAGTGCATGATAACATAGCTGATGACTTGGGTCCTTGAATGGCTGCAGGAAGAGGAGCCATTCTACTGACCTTGGCAGTAGCTTGCAGTTGGGACAAAGCACCCTAGGTGCTTGAGCCAAACTTTATTTGTTGGTCTATTTGTTCTAGTAGTATGTCTACTGTACTAAGATACCGAATTTTGATAGTTTACCTTACTGGTAAATTTTGATAGTTTACCTTACCTTACCTTTCTAATCTGTGAACACAGTGATATATTTTATTTCACATGATGAAAACCAGAAAATAAAATAATAAACAACCTGCACTTCATGCTGAAAATTACTTAGATAATGTCACGATATACTTTGTTATTTATGTCTGTTACTGGCTGTTCTGACAGAAGTTAATCAACGGTTCTGAACACACATATAAAGAAGTTTGAAGACATAGAAAATGCAACATTTTCTTAAGCCATTTTACAATCTTCTCATTAAAGTTGTATCCGGAAATGGAAGAGAACAGACAGTCATCAGAAATACAGATTGAGAAATGACCTTGAATATATTTGCCTTATGCAGCTTTCCTCTTGACTTTAATGACATTTTATTTCATAAGGAACTACTTTGTGGAATATAGTAGAATGCATAATTTAAGTTACTTTAAAAATTCTCTAAACATTCTTTTGTTGTTTTAATTCATGAATTACTACCAAAACTTGAAATGAGAATTACTGATTCTATATAATATGAAGAGAAAATATAGGAACGAGTTGTGTTTTAAAATATAAAATTTGCCTTTTTAAAAATATTTCAGACAAACAATAATCCCTCACTTTATTCATAGTGAAGATTCTGAAAAGAAATGGACGATATGATCTTTTAGAAATGAAATGAATCATTTATGGATTCTGTTCTTGGAGACTAGATTTGTCAAGGTATTTCATGGGTTAGATACTCCATTTTAACTTTAAGTATTGAAAATCTTAGGCACTTGACATAGAACTCATTTATCTTTTGAAAAATATTTGTCTCTCCCCCTTTTCTCTCAAATCGATTTATCATGTTTGATTTTGTCAAATGATTCCCCTTTATAAAACCTAATGACCTTTCTCAGACTTTCCTTGAACACTGTGAAACACTCAATATTTTTCCCTCTTATCTTACATTAGAATTTCTGAAAATTTTTTAAAATATAAAGATTTCTCTTTTATATACACCTTGGTGAAGTTAGTAACTTCGATGCATTCTAGAGTTTAACATAAACCAAATGGTAAGTTCTAAAAAAGTTCAGTTCCTTTCACTGAAGCACTAAGCATTATCTAATGATTAGTTTGATACACTGCATCACTATCATCCCATTGTTCATGGATTTGCTCGAGCGGGCACCAGTAATGTCTTTATTTGTCTCTGTCGAGTGCTAGTGTAGTCCAATGGTGTCTGTTTACTCCAAGACCACAAGAGAGCCTGAGATTTTAGCAGCCTCTCCTTATTCATCTTTCCCAATGCTGCTGCATTGGGGGCTCTTTCAGGGTCAGGGGAATGAGGCCCACTATTGTTACTGTTTTTAGCATATTGAATATGTCACGTGACCAGTAGCTTGCCTGGTTCTGCAGTGCGGGCGGGATATTCTTGGTAGCTTACCGTGTTTTTGAGACAAAAAACCTGCAGTTTCACACAAAGTTTAATTTAATTTAAATAGGAGCATTTTAGTATAATTTCTATGTATATATATTTTAATAAATTAATTTACATTCCATACAGTGAATATCCCTGCTTCAGAGAATGAAAGGCTCTTCTGACATTTTCCTGTCAATAGTCACAAATAATCATCACTCAGGCAAAGCTTCCTTTATCAGAGTGGTACTATTTCTGGAACTCATGTACTTTTTCAGAAAATAGGCTTAGTATTGCAGTGATGGATGTGGGGCAGTGATATAAATAATCTCTTTGTTTTCAGAGATCATTTATCCTACCTATTAAGAAGGATAGAGTAAATTATTGTAATAACTTCAACAGAAGAAAACCGATTAGTGACATAACATAGCGGCAAGTATTACTTCAAAAGAGAGGGAATATTCCTAGCTAACTGCAAAGAGGGAAGCTTTCATAAAATAGTAACATCTTTCAGTGATCTAGTAGATTGTGTACAACATAATAAAAAGGGGATTGAGACATTTTATTCTGAATAGGGAGTATGAGGGGAAGTTAGTTGTGATAAAAGAATTGAATATGGGAGACTTGTCCTTACTCTGACTGAAGTTGGAAGCAAAATGAGAGAAAGAGATAAAATCAATTAAAGCACCCCTCAGAGATTTTCACACATTCAAAATTCATTTTGGATATTGTTTCTTGGGAGCCCTTATTGGTAGTCTTACTCCATCTTCACAATAGCTTCCCATTCTGTGTCACTTCTCTTCTGTACACACAAGACTACTTATAGAATTACCACACCACGTATTATTTGCTGGCATGTTTCTTATGGAGATCCCATTTAGACAGAAGCAATATCTCATCTCTGTATATCTGGAAATAGGGTGAATACCTGCTGTGTAGAAAGAAGGAAAACAGTAAATATTTTTGGAATTCAATTAAATCAAGAGAAATTTTGGCTTCATGTGTTCTTTTCACAGGGCACTAACTAGTTCAATGTGGTTAAACATCTGATGAGGTAACTGAAAAACTGTAGAATGAGTTTTAAAATATATCTTTGGCATTAGTTTGATGTTTAACTATAGGCTCGGTGCATACATGCTCAACTTTATTAAGAAAATGATGCATTTAGAATGGGCTATAATTTTATGAAGAATATAAGTGGGTAGCTGTAAACCACTTCATACCAAATGGCCAGAAATAAGGAATCTTCCCAAAGACAAAAAGTTGAAGAATGACTCACCTAGAAACTATATAATTACTTTAGCTATTAATTTGGTTTAAATCTAAAGCAATTTCTATATAAAGAGCAATGTATAGGAGAGACATTGTATGCCTAGATGAAATGAATATATAGGTTCTCTAATTTAAGTCACTTTCAATCATATAATTTAAATCTATTCAATGCACAATGCAAAGGGGTATTCAATAAAGTACTAGAGATTTTAAAAATTAATCACCTTTAAATCTTCAATTTCACACTTGATGACTTATATAAAGCTTTATAAAGTAGAATTTAAGATGAATTATTAATAATTTGAATTTCATATTTAGGCACACCAAGGACTTTGAGCCTTTTAAATTTGCCTTGTACAAATTACTTAAACACTTTGTACGCCTGTGAATATATCTGTGATACATATAAATATATACTATATATATGCATATATGTAGCAGAATTATCTTTAGAATAAGTAAGTCAATGCATGTTAAATGCTTACTCTCCTGGTCACGGTCATCTGTTATCTGTGCTCAGAAAAGTATTGCTATGGCAATCACTAAGACAGAGATACAGAAACGCACGATGCCAGGCAATTCTCAGGAGATACGATATTGGCAAGAAATGAGGCATATTTTTACCCAACATTAAGAAGAGAAATGAGGATAATGTGATAACTCTACGGGATTTTTCTCATAACTAAATGATAATCCGATGCACGTCATTGAACCAAGTTGTAACTTAGCCTTTGGAGATGTCTTTATTACTCCTCTTTATGTTGTAGGAAGGGGTTATTCTAACTTTGCAATTTAACTGTAGGCAGATGCTCTGATTAATAAGCCCAGTGTAAGTTTAGTTTTTCAAAGCAACAAGTTCCTTTCGTGAAAACCTTGTTATAAAATAACACAAAAGAAAAATTTGGTTTGATTTATATTAAATCAGTAAGAGGCACACATTTACTTTACATCTTGTACCATCTCTTGGAATCTTAGAATTCATTTTAAAATTGTTAAAAATTGCACCAGATCTTTATGTGTTTGAATGTTTTCTTACATTTTCTACCTCTATAACTTTCATTGTTAAATATTTTTGTTTTTCCAGATAAGCCTTCCAAATTCATTATTCCTTGCCCACATCCCTTAATTTTCTGAATGAGTTTATTTTTTTAATTTATAGATTTATAGTTGGATTCTTATGCTTTAAAATTTGTTTTGTTTCCCTTTTAAGAACTCACATGATTTTTATGTAGAAGATCTCATATATATTTTTGGTTTTTGTTTTCTTTTTTGCACTTAGGGTCATACCCAGCGATGCTTAGGGGTTACTCCTGGCTCTGCACTAAGGAATTTCTTTTGGCGGAGCTCATATAAGGGATGCTGAGGAGCGAACACGGGTCAGCTACATGTGAGGCAAATGCCCTACCTGCTGTACTGTCACTTCAACTCCTCACATAAATTTTTGAAATCTTCAGTTTTCAAAATTCAGTTTTCTATTTCCTCACTCTGATTCCTTCTGATTATAATTTCACAGAACATCCTCCCTGATATTAAATATTTTTATAACTACTGTTATAGATATTTTATAGCATTTTGCATATTCTTTTTGTTTTGTTTTGGGCTTACCTCCGTCAGTGCTCAGGGCTTACTCGTGGCTCTCCACTCAGGAGTCCCTCCTGGCAGTGTTTGGGCGGACCACATACAGATCCATTAAACCAGGTTCAGATGCTGGCAAGTTCCTTATTGCCTGTACTATCTCTAAGTTCTCTCTACGTATTCCTTAGGCACTACAAGCCTCTTTATTGATTGAGCTCACAGATGGCTCTTCCAACTTCCAAGGGATTCTGTAATTAACCAATTATAGACTAGGTTTTTGATTACAAGTCTTTAAGCTATTCAGTTACTATAAAATTGGAGTTCTAATTTAAGTAGTTGGGTATCCTTTCCAATCACAACCTAAATTAAGTGTCCAGACTTTGTGATCCTAGAAAATGGACAAGTATTTTCTTTTTTAGTTGATACCCACTCCTCAGTCCCTCAAACAGGCAGTGCTTTTGTTCTAACTCTGACTTCCACATTTGGGGACATGAAGCTCTAAGAATAAATGTGTATTTCAGATTGTAATCCTTCATGGTCCTCTTAGCTTCATGTACTGTCACTAGGTAATATCTAAACAATATCTAGTTTCTTTTTCATAACTGGACTTTGGAAATTTAGATTTTTAAAACTTTGAGCAATAAAACAATTCTAGTTTTGATGATGTCAAGTTGGTAGGAAAGTCCAAGGCTGTATTTAGTTCATAAAATTTTATTAAAGAAACCTAAAATGTTGCCTTTAATTATACTACTATGAGTATTAAATAATATAGTCAATATTTGTCAAGATATAAAATTATAATACTGAGATAAAGTTGTTAATATCTAACATTCTCACAAAGCTTGTGATGTGTCAGATACAATTCTAAATATTTATCTCAGTTATCAAAAAAATAAATGACACAAGTAGTATTTTTTCTGATTTTTTTTTGAGGGCACACTAGTGGTTTTTGGTGTTTACTTTCAGTGCTTAGGGATCACTTTTGGCAGGCTCAGAGATCCGTACATGGTACCAGACACAGAGAACCTGGGTCAACAGCATGCAAGGCAGATGCCGTACCCACTGTACTATTGTTCTGGCCCTTATTTCTCTTCCATTTAAAATCAGGAAACACTGCAGAACTTATGTAATCATATGCTATAATTTGTATAAAATCTAGAAACATGTATTTTTAAAATATCTCATTTTATTGAAGAACACACAGACTCCAGATGAGAGGGCCACTTTAGCTTTTGATCCATTAGAAAAGAATATTAATTTAAAACTAAACAAATGGAGAAGTTACCTGGTTCTAGGTAACTAGAACAAAGGTATTTTGAGGTTTTAAGACAGAGGAAACACACGGAGGCCAGTGGGCAAGGGCACATGGAAGGAGGAATGAGTACCATAAAGGGGCAGAAGGGAGAAGCATCAGTGAAATAAAGATGGCATCATGTGGATCAGTCTATGCTTGATGAGTTATTTGTACCATCACTACTAATTCCTCACCACTGATTTGTCACATGGCCATAGTCCCTTTGAAATAACAGGCTTTCACAGGTCAGCACCAGTCTCACAACTTCTCTTCCTAATCTCATATTCTCTTTCTAGCCTTCTTTGCCAAAATTTACCTATGAATTTTAGGAGAAAACACACACACACACACACACACACACACACACACACACACACACACACACCAGACCCTAGAATTGAATAAAATCTTCTTGGTTAAAAAAAACAAACTTCCCTTTTTCTATTAGTTGTCTTTTTAAGGAATATTTGTCTTTCTCAAAGTTTCTACTCTTCCCAATTTTAACTACTTTTTTTTTTTTGTTTAAAGTTCTCACTTTTAATTGGTCCTCTAGAGACTTCCAGAAAGTCTCATTAAACCTTCTGTTCTGGATGAGGATCTTGGAAATAGTTTGTCTCAACGAGAAGTGTCTTGGCTCTGCAAGTTTCTCTGAAGAGGAGAACTGATGACGACTGTAGGGAGTACTTGTGAACTTGGTATAACCTTGAAGACCAAGAGGTTATTTCTGTAGGATAAAACATAAGTGTTGTGGTAGTTGGAGCGGCAGGAAGAGAAGAGAAAGAGAAAAAAAACAAACAAAAAGAAAAAATCCTGAAAACAATCTATTTAGTTTTATAACAGAATAAAAATCTGATCCTAAAGCACACTGAATCCTTGACCAGCCTGCAATGTGATAATACTATCCCCTTTGTAATACCTGGCCAAACAGTGTGGATGCATAGTTTGCATCATAGTAAGTAATTTTGTATCATATGTTTTCATTTCATTAGAACAAGTCTGTTTTACTTTGAAGGGTGTCTCTAAAGGTGGCAGGTAGAATAAACAAACTCTCACCTCCTGAGAACATTTCTGCATTATAACACTGTTCTTAATAATGCTACTAGGAATATTTCTGCTCTTTGTGAGAACATAATTCTAGGAGTCTGATTTCAGAGTTCAGTTCTAACTACTGTTATATATTCCATCTCTCTTGTGACACAGAAGATTATAGGGAAGGAATCTGAAACTGATTTTCTGAGCTCCTGCTCCATTTGTATTAAGTGATGTTTTTACTCATTCTTTGTTTGGTTAGTTGGATGGTTTGGGGGGCATGAACCAGCAGTGGTAAGTGCGTACTCCAGGCCCTGTGTACAAGAAAAGAAACTTAACTTCTTTACTATATTTCCAGCCCCTCTTTGTTCATTCTTATATCAATATATGTATTAATTCTTACAGTTTTCAAACAAACCTTCATACCTTTTTTGAGTAAATTCCCCAAAATAATTCTTATATTGCTATTCTTGATTAGTTACAATTTCATATACATTTTATGATCAGCACACCAAATTTAGAAAATGGAACTTTCCTGCTTTTTAATTTTAATTCTTTAAATTTAAAAGAATATTTATTTAAAACATTTTTCTGTTATTTTTAAAGTTTGCACATGGCTTACACATAACTATTTAATACTTAAATACTTGGATTAAAAAATGGATGCTTATATTTTGAGGTACTGGGGAACAAACCTAGGGCTCTACATACAAGGAAGATGCTCTACTGCTAACGTGTATCTACATGGTTCACATGTCCTTAAGAAAATCAGATTTAACTTCTTAATGTAGATTGCTTGAGCAATAAAAGACATAATATAAAATAAATAAAACTTCCTGAGGTTTTAAGTAATGATTTCATTAATTGTTTTATGAGCATCAGTGTCCCGTAGGCCCCATCGAGATTTGAACTTGCGACCCCTGGTTTACAAGACCAGTGCTCTAACCCCTGAGAGAGGGTTATGCACATAGCAGGTAGGACATTTGCCTTTCATGTGGTAGACCTGGGTTCGATTCCTCTGTCCCTCTCAGAGAGCCCGGCAAGCTACCAAGAGTGTCCCACCCACACGGCAGAGCCTGGCAAGCTACCCATGGCATATTCAATATGCCAAAAACAGTAAGAACAATCTCACAATGGAGATGTTACTGGTGCCTGTTCGACCAAATCAATGAACAATGGGACGACAGTGCTACAGTGATGCTATGAGCATCAGTATAAGTTTTTGTTAAATATATATATGTATATTTGAAGCACAATGGTTTACTATATTATAATGATAGGATTTCAAACATACTATATGCCAACACCATGCCCCAGCTGCCCTCCACTGTTGTCTCAGTGTCCCCTCCCAACTGCTATGGACCTAGATAAGCCTAAATCTTTAGACTAGTTTTCAGTTTCTGTATTGTCTTGACCATTTATTATTTCCATACTATGTTTCTTTATATACCACCACATGAGATTGATCATTCTGTATCTGTCCCTCTTCTGACTAAGTTCACTCTGCATAATACCCTTCAGTTCCATCCATGTAGCAGCAAACTGCATGACGTATAACTATTTCTTTATCTAGTCATCATTTATGGGATAGTTAGTTTGTTTCCAGGTCGCGGTTATTGTGAAAAGTGCTGCAATGAGCATCAGAATACAAATATCTTTTTGAAATAATGCTCTAGAGCCTACAGGGTAGAAGTGAGAAGTGGAATTACTGGGTTGTCTGGAGTTGCATTCTTAATTCTTTGATATATGTCCATATTGCTTTCCATGAGGGCTGAAATCTTTTATAATTATTGTTTTCAAGGTGAATATTAAATATTTAAGTGGTTTTAAAAATATGTACTAGGGGCTGGAGCAATAGCACAGCGGGTAGAGCGTTTGCCTTGCATGCAGCCGGACCCGAGTTCGATTCCCAGAATCCCATATGGTCCCCCGAGCACCACCAGGAGTAATTCCTGAGTGCAGAGCCAGGAGTAACCCCTGAGCATCACTGGGTGTGACCCAATATATATATATATATATACATATATACATATATATATGTATTAGCTAACTCTTGTCAGAAAAAATATTTAAAGCCTGTCAATTATGACACATTTAATATATTTAAGTTAATAGGAAGGCTTATCAAGGAATGTTAAGGTCAATCCCAAAATTCAAGCAAAGCAATATATTTCATTTTTTATGCATCTCCCCAGCAGTGTGTAGAGACTAGGCAGCCACTCCTGGAAATATTTTGTCAGCAGTGTGGTCAGGAGGTCATTGGGATAATGACCAGAGGCTCTTTGTTGGCCACCAGGCCTGGAGCAATAGCAGAGTGGGTAGGACATTTGCCTTGCACGCGGCTGACTCAGGTTCGATTCCTTTGCCTCTCTCGGAGAACCCGGCAAGCTACCGAGAGTATCCCACCCACACAGCAGAGTCTAGCAAGCTACCCATGGCGTATTCGATATGCCAAAACAGTAACAAGTCTCATAATGGAGACGTTACTGGTGCCTGCTCGAGCAAATCAATGAACAATGGGACAACAGTGCTACAGTGCTACAGTGCCTGTATACATATTCTGTGTGTGTCTACATATAGATACATATATACATATATATATATGTAACATATACATATGTGTATATGTAATCAAACACCAAACATTTATTCCAATTTCTATTTGGAATAATTTAGCAAAGGTAAAAGAAGACCAACTAGCTTTTCTAAGATCAAAAGACTGACAAATAAGGTGAAGTCAACATGCAAATTCAGACTTGTACTTCTATGGCAATATTTTCACATTGCACTTTTTCAGATAGTTTATTATTAGCTTTCTCTTTCCTTTCAAGGATTTTTTTCTCCATAGAATATGCTCTCCCCTATTTGTACTTGATGAGACTCATGAACTTGTATCAGGATTACCTTACACCATAAAACTGCTGCTGCTGCTAAGCAGGTTAAAAATCTTTCCTTACAGAATTCCCACAACTCTTTATCCTTATTTCCAGTACAATGTAGGTGTTTATTGCCTGTTAGATGAATGAATCTACTGGGTAGAGAAAATGTCTTAACATATTCCATGTGCATTTAGGGAGGTGATGGACAGAGTATTTTATTGGAAGAAGAGCAAAGCCAAAGAGTGACCCTCTTAAATGAAAAAGAAAAAGATTCCATTACTACCAAAACAGTTAGGTAAAATATCTGTATTCATCCAGGGATATTTTCCCCCAAGTGTGCTGTTCTGGGATGGGGATGACTATCCCCACACTTAGGAGACAGCGTATTCTTTATGGATCTAGAAATAGATACATGGGCAGGGTGTAAGCTGAATCAGATTTTGAATCAAGGCTTTCACCTTCTCTTTAGATAAGCCAGAAGTTTCATTCTTTGAAGAAAAATGAGAATATGGCTTATTTATTGTGAGAGCATAGGTCATCCAGAAAGGCAAACAGTTTTCAAATTAAAGATGCTATCTTGTGTAGTGGAGAAAAGAGTGTCGCTGATGCCGTCCAGAGCGGCAGGAAGAGCACACCTCACAGGTTGGGAGGTGCTGCTGCCTCATCTTGGGAACTTGGGCAAGTCAGTTAATCTCGTAGGATCCCAGCTTCCAAGTAGCCTCCAATTAGCTTCCAAGTTGGAAAGATAATTTTGTTGTGTCAGTACAGAGTTAGGTAGAAAGTCATGCATCCAGACGTTCTCTTAGAATTTTACAACGTGGGCAAATGTGAGATGTTTAGATTGGAAACAGTCATTAAGGAGGTCATTAAATAGTTGAGCTGAGAATTTGAATACATAACAAAATCTTCAAGGCAAGAAATGCATACTGGCAAAGGGATGGGTTCATGTTGTATGATTGAAACCTAATTATTGAACAACTTTGTAACTGCGTACCCCATGGTGATAAAACTAATTTTTTTAAAAGAAATAAATCATCAGTGGTCCAAGCAGAGGGGAATCTGTGACTTTTCTTTCTTGGTCTCCTGCTACACTGAGTCTCAATAAACTGAGTTTGAAAGCCGCAGTCTTACTTCATTTGATTCTTATGTTCACTTATGCTTATTATTAATACTGCTCTAGTGATCACAAGCCGGAAACTTGTATGCTTCAACTTTAGTCACTCAATAAATAAGTAGTTCAGACAAAACCTCCATGCATGTCATTTGATTCTAAGTTATGTGTTATAGGTAAAAATATTGGCTCTATTGCCTTTGATTACAGAAACTAGAGAATAATAGTGTATTAAAAAGCAAAGACTGAACAAAAAAATGATTCCAGGCTTTCAAACTGGTGAGTTTATTGTGTTTTCAAAAGTATACATACTCTTGCTTTTGCAAACCCAAAAGAATGGCATTTAGTAATGTCACTGAAGAGGAGACATTATTAAACGGAAATAAACATCTTGTCACCTGTCATTTGCAGAGTGAGAAAGATAAAGTTTGCTGGTGGAATTTATGGTTTTGACATCTTAATCTAGATTTTCCATTTGGAACATCCAGGCTTAATAAATTTCTAAGATTTATATCCATAAATACATGCACAAAATATGTTCCACAGGAAAATTTCATTTTATAGATATGTGCAACAAATTTCAGAGTATAAGATTAAAATCTTTTAGACCCTTTCATTTATTACTTCTCTGACACTTTAACTCTTCTCTAAAATCATTGAATATCTCTACTCTTGTTAGTAATGTTCCATAGTAAAAGTGCTAGATGTCTTGCAAAAGCATCAAGTAGTAAGACAATCATTGGAAACAGGGATCTTAGACGTGATCCAAAATCCCAGTTGTGTTCCTTTTAAGATAGATGACTCTTGGCATGTCAGTTTAACATACTCATTATTCCCCCACAAGTATTGATGGAGGGCCTCTCTCATGTTGGACACCTCTTTAAGAGCAGGCTCTGTGTTGTGGTTCATAATACTTATCTTCATAGAAGTTGAGGACAAATGAGGTAATATGATAAATAGAAAATGTGAAAGGGCTTCTGTAATTGAAAAGACTTATAGGTTGCTATATATTATCATCTAAGATTGAGTATTATATAGCATTATATAATTTAATAATAAATCAAATTTTCATTTAAATAAATGATGGGAGAGTTCTGGGGAAAGCAGACCCTCTATGGGTCATATGACAAGATATAAAGGCTTATGATCACTGTATCACTGTCACTGTATCACTGTCATCCCATTGCTCATCGATTTGCTCGAGTCAGCACCAGTAATATCTCCATTGTGAGACTTGTGACTGCTTTTTGGCATACTGAATATGCCATGGGTAGCTTGCCAGGTTCTGCCGTGCGGGTGAGATACTCTCGGTAGCTTGCTGGGCTCTCTGAGAGGGACGAAGGAATTGAACCTGGTTGGCCACATGCAAGGCACATGAAACTTTCCAGGGAAGCATTGCGTGGAAAATGCAGTGGATCCCATGTGACAGCATGATTTGGGGGCAGTACAGATTTGGGGAAGCTGAGACAGAGGGTTCATAATAGAAGAAATGATAGTATCTCAACATCCATGTTTTTGTCAACATAACCAAACTCAGGAAGTGCTGAGTATGATTAGATTTCTTGGAGAACTATACAGGGGCCTTAGTCAGAGTCTTGGTATTGCAGGAGGCAGAAATTAGGCAGAATTCACTGAAGTGAAAGCAGAGAGCACAATATAAGTGGAAACTAGTCATAAAACATTGCTGAGGTTAACTTTAAATTGCCTCATGGCTGGAACTGTCATTTTAATTTTATTCCACTATATCTCTGTTTCACTTATTCTTTGTTAAATAATCTACAATAATATTGTCTAAACAATGCTTTTATGCTGGATATGGGTAAACTTAATACAGATCAGAACCACCATTTTATTCTGTCATCTAAGCTGAAGGGGTTACCTTTAATTGGGACATTTTCTAATCATGGCTAAAGAAAAAAGGGTATCAAGGTAATTTGATTGTTTTTTAACTACTTTAAGAGAAGTTACTTCTCACACTTCATTGTCCAAATAAGTCACACAACACAGTCTGGTATCAATGATTCAGAAAGGAATGATCTTATAGAAAATGGAAGTGAGTAAGTAAAAATTGAGATCAGGGGAACACAAGTCAACAGCAAGATTTTATAACCGAATAAGCAGAGTAGTCTATGGAGAGTTAGGTTCATACACTCTGCAAACTAGAAAATGTGATTGCTGTGGTGGGGTGAGGAAGAGAATAAAGGCTGGAGGTCAAAAGGAATATTGAGATCAATTTAAAAATGCTTTGAATACCATGGGTCACTGTCACTGTCACTGTCATCCCGTTGCTTATTGATTTGTTGGAGCAGGCACCAGTAACGTCTCTCATTGTGAGACTTATTGTTACTGTTTTTGGCATATCCAATATGCCACGGGTAGCTTGCCAGGCTCTGCCGCGCGGGCTCAATACTCTCGGTAGTTTGCCGGGCTCTCTGAGAGGGGTGGAGGAATCGAACATGGGTCGGCCATGTGAAAGGCAAACACCCTACCACTGTGCTATCGCTCCAGCCCACCATGGGTAGAAGTGTAAATTATTTGTGATGAGTAATTGTTATTGTTTTATATAAACTATAATTTTAGCACGGTTTTAGGAAGCAGTTTGAGGATAGATGCAAATGATGAAAAATATGGATAGAAAAATCAGTCATACACGGGTAGAAAAATTCAGGAGTACATAGACAAATAAAATGAAAATAAAAACAATAAACTGATATTATTTTGAGACCATTCTGCAGGATTTGGGTTGTGGTGTGTTATTGAGCTGTGAAGAACTTTACTATTGCAAATCCTATTAACATAAGGCTTACAATGGATATTAATAGAGTAAATAATATATAGCAGCATTTACTTCACTTTCTTGAAGGTGATGCCCTTTAGAAGCACATTGACAGCCTTACTCAATAACTAGTCAATAAATACTGCAGATAGGTTGAATTTCTGCTGGTTCTGGATAGTTCCCACTAAATGACAGCTATTTGTGATTTGTGTATTATTGATTACCTTCCAATTGGCTGAATTCCATGACCTATTAAGTTAAATTTGAAATAGCATCCTGGTTCATAAATTATCAATATTTATTTCTTTATTTTTCTAACCCATGTAATATTATCAGGTGGGTGTAGGAAAAGGCATCCAAATTCAATGGTTTGATCTTTTCCACAAAATATAAGGTTAAAATTCTTTATCTACTACAAGATTCCATGATAAAACATATTGACATATCTGAATACTGCTATGCATTGGCCAAGAGCTACATTTCCATTAGGAGAGGAATACATTTCAATTCTTACTTTTCATATAATTTGTATCAGTCTTCATTTATTTTATTGTGATCAACTATAATTTTATTGTTGTTGTTCTTCAAGAAACACTGCCATCTCTCTTCTTTCTTGATACTTACTCAGTCCTACAGATTCACTGAGCTATGACACAGTGAATAGACTAATACACTTTCCATTTGACAAAATTTCACGGGATTTATAATTTTTTCATTTATTTTTGGACCACAACTGGCAATGCTCAGTGCTTACTCTGGGCTCTGAACTCAGTGATCACTCTTGGCATGCAGGGGTGATTATATGGGGTGGCAGGATTGAACTCAGATCAGATGCATGCAAGGCAAGTGCTCAACCCATTGTACTATTGCTTTGGTCCCAAGCTTAATTTATTATTACAATTGCAGGTTATTTAATCTTTTTGTGTCCAAGGAATAAGTTAGAAAACATTTTTTTCTATATTCCAACATTTCTCTGATATCTCAATATCAGAGAAAACATTCTCTGCTATTGGGAATGTTTTTCTTTTTTTTTCTTTTTTCTTTTTTTTTTTTTGCTTTTTGGGTCACACCTGACGAAGCTCAGGGATTACTCCTGGCTCTGCACTCAGAAATCACCCCTGGCAGTGCTTGGGGGACCATATGGGATGCTGGAAATCGAACCTGGGCCAGCCGCATGCAAGGCAAACGCCCTTCCCGCTGTGCTATCGCTCCAGCCCCATGGGAATGTTTTTCTTATAGAAATAACTTATTCTAATAATTGCTATGTTTAATTTTTGTAGTGTTAAACATAACACATATATTTAAAATACAGCGCTAGAGATTGGAATAATTACATTTTCAATTATTAACTTGTATAATCTGAAGGAAAAAAATATTAAACTTCGAAGTTGATATCAGTACCCTCACAACTGTGAGTTTTCATCTCTTTAGCAAATAAATGCCTACTGGGCTCCACATATGTTAACTGAACAGCTTTACTTTGAATGCTCAGCACTTTTAAGTAAATGCATTGTATTTTCTTCCAGGTTTTTATGTTATTTTGTGCTCCAGAAATCAATTAATTTCACCACTATTCACTAATTCTTAAGTTATAACAATTTCTAATTCTTAAGTTATAACAATTCCTCTCTTATTTACAATTTCCAAACTCAGTTCATATTCCCTCCAAGATTCTTTGGGAAGTTGTAAATATTTATCACACCCAGCAATGCTCAGGGACTATTTCTGGCTCTGTACAAAGAAGGGATCCCTAAAATTGCCCAGGGACCATATGTGGTATAAGAATCAAACCAAAGTTAAATGCATGCCAGGCAATTGTCTTACCACCTGTATTATCTCTTCAACCTTCCTCCAAAATTTTCAGTTCATATTTTTTATGCCATCATCTCTAGATAGCGATTTATCCAAATTTGTTCAATAGTTGAAAGCCCATTTTCAAACTTCGTCTTGTTCAATTTTATAATTGTCTAAACTACATATGCTACTTTTTTCTTTTAAAATGGGCTAATATTGTGTCAAAGGTAAATATAATATTCCATGATTTTAATTATCTCTCCTATGTTAAATTATGCTCGTGCTATAAAATACATAGTTCTATGGAGTTAATATTCTTTTTAAAGACTCTGGATGATTTTCCTTTTGCTACTTCACTTCATGCCCCAGGAGGCTCAAATAGGACTTGTTTAATTAAACTTGGGAAATTCTGAAACTGTGTACTTAACTATTGTCATACATTTAGGGTTGGTAACTTTCAAGGAAGCTCAGAAGTAGCCAAGTTTAACTTCCACTAAAGCTGCTGCCTCCCCTGTGAGAATAATGTCTCTTCATCAAAAGATTTTTTTTAATACTTAATGCACTTACCATGTGGTTTTATTAGAATGAATAGCTCTCTATTTTAAAGTGGATTTGGTTGGAAATTCAATTTCTTTCAGGGCCAGTGGGAGAGGTTGAAGGACCATAAATATTCTTCCTCTAAACTGTTTATAAGTAAAATGGCATTGCTACAAAGACCCAAGAAATATCTTGTTATAATCTGAGTATGTCCAAATTCCTGGCAATCTTATCTTTCTTTCTTTGAAGAAAATAGATTACATTGTTGTATCTTACTCATAAATTAAACTCAATAGTTCCTTAATGGATAGTGGTCTGTAGAAATAATTACCAGGGCTTCAGACCAAATTTATAGTCTTTCTTCTGAATTTTTAAAAAACACATCACACTTTCCTCGTTTTTTTTCTATTACTGGATTGGGTAGACTTGGGTAAAACCAACTATCCTTTTTCTGAATTGTATGACTATGAGAAATGTCTAAAACCACTTCATTCTTATTTTTTTGGTGTCAGTTGAAAATATCTTCTCCTATGTGTTCATTATATGCTTGATGTGGATGCAAATTTTACTATTTTTTCAAAGTTATTACTCCATACCATTAGGTGATTAGTTGACTAAAATATTTCTGAGTTATACATATATAAATGTAATTAATAAATTATTCAAAGTTCTTATACATGTGTTACCTTGTGATTTTAAAAAGAGAAATGGGGAAATTAACAAATTAATTACATTATTTCTTTGTAAAGTGGGGATTAGAAGGAACAAACTAAATACTGCAATTTATTGAGTATCAATTATGTGCTTCTCATCCTGTTACATGCTAAATATATGAATTGAATCGTTATAGCTTATTTCATTTGTATTCACTTAAAAAATTTATTTTTGGCCATTATTACTTTTTGGAGAGATTTTCTTACTCCACATTATGCACCTAGCCCTGAAGCTGAGAACTTGTCATCCAGATATCATGTTAGTTGGTTGCCAAATTTGTGGTTTGATCTTTTCTTTCTTTCTTTTTTTATTATTTTTAATTTTAATGAATCACCATGAGATACAGTTACAGACTTAAAAATTTTCATGATTACGTTTCAATCGGACAATATTCGAGTACCCATCCCTCCACCAGTGCCCTTTCTCCACCACCAATGTTCCCAGTGTCCCTCCCGGCACCCCTATCCCTTCCCTCCTCCTGTCTCTGTGACAGACACATTCCCTCTTACTCCCTGTCTCCTTTTGGGTGTTATGGTTTGCAATATAGGCACTAAGCAGCTATCATGTTTGGGCCAGTCTACTTTCAGCATGCATCTAGCATCACAAACGATCCCTCGAACCATCACTTACTTCGTGGTCTTTTCTCTCTCCTACCTGCATTATCCCCCACACTTGAGATCGGCTTCCTAGCCGTGGGGTAATCCTCCTGGCCCTTATCTCTACTATCCTTAGGTTTTATTCTCCTATTATGTTACTTTATATTACAAAATGGGTGCAGTCTTCTGTCTGTCCCGCTCTTTCTTACTCATTTCACTTAGTATGATACTCTCCATGTTGATCCACTTATATGCAAGTTTCATGACTTCATTTTTTCTAACAGCTGCATAGTAGTCCATTGTGTAAAGAAAACCAAACTTTGTAAACCAAAGTTTCTTTAACTAGTTATTTCTTCTTGGGCATTCGGGCTTTTTACAGATTCTGGCTATTATAAACATTGTTGTAATGAACATACAAGTGCAGATGTTGTTCTACTGCACTTTTTTGCATCTCTAGGATATATTCCCAGAAGTGGTATTGATGGGTAAAATGAGAACTTAATTTCTAGTTTTTTGGGAAATGTGCATATTGTTTTTTAAAAGGCTGTCCAGCCAACATTCCCACCAGCAGTGTAGGAGAGTCCCTTTCTCCCCACATCCATGCCAACACTGGTTGCTATTGTTTTTCTGGATGTGGGCCAGTCTCTGTGATGTGAGATGATATCTCCTTGTTGTTTTAATCTGCATACTCTGATGATTATTGATGAAGAGCATTTTTTCATGTGCTTTTTGGCCATTCAGATTTCTTCCTAAGAGAAGTTTCTGTTCATTTCATCACCCCCATTTTCTGATGGGGTCAGATATTTTTTCTTGTAGAGTTCAACCAGTGCCTTGTATGTTCTTTTTATTAGCCCCTTATCAGAAGGGTATTGGGTGAGTATCCTTTTCCATTATGTAGACTGTCTTTGTACTTTGGTCATTGTTTCTCTTGAGGTGCAAAAGCTTCTTAGTTTAAGATAGTCCAATTCGTTTATCTCGGTTTCCACTTGCACTGAAGATAGAAGTTTATAACACACAGACACGGAGAATCAAATCAAGCACATGGAAATTAAACAACTCAATGTTGAACAATGAGTGGGTTAGTGGGTTAGGAAGGAAATCAAGGAAGAAATCAAAAGATACCTGGAAATACCTTTTGGCCAGAAGCTCCAGTGCCCAGTAAATCGCCAAAATGACCACCACAAAGGGAAAGCAGAGGGGGACTCACTATGTGTTCTCTAGACCTTTCAGAAAACATGGAGTTGTCTTTTGGCCACATACATGCATATATACAAGAAAGGTGATATTGTAGAAATAAAGGGAATGGGCACAGTTCAAAAAGGAATGCCCCACAAATGTTATCATGGCAAAACTGGAAGAGTCTACAATGTTACCCAGCATGCTGTTGGCATTGTCCTTAACAAACAGGTCAGGGGCAAGATTCTTGCCAAGAGAATTAATGTCCGCATTGAGCATATTAAGCACTCTAAGAGTCGAGACAGCTTCCTGAAACGGGTGAAGGTAAATGATCAAAAACAGAAGGAAGCCAAAGAGAAAGGGACTTGGGTTCAACTGAAGCGCCAGCCTGCTCCACCCAGAGAAGCCCACTTTGTAAGAACCAATGGAAAGGAACCTGAGCTGCTGGAGCCCATCCCCTATGAGTTCATGGCATGAGAAGTGTTTGTTTAAAAATAAAGAGACTCCTGGACTATATTAAAAAAAAGATACCTGGAAACAAATGAGAATGAAGGCATAAACTACCAGAACTAAATAACCTGACTTTACAGCTCAAGATCTTAGAAAAGGCCCAATAAAAGGGGCCCAAACCAGGCAGGAGGAAGGAAATAATAAAACTTAGAGCAGAAATTAACGACATGGAAACCCAAAAAACAATCATCTGAAAGATCAATGAAACAAAGCACTGGTTCTTTGAAAAAATAAACAAGATTGATAAACCACTAGCAAGACTCAATGAAAGAGAGAGAGAGAAAAACCTAATAAACCAAATCAGAAATGAAAAAGGGGACATCACAACAGAAACCAAAGAAATTCCAAATATCATCAGAGATTACTTTGAAAGTCTGTATGGCATGAAACAAGAGAACCTAGAAGAAATGGATAAATTTCTGGACTCTTACAACTTCCCAAGACTGAGCCAAGAAGATTTGGAATACCTGAATAGACCTATCACCATCAAGGAAATTGAAACAGTAACCAAAAGTCTTTCCAAAAACAAAAGCCCAGGTCCAGATGGATTCAATAATGAATTCTTCCAAACATTTAAAGAGGACCTATTGCCAGCCTTTTCAAGCTTTTCCAGGAAATTGAAGAAATAGAAACTCTCCCAAATAGTTTCTATGACACAAAGAAAGAAAACTACAGGCCAATATGCCTGATGAACATGGATGCAAAGATCCTCAACAAAATATTAGCAAATGGAATCCAACAATTAATCAAAAAGATGATACACCACGACCAAGTGGGACTCATCCCAGGGGCACAGGATGGTTCAATATTCTCAAGTCAATAAATATTAATACATCATATCAGTAAAAAAAAGAGAGAAACCATATGATCATATCAATAGATGCAGAGAAAGCATTTGACAAGACCCAGCACCCATTTATGGTGAAAACTCTCAGCAAAATGGGAATTTAAGGGACTTTCCTCAATACAGTCAAAGCTATCTACCATAAGCCTATGTCAAGCATTATCCTCAATGGGGAAAAACTAAGAGCCTTCCCTCTAAGATCAGGGACAAGACAAAGATGCCCACTCTCACCATTCAATATATACCGGAAGTACTTGCCATAGCAGTTCGGCAAGAAAAAGGCATCACAGACATCCAAATAGGAAAGGAAGAAATAAAACTCTCACTATTTGCAGATGACATAATACTGTATTTAGAGAACCCTAAAGCCTCTACCAAGAATCTCCTAGAAACAATAGACTTTTTCTTAAATTTAAATTCTTTTTATTTTTACATGAATCACCATGAGGTACAGTTACAAACTTATGAACTTTTGTGCTTACATTTCAGTCATACACTGGTTGAGTACCCATCCCTCCACCAGTCAGTGCCCATTATTCACCACCAATGATCCCAGTATCCCTTTCACCACCCCCACCCCTTCTTCCCCACTCCACCCTGCCTATGTGGCAGGGCATTCCCTTTTGCTCTCTTTCTTCTTTTGGGTGATATGGTTTGCAATGTAGGTATTGAGTGGCCATCGTGTTCGGTCTATAATCTACTTCAGCTCACATCTCCCATCCTGAGCGGGTCCTCCAAGAACCCTTTACTTGGTGGTCTCTTTTCTATCTGAGCTGCCTTTTCTCCCTGCATATGAAGCCGGCTTCCAAGCCATGGAGCAATCCTCCTGATACACATCTCTACTACTCTTGGGTGTAAGTCTAGCATTCTGTTACTTTATATTCCACAAATGAGTGCAATCTTCCTATGTCTGTCCCACTCTTTTTGACTCACTTCACTTAACATGATACTCTCCATGCTGATCCACTTATATACAAATTTTATGACTTCATCCTTTCTAACAGCAACATAGTATTCCATTGTGTAGATGGACGGACCAAAGTTTCTTTAACCAGTCATCTGTTCTCGGGCACTCGGGTCTTTTCCAGATTCTGGCTAGAAACAATAGACTTTTATAGTAAACTCGTAGGCTATAAAATCAATACCCCAGAATCCATGGCTTTCCCATACACAAATAATGAGAGAGAAGAAAGTGATATTAAAAAAGCAATCCAATTTACAATCATGCCTCAGAAAATCAAGTACCTCGAAATCAACTTAACCAAGGAGGTAACGCACTTGTACAAAGAAAACTACAAAACGCTACTTCAAGAAGTAAAAGAGGACACAAGGAAGTGGAAACATATACCCTCCTCATAGATTGGGAGAATTAACATTGACAGAATGGCAATATTCCCCAAAGCATTACGCAGATTCAATGCAATCCCTATAAGGGTACCCATGATATATATATATATATATATATATATATATATATATATATATATATATATATATATATTGCTTTTTGGGTCATACCCAGCAATGCACAGGGGTCATTCCTGGCTCATGCACTCAGGAATTACCCCTGGCGGTGCTCAGGGGACCATATGGGATGCTGGGATTCGAACCTGGGTCTGCCGCGTGCAAGGCAAACGCCCTACCCGCTGTGCTATTACTCCAGCCCCATATTTTTTAAAGAAATTTATCAAACACTCCTGAAGTTCATATGGAACAAGAAGCCCCCACAAATAGCTAAAGCAGTCTTGGGAAAAGAAAGAGAGGGGATATCACCTTCCCCAACTTCAAACTGTACTACAAAGTGGTAATAATTAAAACAGCATGGTATTGAAATAAAAGATCCATAGACCAGTGGAATAGGGTTGAATACCCTTACATACACCCTCAAGTATATGATCATATAATCTTTGATAAGGGAGCAATATATGTGAAATGGAGTAAGAAAAGCCTCTTTAACAAATGGTGCTGGCAAAACTGGACAATTACATGCAAAAAAAAAAATTGGTCTCAGACCTCTACCTCACACCATGCACAAGTCAGATCAAGTGTATTAAAGACCTCAACGTCAGACCTGAATCCATAAGGTCCACTGAAGAAAAGGCCAACAAAACCCTCTACAACATTGAATCTAAAGTTATCTTCAAGGACAAAGTGTCATTGTATCCACTCAAGGTTAGGCTGCATCAACTCTAGGTTTTTTATTTTCCCTTATATTTCTGTTACTTCAATAGGCGTTCAAGAAACTGTTATGAAGGCTTAACTGGGATGTAGCATTGGGAAAAAGATTGAAGAGAAATTTATGATTTTTTTTCTTTCTTTTGGGGGGTCACATCCAACAATGCTCAGGGGTTACTCATGGCTCTGTACTCAGTGCTCTGACAGTGCTCCGGGGACCATATGGGTTGTAGGAGAATGAACCCAGGTCTGCTGCATGCAAGGCAAATGCCCTACCTGTTGTATTATCACTTGATGTTTCTTTTTTAAATAATCCAAGACAAGAAGAAAACCTTGGCAGAGTGCAGTCCAGTCCAGATATGTTGAAGGCTTTCTGGGTGTGGGAGTTTTCACTTAAACTTAGTATAATGTTGGAATTCTGGGGAAAAGGATACAGGGTGTACAGAATTGTAGCCTTATATATGGAGCCTGTATAAGGGGGCAATTCTTGTTCAGATAACTTAGTGGACAAATGTATATACTTTAAGGGGGTGATAAAATTAATTAAAACAGTGTTTTATAATAAACAAAAATTCTTTCAATATTTATTATACCAAAATTTTTTGTGACTAAGAATACTCATAACAATCAAGGTTGTATATGCCATGTTTCTATAGTAAAATATTAATTTTCATCGTGATCTGAACTAATTCTTAAAGCTATGAGGGAAATGTGAAATAATTTCATTCAGTGTTATGTTTTTGGAGATGTAAATATTATAGGTGATGTAAGAAACACTATGAGAGAGAACAGATTTTTCTTTCTCTTCTGTGGAATTCATCCTTTTTGATATGATTTTTTAGGGGAGGAGGTTGTCACATCCGTTTGTCCTACCCGGTGAAGAATTACTTTATTTTCCAGCTCATATTAGGTTTTTATTTTTTTGTCTGTAGAGTGAATGTCTGCAATGAGATTTCTAGGCTAATGCAGTGAAGGCTAGTAAGGAGCCCTTGGAGAGCCAACAGAAAGAATGGATTTGGGGCATCGTGGTGTTTGTTCCCACTCTGGGCCCAAAATGAGGCAGGAGAGACATGGCGGCCCAACAACCCATCTGAATTACAGTGGGATAAAAAGATATTACCTACAGAGTAATTAGAAGTGGGAAAATGCAGAGTCCTAAAGGGATTTGCTGCTTATAAAAGACTCCCCAAACAAACCCCAGAAACTTGCCTTGTTGCCAGAAAGCCCAGCATGAGACTTGATCAATTGTCCCCAGCTTTCTTATAGAGGACAGCTGAAACCCTTTTGCCAGATAGAGTTATTTTTGCTGCTGTTGTTTTATTTGGAGGGGAGCACACCCAATAGTGCTCATGCGTCCTCCCCAGGGGATCATGATGTAGATTCACTCCTCACCTGTGCTACAACCTGTTGAGATCTCCCCCCCACAACTCAAAGTCATTTTTAAAAAGGTGCTTCTTGTGTTTAAAAAAACTAAAAAACAAGAACAAAAAACCCCAATTTTTATATTTATGACTTTTTCATTATCTCATGTCTGATAGCTTTTGATTCCAGTATTTTTTGCTTCTTGGTTAATTTTTTTCACAAGTATTTTGATTGTTAACACAATGAAAAGAGAATTAATTTATTTTAAGTTGTTAATTTATTAATTAATTTATTTTTTACTTCTGGATACTTCACCATTAGCACATACAAATAATCTGAATTGGGTTTTATGCCCTCCAACTTTACTTTTATTAGTTCTATCTAGGGTTTTTCTGTGACATGTTTAGAATTTTATACATATGAAGTCAGGTCAACTGCAACCAGAGACAGGTTTTATGTTTTCCTTAATGACATGGATACATTTTACGTACTAATTTATTTTACTTTTTTTTTCTATTAAGACTTCCAGTATTATGCTGCATAGAAATTACAAGATTGGGTTTCCTTTTCTTGTTTTCAGTGTCGATGGTTAAAGCAAAAACTCAGTGATGCAATGAATCCATTTTGAAAATCTGATGCTAAACACAGGCACAAAAGTTTATAATATACTGCATAGTGAAAATTTGCAATGAGCAGAGATCTTAGGGGCTTTTATTAAAATGAGTGGGCTAGCTGTGAGTTGAGAGTGGTGGTCATTCACGATATAATCTATCAAACTATACAAGTAGCATACTTATGTTTGTGAGTCTTATCTTAATAAGATTCTGAAAAAGTAAAAATTAAATATTAAACAAACATAAATAAAACCAGAAAACCTGAGAAATCAAGGGGACACAAGGAAGTTCTATTCAAGAAAGAAAATTGCTAAATAGCAAGAGTGAAATACGATGGTTAATTTTAGGTCCAGGTTTCTTGATGGCTCCCAGGGTACTCAATATTCTGGTTCAACATAAGCTCTGGGTGTGTCTGTGAGGATATTTCTGCAAGAGATTTGCATGAAAATTTGAAGCAGATGACTCTTTCCAGACTCACGTTAATCCAGACTGTGATTATTACTTAGATAATGATACGAAATAGAGTTCTCTGAAGGTGGGAACTGTAAATCACAGATCACTCTGTTTGAACCCAGAAATGAATTTTCTAGACAAGAAATTCTTTCAGGAGGGTGAACTAGAGTAGACTTAACACAATAAGAAGAATACTTCAAGGCATTTTACCTGGACATAGGATTTTCTTCCCTATGTGTTCTTACCCTTCTTCAGTAGTAAGTTGATAGCCTTACGCATCATGATAAATAAGTTGAATTATGAAGACTTCTAAGGTAAGTTATTTCATTAAGTGATAGTGTGATGAACTTAGAAAGACCTCATTCTGATAGACTTTTTAAAAAATTGAATCACTGTAATATACAGTTATAAATCTTTCATGATTGAGTTTCAGTCGTGCAATGATGGAACACCCATCCCTCCACCCGTCCACATCTTCCACCACCAATGTCCCTAGTATCCCCCCATCCCACCTCTCCTTCTGTCTCTATGACAGACAACCCCCCAAACTCACTCATATATTATTTATTATGAATAGTATAATATGTCACGTGGCCACTCTCCACGCTACTGGAATTCTAAAATTTTAGATAATTAGGGTCTGGAGAACTCTCTGCAGTGACCTACTTGGTTCCGAGATTCTTTTGTGTGGCTCTGGATCATGGCCGTTAAGGAGCTTAAATAGCAGCTGGAGGCAGTTTGTGAGTGTGACCTCCAGGGTCCCGTAGGCATGAGGAGATGAGAAGGACCATCTCATCTCCTACCCCTTGAGGCCTGGAGTTTGCCATCACTGAACCCATGTTCCTTCACTTCTCACTGGGTTCTGGAAGCTGGCGTCCACCAGGATTCGAGAGGGCAGGTGGAGAGATGACACCTGCTCTGTCTGAGGCATCCAGGTGAAATCAGTCAGACTTAAAGTTCAGAGGCATCTCTGCAGCGAGCTGTTCAGTTCCAAGATTCTTTTGTGCCTATCTAATAGACGTTTAAAAGTGCTTTTAAATGAATAGAAGACACTATGTGAATACCAGAGCAACTTTTTCAGCTAGGAATCAAAATTTTGATGTTATTTTTTTGTGGTATCATATTAAGACAAGACACAATGTATGGAAGGAAAAGTTTGTGTCAGAATTCTGAAGTGTTCGGACACACAAAAGAATCTCGGAGCCAAGCAGCTCACTGCAGAGATGACTCCAGACTCTGCATTAGGTAGATTTCACCAGGCTACTCCCTACGGGAGCAGGTACTGTGAAAAACCCAGGTACTCGGGAGTAACAGCAAACACCAGGCCTCATAGGATGGGGATGGGCCATCCCTTCTCATCCTTCTGCCCTGATGGGACCCTGAGATGACAAACTGCTTCCGGCTACTACCTAAGCTCCTTAATGGTCGTGATCCAGAGACACACAAAAGGATCTTGGAACCGAGCAGGCTCGCTGCAGAGATCTCTCCAGGCCCTAATTATATAAAATTTTAGAATTCCAGGAGCAATATCTGATGTTATTCATAACAAGCAATACAAAATAAATTGTCTATCATGCCCTTTTTGGCAGGTTTGAGTGGTGGTGGGAAAATTCCAAATAATAATCATGGGACTAGTGTCGAAAATATTGAATGTAAACAAAATAGAGAGAGAGTATTATGGAAATTGTGTGCTACACAGGCAGAAGAAGGGTTGGGATAAGGAGGGGGATTCTAGGGATTTTGGAGGTGAAAAATGTGCACTGGTGGATGGATGGGTGTTTGATCATTGTATGACCAAAACTCAAAGATGAAAGCTTTGTAACTGTATCTCACATTGATTCCATTTTTAACAAAAAGAATTATGAAGTGTTCTATAAGACTAGTTATCCTTTCAAAGTGGTTTATTTTTAATGCATGTTTAATTATTTATATTATGCTTTCTTTATTAACTCAGTCAGAGATGTGTCTTCTAGTTCCTGAGTAGAATCTGACTGATGTAATATTGTGTTTGACTATATATATATATATATATATATATATATATATATATACAAACTCACCAATTGTGCCTATATATATGTACATATGCATATATACATATATATAGTCAGACACAATTGGCTAGTTTGCATTGTATATGATGAAAGGATAGTAGTCTCATGTTGAAATATTAATGTTAACATTTGGTCATCACTTTTCATTGTGAATATTGACTTGTCTTATAATGTAAAAGACAAAAAGACTATAGGAAATCCTTAGAAATCAAGTTTCAGGATTTCTTATAATAAAGAAAAATGCAAAATTTTATCATGTGAGCTCATGGCTTGTTGCTTAATCATATAAAGAATAAATCATATTTCAGCAAAACTTCATTATAGAAAGTTTGTAAAGATAACATCAACCCAGTACTGTATACGTCTTCTTGAAGCATCCATTCTTGATTTGGTATTCATATAGATGATTAATCAGACCTTCCCAACTTCCTAACTTCCCAACTTGAGTTTTTGAAGTCCCCTTTCCATTATTTTATCTTTTTAGTAACAATATATAGCTATCTGCTTTCTCATCTTTCAAAGCAGTATGCTGTAAACAGTGTCAACTCTACGTTCCAGGGAGCTTGGTGAAACTCTTCAAAGACTGAGGAACAGTAGGAATATTAATTTCCCCTTCAGTTTCTCAGTCAATGAACAATAGAACTCTTTGTTAAAATAGGAAAACATCTCTAATCCACAATGTCAAATATCATAAAATGATATTTTAAAATAGAAAATTTATTTTAAAGTTGTAAAATATATTAAACTGTCACATCACAATAGTCTATCTCAAATGGTTCAGCTTTAGGTATCCATCTTCCTTGCTGTGATTCCTGACTTGGAAATATACAGGCTTCCCGGAGATAAATATTTGACATTTTACATATTTTTGCTATCAAAGACTATGCTACCTGCTTTTATATTCTTCCATGCTCTTTTGATGACTATATAATTTTGAATAATTTGCCAATTACTAGACTTGTCTTTGCCTATAATGACGGGTATGTCCTAGTGATATTTTATTTATTCATTTATTTTATCTGTTTATCTATACTCAGTGATTTGGCAATGAAGATAATAATTTGAAGACTTCCTGGAATAATGATGGGGGTATATTGCTCAGGAAAGCTGTGTTTCTCATCAGATCCTTTGATAACCATAATGATAGTTTAGTTGTAGCCAGGATTATTTGGACCTAGAATGATATTTCAGTAAATGGACTTTGCCAAAGAGCCAAACTGGCATCAGTTCCTTAGCTGCAACCATCAAAATAGATTGGATTGCTAATGTTTTCCTGCTAATGTTTTTCATATCACGGCAGCACCAAAACCATCATGTAATATTAATTTATTTATTTGTAATAACATCTACTAAGCATCAACAGAGTGGCAGGTCTTCTGCTAAATTTCAGAATACAACCATCATTGACTGAATTTTGAATCAGAGAAGCCCATATCATTTGTCACATATCAATAAATGACTATTTTCATCTCTATGGTAAAAGAAAAGTCATGTTTGTTTCCCTTATTTCTCACCAGTCAACCCTGCTCTTTTCTTTATACTCCTTTGGACCAGAGGAATATGTTTGTATTTTTCCAAACATATTGTGTTATCTTTTACTTTCATGCTTCTTTCTTGTTGCTGTCGTTGCTAAAAAAGAGCTTCTCAGACTGCCCTTGTCTGTTTTCTTGCTTAGCCAAGTTCTAGCTAATATTTACTGCACATCGAAATCAGGTTTTCCTAAAATCTGTCACAATTATCCACATTCTGGTAAGTATACTTTTTCTTGCTCTCTGGGGGAAATCTTTAGCACTGTCAAAGGTTGTTCTCACTTGAAATTATTACTTACTTCTGCATCTCCCTCCTCCCTGGTAGACTGAAGTTGCTTGAACATAAGGTTATGAGTTTGTTTTGAATTTGGAATACTTTCCACAACACGGACACAGGTCAGGAACGTTGATACCAGCCATATGTAATATTATATAGAATTAGAGTTTTTACTGGTACTACACTACATAGGTTATTTCTTTTATTGCTTAAAACCAATTAAAAAATATCTGTTTCTTTAATGCCTGGAACTACCATCAGTCCTCAGTATCTCTTCGCTAGCTTCACTTCAGTCTTATCCAGGCAAAAGTGCGTCATAGCCTTTGAACACCGGAGACTGGCCTTAGCGATTAAGTTCAATGCCTTTTGTTTGTTTGTTTGTTTTTAAAGTCTTTTTGACATGGGGTAGTGGATCCTGGATTTTTGAAAGAGTTGTTGTGTTCAAGATCTAAATTATTAGAATTTATCAAGTGTAGTGGCGAGGCCAGAGACTCTAGCGTTGGGATCCAGCCAGGGTCCTTGGGTTAGACCCGTAAACTCGTGACCCTAAACCCAGGTGCCCTTTCCTCTTCCAGTGGGCAAGGGCGGGAGTTTTCCTGGGCCCCTTCCTTGCTCCCAGCGCCAGCCAGGGCCCAGGAGACTCAGATGGCACTTCCCCACCGCTTGGCGGGAAGGCCCGGGATGCTGAGTGTGAAGAGGCAGGCAGGGAACAGCTGTAGGCAGGCAAGAGGATCATGGGGCTCAGGTTTCTACCCAGGGCAGGTTAGAATTTCTGCTCCTCGGGCGCCTGCCCAGGAAGGCGGAGCCCCCTGACTTCCTGACCTCTCCTGACTCCAGCCAGTCCTACCCCTGATGCACTCCTGGGGCACCAGCCAGGACCATGCAGTCTTGGGCTGGAAGCTAGGACCCAGGAAACTTTTATACTCTTTATAATATTTCTGAACTAGAGCGATAGCACAGCGGGTAGGGCGTTTGCCTTGCATGCGACTGACCTGGGTTTGATTCCTCCATCCCTCTCAGAGAGCCCAGTAAGCTACCTAGAGTATCCCTCCCACTCGGCAGAGCCTGGCAAGCTACCTGCTGCATATTCGTTATGCCAAAAACAGTAACAAGTCTCACAATGGTGGCCGCTCCAGCAAATCGATGAACAACGGGATGACAGTGCTGATGACAGTGCTACAGTGCTATTATTATTATACTTTTAATTTGGGGGTGCCATACCTGACAGTACTCAGGACTCGCTCCTAGTTTTGTGCTCATGGATCACTTCTGGATGGGCTCTAGGAATGGTATGAGACGAGAGGATTTGAACCTAGGTTGGCTGTGTGCAAGGCAAGAGCACTACTTTTATCACTGTCTAGGAAATAATTTTTAATGCTTGATCTGTTAGGGAGTAGATGTATCATATTTGCTAAGTTACTACTGATTTTAAAAAATCATATTATGCAAATTATATTATAAAATCAGAACAAATTTGTCCAGGATTAGGGTTCACAAAATGTCTCGCCGCATGATTTCTGAGTTGCACATGGTACATTCCATATGCTAGGCTTTCCCCATTCTCCAGCTCTTTTTTAAGCTGCTTTGCACTTCCTTAGTTGGTTGTTGCTGTTATGGCAGTTCTGAGAGAGGAAATCCTATTATCCTATTTTCCCATGTTGTTCCTTTTACTCCCTGTTCGTCCATAGAGACCAAACTATATCCTTTAATAAGATTTTATTTAAGTCTCAGAAAATGGAAGATAAACATAACACAGAGTCATTTGCAGTCCTGCAGCTTTTTTCTAGTCTATCACAAAAATGCAGTGCAAAACTAAAGCATTACTAACACAGTAAGCACTCAGAGGCAAAAAAGTCTGATGTTCCAACTAACTGGCCTCTTCTTAAAGCCTTGGAGATTGAGTTAAATATTATATACCTTATTGTTCATTCATATAGTATTTACTTTTACAAGTCCCACTCCAGAGGTTTCAAAATGTAGCTTCTGACATTCACTGTTAAGCTTTATTCTCCTCTATAAAATCAAGTTAATGATTTTCTTCCAGATACGATTTTAAATAAGTGCCGAGACCCTGATGACCTTTAGACTATTAATGCCTTAATTCTGGTGCTGAGACAAACATCTTTTGTATAAAGTGGTTTTCTTATTTGTGTTTATGTATGTAGATCATACATACATGTGTTAGATCATATATGCATGAGTTTCTGGACACTATTAAATGAACTGGTAATCATACCTAGGTAAATACTTAATAGTATATAATGAAGGTATAGTAGGTTTGAGGAGAGAGAAGTAAATGTTAGTTTAGATGAATGATATGGGGTAAAATATGATCAAGATCTCAAATGGTGCATAGGGAGAAGGAAAGACTTATGTAGAATTCCTTCAACTAAAGTTTATACTCTAGAATGTCAAGTAGATTTATAGGGACTGAATTCATAGGACAAGGTAGGAAAAAGATTAGTTCGGTAAGTGATGAAAGTTGAGGCCATTGAGGGTTACCCTAATGTAGAATTGTGAATTTTTCATTAGGAGTAAGAATCAGTTGAATACTCTGAATAAGTCTGAGCTGTGTGTTATGGTAAATAGTGTTAATCTAGAATTGTTGGCAGTTAGTCTTTATGTGACTTGTTCCTTTCTGTGGCTCTTGTGAGCACAATATTTATCTTTGGGTAATTTTCAACGACCAAAAAAGCAATGACTCCGTGCCTGACACATGGGAACCACAGAGGGTCTGAGATAATAAGAGTGCTATGAACCAAACCCCGCAACCATGGAAAATCAATGACCGTGAGGAACTGCAGCCCAGAGCTGCAGATTGCTCAAGTAGCTACTGCATTGATTTCAGCTTCAGCTTCTAATTGCTGCAGCAGGCAAAATGAATGCTCCCCACTTCTGAGAGTTTAAGGCTCTATAGATTTTTCTGAGGCTTGAGCTGGAGCTCTTTTTGTTTCCAGTGCTCTTGGGTATTGGTCATTTGGACATATCATTAAGTCACGACCTGTTTGAAATTTTCTTGTTCCAGTATTTGATACTGTCTTTTGGGATATAGCATGGTTTTTGAAGGTACTTATTGAGTTACTATGCTTAGTTGAACAAATCTGATGCACTGAATTAAATATTAACCTCTGTTGTGAGTGTTATTAGGTTATTATTTATATACTTTCAAGGATATTTTTAGACAGAAAAAATTACCTTTCATTTGATTCTTTCAATTCCTTTAGTTCTCCTGAAGTTTTTGATAGATTTTAGGCCTATCTGAAAATAGATTTAATTTTTCCATTCCTTTATCTAACAAATATTTACTTAGTACTTCTATATAAAGTACTGATGATAAAAGTACCTAAATAGAATTAATATTAATAAGTAATTTTGAGATTTTTACACTCTTGGTAGAATGTAAAATACTTCACATATTTTCCTCTCTTTGTTTATGGTTCTTGGATTTGGAGCCATACCCTGCTGTGCTCAGGGATTACTCCTAGCTCTGAACTCAGGATCATCATTGGCAGTACTTATGGGACCATCTTCAGTGCAGGGGATAAACCCGTGAAGGTCAGGGCCTTACCCTCAGTTCTGTTTCCCTTCAGGTTTTCTAAATAACTTATCTACGGAACAGATCTAGTAACTTCCTCACAAACTAGATGTGTCATAGCTAAATCATATGCACTCAAACCATGCCTTTGTTGCTAACTTAGAAATTCTGGTTTATTCCAAACCAGAAGAATTTGTACTGGAGAAAACTAACTAATATGCATCACTATTAATCCTTGCCATTGAAACTAGCTGCCAGAGAAGTACCCAAGGAAGAAACATTTAAAGCTAGTTAATTGAAGCTTAACTTTCTCTTGTTTTGAAAGACATTGATATTTCTTCCTGGTCAATAAGTTGCTCATATAGTCTTAGGCAGGTATAATTAAACAACAATGTCTTAGCAGGACATTTTTTCCAATATTTGTCTTGTCACTATTTGAGTCAAGATTGGATTTATTCTGGACTCTGGCAGGGATTAAATATACTGGTATAAAGAGTAATTAAAACGTTTTGTGTGTCCAAAATGTACAGACTATGATCATAATATAATATAAATGAATACAGTTTAAAAGAGTAGGCACACCTTTTGGCAAGAGAAATGGCGAGATAAGGCATCATTCAGTTATTTCTATATTTACATTTGAAGAGCAGTCAGTTTCATGAAAACATGTTGAAGCAAAGGTATTGCCTTGAGTTGACTCTACTTCACCAATTTAACATTATACTTATCTTTATTTTCCTATTGGCTGGAGCGATAGCACAGCCTGTAGGGCATTTGCCTTGCATGCAGTCAACCTGAGTTCGATTCCTCCATCCCTCTCGTAGAGCCCAGCAAGCTACCAAGAGTATCCTGCCCGCACGGCAGAGCCTGGCAAGCTACCCATGGTGTATTCGATATGCCAAAAACAGTAACAACAAGTCTCACAATGGAGACGTTACTGATGCCCACTCGAGCAAGTCAATGAGAAATGGGATGGCAGTGGCAGTGATTATTTTTCTAGGCTGTACACAAAAGATAAAGCACACTTTTGGATTGTGGAAACAAGAGCCTGCTTGAGTGGGCACTAGGCTGACCCACCCACCTCCATCTTACCCGGGTCGACTCAGCCTTGTGCAGCTCTGAGACTAACTGCTGCTTTTGATTTCTTTAGACACTTATTTATGGACCTCTGGAGCAAGGCCACTAGAAAGCTTACATGTTGGTGCGGGAGTTGATTTGTGGGGTTGATTGCCAGTGCTTCCAGGAGTACAGGGAAGTGGGGGGAGGTAGGCCATTCCTATGCCGAGAAAGCCTGGAGATTTCAGATACAAAACCTGCATACCCAAATTTTCAACAGGCTATTGTCTCGGTGAGGTCTGTTCTGAGACACTGGAGTCTGCTGGGTGCATGGTGGCGATTTTGGGTTGTGGGAGAAAGCAGCTGCCAGGGACTCCGCTTGGGCAGACACCAGGCTAACCCTCCCCTCTCTGATTTTCCCTGATCGGTTCAGCCTTGCGTGGGCCCAAGATTAACTGCAGTTTATGATCTCCTTCAAGATTTATTTATGGGTCTCTGAAGCAAGGCCAGTAAATGAGCTTATATAGCTGAGCTGGAAGTGGCTTGTGGGCATGGCTCTCAGATACCTTACTTTTGGCCATTTAATTTCTTGGGAAACTTTGGGAAACGTGGTCCTGAGTTGTTGGGGTCTTGCCAGAGGCACGGCGGCAATTTTGAGGTATCAGGAATCCTGGAGGCACTATCAGGCTGCTGATGCTCTTGCTCCATGAGTATTTCTAATAATAAAAAATTTAAGACTAAATACATAAATAATTCATTTTGTTGCATTGCAGAGAACATTTTGTATATTCTCATTCCAGAGTATGTATAGTTTAATTTGCTCTTTTTATTTTATTTTTTGACAGTTTAGAATAATTTTGATACCAATATAAAAGTACTGAATATTATTTTGTTTTTATATAATTTTCTAGATTTAAGAATTCCTTCCAGGTGTCATAATAGTTAGACTACTAATCTGCTAACTAGTTAGGTTTGTGAAAAGATAAACAGAGCAAATTAGTCCCAGACCCTAGTGACAGTGGGTCAAAGAATGGCATTGTAGATGGCATTTTCATTAATTTTATTTTTTGCTCATATGTTCAGAGTATTAAAATAAATTGTGATTACCTTAGACCTTCTACTGTGTATTTTTGTCTTATAATGTGCCACAGAGTATCTTATTTCCAGAGATATTGGAGATGGTTTCTCTCAGTCCATTTTAAATGGTAGTTGAGTTTAGGTGTTCAAATGGGTGCATTTGTGGAAATTCAACATGTTTGACTCTTTTTTAGTTGTGTTTGTTTCTAGGCCACACATAGTGGTGCTCAGGCTTTATCCTGTACTCAGGTTTCACTCATAGTGGGTTTGGGAGACTACATGAAGGCCAAGGATCAAACCTGGGTCAACCGTGTGCAAGGCAAATGCTCTCCAGTCCCTCAGCATATTTACCTTACAATATTTTCTTGTGATGAGGATAGTGTTTAAATTTCTGGAAACTATAAAATTAGTTTTATCTTATTAAAATTGCATATATACTGTGGAATATACTTAAAATGCAGAAATATTGAAGAATTATTTCCAAATTCACCACTATGGAGGGCTGCTTTTTTTAAAGTACTACTTTTATTAACTAACATAATAAATATGACCTCATTTTAAAAAATGGATCAATTTCTGTGAGGAAAAGTGAAATGCTTAGATGAGTGAAGAGCTAGTGCCTAACTTTATGATTTTATTAGAATATTCAGACAGCCAGCTTGCAAATCGATCAATTAATTCTATCTTCAGGCAGAGTTTTATGAGTGCCATAAGGTTATTAGAAGAAAAGTTCAGTCCCCAAAGTAAAAGTGGCAGGTGAAATGAATTAATCAAACAGAACTCCCCTATGGTCCAGGAAACTGAATTATGAGACTGCTTCACAGAGGAGGTCTGTGAACTGTATCGTATTTATCTGTGGATAAACTTGTGAGAAAAGGCATTGTAAACTGAGAAAATGCCATAAGCAAAGGAACAGACATTCAGAACAAGGAACCACATCTAGTTTGAATCAAATATGAAGAGGGAAATCAGTGAACAGGTAAGCAAGGAGCAGAGCATCTGTAATAAGGATGTGACATTGTTTCTTTTTTTGTTTGTTTGTTTGTTTTTGGGTCACACCCAGCGATGCTCAGGGGTTACTCCTGGCTTTGCACTCAGGAATTACTCCTGGCAGTGCTTGTGGGACCATATGGGATGCGGGGGATCGAACCCGGGTTGGCCACATGCAAGGCACATTGTTTTTAAACAAAGGGACCATCAAAGTGTTACCGTGGTGGTTTTATGTTGCAGGTAGGATGGAAAGATCAATCTTTATTCATATTCAATTGTGGATTTATATTCTGAGAATTCAAGGTATTTGACTTTCGAAACAGTAGTTCCTTAGCAACAGAATGGAGAAAAAGATCAAACTGCATATAACATTAATTTTACTGAGCTTAAATTAAGCTCTCAAATCATTACAACATTCATCATTTAAGGCCTATGTCCCTATCATTCTAGTATAATTGTACTTGGGACGGATGGGATTTAAATATTATGAAATTATCTTAATCAGTGAATATTTTATGCTAATGTGCTTTAATGCTACATATAGGTATGATTACTTTTATAGAATATCTATCAATGATAAAAAAACGTAATTATGTAACAAACAATCCTGCCTTCAATAAAAGTTCATCAGGGGAATTGCAAAAATTTTGTTTTTGTTTTTCTGCTGCACCCAACAATGCTCAGAGCTTACTCCCTGGCTCTGCTTTCAGGAGCCTCCTGCCTGGTGGAGCTTGAGGAACCATCTGGGGTGCCACAGATCAAAAACTCTTGCTGGCCACATGCAAGGCAAGTGTCTTACCCACCGCAGTATCTTTCTCCCAGGACTTGTGATCAAATTTTTTGCAATATTCACTTTGTAAAAAACTCCTTTTTCTACTTAGTATGGCTTCATTATAATATAGATATACTCTTTCATTATCTCATTTCCCATTTTTATTTTGGTCATTTAAATTTTTTACCATACTGTATCATTTTAAAAACCAACAATTCTATGAATGGGCATTTGTTTGTATTGAGTGAAACAATTAACATGAATTAGTATAAAACAAATTAATTAGTGTACCTCCTCAAAAACATTGGTGATGGTAACTTCAAGTAGAAATAGTATCCTTTTATTCAATGGATATAGATCCAATTGAGTTTTGAGAGAACACTTTCTTGTAAAAGTTGCATTTGCTTTTGTCTGAACACATGCTTTAAGATAAGGAATAAAGTTAACTAATATCACTCATTAACACCAATATGAAAATACTTAATAATGCAGCTAAGGTCCTTAGGCCAAAAAATTTTCATATGGCAAGATAGCAAGGCCAGTGAAGACATATAATAGCATATTATAAATTAAAATTCAGCTGTGTTTTGCAGGAATGCATGGTTATCAGTACAGTGGGCTTATACAACTGGACTACTCGATCTAGAATTTATCTCTTGCAATCTGAGTAACAAGTCACCATATAGCTTAACAATTTATTTCAACTTCAGAAAATAATTCTCCTGCTTTATTTGGTAAGTCATATTTTTCTGCAATGATTTATTTAGTGCTGACAATGCACTAAAATCCTTGATTCATGTGCTTCTACCATATCCCTTGAGGATTGAAATGGAAATTAATTGAAACCACAGGTGATGAAGAAAGTCTCTGGGCCTGATGGGGAAAGTAGAAAGTGGAGACCTTGGTCACTTTAAATGATGCAGTAAAGAGGGCAGTGCACACAACTCTCAGGGCAGTGTGTGTGTGTTGGGGGGGGGGGTGGACAGTGCACTCCTCTTGCAATAAAGCAATTTGCTGATCTTGAAATGAAATCATGGAAGGACTTTTTGATCATGCTTACTTTGCTATCACTTGATTGAAATACATATAGTGGACTGTACATAGCTTAGATACACTCCCTTAATCCATAAAGTAGGTGCATGCGCACATGCGTGTGTGTGTGTGTGCACACACACATACACTGATATTGCTCCTTTGTCTATAATATACTGAACTAGAAGATATTAAGGATAGGGAATAAGGAATGGGCACTCAAAGGTCCTAATTTATCATTTTCAATGATCCCTTAAGACGATGGACCTTTGATGCATTCATCTTCCTCTGTGCACATTAAATAGCATGGAAAGCTGCAGAGAGAGATAAGAATAAGGCAACTCTCTGAGTTCTATCTGCACACCTTCCTTTGGGTCAGTGCATCATACCTACATTCTGAGAGCTCTAACATATCCCTTTAATATCAGCTTAAAAGCTGAGATCCTGTCCGTAAAACCAGATCACTATAGACATGAGAGATGGAGAAGGTGGGTACATTGTCATTTGTCATATAGACTCATGCAGTCTTAAAACTAGAATAATCTTTAGAGAACTTACAGTTTAGCCTTATTTGTAGTCAAAGACACTGAAAACCAGACAAAGGAATATAGTTTGATTTGGTTAGACAATTAGTGTTAGATTAGTCAGAATTAGAATCTTAGTTTTACAAGTTTGCATCCAGTTTAGAATCTTAGTTTTACAAGTTTGCATTCAGAAATTAAATGAAGTGTCTGAAAATGATACTTGCCCTGCTAACATTTCTGACAGCAGGTCCACAATAAGTACTAGGCATCTTGTAACACATCCTCTTGTATTATTTCTTATTCAAGTACTTGTTAGCATGCTCTCTTCTTTCTGTGAAATATGTATTAACAAAAATCATTCCACTTCTGTGAGCTTTTTACATGACTTTGTTTCCTTTTAACTTATTCTGTAAATAAGCAATTCATTATTTCTCTTACTTCCTCATACAAGCTGCTTAATCTGTTGTTTTACAAAAGGTTTTGCAAGGTTTTCATACTTGCTCAGCAATATTTCTCTTATTCTTGTTGAGAAAGTTTTATTCTTTCTCTTTTCCTAAACAATTCCTTTTTCAGTGTGTACACACACACACACACACACACACACACAGAAACTTCTCATTTCCCTCATACTCTCATATTAGACAAGTCTTCCACTTTCTCTTTACTCCAAGAAACCTTAATTACCTGGATTTGTTTTCAAGGTCAAGGTGTAGCAGTGTGGTCACTTTCCTTATATGCCAACATGCTCCCTGACCAATATATACTATCAGTACCTTCCTAATATCTTTATCCCGTAACTATTTTTTTTAATTGAATCACCTTGAGATACAGCTACAAAGCTTTCATGTTTGAGATTCAGCCATACAATGGTTGAACACCCATCCCACCACCAGTGCACATTTTCCACCACCAATCTCCCCAGTATACTCTCCTGCTTCCCCCCCAACCCACCCATCCCAGTCTTCACCCTACCTCTATGGCAGACAATTTCCCCAATACTCTCTTTACTTTTGGGCATTATGTTTTGCTCAACTTTTCCCACCACCATTCAAGCCTCCCTGCCAGGGACGATGTTAGATAATTCATTTTCCATTGCTCATTTTGAATATCAAGAGAACTCATGCTGCTCGTGCACTTCTGCAATTCTATATTGTCTACTAGAGACATCTTTGTAGGTCACTATTCCATTTTGGGATTCAATTGGGAGTCTCTGGACCAGGACTGTTGGTGCGCTAAGATGGCACCCTGAGGCAGATTGTGGGCATGACAGCTAGGTTGATAAGCAGGTGGGGAGCCAGGGAAGGACAGCCCGGCTCCTCTGCCACCATATAGCCTGGAGACTTAGTCCTGGAACACACATACCTGGGCCTTGCTTGTTGAAGCTCTTGGTCACTGGGATTCCATCTGGAGTACACTGGGAGAGTACACCTGTTCTATCTGAGGTGCCCCCATGAAATTGGCTCAGTATGGGGCCCAGAGAGATCTCTGGCGCTGTGGTGTCTTCTGGGACTTGCTGCTGTGTCTCTGGACCATGCACTAAGATGACGCCTAGAACCCCATAAGTATTTCTTATATTTCTAAAGAATCATGGTTAAGACTTCCCCATTTTATGTAAACATTCTTTATCTTGTACTTAAATTATATGTTCCATACGTCCCTTATGTTGCACTTATATTTAATCCTATCTCCATTTATCCATTTGTACTGGCTGTCCTTTCCTCCAGCCCTCATATTCATTTTTCAAATGGTTCTGCTTGATGTTTTATCTAATACGCTAAATTCTCTCTTAAAAGTTCTCAGGATTTTTCTTATTTCTGAATCTATCATCTCTTTTTATTGCTTTTTATTTTAAACTCTCCAAAGCTTTTGAAAGTATTGACCATCCTTTTCCTCCAGTTATTTAGCAACACCTTCCTCCTTAACCTTTCCTGGTACTCTGATCATGCCATTTAACAAGTGCTCTGGTTTCCACCTATTGATTAAGTGTGGGAATTTCACAAAGTTACAACCTTGACCTTTTTCTCTTCTCTGCGTGAGTCATGATAGGGTAAAGGTTAACAGTGGGTTTGGAGTAGACTGTACTGGCTTGTTATTTATTGTGGTGCCTTTCAGCAGTGACTTTACCTCTTGTGAACTAAGCTTCCGTTATTTGTAAAATGAGATAGAATAATAATTAATTAAATTTATTGACCATTTATCATGTCCCAAAATCTTTTATAATTTCTTCATAGGCATCAATCCACTCTTCATGACAGTTGTAGGTATTATCTCAGTTTATAGTTAAGAATATTAAAACAAAAAAAGTTAAATAATTTGGTCCAAATGATACTGAAGCAATTGAGCCTGCATTTAAATAAGGGTGTTCTGCTCCACATGTTAATTGCTACATATTTGTTTGCTTTTCTATAGTGATACTCTTTATTCACAGTGTGAATGAATGAAATTTATTCACATTAAATGAAATAATGCAGATAAGACCATTAGTGATATCATGGATTAATTTCCTAGCTAATGTTAACTCAATATTTTGTTCTTTAGTGTTAGTTTTTTACTGAGGAGATTATATCCAGCATTATGTAGCAGGAAACCAGAATATTTATGTCTAACATACATGCCTCCTGACATACCTACCTGTACATCTTTGTTCATTTGGAAGCCATGGAGCTAATTTGAGCATATGAAAATCAAGCAAGTTCCATTGCTTATCTTCCCTTCAACCCAAGATCCTTATCTCAATGACTCTACTACCATTATCCTTTATAAGCCCTTGAATTTAAACCTGGGAGTCATGATTGTATGCCTATCTGCATGTCCTTGTCCACATGCATTGTGCATAAAATTCATTATTATAGTTATGAAATGATTTTGGTATTTTCCCATTTGGATGAGTGCTCATTGCTCATTTCTCTAAATAGGTGTTCTGCATGTCTTAACTTACTATCCTTCTAAGATATCCTTGCCTTTCTGTGTACTTTTTTTTTTTTTTTTTTTTTTTTTGCTTTTTGGGTCACACCCAGCGATGCTCAGGGCTTACTCGTGGCTTTGCACTCAGGAATCACTCCTGGCGGTGCTTGGGGGACCATATGGGATGCCGGGGATTGAACCCGGGTCGGCTGCGTGCAAGGCAAACGCCCTGCCCGCTGTGCTATCGCTCCGGCCCCTCTGTGTACTTTTTTATACTCAATAACCAGAGTTACTTTTCCAAATCTTTGAATAGTATATATTCTTCTGATAATTTTGATTTTCTTTTGTGTTCAGAGAGGTGTAACACGTTCTTATGCTCAGAGCTAGTACCTGTTCAATTCCAAGTAGCCCATTGCCCCTTAAACCCTATCAGTGTAGAGTCCAGAAGTGCTGGACAAAACACTCAGCTCTCAAACCTGCACCAAATCAGGTCAAGTATTGCTGAGAGTAACCACTGCCATACATACATCCTCCAATGTGCACTGGTGGGTGTGGCCGCTATTACAAATGTATGAATCTTTTACTTCAAAGCAAACTCTAAGTGGGAATATAATATGAAATGAGATGTTCATATTATATGCAAGCTCCTGAAATTGAATCGGAGTACAGACATTGAAGCAAGGTTTCCTTTCATCTTTTTGAAGATATTCTCTTCATCTTTTCCATGAATTAACTTTTGAGTAATCTGTATATAATGTAGAGGAAATGGTTTAAAAGCATTTGTTTCAAAACAAACTTAATCATAATGTTCTTTTGCATAAATACTGGGGAAATATGGCACTAGATTTTCTTTATAGTTTTTTCCAAAATATATTTTAATCCGTTGCCATTGCATTTGTTAGTCGCATTTGCTATTCAACATTCTCAGTCCATCCAGTTCCCTCTCATGACCCTGCAAGCCTTTGCTTATTGATTTGAATTTCCTGAAATTCACTCATTATTCTTTGTCACTTTTAATTTAATTCATTCTTAAAGTGTCCTCAGTGTCACTTCATTCAATTAACCTTCACAAAAGTCATGGCCCAAATTTTGCTTTCTCCTTTTCCCTCTTGGATTTTGGGTTTGATTCACAGTAAAGATAAAAACACTACCATTATAAAAAAAAAGATACATGCATGCATGCCATATATATAGGCATATGTGTCTCTGGTTCTGTATCAGTGTAATTTAAGTTCCTACAGTATAAGGAATTTTTCTTCGATTGTCGTGCCTTCATTATACCTGGGGATTTGGATTATCATAAGCATCTGGTCTGTTAAAGGGTTATGTTCTTTATTACCTTACATTTTCAGATTTTAGGGTGTGTGTGTGTCTGTGTATGTTTGTGTGTGTGTGTGTGTGTGTGTGTGTGCGAGTGCCTAAGCAGTGCCAAAAAGGTGGGAATTCTTATCAGCAACACTTGGTTAAGTAGGCCATTGGCTCTATCCTTGGGTCTGTCTGAGGATGCTATGCTGGTTAGGTCCCATGGTGCTCGAGCACTTAAGGCCCTGCTGGGATCCTCCAGTGTTATATCAGCTGATGCTGTGGCAGTCATGTGATACTAGGGATCAGTGATCAAACTGGATCTGGGAGCAGACAAATGCCTAACACCTTTGCTTATCTCTCTGACCCTCTTTGACTTCTAATGCCTGTATCTGAAAACTCTAGCTTCAAATTTCTTACCTTGAGTATCATTTTCTTACCTTGAGTATCATTTATAATATTCTTATATATTTAATATGTTATCCATTCCTAATCTAAGGAGCAATTGACATTTACTGCTTGCATCTTTCTACCCTCCACTTGTTTTAAGAAGATCCACAGAATCCATTGTTTTCTCTGAAAACACATAAAGGTCTATTTTTCTGCAATAACCTTAATTTCACAGTTTCTTTTCTTATTTTAGTTTTTAAATACATTTGTGTGTTTTTATATTGTATTTCCTTACTTTCGCCAAGTAGAATCTAATCCAAAATATTTTATATCTTTTATTTCTTTTATATCTCTTTTTTCACTTTTTTCATTTTTATTTTTTATTAATTCATTGTTTATTTTGAGACAAGTCCTACCACCCCTGATACCTGCCGAAAATGCAATGCTTGACAATGTGTTTTGTATTGCTTGTTATGGATATAATATAATGTCACATGGCCCTGAGAGCAGCCACGTGCTCTAGGAATTCTAAGATTTTAATAATTAGGGTCTGAAGAAATCGCTGCAGCAAGTTGCTTGGGTCCCAGTATTGTTTGTGTGTCTCTGCATGGTGGCCATGTGGGCGCTTAAGTCGACGGTGGGTGGATGTGGTGTCATCTTGAAGTCCCAATGGGGGGGAGGGGGAAGGAGAAGGGTCCACTCCTCCCCTGTCCCGAGAGATTTGGGATTTGCTATCACCCTAGTACCTGGAGCTTCTCCCTGACTTCTAGAAAATGGCAGCCCCGGAGCTCTTGGAGGGCAGGCGGATGGACAATACCTGTCCCCGTCTGGAGCAGCCCAGCAGAAAAGGCCTCTTGCAAAGTCCCAAGCCATCTCTGCAGCAAGATGCTCATGTCCGAGATTTATTTGTGTGTTTCTTTTATATCTCTTATAAAACATAGTTCACAGCTAGAATTTGTGATCTGCCATGCCTATTTTATACCCCCGATCTTCAATTGAGATTATAAAATGACAATGAGCTCATTTTTATAGCCAATGAATCTCAAACCTGTCGTGATTTCCCCCATTAAAATAATTTTCATCTACACTAAGAAGAGTTTTATTAAAGAGCAACATGTTCTGCTCCCATCCCTATCCCAGTAACCCTCTCTCCATTTTATATTCTGTTCTTCGCATTCTGTTGTTATTTCTGCTGGGGTGTTCCAAATCACAAATTCAACACCATCACAAGAGAACAGCTCAAAGCAGGTTCACAATTATACTGTCAAACTGCAGGTATTATGTCGTATATATCACTAAAGCAGTTGTCTGAAACTCTCACAGTTTTCTTAGGTGAGCATTCCTAAATCTCATGTCAGAGGCAACGTGTTTATTTATTTATTTTGTGATTGCTATGTGATTTTTGACCTTTGTAAATAAGGAAAATAAGACCCTTTTAACACAATATGATAAAATGCTTATTTTCATTTTCATAAGTACATTTTCAACTCTGGAGTCTAAAGTAGATTGCATTAAATTTTATTTTATATTTAGATGTCATTATGGTAATAATCATAACCTCACCTGTTGTTAATAAAACTTTTAAAGAAGTTCTGTGCTAATATAATTTGGAGTTACATGAAATAGGTAAGGCCTACGTATGTAAATTTTCCCCTCTACATTTTATTTAAACATTGGTTTGCAAAGTTGTTCATGATGGTTTGTTATAGGCATTCAATTCCCTCCACCATTGTCTCCAATTTTTCTGAATTACCCCAAGCCTAAGCCCATAGCAGGCCCACAATAATTTATTTTATATTGCTTGTTATCAATAAATTGATAACAGAATGATTAAAAATATTTCCTCCCTTAGATGAAAATTAGTGTAAATTATTGTATCTTACTATGCAGACATGTTTAAAGGTAACATGTTTTAAGTCTTTCAAAGACAAACATGTTTAAGAGTTCACTCTAAACAATGGTGAATGTATTACATTCCTACAATATACTTTAGAGCTGTTGGCATACTAATTCACACTGAACATACCAATGGGGGTAACTAATCATAAGGTTCTCTACTTAACTCATGTTAAATTCTCAAAAGTTCTCTTGCTTAGGTGTAATAGATTACTTTTACGAGCACTTCCACATACATTAAAATATCCTCTTTCTATATTTTAAAATAAGTCCCTACATAAGTCAAATTCTTAGAATAGAATTATTCGTCAAAGTAAAGTAAACCTTGGTAGCAGCTCTAGGTTTTATATATATATATATATATATATATATATATATATATATATATATAAAACAGAAAAAATCTACATCTCTTGGATAACTGTTATATTTGAGAAATATTTCATAAAACAGTAGTATATACGTGTTTGTTCTAAGATTTAACAAAGATCTAGAGAATTTAAGTTAACAGGTTTATTTCAAACTGAGATAAACCCATGTACATTAGCTTTTACTGTGTATTTCTATCTATTCTAATACAGATTTTTAATTTAAACCAGAATTATGACCTTTTACAGTAATAAATCTTCATTACTTTTTACTCACTTTTCATAGGCTGTATACATAGAGTAGAATAATCTGAAGAAAACTATCCCTATTCCTCTCCATCAACCACACCCTCATTTTCTCTAAGTCAATTTAATTGAAAATATTTTTATCGACCTATAGAGTCTATCTCTATAGACTCTAAGACCAACAGAGAGTCTCTTGCCTGCACGCCTGGCTGTCTTCCCCGGGACCCCTCGGAGGGGATGGGCTCCAGCTTCCTTCCCTGCCCCAAGCAGAGCTCCCGGCAGCCAAAGACCACCGGAACCTAGCCACAGCCATGCTCAAGGTCCCTCTTCAGAAGTTCAAACAAGCCTCATGCATAAAGGTACCAGAAGAGGAACCCAGGTGTGTGTAATCCCATCAATGGCCAACATCCAGAGACTTAAAAGCAAGCTCCCAGAAGATATCTTATAACCTATTTCTCCCTCTGGGAGAAACTGGCAAGCTACTGAGAGTTTTCTGCCCACATGGGACAGCCTCACAAGCTTCCCATGGTATATCCATATGCCAAAGCCAGTAACAAGCTGGATCTCATTCCCCTGACCCTGAAAGAGCCTCCAATGCGGCATCTCTGAGTGGAGAGAGGCTTCTAAAATCTCACGGATAGGACAAATGGAGAGGTTACTGAGACCACTTGGGAAATTCAACAATCAATGGAATTTCGTGATTTGAGGTTTCGTGATCTCTATCGACCTTAGAGACATTGTTTTTTTTTCGGGGGGAGGGTCACATGCAATGGTTCTCAGAGCTTTCTCCTGGTACTGTGCTCAAGGATCACTCCTAGAGGTGTTGGGTGAGCCATGCGCAGTGCCAGAGATCAAATTGAGGTTATCTGCATGCAAGAGAAGCATCTTATTCCTGTACTATCTTGCCAACACTATACAAACTGAAGCTGTCATCAAAGCCCTAGCCAAACAGGGTGTTCAAACTCAATACATAGGATCCTCCATGAGCTGTATTACTGATTGACCACCAGGATCTCACCACTCTACAAAGAAGTAATCATCGAGGTAACGAGAGGGGTTCAGCAGCGTGACACCATTTCACTGAAACTCTTCAGTGCCATCTTCGAGAGGATCATGTGACCACTGGAGTGGGAAGGAATGGGAGTGAAGATAGACAGTCAGCAACTACACCACCTCCACTTCACTGATGACATCATTCTCATAACACCAAACATCAGCCAAGCAGCATGAATGCTGGCCGACTTCAACTGTGAGTGTGGAAAGATTGGACTGCAGCTGAATCTCAAGAAAACAATGTTCATGAGACATGAACTAGTTCCTGATGTTCCGTTTGCCCTCAGTGGAATGCTCATCTCTGAATGCAGCAGTTATGTGTACCTAGGTTGAGAACTCAACATGACAAATGATCTGTCACCTGAGCTTCACAGGAGGAAGAGAGTGATGTGGAACGCCTTCAAGAGTGTCGAAGAAGTGGTTTAAGAGGACGAAGAAAATCCTTCTCCAGGCACATCTTTTTGACTCCACCATTCTTCCTGAATTAACATACGCCTCAGGAACCTGGGCCCTAGGAAAACAGAATGAAAACACTATTCGGGTATCCCAAAGAGGAATTGAAAGAACTATGCTTGGAGTATCACGTTTCAGTCAAGTGAGAGAAGGAATCTGGAGTTCCAACCTCCACTGATGATCAAGAATCAGGGACTCTGTCTTTCCAGAACCAAAAATATTGAGGGCATTATTTGTATCTTGAGAAATGAATCAGAATTTTAACTGTCTATTTGAAATAAAAAATGTCCTCTATTGATTTGTAACATTAAAAGATCATTTAAGATGACAGTTCTTTCCTGGAGCCTGAAGTGCTTAGGGTAATAATAATCACCATTTACTGACTATGCACCAATTCTTACCACACATGATCTTATAATAAAACCTATGAAATTGAAAGAGCAAAAAATTGCAGCAGTATGTAACTCAGGTGTCATCTTTGATCTCTAAAGACTCTTAAGAAAGGATTCATAAAATAAGACATTCATTTATGCTGACTTGTTGACTTAAATTTCAAAATTAAATCAGGTTCTGAAAACTCAATAGATAACTCAATATCTGAAGATTAACCAGTGATTCTGAATAGAAAAAACTCTAAGCTGTGTCAAATGAATAGTTAGTAGAGTTGAAATGTAGTTCTGATTTTACTCAGGTGTAAGTCAGAGATAGCTGTGATGGATATATTGTATATGATTAATATTGCATGTTTATCCTCTTCTGTACTTCAGCATCTTTGTAGAATGTATAAGGACAATAGAACCCTTCAATTATAAAAATTCCATTAGTCTAACCATGACACCACTACTCCACTACCCAGCCACTGCCACGCTCCAGGCCACTTTCTGGACACTCAGGCCGAACCTCATGCATGAGTGAAGCCCCACAGAACCAGGTAAAGCAGAACTTTGAACAATGGACTCCACACTCAATAAGAGCCAGAATCAAGATTCTCTGTCTGCCTCCTCCAATCTCCGGTGCTCCAGGGATCAAACCCAGATGTCCCACCCTACTGGAGCCAAATAAATACCTTACTGGCCGACCTCCACTACCTCCACTACCCAGCCACCGCCACGCACCAGACTATGGTGTGTACCAGACTATGCGGCCTCAATAAGACACGTAATAATACACACCAAAAGACACTTAATACCCATTTTCCATAATTTCCACACCATATTTAATGGGTTCAAATATGGTGTGAATCACGGGAACACCGGTAAGGGTTATTGGAGACCACCCTAAAAGCCTCCATCCCTCTTGGAGAGCCCAGCAAGCTAGTGAGATACCTCGCCCGCATGGCAGAGCCTGGCAAGCTACCCGTGGTGTATTTGATATGCCACAAACAGTAACAACAATGGACCTCATTTGCCTGAAACTGAAAGAGCCCGCAATATGGAAACGTTAAGAAGGATGAGCAAGGAGAGCTAATAAAACCTCAGGGATGAACTAGACTGCCAAAACGAAGACTAAAATGACTGTTTATACATTCAACACATGTACGCTGGCATCGGAAGCATCCATTGAGCACCTGATGATGCAAGCGCAGAAGATCGAGTAGGACATCATTGGTCTGACTGAAACTGAAGGCATTGATCACAACACACCATCTTCAACACTGGAGAAGAACTGTTCTTCAGAACATGTGACAACAGAGGCGTCAGTGGCATCGGTGTCCTTGTCAACAGGAACTTGGCCATGAGCATTGATTCGTTCGAATGCCTAACAATCTGAATCAGACGATTACACTTGAATAGATGTAGCTCACTGTCAGCAGTTTTATCTTGGTCATCTATGCACCAACATCCAAGAAGAAGAAATTGAGAAGTTCTACATGGAGCTGGATAAGTCCTATAAAGAAGACTACACCTTCTACAAAATCATCGTTGGTGATGTTAATGCCAAGATAGGACTGAGAAGGTCACCAGAACTTCACATTGGGACACATGGCCCAGAATGGAATGATCAGGGTGAGAGATTGTCTGAGTTCATCATGTTGACCACGACCATCCATGGTAACTCAAAGTTCCAGAAGGCCGAATCTAACCATTGGACATGGCTGTCTCCCAGTGGACAGTTCCACAACAAAATTGACCACATCATATTCAACTGAAGGTTTTGCCTGACCGATGTCACTGTTGTCCCAAATTTCCAAACAGGATCGGACCACCGTCTCCTTCATGCAAAATTCTACTTCACTGAGAGGGAAAGAGGTCTGCAAAGTTTAAGAAGAGAACTCTGAGAATGACCACTAACTGGGAGCTCTTTGGCACTATTGCAGTGACATGGGAAGATGCTGCCATTGACAACATCAACAAGGAATTCGAATTGACTGGTTCAGCACCTCCATGACTGTGTGAAGAATGCCGAGAGTGGGAAAGCCAGAAACAGACGCCTATCTTTGGAAACTCTCGAGCTCATTTGCTAACGTGGTTTGGCATGAGCCTCAGGCAACCATAAGCTAACATCCGAGCTCACAAAGCTGTGCAGAGAAGGGATAAAAAAAGACCTCAAAGAGAGAAGAGCAGCTGTGTTGGCCGATGTGGCAGAAGCTGGGAAAAGTATTTGCAATGTTCTTCTGTCCTTCACCAACTACAAGACCAAGATGACTGCCCTCAGACATCCTGATATATCTATCATATCTTCCAGAAGGGAAATGGAGAAGATTATTCACGATATCTACTCAGATCTCTTTGACAGTCATGTCCACCTGCCCACATACCAAATTTCACAGGATATATATTTCATTCCCAACATTCTCCCTTCTGAAATCCAACATACCATTTTGTCGTTAAAGATATGTATAGCATCCAGTCCAGACAAGGTCAGACCAAAACACCTGAAGAACCTGTTGCGAGTACACGTCAATACACTGGCTCGGCCTTCACATGCTACCTGTCCGTATGCAAGGTTCCATCCCAATGGAAAACCAGCAGGACCGTTATTTTGTACAAGAAGGGAGACATCCACGACATCAGTAACTACTGCCCAATCTGCCTGTTGTCCTGTTGTCCATCGTCTAGAAGTTGTTCACTTGAGTTATCCTGAATAGAATAGGCCCACTAGATGAAGGACAACCATGCGAGTGTCCCACTAGATGAAGGACAACCATGCGAGCAAGCTGGGTTCCGAAAAGGATTCAGCATGATTGACTGTATCCAAAACAAACTTACTGAATTTTCGTGAGAGTTCAAGATGCCTTTCTGTCTAATGTTCGATTTAAAGAAGGCCTTTGATTCTGTTCAGACTGAAGCAGTCATCGAAGCCCTAACCAAACAGGACATTTAAACTCAGTACATCAAGATCCTCCATGAACTGTATTACAGATTCATCACCAGGGTCTCAACATTCTACAAGGAAGTGATCATTGACATAAAGAGAGGGGTTCAGCAGGGTGATACCATTTCACCGAGTCTTCTGTGCCACCCTAGAGAACATCATGCGACGACTAGAATGGGAAGGAATGGGAATAAAGAGAGATGGTTGGCAACTACACCACCTCTGCTTCACTGATGACATTGTTCTCATAACGCCAAACATTAACTAAATGGCACAAATGCTGGCCGACTTCAACCACGAGTGTGGGAAGGTTGGACTGCAGCTGAATCTCAGCAAATCGATGTTCATGAAAAATGAACTAGTCACTGACGTTCCATTTGCTCTCAATGGAACGAACATCTCCAAATGCAGCAGCTATGTGTACCTGCCTGGGTTGAGAAATCAATATGAGGAAGGACTTGGCACCAGAACTGCACAGGAGGAAGAGAGTAGCATGGAACACCTTCAAGAGTGTCAAAGAAGTGGTTAAGAGGATGAAGAAACTCCGGCTCCGGGCACATCTTTTCGACTCCACCATTCTTCCTGCACTAACACATGCCTCAGAGACCTGGGCCCTATGAAAACAGGATGAGAATGCTATTCAGGTATCCCAAAGAGGAATTGAAAGAGCTATGCTTGGAGTATCACGTTTCAAGTGAGAGAAGGAATATGAAGTTCCGACCTTCACTGACGATCAAGAATCAGGGATGCTGTCTCGTTTGCCAAGGCATCAAAAATCAAATGGGCTGGACACGTAATGCGATTTAGAGATGACTGCTGGACTAGAGCTGTTAACGACTGGATTCCACGAGATGTCAAAAGACTGCATGGCCGCCCATGTACGAGATGGTGAGACTTCTTTATCAAAACCCTGAATAAACGCTTTGAGGCTCTTCGTGTTTATGGAGACAGCAGATACCATTGGGCTACACGAGCATGAGACAGGAATGAACGGAGACATTACTGGCTCCCACTCGAGCAAATCAAAGATCAACAGGATGACAAGTAATACAAGTCTAACTACAAAGCTAGAGCCTTACAAGAATAGCTTTCTTCCAGAGTTTTCAGAGTGTAGTTTCATCTCTTCTGTAATCCTAATTAATGCTTTCACTTGATTTTCAATTTGGAATCTGTTGGAATAATTTTTCTGCTCCTTTATTTTTAAGTGAAATGTGTATTTCTGTAACAAACGATCTCCCTGTTTTTTGTTTGTTTGTTTTGGAGAGGAAGCCATGGCAGGTAGTGCTTAGGGATAATTGTTGGTGCTTCTCTCAGGAGTCACTCCTGGAGGATTTGGGCAACTATATGGTTAGCCAGGTATTAAACATGGTGGGCTGCATGCAAGGCAAGAATCCTATCCACTATAGCTCCAACTCCCAGAAACTTCTTATTAACTTAATGACCTTGTTCATCACAAAAAAAAGAATCAGAAAATAAGGAAGTTACCGTCTGCTTCATTAAATACCAGAAAACTTTAAGTAAACAGATATTTCTTTCTTCCAGTTAGGGTTTTCAGACCTAGGTAATACTATGAATATAATCTAAAAATGAGGAGAAACTACCACTTTGAAGAAGCAAGTTTTTTCATGATCCAGTGATTTTGTTGAGAAACTACAGTTGTTATGTGTTACCTTATTTAAACAAAGAAAGACTAGATTTAGAATTCATCTCTTTTCCTGGACAAGAGGAATCATTAAATCGGTCAATTATTGTACTTCCTTGGGCTGGAGATAATACAATGGGTAGGACACTTGCTATACACTTAGCTGACTTGGTTCCATCCTCAATTTTGCATATATTCTCATGAGCATGGTGAAGAATGATCCTTAGGCACAGATCCAGAAGTAAACCATGAGCACAGCTGGGTCTGTCCCCAAAACCAAAAAACTAAAAAAAAACGCAAAACGAAAAATTTCTGCATTTCCTTGTTGAAGAGGCCTTTGTGGATTCATGGCCATATTATGGATGGTTAATATTGTCTCACATTGTAGGTATCTAATTAGTACTCTGGGTTGCTAGCACTATCTGTTTGACTAAAAATTCTTTCTTGCATCCTGCTAACAATTTCAATTTTTATGGCTATTTTCTATGTACTCTTGTGCAAACGATTGTGATCTTTCAGTATATTGTAGCCAAGTCTTCTCATGTTTAGTATCATCCCTTCTCTATAGCCTTTCCTGACTTTGTCCTCTACCTGCAGAAATGGGGTCTCTTCTAGTATATTAGACAGCTCTATTGTAAAATATATATACACTGTCTTTACCTTCTTCATTTAAGTGAGAGTGTTTAGATGGAAGATGCCATGTTTTCTTTTATATTTCTTCCTCTTAGCATACCTGTCACATATTGTTCCACAATTTATAGCCATTAACTTAAATATTCAATTAATTATTCAACAGATATGACTTAGGAAATATGACTAGAAGAAAATGAACTACATTGTCAGTTCCCTCAAGCGGTTGAGGTATCCCATTTAGGATCTATTATTACCCATTAAAGGAGTTGAGTCGGCTTTGAATCCTGGTTTTCCATTGTCTGTTTACCTTAAAAACTAGCTTCATTCCCACACAAATGCTTGTGTCCATGGAAACTGAAATGCATGACTGGAAGTTCTGAAACAGTGTCTAGAAATCCAGGGCCTTTGCTACACTGTAGCTTATATATGTTTCCTTCCTAGATAGGCATATTCACAGGTCTTCATGGGTGACTACTTGAACTCAGCAGCTGGCACTTCATATGTTATCATGACTTCAAAGAAGTTTATACTTAAAGAAGCAGAGTGACATTGATAGATGTAGGTGGTGAGACCAGGATCACATCGTTCATGAGAATGCTACCTGTAATGATGGTGTAAACTGTCCAATTTGATTTATCAGTCACGTGGCATCATAATCTCCTTTCCCAACCTTACAGATGATAGCAGCTCCAACTATGCTTTCAATTTGGAGGGGATGATAGTGCCAAATGTCCCATGCTCAGTATAAGAAGTAGACAAACTTAAGCAAATCAAGCCTTTACTGCATACCTAATGTGGGCTGGCTGCCTTTTATCTGTACTTTTTCATGTTATCCAAAAATCTTGTTTTTTTAGGATTTTCAATTTAATATCATGATAAGGAAATTAAAATTTAGAGAAATATACTGATTTGCTCAATTTTATGCTACCAGATGTGGCTTGAACTCCAATTATTTCATCCTTTCATGTGAAATCCTTATTTATCTGTTTAATTTTCCTCATGTTTCTTTGTTTACTGACACATCGACTTGTAAATTTAATGAAACTGGTATAATATGTTATGTTTATATCCTACAGATAGTGAATGTAAATATCTGTTGCAAGTTAGAATGAAAAAATTAATATCTGTCTTGCTGTGTGTATGCTTGTGTGTGTGTGTGTGTGTATGTGTACATTATCAGAGCTGTTAAGATAAGGATGGAGGATTTCAGAAGTCAGCATCTAAACTGTGGCTTACAGCTTACACCAACATTAAATTTTCTCTACTCACAACTGACTGTGGATTCTATTCCAGAAAAATATCCCCAACTTTTCAAAGTCAGATAGTTTGATTTCAAGGTGAGAAGCATTTCATTTTATAGTGTGTTTTCATTGTAATCCCATCAATGACCAAGATCCTGAGACTATAAAACAAAGCTCCTGGAAGCAACCTCTTATAGCCTAGTTCTCCCTCTCAGAGAACCTGGCAAGGCACCAAGAGCAGCAGAGCCCACACAGCAGAGCCTGGCAAGTTCTCCGTGACATATTATAAATGCCAGCTACAGTAACGATGATGGGTCTCATTCCCCTTACCCTGAAAGAGCCTCCAATGCAGCACCACTGGGAAGAGTGAGTAGAAAGAGGCTACTAAAATCTCAGGGCTAGGACGAATGGAGATGTTACTGGTACCAGCTCTAGCCAATCGATGATCAACAGGATGATAGTGATATAGTGAATGTATATTCGTATCTCAATATTGATGAATAGCTTGCCACATTGTGTAAATGTAAGGGACCCAGTTTATGAGTAGAAGATTATTGGTCTGGGAAAGTACATGAAGTGGAGAAAGGAAAGACTTTTCAGCAAATGGTTTTGGGAAAACTGGATAGCTACATGCGAATAAATAGAAGAATCTGGAAATATGAACTTCTATCTCACTCTACACACATAATTCAGAATGGCCTAAAGACCTTGATATTAGATCGGAATCCAAAACAATACATTAAGGAAAACATAGGCATAACTATGCATAGTATTGTCTCTAAAGGTATCTTGAAAGACTCAATGTCAGTGATCAGTAAAATAGGAGCAAAAATAAATAAAGCTACGTTAAATTGAAAAGCTTCTGGAATGCAAAAAAATACAGAAGTGACTAGAATTTTAAAAATAAACTACTGTGATAGTACACACACATATAATTGGCTGCCTGTTCAATACTGTGCTCCAAGGATGCTGTGCTGCCAAAGCCTCTTAGTGTTGGGGACCACTAGGGTCACCTTGGCAATACTCAGGAGTCTGTAGTACCATTCCCAGCATTGCTTCAAGGCCTCCAGTGCTATACCTGATAATGCTTGAGAGGTCATATTATGTCGGTGACGGAGTGTGGGCTAACCACCATACCGTTACTTGACACCAATTAATTTGTGAGGGCAATAATATGGCATGGAACTTGCACTTGCTTTCTTCTTATCTGCGAAAGTTTCCTGAAGTCTGTGTAGCTTCTATCACAGCTGGGAGCTATACCTCTTCCATCTTAATGAAGGCTGTAGGTGGGGTATCTGGAATTATTAGCAATCTTTAAATGACTCTGTTGCACATAGACTGGCAGTTTTTTACCAAACAGTTGAGCACTGTTATAAAGGACAATGTAGTTATATTTCTAAAGAAGATTTTGCCTCTTAGACATTCTGATGGTTGTGGCTGAGGCAGCCATTCTAGGGTCAGTCATTGCAAAGGAGGGTCTGCAGAGACTTTGTTCAAAACATTTTCTGAGTTGTGCCTTTTTGGTAAAACCCAGCTCCATCTCAGTGAGCCTATTTATTCTCTGAGACACTTTTCAGCCTCCTGAACAAATCAAATTCCCTCCCCACTTTGTATAATGGCAGAGGCACGAATAAAATCAAATCCAGCTAGCTTTCCTGCATGATAAAATATCTGGAGACACAGACACCAAGGAGTTTATGCAAATGAAACCTCAAAAATATTGAAGTACAAAGTGAGCTGATGTGTTCTAGGCATTCAAAAGGTCACTGAGATGGTTCAAGGATAGATCATGGAATTTAAATTGAGGATCCATAGAATTTAATGAAATCCAGCAAATATTGACTCAGTGGCTACCCAGTGGGGCACATTAGCAGAGAGGTGGGATGAGAAAGGAGGAATAAGACATGAATGAGACATAAACCGTGATTTCAGGAAAGTCTTCAAGCAGGAAGGAGAGGCTAGAAGGAGATGAGAAAAATGGCAATCACAAAGTGTGAGGACAGAAAGTCATAATGGTAAAATTCCTAGGTGCTGAGCAATAGTACAGAGAGTAGGGAGTAGGGCATTTGCCTTGTATGTGGCCGACGCAGGTTCGATTCCTCTGACTCTCTCAGAGAGCCCAGCAAACTACCAAGAGGATCCAGCCTTCACGGCAGAGCCTGGCAAGCTACCCATGATGTATTCGATAAGCCAAAAACAGTAACAAGTCTCATAATGGAGATTTTACTGGTGCCCGCTCAAGCAAATTGATGAACAACAGTAGGGCAGTGCTACAGTGCTACCCAGGTGCTGAGCTCAGACTCCGTGGTTTGGAACTGGCGTGATAGCACAGAACTGAGTGATCCTGGAAATCAGGCATGTTCAGATTTCAGTCTGATCATCTGCAAACATGGCTTTTATGACATTACTTCACATTGTTATTTTGAAAAATAAAATTAAAAAAAGAAGAAGTTTCAACAGATAAAAGAAAACAAAAAAGAAAATTAAATCTCATCGGCTGTCCCTGGCACTGAACACAGCACCTGCTGCTCTGTGGCAGCTTTGGCAGGTTGCAGGGGAGGAACAAAGGTGGAAAGGTTGCACCACATTGAAAAGCTTAGAAAAAACTTCGAAGGATAAGGGGAGCAGGATATGAACTGATGGGATTTAAGACATTTGCTCTGAATATGTGTTTAGAGTTGTTGCCTGCAAGGCTGTATCACTTTTGAGGCAAGTGTAGATATCACTAATCAATATTTCCTCAGTTTCCAGAGCCAAAAAACATTTATAAATAGAAAGAGAGAGAAAGAAAGAGAGAGAGAGAGGGAGGAAGGAAGGAAGGAAGGAAGGAAGGAAGGAAGGAAGGAAGGAAGGAAGGAAGGAAGGAAGGAAGGAAGGAAGGAAGGAAGGAAGGAAGGAAGGAAGGAAGGAAGGAAGGAAGGAAGGAAGGAAGGAATAGAATGGACCACAATAAACAGGACTGACAAGAAAGACAAAACAAAGGTGTGCTTGGGGAATAGTTTGAGCTGTATGTAGGTAGTTCCATTGCTGAACTCCCTCACGTCTGAAGCTGGATCTGTACCTAGACTGTGCAGGAATTCATATACAGGCAGTGATGATTGTGCTTACATTTTTTTTCCTCTGTAGATTTTGAAGGAAGGCAGCCAAGGGGTATGCAGAATCAGCTATAATGTGACAAGCTCATCTTTTATTTTCCTGCCATCAGTTATGTGCAAATTAGACCATTTCTTCTGCTTATAAATTGCTTAATCTAAGTTTATGCTCGAGATGACACCAATGGATTTAGCAACTGCTATTAGAGGTTGATAGTCTGTGAGGATTATTCTCCAGAGCAGGCAAAGTCTGCAGTAATCAAATTTGAAGTGGTTCTTGGATAAAAATATTGCGTGACTTCCCTGGTCCCAAGTACTCAAAGTTCAATTTCTTTCTCATCCTCAGTTCTCTATATTCAAACATATTAGGGTAATTTTTGGTGAAATTTCCAGGAAATATTATTACCTTGTCTTTGTTTTGCCAGCCTTTAATTTCTCATATTTAGGAAAGGTTTTGTGATCATTTTCCAAATATAGCATCTAATTTAGTTCTCAGGACAACCTTGTTCTATGGGTTTTGTCTTAATGCAGAGGAAGGTTTCCAGTAAGCACATATTTGACCTGAGTCTCAGCCTCTTGCTTCAATCCATAAGGCTCTATGGATTGTCAATGTTTTCTATGAAATTCTCCCAAATTCTTCCTGCAGTTTCTGTTTATGTCTGCAATGCTTCATCTTCCAGCCATAGAACGGTTTTGTTTCCACAGCGTTTTCTTGATGGATGTTTATTCCAACTCTTCTGACCTTGATTTCTTTTATTTTAAAATCAGCAATCCTTTATCTTATCCAGGCAAACAACAACAAAGAAGATAACCCAGTAATTCATATGACTTCCTTTAAGAAATCCTGTTGGTCTGAAACTCATACCAAGTCTAGCAAAAACTCATCCGTAAGATGCTAATGAGACATCAAAATATATTTACCTCAATTTTAATGAGAGTTACTAAGGGAAAGAAGAAAGATCTATGCTCCACATCAAAGAAATCTCAAATTCATGTTTTGATACTCTCTCCCTCTTTATTATTACCTAGACCACACAGATACTTAATCATTCTAAGAGCATTTTCCAAATAAAGCATCTGATTTAGTTCACCAAGAACTAAAAATAGGAGAAAACATTTAAAAAATTATGCTTTTTAAAAAATGTTTTGTCCCTTTTGATAAAAGTTACTCTCTGGAGAGACAGTATAACAATTAGTATCTTAGCAGGGATTAGAATAACATTCCTATGAATAACTCAGAGGACTGACTTTACATCAGTCAGTAAAGCTAAAATTTTCCTTTTGCTGCAACATGGATTGAACTTGCAGGAACTGTGCCGAGCAAAACACACCAGAAGGAGAAAGACAAATACTAGATGAGCTCACTCCGATGTGTTATGTAAAGAAACAAAGCAAGGAAACAGATAATGTCCTGTGTAGACAAAGCTTTAACTCTGACCATCGACCGTTCCAAAATATAAACATTTGAACTTTTGTAAACCAATGTTACCCCAGTAAAACGATAACAAATATAGCAAGAAGGCTCCTACCTGCTGAGAGAAGTGCACGGGCTCAGCATTCCACACGGAGAGACAAGGTGGTTCAATTGGCTCCCGCTATCAGAACTTAATTTTGACCGACAGCTCAGATGCTGAGTTTCTGAGCTCAGTTCAGTTTCTTCATCTATAAAATAGGTTTAGTAAAAGTTATGTGATATACGCTCATTTTAATCATTTTTCAATCAATATTATTTGATTCTATTACCTGTCATATATTTATTATCTACTATGACAGAGAGAGTATGCCAAACGGTGGGGAGAGGGTTGTGTGTAAAACTTTCCATGATCATTATTTTAGTGGACTTATAACACAGTGGAAAAGATAGAAACTATAGAGATAATTATGAATCATAAAAATTGTAATAAAGGCTTTGGAGGAATAATGAAAGAGATTTTAGTTCCTTTTCTAGTGTTGTTTGGGGACATCAGAAAGCACTAAATAAAGTTAATATGTAAGGATAAATTGAACGAGTTGTCTTTTCAGAATCTTTATAGAATTATGCATTATGATCTTAGGATGTAAGCATTATGCATAGGGCATAATAGTCATAATGAAATGATAATATTTAATTCAATGACCTCCCACCAGATTTTTCAGACAGTAAAGGAAGTGCTTCTTCTTGGTTTTGCTTTTTTCTATCTCTGATCCCTTTCCTAGGACACAATGTTCCATGTCCCAGGACTCCATGACAGTTCTTCACAGATTTACTCTATTAATCACATTTATGATATATTATGACTAACATATAAAATCAATCCTCTTACTCATAGGAATGAACTGTTCCAATCCGTAAGAACCTAATGATTATTATACCGTCCCACTCACAGAACAACTTCTGTTAAAAGGACACGGCATAAAAATGACCTCTTACAAGGACTGAGGGTTCATGTAGTCCAGGTGTATACAGTGTGAGAATGTCAAAAGGCAAATCTATGAGTCTCTACACGAATGTTAATAGAAAGGTTGGGATGTTAGAAGCATACTAGGGGATTTTGTCCAGGAAGCTTGTAGGATATTTGTTTCTATTAGCTTACATGATTTTACATTCACAGTCCAAAACATTTTAAAATTAATTCTAACAATGACAATTGTTTCTTTTGCTTCCTGAGGAATTCTAACTGAACATTCTCCCACAGCCACTATCTCCTTTGATCCTCTCCTGAGGTCTGAAGATGAATAACTCTGCTCAGAGTGCCAGGAAAAAAAGGACATTTCTGTAGAGTGGAGCCCACTGGGAACTTTTGAAGACTGAGGAATGACTAGACCCATTTTTCCATTCTCGGTCTAGTCTTTCTGAGAACTTCTTATTTCTCAGTTCCTATTTTTTGATAAAGAAAGAATCAAAAAGGGTTTTTTTTTTTTTTTGCTTTTTGGGTCACACCTGGTGATGCACAGGGGTTACTCCTGACTCTGCACTCAGGAATTATCCCTGGCAGTCCTCAGGGGACCATATGGGATGCTGGGAATCGAACCTGGGTCAGCCACGTGCAAGGCAAACGCCCTACCCGCTGTACTATTGCTCCAGCCCCTCAAAAAAGTTTTTTGACCTCAATGAATTTGCACTCTAGTGTTTTGGTGGAGTCAAGAAGCAGGAGCTGAGACACACAAAAGAATCTCAGAATCGAGCAGCTCGCTGCAGAGATGCCTCAGACTTTGCAATAGGTCACTTTCACGGGGCTGCTCTAGATGGGAGCAGGTGCTGTCCCTCCGCCTGCCCCCGGGGAGTCCCAGTGGCTGCGGTCTTCCAGAACCCAATCAGAAACCCAGGTAAGTGGGAGCAGTAACAACAAGCACCAGCCTCATGGGATAGGGAAGGGGCCAGTCCCTCTCACCCCCCTCCCCAGTGGGACCTTGAGATGATGTGCACGAACTGCCCACCAGCTACTATTTAAACTCCTTAATGGCCATGATCCAGAGACATACAAAAGAATCTCATAACTGAGCATCTCTCTGAAGAGATCTCTCCAGACCCCAATTATTGAAATTTTAGCATCTTATGCTATTCATAACAAGAAATGCAAAATAAATTGTCTAGCATTGCCTTTTTGGTAGGTTTGAGTGGTGGCAGGAAAATTCCAAATAATAATGGTGGGACTGGTGTCGATATATTGAATGTAATCAATGTAGAGAGAAAATATTGTGAAAATTGTCAGCCACATAGGCCGGGGAAGGGTTGGGATGGGTGGGATACTGGGGATTTTGGTGGTGGAAAAATCTATACTGTTGAAGGGATGGGTGTTTGATCTTTGCATGACTGAAACTCAAACATGAAAGCTTTGTAACTGTATGTCATGGTTGTTCAAGTGAGAGTTTTGATAAGCCACGTCTGGACTGCATTGTGAATCACTTGCCAGTTGTACTTTACGGAGCTTATTTTATGATTTAAAATACTGTACTGTACATAGGAGGCATGTTACCTTCTCCTTATTTGTATGTTTACCATATACTTTGATATTTGAAATGTTATGTACTGGAAAGGCCACTTATATTTCTAGAACAGATTGGATTTTATGCAACATTTTTTCCTTGAATTAACAGCAATAAAAAAGTGAAAACAAACAAACAAAAACAAACAAACAAACAAAGACTATAGCGCTGTCTTCCCCATTGTTCATCGATTCACCCGAGCAGGCACCAGTAATAATAAGGTGATTCAATTAAAAAAAAAAAGCAGGAGCTTTGAGAGGAATGAAGGAAGGAAGGATTAAATTGGCCAAAGCATTAAAAAAACAACCCCCCCAAAAGAAACAATCTTAAAGAAAAGAGTGTCTTCTGAAAGGCTACCAAGTAACTTCTACCTGTCAGAGATGGGTAGGCAGGCATTCCAGCAATTGCTTATGGCAAAGCAGAATTAAAAAGCATAAAACTGTAAAATTCTTGCTCGATACATGTTCCATGGACCAAACTGCTGAAAATACATTGATTAAAATTGCATTATTTGGGCGGAACGTTTTGAATGAGAGAAAGAGGGCATGGGAAAACAGAGGATGATGGGGAGGGAGTAGAAGGAGGAGAGAAAAGCAAAGAGGGGTGAAGAGATAGTGGGAAAAACAGCAGAATATGCTGAGTCATACTCTCCTTTCTCTGGATTGAACAGTGTGGTACAGATACCTTTGATTCAAAGACTAGAGTTAACAATGTCTAAATTATTGTTACCCTCATGCATTGGGCCAGGATGCCAATCTCATAGTCCTTGTATGAACAAACTATTTGGAGACAAACGGGCAACTTATGCAGACCACTGGAAATTCCTTTCTCATTCTCTTAATCCTGAGTGACTTTAGAATTCGATAATTCATGTTTTGAACTTTGGTTTTTCCATTTATTTTCCCTAGAAACTTAAACAAGTTTTTTTAAACTCTTTGAGTCTCAGTTTCTTGTATGCCGTAAATGGATGGTTCTTCTGCATTACTATAAAAATATCAGGTATAATTTATTTAAATATATAGTATGGGAATGATTTATAGGAAGCACTCAGTAAGTGGATGCTATTATTATAATAACTGCCATAAGTTTTTGTTTCCAAGAGTAATTCCTCTGTTATTTTTACTTTTTCCATATATATTTACATATACATGAATATATATATATACATAACATAGAATATATTAGGTAGGTATGTAATATATATCATATATTATTTCTTCTCTGTACTACATTGTAACATAAAATAGTGTTGGGCCTTATCATTCCCTTAGGTTATTACTAGTGCTTAGAAAAATACTTAGTAAAAAATAATACTTGGTTATTGAATGACAGTAAATTCTATGATAATTAAAATGCAGACTTGATGAAATAAATTCATTTTTACTTCTTTGGCATTAATCATTCTAGTTAATGGTTTATGTGCTATGTAGAGTTGACTGGAGTTTCATCAAATGGAAAAAAATAAATAAATGCAATCATACCAGGTATAGTCAATTTCAAAACATTTCAGGAACAGTACTTAATCTGGTTTTTGTTGTAAGAAAATGGAAAGTAAGTTTTAATAGTTTGCCAAATCTTTTTAGTGCTATTTTGTTGTCTTTTACATGTAATTACTTTTTTGAATAGGACCTCCTCCTTCTTTTTGGAGTGATGCATGTATAATCACAAAAATGGGGGGCACATGGCAGCAGTGTTCCATGTCTCCCACGGCCCGCGTTCAGTGGTCTCATGCTGCTTCCCCCACTCCAGGGAGGTCGAGGGAGCTGGATAGGTGAAGGAACAAGGACCAAGCTGGTTGCTGATTAGTTGCCATTTATTCAATCTTTCGTCTCTCTCATCTCTCACACTCTTCCTTCCTAGCTCCTCATTCCTCCATCCCCGCTCTCTGGATCTTCCTCTGTCTCTCTGGATTCTGCTCTTCACTAGTCTCTTCCCCTACTTGTCTCTCTTCACCTTGCCCCCTGGGCTGTACCCAGTTTGGTAGCAAAATCAACATAAGAAAGCCCTTCCTGAGAGCCCACCATACTCACAGGAAACCCACCTAGAGGTATTCCAAAGCCCTTCCTGACCACCTACTGGCAAAATACCTCTTCCCCCCAACCCCCCCCCCCACCCTCCCCTGCCTGTTTAACTGATAAATTTCACTTTACTTTCACTTTACTTTGATTACATTCAATATTTCAACAAAAACACCTCACTATTATTATTTGGAGTTTCTCCCCCCTAAAGTCGGACCTGCTGAAAAGGAAGCATTTGATAATTTGTTTTCCATTGCTGAGAATGAATCTATATGAGGTCGAGTGGCTGCACTAGCGGCCCCACGGTTTTGGATTTCTGTATTTTAGTATTTTAGTAACTAAGTCCAGAGAAATGTCTGCCAAAAATTGCATCATTGCAAGCTTGTACCTCTCATCTACTTTTTTTCCACATATGAGAGCAATCTTTCTATGTCTGTCTCTTTCTTTCTGACTCATTTTATTCAACATGACACTCTCCATGTTGATCCACTTACATGCAAATTTCATGATTTCATGTTTTCTGACAGCTACATAGTATTCCATTTTGTAGATGTACCAGAATTTCTTTAACCAGTCATCTGTTTTTGAGCACTCTGGTTTGTTCCAGATTGTGGCTATTGTAAACAGTGCTGCAATGAACATAGAAATGCAGATGTCATTTCTACTATATCTTTTTGCCTCTCCGAGATATATTCCCAGGAGTGGTATTGCTGGGTCATGTGGGAGCTCAATTTCTAATTTTTTGAGAATCGTCCATATTGTTTTCCAAAAGGGCTGAACCTGTCAGCATTCCCACCAGCAGTGAAGGAGAGTCCCTTTCTCCCCACATCCACACCAACACTAGTTGCTTTTGTTTTTTTGGGATGTGGGCCAGTCTCTGTGGTGTGAGATGATATCTCATGGTTGTTTTGATCTGCATTTCCCTGATGATTAGTGATGTGGAACATTTTCTCATGTGCCTCTGAGCCATTCGGATTTCTTCTTTAGGAAAGTTTCTGTTCATTTCATCACCCCATTTTTTAATTGGGTTGGCAGTTTTCTTCTTGTGGAGTTCAACCAGTGCATTGTATATCCTTGATGTCAACCCTTTATCAGATGGGTACTGCGTAAATATCCTTTCCCATTCTGTAGATTGTCTTTGTATTTTGGTCACTGTTTCTTTTGATAGAGGACACAAGGAAATGGAAAGACATCCCCTGCTCATGGATTGGAAGAATTAATATTGTCAAAATGGCAATACTCCCCAAAGCATTGTACAAATTCAATGCGATCCCTTGACATTCTTCAAAGAAATGGAGCAAATGCTCCTGAAATTCATGTGGAACAATAAGCCCCCACAAATAGCTAAAGCAATTCTTGGGAAAAAGAAAATGGGAGGAATCAACCTCCCCAACTTCCAACTCTACTACAAAGCGGTAGTAATTAAAACAGCATGGTACTGGAACAAAGGCAGAGCTGCAGACCAATGGAACAGGGTTGAATACTCTGACACACCCCCCCAAATATATGATCATCTAATCTTTGATAAGGGAGCAAGAAATGTGAAGTGGTGCAAGGAAAGCATGTTTAACAAACTATGCTGGCAAAACTGGACAGTTAAATGCAAAAAAATGGGCTTAGACTTCCACCTATCACCATGTACAAAAGTCAGATCAAAATGGATTAAAGACCTCAACATCAGACCAGAATCCCTAAGGTACATTGAAGACAAGGTTGGCAAAACCCTCCACGACATTGAAGCCAACGGTATCTTTAAAGCTGACATGCCATTGGCCAAGCAAGTGAAGACAGAGATGAATAAATGGGAAAAATACCTCTTAAGCTGTTTTTCTTTTTTCCTCAGTCCAATAACTCCACCAACATCTTAATACTAGTTATTTTGTACGGACACAAGAAGAAATACATTGAGGCTTGTAGGGCAGCTCTCCTGGCAACATCTTGCCACAGACTCAGACTGAAGATTCAGGCCAGATTAATCATTCTTAACCCTAGCAGGGTCCGAATCTAGTTATTACTTCCTGGATCATGACAACATTTGTCCATGACTTATAGTTAAGCATTAAGCACTTTGGGCAGGCCCATCTCCATGCCAGGGTAGCACATAACTCACTGCTTGCCTGGGTCTGTCCTGTCCCTTGTCAGGACTCTGCTTTTGGGGGTGCTAGGAAGTAAGGGCAGTTGAGGCTTAGGTCGAGAGAACAGATGCCCAGGAGGAAAATATCATGTAGAGTCAAATGACTCCCAGGTTACAAAGCATAGCATTTGCTACAGTCTTCCTGTGCCCATATAAAGAGACTTGGCTCTGAATAAACTATGCAAAGAACTCAAGGAGAAGAGAAAAGCAATATTTACAAGTCAACAGAACACAAAGAAAGAAGTTACAAATAAATACAGAGGAATGGGAGCATTGTGATGGGAGTAACCCAATAAACCTAAACTACCTGAGGTTATCCTACAGACACACACTGAAAGTCTTTTACCAGTGATTCTCAGAATTTTGTGAGCACGGCAAGTGCATGGAGAGCTTAGTGTATTTCAAAGTTCTAACTTCAGAGATCTAGACTTCTATTTCAGTCCTGATTTGTGTCTGCTGATTTTTTAATGCCTTATGCAGGATATCACCCATATTTTAGCCATCCTAGCCCAGAGAGAAATAGACATGCTTGTACTCACACAAGGGTCATTTCAAACACTATTTTCAGTTATTGACATGGCTTGCCAAACTACAGAGTTATTCTTTTCTAGAAGTCCTCCAAGCAGAGCCAAGAAGTTATTATTGTTGCCTTCTGATGGATTGATTATAAACATATTTTGTGTATGTGCTTAGACATATTGGACTGGAGCGATAGCACAGCATTTGCCTTGCACTAGGCCAACCCGACTTTGATTTCTCCGTCCCTCTCTGAGAGCCCTGCAAGCTACCGAGAGTATCCTGCCTCCACAGCAGAACCTGGCAAGCTACCCGTGGTGTATTCGATATGCCAAAAACAGTAACAACAAATCTCACAATGGAGATTTGTTACTGGTGCCTGTTCGAGCAAATCAATGAACAACAGGACGACAGTGCTATAGTGTTACAGTGCTTAGACATATTGAGTTTTAAATTAATTTAAATCCTAGGTCTAAAATCTGGGTGTGTCTGAGGGTTTGCATGTGGTATTCTGTCCCTACCACCCATTACCCTCACCAATAAAAACTCGAAACCAGGAAGCAGTTATAATCAATCGACGCCTTCCACATTTTGGGTACTTCTAAGAAGACTTAACATGTCCCTTGGAAGGCTACAGACTCCTTACTGTGATTCAGAATTTTTGGCTCAGAAACACTAAGTATTTTTCCTCAGGTCACAGTGTTGGGAAGCAGCAGAACTCTGATTCATGCCAAAATCTGTCTGATTCCCAAAGCTTTGCTCCTTCCCCTAAAATTAAGGGAAAGGAAATTATATATATTTTCATTAGTTGTACTAGTGCAGCATTAATTGTAGTATTTCAGGCTTCTGCGTGGATGAGAGAAGAATCAGCTTTACTTTCAAGGTCAGAATCGAGAATGATTTTTCACATTAGTTATTTTCCATTCCTGTCCTTCTATTCCAGAGATCTGAAGTGAAATAGGACAAATCAATGTTGTGCTATTCCAAGGGGGCATAAACATCTTCAGGCATAACCTGAAATAAAGGCTTCTGGTGCAGATGTTTGAAGACAAGAGATAAAATGCAACCTTTTGAAGTCTTCTTGTCCCTGCTCATTGTTAAGCTAAAGAAAAACTATCTGCTTCAGATACTTCTCAAGACCTCAGAAATGGAAGACTATTGCCAGCAGGATTTCTGCAAAGGATTGCCTGGTCATTCGGTAACAATGGGCCAGCCCAGAGGCTGCTCAGACACTGAAACCGCTTCTACTGCATTGCAGAGTCCGAGGCACTAGCATGTGGTAAACAACAGCAGGAGAGTGAGCCAGGGCTCTGCCGGCCAAGTGGTAAAAAGGCAGCTGCAGTTGCAGACGCAGGGATGGTGTATGCACAGAAATAACACAGACAGAACATTTGCATCTCTCTTGTCAGATAAGCAGAAAACAATCCTCTCTAGAAAAAGGATTAAACAAAAATATCCTGATTGCTGAGAATGAAATGATAAAGTCATTTTCTGCATGGAGGAAACCCAAAGCTCAGTGTATACTAAGAAATGACCTGAGGTATGCAATTTTTTTTTTCTGTACCCTAAATTGCATTCAGGATTTCAGACATCCAACGGCAAGTGCTCTAGTGTTGAGATATTCACAACCCCAGTGCCAAGAAATGATCTTCGAGAAGAACCACTCACATTTAGAAGTCACTATGCCCTAGTGCTAGATAGAAAATGTACTATTATCTTCATGGTAGCATATGTCAGACACTGGGGCGGTAAGGAGTCCCCCTGTGATAGTGGCTCTCCAAGGAAGATGTAATTCGTGGTTTTGTTCCTGGGAAATGTGATAGTTGAAGGGAATAGCAGCAGTTGATTTATATCTACAAAGAACTTTAGCTTTGGGATATTTTAAGACCACCTTTTGAATTTCCTGTAGAAAATAATCAATTGTTTTTCACATGCATGATCAGGGTCCTGAAGACTGTGTTCATAAGCTTTTCTAGATAATGATGTTTTCTCTAGCATATTTAATGTTCTGACAAAGATAAGACTTGTTTTATGCAGCTAACGATGAAAAAACTAATATTTATAAGTCACTTGTTATAAAACACAATGCACGGTTTTCTCTCATAATTTTCCTATCAAAAATGCTATTCACTTTTCAGAGTTAGAAGATTAGAAGAATAGGCATTGCTAGATGCTAAATCCCCCATTTGAGTTCAGGTCTAGCAATTCTAAATCCAGATTTTCTGAATGATGAAAGAATAATAAATTATATTATATCCTGAAATATTTTACTTCTTGATATCACAGAAATTTTAAAAAGAAATGACCTAGAACCAATAATCTATGATGAGCTTAGCTTTTCCTTATTAGTTATCACCTATGAAAACTTGATTTCTGTTGTCAAGAATGTGACTCTGAGAGTAAATAGGAAATGACTGCTAATGGATTTCTTTTGGTGGTGATAAAAATATTAGAGGGTTAAATAGAGGTAATGTTTGTACAATCTTATGATAGTACATAAAAGTCATTGAACCACATACTTAAAAATAACCCTTGAATTCCATGTATGGATGTACTTAATTTTATGGCAAGCTAATGTTTGAACAATAAAAATAGTTGGAAACTTCAATATCCCACTTTTAGTAAGGAGTTGAGTTACAAAGCAGAAGCTGAAATAGAAGATAGAAGATTTTAGAAGCTTTTTAAACCACTATATTAATAAATGTCTGTATAAAACACTACTTTATAGAATAGTAAATAATAAAACACAGTTTCTGTGTAGTACACATAGAAAATTCTCCAGTTTATACAATATATTGAGTTATAGAGAAAGGATGAGTATATTTTGAGTGAGATGACTGTACAGTATACTCTGTGACTACCATGGAAGCATTTTAAAATTAATAAGAGAAACAGGAAAAACTCACAAACACGTGAATATTAAACAGTTCCTTTTAATGTATTGAAGAAGAAGTAAAAAGAAAATTAATAAAGCATCTTTGGCTAAGTAAAAAGAAATCAGAAGACCAAATCACATGGAATGCAGCTAAAGGGGTTTGTAGAGGTATATTTGTAGCTATAAATTCAAATAGTGAAAAAAAAGTATTATCTTACACATTAAGACACTAAAAGCATAATAGCAAATCAAACCCAAAGCTACCATAACAAAGAAAGATTAGAGTGAAAATTAATAAAATAAAGAATATAAAAATGTAAATAAAATAAGTATAGTCAATTTCTTTTTTAATTTAAAGACCAGTAAAATTGGCACACTGTTAGTTAGATTGAAGTGTTTTTACCCCAGGAGCCTTTTGCATGATTCCTGAAACAAATCAAGCTATGTAGGCAGGCTTCACATGGAGTTAACTGGTTCATTAATAAACGCTCAGACATTAAATCCTAGTCACAGTGGGAAGTGGGATATTAGTCCTCACTAAGCTTATTCTTTATAGAAGAAAACAAGTTAGACTGTATCCTAAATTCAGTTATTGTTTAAATGCAGAACACATAATCAGAAAAAGTGCAAGCCAAGAAGAAATGAAACAGAAATGTAAACCGATTCCAATGATCATTTTCAGAGTAGAAGTAAAATGTTGCTAAAGTCTCAATGGATAAACATCTCACAAATTATGTTTGGGGCAGGGGGAGCAGAATTTCCTTGGGATGTATGGTGCATTTGTTGTCATTAAGAGTCTAGTAGTGCAGATTAGTGAGAGTCTATCCAAGCTCTTCAAATGCATGGTTAGAAAATGACATTCAGGGGCTGGAGGAATAGCACAGCAGGTAGGGCGTTCGCCTTGCACGCAGCTGACCTGGGTTCGATTCCCAGCATCCCATATGGTTCCCTGAGCATCGCCAGGGGTGATTCCTGAGTGCAGAGCCAGGAGTAACCCCTGTGCATCGCCGGGTGTGACCCAAAAAGCAAAAAAAAAAAAAAAGAAAATGACATTCAGTTAAATTTTAGTTGACACAAATCCCAGCTCAGAAATTTACTATTAAATACCCTCAGGCAGATTATTTAGTTTTTCTAAGACTCATTTTTAAAAAAAGTTCTAAAAGGCTTATAGTAGTGTCTCTTACAAGATAATGATTAGAATGGTGGAATCATGCAAAATGTTTTTCTTATACTACTCAGCATAAAATTTAAAATAATGTGGCTGGAGTGATAGCACAGTGGGTAGGGCATTTGCCTTGCACGCAACTGACCCGGGTTCGATTCCCAGCATCCCATATGGTCCTCTGAGCACCGCCAGGAGTGATTCCTGAGTGCATGAGCCAGGAGTAATCCCTGTACATCGCCAGGTGTGACCCAAAAATTTAAAGTAAATGCTAGATATTTCTTTCGCTATATTCATTGCTAAATTGTTAGAGCAATTCTAGATAAATGAATATTCAATTTTTAATGCACCATAAATTCTTTATCACAAGCAGTACACGATTTCCTGGCTTGGAAGTGTTGAACAATGTGCAGTTCTCAGACTTGTAAGCTCATTTCACATAGATCATCTGTTCAACCCAGATGTGTTCCAATGTAAAATTCCCTTGGAATAATATGGGTTGGTTTTAGCTGATTCTATTAGAATTTCCATGTTTCTAAATTGACTCTTCCATGAAAAGGTGGGATAAGCTTAAATCATCATTCTCTATTTCACCATGTACTTTTGAGAATAAAATTTTCATTCTAAAATTCAGTATTTAAGCCACTTTTCTTTTACACCAACTAAATAGTATTTTTATAATATGACAAAGCTCAGGCTTTGCCTTGAGGTATTGCCTTTTCTTCTAAACTTAGGAATGTGTTCTTGAGTTTACATGCACTCAATCCTTGACTTTTTGTTAGATAAAAATGGATTACAAGTAACTTAATGTTTACATTAAGGGTCGTGTCATGAAAGACCTACATAACCACTTTTTTTCTTTTTTTTAATTTTATTGAATCACTGTGAGATAGTTACAGCTTTCATGTTTGGATTACAATCACACAATGATCAAATACCCATCCCTCCACCAGTGCACATTCCCCACCACCAATATCCCTGGTGTATACTTCCTCCACCAATTCCCCAAGGACTCCTTTCATCCATCTCCTTCCTCTACTCCAGACAGAAACTCATGTAGACCAATTCTCTTGCCTTTGACCATTTGTATTTGGTGATGGCCTGTACGAAATATAATAGAACCTTCCAGAAAAACTTCCATATCTCTCTGCCTCCAGTCTTCCTTGTGCACATCTCCATGGCACCCGCTTTAGTTCACCATTCCCCAAAGTATTATAGCACTATATCCTGTCGTTCCTTGTAATCCAGGTACACACTGCATGGGTCAAATGCTAAATACACAGCAGTAAAAAGTGGAGGGTTTTGCAGCCAGACTTCCTGGGTTCAAGTTCTGTTGGCCACCTAATAGCCATGTAACCTTTGGCAAATATAGTCCTTAATCTCAGTTTCCTCCTTTGTAGAAACAGGAATAACAGATTTAATTCTATCCTAAGATTGTTCTAACTAAATGTTAGAAATTTTTAAAAAACTATCTTATCATACTCCCCAATTGACCATTACTCTCCACTGAATCCTTCTGTTAATATTATCAAATCTCAACTTCAGTCTGTTGTTCAAGATCTCTTCTACTGTTTTTCAACTCCTTATTGAAAGTGGGGTATATATTTTTTCAATTATTTTTGTTAGAGCAATCATGTGCCATAAAATTTGCCATATTCATGGGTGAAATTTAAGACTTATTTTTCAATGTGCAGTTCAATGGTTTTAATGTACTATTATAAGCTTGTATAAATATTACCCCTACCTAACCTCTTAAATTTTTATCACCACCAAAAGAAATCCATTAGCAATCATTTCCTATTTACTCTCAGAGCCACACTCTTGATAACAGAAATCAAGAAATCAAGTTTTCATAGGGGATAACTGTGAAGAGAAAGCTAAGCTCATCATAGATAAATGAGAAAATCACTTCATTGGATCCAGGTCACTTGTTCTTAAAATTTCTAATATACTAAGAAGTAAAATATTTTAAGATACAATAATAATCTTTCCCAGGATAGGGAATATGTCTATAAATATCTTTTAATGTAATGGAGTCAAATCTCTCTACTATTTAACTATTAAGATGATAAAGAATAGTTTAAGTTCACAGAGAATAATACTTGGTTTATAGTTCATCTTTCAATTCCACTTACATAACATCTTTTCTTTCTGATTCCTGGAATATTGTTGGCTAGTATTGCATAGGATTGTCTGTTTGATTTATTCTCTTACATCTTTTATGGTTTATCTAATTATATAACTGATTGCATGTCAGAATGATATGTATTTGAGAAAACTTTTCGTCTATAAGCCTAGATTGAGACTTGTTTTTTGAATCAAAGATCCATTGTTTGGATGGCAAACTATTTTGCCAAATAGCTTAAAGAATCAATACTTAGAAAAGAAAAACCTGAAAATTATTCATCATTATACACTGAAAGGAGCTGAAGAAAGGAGAGAAGGTCAAGAGGAAAAAGGAAGAATTATTTTTGTCTGAGTCTCCCACTCTGTTTTTCTAAAGAAAGGGCAATTATTCCTCTGATAAGAAGAAATTCTGAGAAATGTGACAATCTGGGACACTTGTGGACAGGTTTCAACATCAAAATTAAAATCACTATATCAATCTATTTTCTTTTCCTCTTTCTCCATCTGTAGCATCTAAGGATTCATTTCCTTGTCCTCCAGACAGGAAATCCAAAGGCTAGGTCAGTTCCCTCAGTATCGACCTTCCCACGTACCACTCTACAACATAGAGTTCTGTTCTGTGCTGGGGAAGGACAATCAAGTTTGAGGTGATTATTTAATGTAAAGTCTTGTGTACCAGCAAAAGACTCTTCTAATAAGTTAAAAAAATCTAAATAGTGAAGGAATCAGAGAAAAATATTTTTAAATGAGATTTTGATATCAAGTAGAGAGACACTCCTTTTTCCCCAGCATAAAATAAAACAGCCCCCCTGGTGCCGCGTAATCCCATCAACGGCGAACATCTACAGACTATAAAACCAAGCTCCCGGAAGTGGAAGCGATATCTTATAGCTAGTTTTCCCTCTTGGAGAACCTGGAAAGCTACCAAGAGTTTCCTGCCTGCATGGGAGAGCCTGGCAAGCTCTCCGTGGTGTATTCATATGCCAAAAATAGTAGCAACGAGGGTCTCATTCCCCTGACCCTGAAAGAGCCTCCAATATGGCACCACTGGGAAGGATGAGTAAAGAGAGGCTTCTAAAATCTCAGGGCTAGGATGAATGGAGACGTTACTAAGACCGCTCAAGAAAATCGATGATCAATGGAATGATGATGATGATGATGATGATGATGATAAAATAAAACATTTCTTTTACTTCAGTTAATTTTCTGTTAGAGTTTTTCTTTTTAATAATTATTATTGTTTAGGTAACGGGGTTGCCTTAGCCTAAACATTTTCATATTGGTATTCAGAGTTACTAATATATACTCCCCCCTCCCACCAAAGTGCTCAAGAGCCTGACCCACTGTCTCTATGTCACCTGGAGTCAACCTCCTCATCCCACCCCGACTTTTCCTCCTACCGAATATGAGTTTTGTAATCCAAAGTCAAGAGCTTGTCATCATGTGATATCTATTTCCTTGTTTTATCTATCTTATATTACAAATCAGTATAGCGCAGAACATAACACTCATCTGTGTGTGGGATGGCACTTAAAAAATCCCTTTAACAGCAGTGAACTGAGATATACCAATAAACATCCATATGACTTTTAAAACCAGCATAGTTCAATTGAAACTTTGGTAAAAGTAACAGAGAATGATGATTCATTTAGCTTGAATTCTTAGCAAATTTTGCAGGGGAAAAGTTTGGTTAAGAGGAATTGTCTTGTTTCCAAAGCCTGGAGTATTAAAATAGCAAATAAACAATGCAAGAGGGAATTTAAGCAGAACTATAGCTATAACTGAATAGTTCATCACATCTTCCATTAAAAATCACAATTTGCAGTCAATTTACTACCACAGAGAGAAACATTAGAGAAATGCTTAATGTTTTAGGCTTAACTGGAGCCAAAATTCAATGATTTCCCATTAATAATGATTCTACTCTCTGCCATGAGCTTGCAGCAATTGTTGCCACTTCTTAACACTTTCTCTTTGTAATTGCTGCTGCATCTGAATATCCTTGTTAGAAATCAGTATTCTTAATTAAAAGTTCTGGGAACCATAATATCTGCAGGGCAGAATTAGAGTCAGATGGAAGCTTGTGAATATGAATAGTTGAAAATGAATAAGGCAAGGTGTGAATTCTAAGGGAGCAAGGAATTCATTTTTTAAAACTATCAGGAGAATCATTAGAAAAATACAAAGGTTCGTAAGCCCTGGCTTTCTTGTCTACTCACCTTATGCTTCCTGTAGTCCCTGTGAAACATTTTCCTTCATCTAAAAAATCCTGACAACTCATGGCAAGGCACAGATTGACTAGAGGAAGGAAAAGGGAGAATGCAAAGAAATCAAACTTCTCTTTGTATCAGAGGTGCTCTGGTTTCCTGTCTATTCCACAGAGCGTGTGATCATATACGGATGTGCACTTGCATGCCATGCACATAGATGCATTTGTACACATATATATGCCCCTAGCACATATGAGTTGCTGTGATACTGTCATTAAGAGGAGGAAATCTGAGTTCGTTCTCTTTGTGTTTTAACTAAAGATACCTTTTGTAATCAGGAAAATTGTTGGAATAGTTCAAGAACCTAATGGAAGTATTCAATTTCGCTGGCCCTTTTATGTTGTTGATGATTCTTTGTTCTTCACTCCTCTTTTGTTCTGTGTCTATGAGAAGCTAAGCTGGCTGTGGCAATGGTAGCAGCCAATTCAAACTTTTGTCCCTGACTTTGCCACCACCTCCATGATTTTAGTGATGAAATGAGCCATTGCTAACACTCTGCTGGACTGTGATGAATAAGGTGGCCTGTCACGTCTGTGAAAAACGAGCAATTAGGGAATCATAGATTTTTCTGTTATTTATCATAACTCTCCCTTTGAGTTTCCTTTACTGATCAGAGTACAGAGATAAGTTTTTATTTTAAATTGAGAGAATTGGTTTAATTAAGATAAATGGCCTTAAGATGATATATCTTGAGGGGCCGGAGCGATAGCACAGCGGGTAGGGCGTTTGCCTTGCATGCAGCAGACATGGGTTCGTTCCCCGGCATCCCATATGGTCCCCCAAGCACTTCCAGGAGCAATTCCTGAGTGCAAAGCCAGGAGTAACCCCTGAGCACTGCTGGGTGTGACCCAAAAAGCAAAATAAATAAATAAATAAATAAATAAATAAATAAGATATTTCTTGAGAAGCATAGTTTCACCTCTTTTCTAAATACATGTTACTAATTATACCTACCGCCAATGCCCTACTGTCCACCTAGACCCTGAGCTTCTCTGGTAAGCTCAGTCAGTCCTGTTGTCAGCATTCAGATAGTTTTTGTTTGACTTTGTGTTCTTCGTTTGCTTCTCTGAATTTTCCATATAGGTAAGATGATCTAATATATGTTTTTATTCTTCTGGTTTATTTTACTTAACATAAATAACCCATTCTGATTCTATTTATGTCATCACAAGAGACCTGATTTCTTTTCTGATAGCTGATTTCTTATAGGGCTGGAACCATAGCACAGCGGGTAGGGTGTTTGCCTTGCACACGGCCGACCCAGGTTTGATTCCTCTGCCCCTCTCAGAGAGCCTGGAAAGCTACCCAGAGTATCTCGCCCACACGGCAGAGCCCGGCAAGCTACCTGTAGTGTATTCCACATGCCAAAAACAGTAACAACAAGTCTCACAAGGGAGACATTACTGGTGCCTGCTCGAGCAAATTGATGAGCAATGGGGTGACAGTGATGACAGTGATACAGTGATATAGCAGATTCAGGTTTTAGATCCTTAGGATAATCATATAGGGCAAGATTAAAGATGTGTTAGTCAAGGTGTTTTTACTCTCCCATCCTCCTTTCTTTAGGCATACTCAGTGGGACTCTGGACTTACTCCTGGCTCTGTGCTCAGTAATCACTCCTGTCGGGGTTCTGGAGATCCTATGGATACCAAAGATCAAACCCAGGTCGACTGCATATAAGACAAATGCCATATCCACTGTTTTAACTTTTTAATCAAGGTTTCTGACTTATTCCAGAATTATTTTGTTTTATATTCACCTATTTGTACAAGTCATGCTTTTGTTAAAAGTGTTTTTTAAACATACTTTGAAATTTTTATATTTTTAAATTTTTAAACAAAATTCTTTCTTTTATTTGTACCTTTTTTCCAATGGGAAAACCCATTGAAATAATGAAACTAAAAGGAAAGAAATAATTTTATTTAAATATGAATAAAAATGAAAAATTTTGGGTCTGGAGAGATGGGAGGTCTTGGTTTCATTCCCAGTAATACATGGAACCTTGGCACTGTTGGTATCATCACCTGAGCACAGAACCTGGAATATCTCCTGAGTACTAAAAAGTGTTGCTCCCATATTAAAAATATTACATACACACAGACACAGACACAGACACACCCAGACACCCACACACAGACACACACACAGACGCACCCAGACACCCACACACAGACACACACACAGGCGCACCCAGACACCCACACACAGACATACACAGACGCACCCAGACACCCACACACAGACACACACACAGACGCACCCAGACACCCACACACAGACACACACAGGCGCGTGCACGCACACACACACACACACACACACACAAGACAAAACTGAAAACCAAAACAATTCCAGTAATGTTTAGGTAGCTAAATGAAAAGAAGGTCCTTTCTATAGAGAGACATCTAGGGGTCAAGAAACAGATAGGCACTTGAAAACATTCTAGGTTAAATTGTTCAAGGTAGAATAGATGGTAACTAATTAAATTGTGAGACTCTAAAGAGATACAAATACAAAATGATAGGCTTAGTTTCTGTATACAATAAACTCTAAAAGCCATAGCTTTTTTATAGCACAGAGGGTTAGAGTTTCTAGAATGTTCATCAATCTTAAATTATCCTTGGTGTACAGATATTTGAAAATAGCTTTATTCTGGTCAATTCTCACCTCTTCCTCCTTTAGGAGATCACTTGCCAGACCCCAACAACCCACTCCCTCTTGCAGCTGAGTTATCCAAATAGCCCTCATTAGTCAGCTGAAAAATAAAAAATGATTCTATCATCACAGACCCGAGTGATGCCAGACCTTTCACTTTCCAAATCTTTGAGCTCTGTGAAATAATTAATCTGAACACTCATTAAAAATGGTGGGGTTAGATAAATATCTGATATTTCTTTGGCAAACTTTGAAATACTTGCTCTTTAAGACATTCTGTTTTTTCTCCTGTGAAGATTTCACTTTTTTCCTTGGCTCTTGATTTCATTTATTGAAAATGATTGGAGAAAAAAATTATGGGCAATTTTATAATACTAATGTTGACCTAAGTGTTGAGAACTGGTTTGAGTTTGTGGTTGTTAGGTGCAGAGTTTTCTAAGCAAATATTGAGAAACTCCAGAGACCAGTCATATGAAAACAGTTCCTCTCAGATAGAATTTTTTTTAGATCATATGAAATTTTTATTTTTAATCTGAGAAATATTCTTTCCATAATGAATGCAATGATATGCATCACCACCAACAGTGTACACCAGTTTCTTTTACTCCACATCGTCTCCAACACATAATTTCCTGTCTTTTTTATTGTTTAGTTTTTTATTAATTTTTTTTTTAATTTTTCAAGTGAGTCACTGTGAGAACAATTACAGGGCTTTTAGGATCGAGTCTCAGTCATACTATGCTCAAACACCCATCCCTTCAACAGTGCACATGTTCCACCACCAATAACCCCAGCATACCCCTTTTCTACTCCCCCTCTGCCTGTGGGGCAGATGATTTTCACTTTACTCTTTCCTTACTTTGATTACATTCAATTTTCGACAGGAAATTCACTAACATTATTTGGAGTTTTTCCGAAACAGTCAGACCTTTTGGAATGGCGTCATTAGATTGTATGTTCTCTATTGTTGGTAGCAAAGATCATATGATATTGCACGGTTGCCAAAGTGGCCACCCAGATTTGAAATTCTGGTATTAAGTCCAGAGGTATTTTTGCCAGCAGCATTCCGAGATTGGTTTCTGTGGCGCTGGGCTCATGGCTGTTCAGGAGCAGAGGAGCTGTACATGGGCGACTGCTCGGGGTCTCATTTGGGCAGGAGGCAGGGCCAGTTCTGCTTCCCCCATCGCAAGATTCCCCATGGATCTTGTCCCATCACTGCAAACTCCTACCTCTCTGTCCAGTTGGTTCTGAATGGTGGCGGTCGCCATGCTGTCCAGGGGGGAAAAGGCCAAGGGACAGAAACCCTTCCCCTCCTGGGGCTGCATAGGGCCGTAGCCTAGTTCAGAGTCCAGGAGTATATCTGCCAGCAGCTTCTGCGTTTCTGAGATTGGTATCTGTGCCTCTGGGATAATGGACGCTTGGGGATGGTGGAGCCATTCCTGAGCATATTTTTTGTATATTAAGAAAGGTTTGGAGATGTCCCAGTCCCACATACCGGATTCATGTTAATAGAAGCTCAGTGTCTCCGGGGCTCCATCTGTAGAAGGCATGCTGGTTGTACCTTCTCCGTCTGGCACCCTGGTGTTGCTGGCCTGGTCTGGGGTCCAGAATGATCTCCAGCCTGCGGTGCTGCCGGAGCAGCCCCAATTCTTCACTGCTGTTTATGACAAGATGGTGCCGAGGGCCTAGATAGAATTTTTGACTTTTATTTCTAAAAACCCCTTCCTCAGTTGATCTAAGTCAATCATAATTCTACAGATATATGGCCACATTTTTATTGACTGACACTTGGAGCTGAGAGGCAGTATAGCGGTAGGGCATTTGCCTTGCACGCAGCTGACCTGGGTCCATATAGACTTCTGAGGCAGGATTGATCTGAGTGCAGAGCCATGAATAACCCCTGAGCACCGCTAGTGTTCAACTCCCAAAAATGAAAAGAAAAAAGGACAGTAACTCACTCTTACTCTGAATGGCAGGATATTATTTCAATCTCATTTTTGGTTCTTCGTCTGTAAATGAAAAACTTCATGAGGACATGTGCTTGCCACTAATGATTCATGCATTATCACATCTCTTGTTATTAGTATTATATTCTGTCTTCATATGATAGGCTTCGTAACTATATGATAAATGAATGCTTGAATAAAAATTTCAATTTGTACTCTAAGTAGTTATTTTACTTTTAATATATAATATGTGTCTTCTTACTTACTAAAATTTGGATTATCTTTGGTCTCCCCAGATAGGAAATGTTTTAAATGTGGAAAAAATGTAAAAATTGTAAAATGAAAGAATCACATGATAAAATAAAATATTATTTGTTATAATTAACTTATTTTAGGAACATGTTGTACTTGTTCTTTTATTCAAATATTCTTTTATAACTGCCGACTGTAATTTGTACTTTTCCTTATTTAGGTCATGCTTTATTTTCATCATGTTTATTCATGAATATTTGCTTTCATATTTTTTTAAGCAAAGAGGTACTAGAAAGCAAAAAATATGCCTTAGACAGCTTGACAGGAAACATAGTTTTATAAATGCTTCAATTCTCCTCTCAAGGAATAAATTGAATCTTTTGAAAATATTTGGCCAATTTATTTAGTTCTAAATCATTCATTTAATATCTTGGCAGCCCTAACTATTGAATTGATTATATTGTGAATTGCGCATATTCTGGGACAGAATATAAATCACTCGACATTTTAAGATATGTTGGTAAATAGCATTGCAGATCTGGGGCATATTTCAGTGGCCTTTCATAAAGGAAGACTAGCTTTTACTGTGTCAAAAATGAGATAAATTAAACAACCTCAGTAAATGTGTGGAGAATAATTAACTGTAAAGGTGTTCTTAGCTGGCTAGATAATAATAATGGTAGCTATTATATTACTATCATATAATAATAATTATAATAATAATTCATTCATAGAATAATTATTAAATACTGAAATGGACAGCTAATAGACATTAAGTATTTTAGATCACATAATGCCTCAATGAAATAAATGTTAAGCCTAATTTTATAGAAAAGTGCCCTATCTAAATCCTCTGATCCAAATCGGATCCTACCTCCAAAGTCTATGCTTGGGTCTTCTGTAGATATTGCCTCTTTTTTGAAAAAGAATTTGTTTCTAACAGAATAACCTAAAAGAAAAGTTCAAAAGTGATTAGAAAATATTTCCAGTATTTGATCTCAGTACAAAAGTAGTATTGAGTTCTATGTAAGAGGTAGACAGTAGTGGCATCAAATTGGTATTTTTGAAAGAATTAGTGCTAATTCAGGGTTAATACAGGAATTTGTATAGGGATAGTACCAGAATTAAAGACAGAACATCAAGCATTTGCCTTTCATCCATCCAACCCTGGTTTTAATACCTGGGTACATCCAGGTTTTTGGAGTCACTGCTGAGCACAAACCCAGGATTAAAACATACAAAATATTAGAAATAAAAACTCTGTCTTCCCACCCAGGTACACACAGGCAGACAGACAGACAGACAGACAGACACAGACACATGCACACATTTCATATCAATTTTATAGAAAAAGCTAGTTATACTTACAAAATGTTTAACTTGTAGCATTTTGTTAAAAATCAAGATGTCTTTAGTGGCTACATTTGTGAATTGGCTCTGTCACTATATTAAGACTGTCTCTTTAAAATATTATTTTTTCTAATAACAAAAAATACATAGACTTTTTAAAGAGAAGATCTAGTGTAAACCATATACGTATTCTAGAGTTCGCATTAGTTTATTTAGGAAGGATAATAATTATCCATTTAAATAAGTGATGTTCTAAGGTATTTTTGCAAAGAGTGGAAGTACCTTGGGATATTTATTAACCATAGTAAAATAAAGATATTGATTTTTGTTTTGCTATGGTTAATAAATATCCCAAGGTACTTCCACTCTTTGCAAAAATACCTTGCCAGGGTCTCTGAGAGGGACGAAGGGGTCAAACCCTGGTCGGCCGCATGCAAGGCAAACGCCCTATCTGCTGTGCTATCGCTCCAGCCCTAGTTTTGGTTATTAGCAATCTGTATCTGTCATCACTCTACTAAAGTTATATTTTTGAAAATACATTTCTAAGATCACATGCTTTCAGAATGGAACTTAATAATATATGGTAGCAAAATCTCTGCCCACAACACTGAAAACACAGTTGTGTGAGGTCCTCAAAGTATTACTAGAGTCACAAGGATACTGGTTTATAACAGATGCATATAAATTGAAAAAAATTGGAACACTTATACATTTTAATATGTACTATAATAGTGTTTAGAATACATTTGTGACTCTGGTATTAATAAATTTAAATGTTAGAATAACTGAAATATTAACAGAATGATAGGGAAGCAAATAAATTGGTTAAACATATTCAACTGAAATACGTTGATGGACTAATGTATATATTGCTTTATTTTGAGAAAGATCTTGAGTTTTTCCCTCCATGAAACATTGATAAGTCTGCTTCTGATAGGAGGGAAGATATATTGCAATGAGCAATTTTGGTTTTGGGGAATAGCAAATCAAATAAATGAAAATTAAAGAAGGTAAAAAGCTCAATTTTAGAAGAAAATATGTGTTTGAGCTCTGAAAGCATGTGGAAAATTAGCATATTCAATATTTATCTACATAAACACTCCTGTAAAAGAATTTTTCTTTAAGGAGGGCATTAAACTTTTTTAAACTTTAAGTTGCTTTCATATCTGCACTTAATAAGCTAAGAATATCAGCACCCAGTCAGATTGTATGTTTGCTTCATGCTGAATTTTCTCTGTGTAAGATTCAAGATGCATGCAAACACACACACACACACACACACACACACACACACACAATGTGTATCCTCCCTTGTAGCTGGAGAGAGCAATGAAGGAGTGGTCCTTGAGACATAAACTATGATATCCAGGATAATGGAGTAGTGGTCCACTTAAGATGTGAGGAGAATTTATTGGGTAGGAAATACTGTAAGCTCCTCAGAAAAAAGGCAGACTCACTTGATAAAAGTTCCCTTTCCCCTTCTTCCTGCCTAAGACCAACATCGGCTCAGTTCTGAATATAGCAATAACTTTGAAAGAGAAGGAGCTCTCTTAATGCAGACTGGAAAGAAAAAGCAACCACAACTTGCTACTGGCCTTTAGCTTTTCAGAAAGGATAAAAGGTTAAAAAGCCACGTTACTATTTGTCAGGATTTCTATTGCCCACAGTGAGAACAACTCTGTATCTACATATAAAAATGCCTTCATAAATCTAGAGGGAGTAGATTGAGGTCTGGAAAACCATTAGTGAAAAAGCAATACAGTTTTGTATTATGGAAGAAAATGTTTTAGTAGACATAAAGTTTTATGATAGAATTATCAATTTAGACTCTCAGGGAGTTGTCTTCAGTTGTAATTTTTGAATTTGATGGTGGGTTGACTTGTTGCTCATAAACATAAGAAGCTTCAAAGTCCTTATCCTGCCGGAGACATGGCTGAGTTTGTAATATTTCTACCAAAACTGTCCCTGAAGTCAATGAAGAAGAAAATGAGTGTAGTTCACAGTGTCCCTTGAGAATATTGTGATGCACAAGCTCATTTGTACATCTTTCTTTTTGCCCACTTTGAGTTGCATGATGCTTCTTGTGATTGCATATTGTTTGACAAGTCATTTATTCCCTGACCTCTGAGAGCACCGAGCAGGAATTTTGTTTTTTATTGATTTGTGTATTTATAATTATTTTTACAAAATGTAGTCTATAGAGGGTGGATGACTTGAACACATGAGCTGAGAGCCATCCTCACACCCTCTCCCTCCTCTTCAGCATAGGAAACGACAAAAATATCTGCTTTGCTCTGAGGTAGTTTACAACACAGATGAGAATCCAAGCTAAGGACGGCGTGGATCTGTTGCTTGTTTGGGTCTGATCCCTAATCATCATGAAGCCACTAGACCAAAGTGATCACTTTTGCAATTAGCAGCAAGTTATATTTATCATTTTCTTTTCAGAATTTTATGCATATTCTTAAATACATTCTTTTTTTTTTTGCTTTTTGGGTCACACCTGTCGATGCACAGGGGTTACTCCTGGCTCTGCACTCAGGAATTACTCCTGGCGGTGCTCAGGGGACCATATGGGATGCTGGGATTTGAACCCGGGTCGGCCGCGTGCAAGGCAAACGCCGTACCCGCTGTGCTATCGCTCCAGCCCCTAAATACATTCTTAATTTTTCTTTCTCTACAATAGCAATTATGAGGACTGCACAGGGCTAATAAAAGAACTGGAAGAAGTGATATGTCAAAGCACATGTGTTCCACATAGAATCCACTCAATAAATGAGAAGTACAACACTTTATTGCGTAACCTATTTTGTTGTCCATGGAACATTATCAGAATTTTTAATGGCTGTTCCGAAGATGCGTAAGAAACCAAAATCACACTTGGATCTAAAATCTATCTGAACTGTGATTTCATTTGAGTACAGTCTAGTGTAAATGAAGGCGCTTCCTATTCTCAACAGATATCTCCGTTGCTCAAACCAGAAGCTGCCTCCGGTGGAGACCTTGGGAGTAATCGGACCCAAAGTCAAACATAAACTGATTCTTGCTTTTCTAGAACGTCTGCTCACTGAGCAATGGTGGAAAGAAACCAGGCGTTATTGTTTTCATAAAGCTCTTCCTTGCCAGTGCCCCACTTCTTCCCTCCTGTGCTATTTTCAGAGACAGTGAATCAAATTACTTCAGCAAGAATAGGCTTTCATCCTGACATTTTCGAAAGATTGATGTTAATATTAATTATGGACCAACTCTCTCTCCCCCCCCCCCCACCACAAGAAACTTTTTTTTTCTCACTGAAAACATCTTCACTTTCTTTTTTTTTTTTTTTTTTGCTTTTTGGGTCACACCTGGCGATGCACAGGGGTTACTCCTGGCTCTGCACTCAGGAATCACCCCTGGCCGTGCTCAGGGGACCATATGGGATGCTGGGATTCGAACCCGGGTCGGCCGCGTGCAAGGCAAACGCCCTACCCGCTGTGCTATCGCTCCAGCCCCACATCTTCACTTTCAAGACAATTCCTCATCATATTTCTAGATCTAGAAGAGTTTTGGAGACCAAAACTGCCATAGCTACTGTTTAAAGATTTTAATGATTTCTTCAACTCATAGACAATGACAGTGCTATTCTGTTTCCCTGCTGTCGTATAGCTTGGTACTTAAATCTATCGAAGCTAGACAACTCTGTTTGTAAATATCTTGCTATTTATCTATTGAGAAACAAATGTGCCTGCACAAGTTTCTTGTAATAAAAACTCACAAATGTAAAACAATAATGGTGGCCACATTCCAGTACTATTTCCCTCCTGTTCCCACACACTCTAGGGAGCAGAACAAGACATTCTGGAATGTGCCTTATTCTCTGTCTGTCCATAGCCTTGCATAGGTGCTCTTCCTGCTTTAAAAAACTTCCCAGTGTCATTTCTTTTGTTCCTTCATTTCTTTTTATCTTATCATACTGAGCTTTTCCTTCTCTATGCCATTCAAGCTTGTATTCTGATTGATTTCTATTTCTTAGCTGATAGCCATTCCAAATCAGTATCTTATTGATTACAATTGCACTCTTTACTTCATTTATGCCCTCCTAAAATTTTCTACTTTTCAGGACTATTGATATTTTTTATGATTTTTTTTCCATTTAAACTTGCTACTCTCTAACTAGAATCTTCTTTCTTTGTGCCTCATCAATGGATTTCACTGTATAACTGATCTCTATATTCTCAACAAGATCTGCACTCTGCAAATATCAGACATGCTTCTTCTGTCTCTACACTCTGCAGTTTTGCTTCTTTGGTATCTCATTTACACATCATGATCTTTAATATTCAGTACTCTTACCAGGTAACCCTAACTTTGCTCTGTGTCGTATTTACTTGAGGATAACACAGAGAAAAATTACAGAGGTGATGTAGCGATGACAGACAGGTGATGAAATGAATTGCAGGTAATATTGAATATTAGCTGAGAATCTTGGACACAGATCTTGGGCACCTTGATGGTATCAACCTGAAGTAATTGTGTACGTTATAATCATAATAATCAATAATATTGTAATCATTGGCATAAGCTATAATAAGTGAAACAATGACTTCACTAAGGTGTGGTTAGGTGATGGAAGACCTTGAAATATTGTAGAGGGTTGCTGACACAGGTTTGGAGTTGAAATGCCGTGTGACTGAAACTTCATCATTAACTACTGTAAATCATGGTGCCTAAATCAAAACTTAAAAAAGAACCCTCCCCTCCAAATCTCTACCCTCTGGAAATGCATTATTTATTTCCAAGACTCTCAGTGATGTCATTCTGTGTTTTCAGTTCTGGTGCATGAGCTCAAGGTTCCTTGAAAATCATTGTATGGATTATCCCTTTCTTCTTAGCAACTCAAGTCTCTTTTCTTCTGTTTATATTGGTACATATTTAAATTTATTCAGATATCTTCCAACTTAAAAAAAAACCATCTCTCTTTCCTTGACCTCCTGTTTCTCTTTACAGTTTAATTTTAAAAACTTATTTAAAATTAGTATTATTTGAGCCAGAGCAACAGTTCAGTGGAGAAGGACTGTCCTTGCCTGCTGCCACCCAGATCTGATCCTGAGCACTACAGATGGCCTCTTGAACCTTGCTAGGAGTTATTCCTAAGTATAGGACCATGAGTAAGCCCTGAGCACCCATGGGATGTTACCCAATTTTTTTAAGAAGACATAAAAATTAGTATTATTTGTTATTAATTCTTTAAACTAGTAAAATAATAATCTGCTTCATTGCAGCACTTGCTTATCACAATGGCCTTATTTTGTATAGACACATTTTAAATGCTATTGATGTTTGATTTTTCATTATGTAATTTCTCTATAGAATGTACTATATAATCAGTTAATAAAGATATTAACTGCCTAACAAATATTTTCCTACACATCATAACTATATCACTTACATTTTTAAGGATGAAGATTGGCATGTTATCATTTAGTTACATCTAGTTCTATATTGACTTTAAACATTGTAGGATATAGCTGAGTTTTTTCCCTTGTTTTGTATTAAGCTGTTCGATAAAAATTAAAAAGCTATTTTACTCCCTGACTTAATTCCTTAACTGTACTCTAAAACTTACTTTAGACACTGTGATGTACAATGCTGTTAATGGTAGGGTTTTACGCATAAAACATTCCAGGCCACACCCTCCACCAGAGTCGGCTTTCACCATTGTTCCAGTGTTCCCGCAACCCCTCATCCTAGCCAAATACTTGCCCCTACTGAAGATAAAATCTCAGGTTCTATTACTTCTGGGCAACTTTTATGCCTGTGCTCTGATCCTTTATATTTCACATTTGAGAGATCATTCTATGTCTGTCTTTCTCCTGATTAACTTCACTCCGTCTGTTACACACCAGATCTGTTCAAATAACAGCAAATCACATGATTTTATAGCTCAGCAGAACTCCATTGTATATATAAATATACACACCATAGCTTCTTTATCTGGTCATGATCCCAAACTTGGGTTATTGGTGAATAGTGCTGCAATGAACATAGAAGTGCAAATGTCTTTTTGGAATACAGTGTTGTCCCTTGGAGTATGTGTCAAAAAGTAAAACTACTGGGTTATATCAAAGCTCAAAATTTTTAGTTTTTGAAAAGTGTCCATAACAGATTGAACAAATCTTATGTTCCCACCAGCAATGGGTGAGCATGCCTTTTATCCCCCAAAACCCTGTCACCACTGGTTGTTTTGTTCTTTTTCTTTCTCTTTCTTTCTTTCTTTCTTTCTTTCTTTCTTTCTTTCTTTCTTTCTTTCTTTCTTTCTTTCTTTCTTTCTTTCTTTCTTTCTTTCTTTCTTTCTTTCTTTCTTTCTTTCTTTCTTTCTTCCTTCCTTCCTTTCTTCCTTCCTTCCTTCCTTCCTTCCTTCCTTCCTTCCTTCCTTCCTTCCTTCCTTCCTTCCTTTTTAAATGTGTGCAAGTCTCACTGCTGTGAGGTGATATCTCAGTGTTCTTTTATTTATTTTCTTTTTGGGTCACACACCCGGCAATGCACAGGGGTTGCTCCTGGTTCATGCACTCAGGAATTACTCCCGGTGGTGCTTGGAGGACCATATGGGATGCTGGGAATCAAACCCGGATCGGCCACATGCAAGGCAAACACCCTACCCGCTGTGCTATCACTCCAGCATCTCAGTGTTCTTTTTATCTTCATTTCCCTGCTAAGTGATACAGAGAATTTTTTTCCATATACTTATTAGCCACCAGTATGCTCTGGCATATGTATCAAAAATTACTGAACCAGACATGCAAGGTTTCTATGCGGAATTTAGTCCATTGCCTTCATCTCCTTGTTCACCCTATGTCCATTAACACTGTCATAATTGCACTGTAGCACTGTTGTCCCGTTGTCAATCGAATACGCCATGGGTAGCTTCCCAGGCTCTGCCGTGCGGGCGATTTATTCTCGGTAGCTTGCCGGGCTCTCTGAGAGGGATGAAGAAATCGAACCCTGGTAAAAACCTAAATTTCAAATGTTTTTGAATTTCCCAATCTCCACCTATTCAATGATTTTCTTTTATTCAAGAACACAGCTCAAAACATAAGGAGGATGTTTCCAAGCTCCTCAGTTCAGAGAAAGCATTTTGTTCCTCCCGTGGGGTATTTGATATGCCAAAAACAGTAACAACAATTCTCACAATGGAGACGCTACTTGTGCCCAATCAAGCAAATCAATGAGCAATGGGTTGACAATGGCAGTGACAGTGAAAATAAATAAATCTTAAAAATGTCATTACTATATTACAGTACTTTAAAATCAGAGATTAGTCCTCTAAATTTATTCTTTTGAAATGTCATTTTGTTATTCTTCCTATAGACACAGTGTTTGGGAGATCATGTGATATTGGGGATTGAATTTGGGGTTCCTGCATGCAAAGCATGTGCTCCAACCCTCTGGAGCCACGCACAGAGACTCTTCACAGTTCAATTGCACATAATGCCATTACTAAAAATAGGGGAGTGACAAAATATTGAATATATTTCTCAAAAAATATTTTAAAAAATGTTCAATAAATATTAAAATATTTTAAAAGAAATATCATTTTGTCTAAATACATGTTGTGCATTTCCATAGATATTTTTCAATAGTCAATTTGTACAAAAGTTCAGGTAGTGCTTTGGTTAGTATTATGTTGAATCTATAATTTTCTTAACAATATTAAGTCTTCTAATCATGAAAATAGTACATTATTTAATTTACTTGGTTTTCTGAAAATATTTTACGGTTTTATTAGGCAATTTTGCATGCCTTTTGTTAAACTTATTTAGGCCTTTTTGGTATGGTTGTCATCCCATTGCTCATCGATTTTGCTCGAGCGAGAACCAGTAATGTCTTCATTGTGAGACTTGTTTGTTAGTGTTTTTTTTCATGTTGAATACGCCATGGGTAGCTTGCCAGGATCTGCCATGGGGACGAGATACTCTCAGTAGCTTTCCAGGCTCTCCAAGAGGGGTGGAGGAATCGAACCCTGGGTCAGCCACATGAAGGTGAATGCCCTACTGCTGTGCTGTTGCTCCAGGTATGGTTGTACTTTAAAAAAAATCATTCTTCAATTCTTGGATGTTTGAAAATACACATGCAGTTAACTAAACTTTATGGAAATAATTATTTTTTCTTTTATCCTTTAACTTTGCTAAATTTATCTTTTAGAAGGGCTATTTATTTTTTGGTTTTAAATATGCATTCAATAACTTTCCTTACCTTCCCCCACTTATAATATTACCATTATAGCTAATTTTGAGAGTTGTAGCATAAAAACTTTTTTTTCCCATGGTATTTAAACTTCAGTAAATCTGCTTTGCTAGAGAAAGGCCTTCATTAAGGAGGAACAAATGTTCTGGTGTATTTAAAAAGTGATTACTTTCTCTTCCTAGTGCCAGAAACAGAGTATTTTTCTCTAACTTCACCTGAGATAATGGTGAGACTTCTATTTCTACAACCCAAAAGTGTGCAGAACACTTAAAGCTAGTTTATGTTCAGCAATTAGTTAATTGTTCTTTTATTATTTATAAGAATTCTGGATCGAATAGTGACTTCTATTCCTCATACACTTTGAGTTTTTCTATCCACCTGTTTCTCTGCTATTCAAAGCATCAGTTTTCCTTGTGACCTCTTTTACTGATAGATCTAAGAAAACATTATTGATTTTTAATTTGTTAAGGTTCTTCTTGTAAAGAAAGAAATAATCACTTCTGAGCTTTTTTTTTTCTTTATGTCAGACTAAAGCAGAAATCCTGGGTTTGTTTTTTATCAAATGCTTCTTGGCAGAGGTATCGCATTTTAGTCATATGCCAGATATTTTTGATGACACATTCCAAGGCATATAGATGCAGATGATAATTTTTGAGGCTGTTGATCTATATTTGAATATAAATTTCTGCGTATTCTTTAAAGTGAACAGTCAAGTGCTAGGGTAAATAGCTTAGAATAATTTTTACTTTACAAAACTTTATTCCATAATCAAAGCAGAGCATGATGTGTCCCTCATTTGTAAGATGACGCCTATGTGCAGTTGAATGCAGTAATAATTGTGTGAGTTAGAGCTCAACTCCACTTCATATCTAATGTGCTGTCTTTTTAAAAAATTGTATTGAGGTATAATTTATAAATAATTTTATAATTGTTTGAACCCTTGAATTTGAATCCTTGAGCACCACCAAGAGTAGGGGTTATTCCTGAGTGCAGAGTCAGGAGTAACCCCTGTGCATCACCGAGTGTGACCCCCAAAAGCAATATATATAATGTATATATGTACATATATATATTTCTAGTATACTATTCAAGAAAATAATGATTAAATTTACAGGGAAATTGAGTGATTTTATATCTTTTATTTCTGGATTCATCTGGGAACTCCCAAGTAGGTAATAATCAGGGAGTGTGATGGTCACTTCTGGCCATGCATGTGATCAGGAGGTTGCGTGATATCAAAGCCAAATGTTATAAATGAAGAACAGACAGGACTTGGATGATTAAAAGGTCTTTATTTTAAAAATCATTTTATTGAGGTAACATTGTGTATACGTGTTTTATGTTTTAGCAGTAAAGTGTTATCATATCATGACCTCCCACCCCCATAAGTGGTCATTTTTATCCACCAGAGTCCATTGAACTCTTAATCCTCCCATTCTATCTCCCCACCTCTATAATCTCTCAGTTTTGTGGTAAGAGTCTAAGGGTCTTTTTATTTCTGAGTGAATATTAATTTCTTTCCTAACAGCCTACATATGAGTATGATAATCCAGTGCTTGTCTTTCTTCTTCCATTGTATTTTATTTAACATGACACACTCCAGTGCTATACATTGTGTAACAAAAGGTGAAATACCGTCTTAGAATTGAGTGGCATTCCACTGTGTATTTATAGCACATCTTACTTTCGCCTATCTTTTATCTTATATTCACCGATCATTAGGCACTTGAGCTATTTTTGAGCTTACTGTTGTAAATAGTACTGCAATGAGCATAAGAGTAGCATGTACCTTTGGGAATACTTTTCCTTTATTCTTTGAAAGAATTTAGGAGTGACGATGCTAGATCACATGGTAACTATATTTCAAGTTTTGAGAAATCTCTAAACTTTTTTCATAGAAGCTGACTTTTTTCCCTCCACAACCTTGGCAGCACTTTTTTTTTCTTTTTTTAATCTTATTTTATTTTACCTATTTATTTATTTATTTATTTATTTATTTATTGCTTTTCGGGTCACACCTGGGAGTGTTCAGGGGTTACTCCTGGCTCTGCTCTCAGGAATTACTCTTGGCAGTGCTCGGGGGACCATATGAGATACTGGAGATCAAACCCAGGTCAGACTTGTGCAAGGCGAACGCCCTACCCACTGTACTATATCCCCAATTGCCAGCACTTTCTTTACAATCTTTGGATATAGACCATTACCATAGTTGTGAGGAGATAACTCATTGTGATTTGCATTTTCTTGATAAGTGATGAAAAAATTATATTCCTGTTGCCTTTTGATATATCACTGCATCACTGTCATCCTGTTGCTCATCGATTTGCTTGAGCAGGCACCAGTAACATCTCCATTGTGAGACTTGTTACTGTTTTTTGGAATATCGAATACTCCGCGGGTAGCTTTCCAGGCTCTGCTTTGTGGGTGAGAGCCTCTCGGTAGCTTGCAGGGCTCTCCAAGAGAGGCGGAGGAATCAAACCCGGGTTGGCCGCATTCAAGGCAAAAACGCCCTACCCATTTTGCAATCACTCCAGCCCTTTTGATATGTTCACTGGCAAAGTGCTACTTAACTCTTCTTTCCATCTGTTGTGGAAAGAAGGTTGCTTGTTTTGTTGTTCAGTTTGTGAGTTTGTTTTACTTAGCTATGGTGTCAAAGTCAGGCAGGCCTGGGCAGTTCCTTGTGGGTCAGAGTCAAAAGTCCCTAGACTAGAGAGATAGTACAACAAGAAAGACACGTTGCATGTGACTGTACCAGGTTTGATCCTAGACACCAAAATGGCCCCTAAGGCCCCCCAGGAGTGATTCCTGAGCAATGCTGTGTGTGGCCCCCAAATTAAACAAAACATAGTCAAGCTGTATGTTTATATCAACCCAATAGCAGCTGTACACCCTCCACCCCCAACCCCTATATGGTTGCAATAGACTTTACTTTTGTGGGCACCTGAAAACATTTATAGTGTCAAGGTCAAGTGAACATTTGGACAAGATTGTGATGTACTATGATACCTCACACAAAGTTAGAATGGGTCTGTTCTTCAATCAAATGTTTAAAATTGCAGATACTCAGAGATACCATTGAGCTAAATTCTAGCCATATGAGCTTGCGAGTGTTCTGGGGCATCTGTGCATCAAATTCAAACAAACATGGGGACTCATACAGAGTTTGAGACTGTCTTTGCCCATGTTTCTGCATATTATGTTTGGGCAGATGTCTATGATGAGCAGGTATGTGCAGTAACAAGTTGTCGAGTGGTGAGTCCATGTTAGTTTTGAACAGATAGGGGGTGTAAGTATGACTTGGTGTTCGAAGTTGCAAGTGATCAGGAGGACTCTGTGAATCCAGAGTGAGAGGGCTGCGTGGCAAGCAAGAGTCCAAGAGTTCCCATAGATGGCAGCCTTGAAGCCGGGTGTGACAGCATTGGAATCTATGCGGTAGCAGTGTGGTAGACTTCAGGCGAGACTGGGCTTCGGTCCTAGCACAGTTCCTTTAGGGATGAGTGGGAGCAGAGCAGGTAATGGGCCCCACTGAAGCTGCCTATTCTTTGGATGGTCCCCTGGAAACTTTCTGTAGAAAGTACGGCGCCCTTGCTAGCAGTCAGATGTGAAGATGCATTTTTCTACTAAGCTTAAGCATAGTGGAAATGTTTTTTCAGCCTCTAGTTAGTTCAGCCATTAGTTGGGGATAAGTGAACCTATCTCAGAGATTAGCCTTCAGGATATTTTACTAGAAAGTAACATCCATCTTGTTGTCTACCAACAAGGTTACAAAAGCTCACCACAAACCTCCCACTGGAGTTCTGTAACCATGGTAATTGTGATGCAATATGGTTTCCATAGCAAAGTTGCTAGCAGTCACTGAGATCAAGTGTACCGACTGCTTTCCATATACTGCAGTTACTTGCTGTCTATTCCAGAACTGTAGGTGTATCATCTGAGTGGGCTGGTGGCATTCCAGTTGTAGACCTTAATAATCTCTTTCTGATTGCCACTTATGGCTCTAGAGTCATTTTCTTTCTCTCACTGGGCATCCTTCTGTCTTCAGTTCACTAGGGGTTCTCCTATTTCTTGTTCATCTGTTTTGGGTATATTTCTGTGGCTATTTTAAGTTTTAGTATTTATTCATTTTTATTTTAGAGTGATCATATGAGGATGCAGACACAGGATATACCCCAATTTGGTCATTTGGGCCCACCTAAACAAATATTTAAGAAATAACTTGAAAATATATATTTTGGATTTTGAAGATAACTACCAACTTTACTGAAAGACAGAAAAGCACAAAGGGTATTACATAGGTAATATGAATAGGGAATAGAAGGGCCAAGGCAAAATATATTAAATTTTATTTTATTAATTTTTATGGACTGATTTAATAATTTAACTATGTGAATAGATTCAGTTTTACTACATCAACATATTTTTTAAAATTTAAAACACTTCTTTATTATTCATGATCCAGATTTTGTCATTTTTTCCATTTTGATTATCAGACATTTTATAGGAAAAAAGTCTTAAAAATAATTTTGAACATCTGAAAATTTATTACAAAAAAAAAGATAATCCTGACCAGATGTTTCTGTCTGGCTGTGGGCCCAGAGATATTAATGGAATTATAATGAAGTTGGTCTTGAGAAAATGTATTTGTCAGTCTGACTGTGCTCTCAATCTTAAATTGTGAATGATAGGGTGGCATTAAGTACAACTGCTGTAGGGCCTCAGCAATTTATCTGAACATCTGGCTAATTCTAGTCTCTTCTATACTCTGCTTAAAGAACTAAGTTTTCTTTCATCCCATATTATATAATTCAAATTAAAATTTGGTTGGAGAATTTAGGAGAATTTGATACTCCTTTCCATACATATATATATATATATATATATTTTAGTTTTATCCTCTTGATGTTACTTTTACATTTTATGTTTACTTGATTCTCCCTTTAATCTTTCTGAGTACATTGGTATCACCAAGGAAAATTAAATAATTGCTGAAAATGTACCCAAATGATATCAAAGAAGCCCCAAAAGAATCAGAAATTATCTTTTTGACATTTTTGGAGTCAAGACTTAATTCTAAATTATTCTTTTAAAAGTCTATATAGTCAGTTGCTATATAAAGAAAGACACCCATACTTTAGTGGTTTAGGCTAGTCACCAGCTTTATAATTTTATAATGCCCCTTAGAGATGGCAAGCTGAGTGGATTTTATCTATCTATCTATCTATCTATCTATCTATCTATCTATCTATCTATCTATATTGCTTTTTGGGTCACACCCGGCGATGCTCAGGGGTTACTCCTGGTTCATGCACTCAGGAATTACTCCTGGCGGTGCTCAGGGGACCATATGGGATGCTGGGAATCAAACCCGGGTTGGTCGCACGCAAGGCAAACATCCTACCCTCTGTGCTATCGCTCCAGCCCCAAGCTGAGTTTTTAAGGCATAGTCTTTTGTAACAAAAAACTCACTCTATTATTAGTATACAAAAGTAACATAGGGGAATATTAGTTAGAATTTTTCACTGAAATTTTATATTTTCCTTCTTGTAATCTTATTCTTTCACAGATGATTGTGAACATTTTAATGGTAGGAATAAACTTAGTCTTGTCTGTGTAATTCTTTAATTTTCTTAGATACATTATAATTTCTGGAAGAATTTAACAAGTTTATGTGTGACAAGGAAAATTTTCTTAGCTTTTTGGTTTTAATTATTGTGTGCATAATTTTTATTGTCTTAAAAATTTCCTAGTTTCTATGTAGGAAGTATAATGTTAAAAAAATTATCATTCCTCAAGCAATGACAAGAAAACCTCAGATCATAATTTTCATTAAATTCAAGATATGAAATACAAAGCAAAATACTAGCCACATATCTAAAGAAGGACAGGCATGTCCAAGAAGAGAAACATGCAAAATGACTAATGTAGAGGGGAGAAAGTACTCTTCTTCCACTTAAGGGGGAAAGTAAATTTATTATAATTATTAATTGAAGTATAATGTATAAAAATAAGAAGATATTTGTGAACACGTGAGTAATTTTATCAGGAAGAATAAAAACTATACAAAGTATGCGACTCACCAGAAAAGGTTACTAGGTATTAACTTAAGTATCATGAGAAAAGACTGGAAAAATACAACCGGAACAAAGCATCCACACTCTGTATAATAACATCATGTGATCTAGCATATGAATAATTGGAATCCTAGAAGGAAAAGGATAATTAAGTATGTGAATAATTTAAAGGGACAATGGTTGATGTTTTCATAAACAACCACATGCTCATGAAGCTCAGAGAACAGCAAGTTGGTTAAAATCAAGACACACATACACACCCATCTACACCCTCCCATTACCACTACACACCAAGGCAAACTGACTGGTGAAAACAAAGAAATGGCTTATTTAACAAGAAAAGGCAAATGTACAAAAGGAAGGTTGAAATGTGAACGACTTCCTCAAAAAGCCAGGTAGCAGTGACTGATATCTTCACAATACTAAGATAAGTCAAAATTTACATCCAGTGAAAATATCTTTCAGAAATGAGGAAACTTTTTTTTATTAGTGAATCACCATGAGTTACAGTTACAAACTTATGAACTTTCATGTTTGCATTTTGTTTATATCCCTCCACCAGTGCCCAGTCCCCTCCCCCAATGTTTCCAGTATCCCTCCCAGGCTCCCACCCCATCCGCCCTCTCCCCACTCCCCCCTCCCCACCCCACCTCTGTGGCAGGGTATTCCCTTTTGTTCTCTCTTGCCTTTTGGGTGTTGTGGTTTGCAACAGAGGCACTGCCTGGCCATCGTGTTTGGTCTATATTCTATTTTCAGCGCACATCTCCCATCCCGTGCGGGTCCTCAAACCACACTTTACCTGGTGTTCTCTTCTCTATGTGAGCTGCCCCTTCCTCCAGCATGTGGGGCCAGCATCCAAGACTTGGAGTCAACCTCCTGGTACTTATCTCTACTATTCTTGGGTGTTAGTCTCCTATTCTGTTATTTTATATTCCACAGATGAGTGCAATCTTTCTATGTTTGTCTCTCTCTTTCTGACTCATTTCACTTAGCATGATACTTTCCATGTTGATCCACTTATATGCAAAGGTCATGACTTCATCTTTTCTAACAGCAGCATAGTATTCCGTTGTGTAGATGTACCAAAGTTTCTTTAACCAGTCATCTGTTCTCAGGCATTCGGGTTTTTTCCAGATTCTGGCTATTGTAAACAGTGCTGCAATGAACATTCGAGTGCAGATGTCATTTCGACTATACTTTTTTGCCTCTCCGGGATATATTCCCAGAAGTGGTATTGCTGGGTCAAATGGGAGCTCAATTTCTAATTTTTTGAGAAGCGACCATATTGTTTTCCAAAACGACTGAACCAGTCGGCATTCCCACCAGCAGTGTAGGAGGGTCCCTTTCTACCCACATCCACGCCAACAGCAGTTGCTTTAGTTCTTTTGGATGTGGGCCAGTCTGTGTGGTGTGAGGTGGTATCTCATGGTTGTTTTGATTTGCATCTCTCTGGTGATTAGTGATGAAGAGGATTTTATCATGTGCCTTTTTGCCATTCATATTTCTTCCTTGAGAAAATTTCTCTTCATTTCCATAAACTCCCATGAATAGCTAAAGCAATTCTTGGGAAAAGGACAATGGGAGGCATCACCCTCCCCAACCTCAAACTCTACTATAAAGCGGTAATAATCAAAACACCATGGTACTGATCCAAAGGCAGACCCGCAGACCAATGGAATATGGTGGAATATCCCTACATACAACCCCAATTGTATAAACATCTAATCTTTGATAAGGGAGCAAGAAATGTAAAATGGAGCAAAGAAAGCCTCTTCAACAAATGGTGCTGGCATAACTGGACAACCACTTATAAAAAAATGGGTTTGTATCTCGACCTATCACCATGCATAAAATTCAGATCAAAATGTATTAAAGACCTTAACATCAGACCAGAATCCATAAGGTATATTGAAGACAAGGTTGGCAAAACTCTCCACTACATTGAAGCTATTGGTATATCCAAAGATGACATGCCACTGACCAACCAAGTGGAGACAGAGATAAACAAATGGGATTATATTAAACTAAGAAGCTTCTGCACTGCAAAAGATACAGTGACCAAAATACAAAGACAATCTACAGAATGGGAAAGAATATTCATCCAATACCTATCAGATAAGGGGCTGTTATCAAGGATATACAAGGCACTAGTTGGCATCTACAAGAGGAAACTTTTTTTAAGAAAAAAGTTTGTAATAGTTGATCAATATACCTATACTAGAGGAAATATTAAAATTCATTGGACAGTAGAACCTTTAGCACAGGAAATCAGATCTACAGAAAAAAAGACTAGAGAATGTTAAAATTAAAGCAAATATAAAATACATTGGTTTTGTATCCTTGCATTAGGTAAAGATTTCTAAAGTAAAACTCTACAAACATAATACATAAATTGAGAATGAAAAGCTTCAATTTTAAAAAATCAGGTTCTTATAGGACTGGAGCTATAGCACAACGGGTAGGACGTTTGCCTTGCATGCGGCCAACCCAGGTTCGAATCCTCTGTCTCTCTTGGAGAACCTGGAAATCTAACAAAAGTATCTAGCCCGTACGGCAGAGCCTGTGGCGTATTCAATACACCAAAAACAGTAACAACAAATATCACAATGGAGACGTTACTGGTGCCTGCTTGTGCAAATCGATGAACAATGGGAGGACAGCGCTACATACATATGTATGTATGAATATATTGTATATTTACTTGATGTCTACCAGGTTCAATAAGGATCAGAAACCATGAGAATAAAGGGGTGCTGATTTGGGTGACTGAGTGAGTAGTAATGAACTTAGATAATAAACCTATGAATATAATACACCAAAATATATGAAGAGCACTCATGGCCCAATTGCAAGAAAATAAATAACCCAATTAAAATTCATGACAGATTTGAATAGACACTGCACTGTGTCAAAATCATTAATCATTAAGGATGTAAATTAAAACTACAGTGAAATATTACCAAATATTTATCAGAATGCCAGAAGAACACAAACAAATGCAAGATCCCTTGTCAGGACTAAGGTCTCAGAACAGTTGCTTTCAGACATGAATTGGAAAGAGGCAAAATGATGCAGTGAATCTGGAGAAGAGTTTTGTTTTATAACTTCTGATAAATTAAATATACAAATCAAATAATCTACTAGTTTTATTCAGGAGAAATGGAAGTTACAGTTCTAATTACTATAATTATTTTTAGTGTGCTTAATTGTTTACAAAACTATATATTTTTTTGTAGTTAGCAGCAACAGGAAACAGTTAAATGTCCTTCAACTGGTTTTCTATTATCATTGTAATACATTAAAACACTTTCAGTGTCTTGAAACAACACAGATTTATTATCATACATTTCTGGTTGACAGAAATCTAGCTAGTCTCTCACCAAGCTAAGACTTCACATCAGGTCAACAACCTCCTAACGTGTGGAGATTTTGGGGAAGAATCTGTTTTCTATTCTAATTTAGTATTTGCAAAACCTAGTTTCATGTGATGTCAGACCATATCTAAGTTCCTTGTTCTCAGTGAACTGGACCTCTTTGAGCTCCTACAGACTCCCTGTATTCGAGCATACTGACCCTTACATCCATCCCAGAAACAAAAACAGAACAGCTGTCTTGTTCTGACACTGCTATCTCCCTGATTTATGTGATTATATTTGCTGAAGATTACTTCTCCATTTCAAGATCTGTGACTTTAGTGGATAAGGAAAGTTCATGTAAGGAGAGAAATTCTTTATTTTCAGGATTTGGGGCATGGGCATTTTAAGGAAGCCGTTGTCTACTGCAATTTGTGAATGAATAAAAAGATATAATAAATCTACACGATGGACTAGTATGCAGAAATAAGAAGAAATGAACTATTGCTGTACAAAATGCAAATGAATCTTCAAACACTTTTGCTTTTACCTAAAGGAAATCAGGTTCAAGAGGCTGCACATTGTAATACTCAATGTATTTGACATTTGGAAAAAGGCAGAACTCCAGATACAGAAAAAGATTGCTTAGAGCTGGAGCTCGGCGGGGATTGTGAAGACAGAGCATCTCCGCATCGTGATGGAACGGTGCTGTATTCTGAGTGTAGTGGACGTTGCATAACTGGTTCTGTTAAAATTTGAAGAACCGTACTAATTAGACACAATTGGATATAGCTATATGATTCCTTAATAAAATGAGTCTTGCAATTAATGCATTATCATTTTGGTCTGTGGGACACATCTTGCAATACTCAGCACTTACTTATGGCTCTTTGCTCAGGGATCATTTCCACGAGGCTTAGGAGATAACATGCAGTACCCGAGAGTGGCATGCAAGGCAAATACCATATCCTTTGTACTATCACTGAAGCCCAAAATGAGTCTTTTAAACTGAAAATTTACTACATACAAAATTGATCTCAATAATACAAAAATAAAAGTAAAAACCTCAATAACCAGACACTTAGCAAGGGCGTAGGGGAGTAAAATCATGAATTAAGGAGTGTTCATCAGACATTGTTTATTTTGTAATTCAAAAGACCTTTGAAATTGTAAAATTTCCAGGATATACATAAACATCAATGTCCGGGGAATGTTTAGAAAAAATAGCAAAGCCATCTCTTGATAATTTTATTAAAATTGTATAGCAATGATTAAAAAATTAAATCTAAAGATAGTGGGATATAAATAATTACCATTTTAATTCACATATATGTTTATGTATATATTTCTAATCAATTAACTATAACAAAACAAATACCTGATGTATGGAGAAGAACAAATAAAGCCACCATTTATTTAGAATAATTTTTTCTATGTAAACATAATTTTCTTGACTCCAAAATGAATAGAACTGAAGACTCAGACAGTTCCTGTATCAACAGACAAACAACCATGATAAATAAACAAAAGCATTTACTGAACAAAAACACTATCTGATAACCATAAAAATGGACATATGTGTGATACTCATACTGCAGCTATAAGCAAAATTAAGCTCAGTATCAATTGGAGGCTTTGAAATATATGTGAGCCCATACTTAAAAAACTGTAATTAAGAATGGCAAAAAGAAAGGTATAGTTCTCTGTGACCTCAGGATAAAGATAAGCCAGAAATAGTAGATATTTTAATATTTGTGATAGAAATATAAGAGAATTCACATGATAAATATAATAATTAAAAGTATGTTCAGTGTATAGCATTGCATTAAGCTCAGGGAGAAATACAGTTGTCATCTAACAAACCTAGAATTTCAAGCATTGCTTTGAATTATAGAAACACAGTGACCAAGAATGACAAGCTCCTTCTTGGGTAGAGAAACTATCATCAGGTTTGCTTGGCCATTAAACAATGTCTTTGATTAATACTTATTGAATGCTAACTTGCATATTATGCACCATTTTGATCTCTATGGATTTCTCAGTTTACAACATAAAACCTATACTCTCCTAGAGTTTACATTCTAATGATAAATTATGACAGAAAGACATATTGGGGCTAGATACATAGCTTAGTGGGCTAAGTAAGTGCATACTTTGCATGTGGGGGCGCTGAGTCTTATCTCTGGCACTGCATGATTTTTACAAGCACAGAGCTAGAAGAAGCCCCTAAAGCCCCATAAGGTATGCTGCCCCCCTCATCCCCACCACACAAAACATACTTACTGATAAGTATTTTAGAGCACATGATCAGGATGTTCTCTGAAAGAGTTCTATTTGCTGTGAAAGAGTATTAAGAAGAGCTATTCATCTAAATATATATGGTAGTCCAGAAAGAAAGTGCATTTGGGCCAAGTCCCGTGGGAAAAAGACAGAAATCCAGTGCTTCTACAATATGGTAACCAGAGTAATGAAGCAAAATAAATGGGAAAGTCTCAGAGGTCTTCAAGACATGGTTTTAGTCCCAATACTCAGGGTGCCCCAGAGGGGGGTGAATGAGAACCCTCCCCTCGCCAAGGGACCCAGCCCCGGGCTGCCGACCTCCACTACCCAACCGCTGCCACGCTCCAGGCCGCTTTCCGGACACTTCTTACCCATTTTTCATAATTACCACACCATATTTAATGGAGTTCAGACAGTAGGCAACAAATCATAGAGAATAATATATATGTGTTATGTGTTTTATGTGTGTGTGTGTGTGTGTGATACCTCTCAGAGAGCCTGGCAAGCTACCTAGAGTATCCCACCCACAAGGCAGAGTCTGGCAAGCTACTGATGGCGTATTCGATATGCCAAAAACAGTAACAATTGGTCTCACTCCCCTGACCCTGGAAGAGCCTCCAATCATTGAGAAAGACAAGTAAGGAAAGGCTGTTAAAATCTCAGGGCTGGGAGGAATAGAGATGTTACTGGTGCCCACTCCAGTAAATCGACAAACAACGGGATGACAGTGATGACAGTGACAGTGACAGTGAATGATTACTATCAAAAAGTTGTGACCTGCAAAATGGAAGGTATGTAATCAGTCTTAAAATGATTTTTTTATTCTGCAATAATGCAATGAAGTAGAGAAAAGTAACAGAAAGTCAATGGCATATAAGTTTTCTTGATAGTTGTTGCTGCTTAATATCTTTGACTTCACTAGAGTCCTGTTTCTAAGTGGAAATGCAGATGGAGTGGGACATGAGCTGTTTGCTGCAGACATGATGCTCTATTTAATGTTGATAGAGAAAGGAGTGACAGAGGGGCCCAGGTGACTACTCAGTTTCTCATTTTAATTATCAAGGAATACTTTATTGAGGCAGGAATTACCAAAGGAGACTTAAGTGAGGGGTGGGAAAAGGAGTGTGAACTTCTTTAAATTTTTAAACTAGTTAAAAACCTAAGATGCTTGTGAGAAGTTAACATGCAAATTTAAGGTCAGAAATTGAATCTTTGAGTTTGAGTATGAAAGAAAGAAATAGAGGTTATTTCACTGTTATCTTAATTATATGTCTAACAGCCGACAAATATGCAGTGATGGAAGAAAGAATGCGGGGTGTGTGGTATTATAAAAATGGAATAGAAAAGAATTCCAGAAAAGAGTAGTCGATCCTAGGTGGGAGGTTAATTAAGATTAATTTTTTGAAGATGGTAACATTGAAGTTATTGTTAACCTCAAATGATAACAATTTCTTCTGACTTCAAAAGAAAGGGAAGAATTAAAGTGGGCTCAAGTAAAGTGCATAGGAAATAAAGAATAAAAACAATTTGTGTGTGCAGCTCTACTGGATAAATGTACTAAGGCTGGAGAAAAGAGAAACGACATCCTGGAGAAGAATGTCCTTGCATGGTCAAGGGACACTCTTGATGGGAATGCTCAAGAAAAGAATAGGAGATATGGAGGCCACAGAAGACAAGGAATACAAAAGAGGAGAAAAAATGTTAAATAGGAAAATGCAGTAAATAGATTGCTTATAGAAAGATGACACTGTACTCATAATAACACCAGGAAACAAGGAAAAGATGAGTACACACATAGGCATGGCTATAGAAGTTTTGGTAGAAATATGATGGCACTCATGCTACCTAAAATTTCATAGTATATATTACTTACTTAAATATAAACATTTATATTTAGACTTATTACAAGTATTTGTGGAAGGGGAATAGTTATGTCTAAATCATAAATGAACATGAAAGCTTTATATACCAAATGAGTTATTCTAGGTCAAGAGATAATAACTGATGAGTTGGGGTCAAACACTGTTTAAATCTCTTCTGTTTACAGGAGAAAAGACAGTCAAAAGCAACATCTCTAAACTTGTAAAGCAGTACGAGAGTCAATCAAATCCCAGGACCAAGCAAAAAATTTTACTGGCCTTTCTCTGTTCTAGTCTTTTTTGGCTACTTGAAAGAATGGTTGTATAAGGTTACATTAGATGTATCTTGAATGAGATGCACAGATCCTTATGCGAATAGAAGTTGAATATTTTATGTTTGTGTTGCAGTCAAATGGTACAAATCAAATAGCAGTCCAATAGCACAAGCACTTGATCAATTGATTGAATAAATTTTGGTTTATGCAAAGGAAACCAGTAAGCACCATGGGGAGAAAGAGGGAAAGTCATAAGCTGAACATAGACTATCCAATCAGCTATTCAATAAATGGAGCTTATTCTTCACAGTGCAACCTAAATTGGTAATATAGTTTGAAGAGTTATCACTAAAAATTAGCATTTGTTTCAAATTAGGATGTTGCAAAACTTGCCGTTGAAACAAGTTTAAATATTTCACTAAGATTTCGAAACTCTATTTAACTAAACAGTGAAATAAATGTTTTTCTCATGCTAGGAAACCTTTGAAAAGATAAGAAAAGAAAAAAATTTTCTCTTTGCTGTACAAGGTTAGCGATGGAGAATTTCAGGGTTTATATTTGTCATATCTAAATGGCATTTCTTTCAAGCACATAAATGGTCTTTACAGACAGGAAGCCGTGCAAATGTTCCCTTTTACAATTTACTGAAATTGCTGGTTATTTTTAGAGGGAGTCAGGCATTAGTGAACCCAGCTCTGAAAACAAGTCTTTGATAAACTGACAGTTTAAAATTCAACAAAAAATGTATCATTCCCTTTACCAATAATTCAAGCAAAATTTTACATTATGTATTATGATTTTCATTATTACTTAAAAATAGCATTTTCAGTAGTCCTAGGAGTTCTTAGGGCAACTAGAACCAGTTCTTAGGGCAATTGTCATTCAATCTTATAGATGGGTAAACTGAGGTACCATTGGGAAGTACTTCATAGAAACTAATCAAGATCTCACATCTATTGATTCTCTTTTCGGGGGAGAGGATGCCTCACCTGAAGGTGCTCAGGACTTGCTCCTGGCTCAGTAATTTCAGGGATCACTCCTGATGGACTCAAAGGATCAATCATATAAGGTGAAAGGATGTTAGCCTTGTGTAAAGCAGCACCCTACCACTGTTCGATTGCTCTGACCTCCATACCTTTGCTGATTCTTAATAACTTGTTTGTATTACACCATTTTTAACTCACGCATTGATAATGAGTGTTCTTGTGTATTCAATGTGTAGATCAAGTTCAATTTTAACAATTTGTAGTTTAATAATAATTTGCAGTTCTTCATAAAGTCTTAAACCTGTATTTTAAAAGATAGGAACTTTGAAAGCTTTGGCAATAAGCATTTTTTTAAAATATCTGTGCTAATAGTTTGATGGGAAGTACGGGTGCCCAGGGGATGCAATATAATTGGAAAAATAATTACCTCACTACTAATATTGTTGGGAATAACTTATAATAGTGAATTTTCAGTTACTTTTAGGTGATGATGTAAATTATTATTGCTGACTAAAAATAATTATTTCCAATAGCATTTTAAACTTTCCTTATACAAAATGAACCAAAGACATAGTTATAGCTATTTATTTCAAGTATAATTTAATAAGACATCCAGAAAATTATTTTTTAATTTGTACTATATTTCCCCTTTGCCATATTAAAATGAGCCTCAAGGAATTAATATCTTATCAGAAAAATAACATTAGAATATCACAAATGTCTATTTCTTCTAGAATACAGAAAATTAAAATATAAATTAAAAAAACTGAATCATGGTAAGTTTTGGTAGTCATTTCTTGTATGTTGTTGAGGGATAGATGCCACAATATGTTTTCACAGTATTTTTCTTCTTCAAATGAGGTAATATTATTTTACTCAACTGTATAAAATTTACACCTCCACAAATATATATTCACTCATCCCCACCATCAAGGACCAACAATACAATAATAAACAACTTGCAAAAAGCTCCTTGAGATCAGCCAGAGTAATATCTTTAGAGATTTGACTACAATGGGAAGGAAACCAAGGCAAAAATAAACAAATAAACTCCATCAAATCAAAAGATTTACACTAATGAAAGTCACAACAAAAATTTAGAAAAGAGATTACTGAGAAGAAGATAGTCACAATTCCTACATTTGACAAAGTATAAATATTTAAATTATAGAAAGAAATCAGTCAACTAAATAACAAATACCCAACATCTTAATCAGAAAATAAAGGGGGATTTGAATAGACATTTCTGCAAAGCAGACATGAAAATGTCCTCCTTCTATACTTTTAATTCCATGAAGAACTAGGTTAAATGACCAGGACACATGGTTTGGTTCCTCCAGACTTCAAGTGTTGGCCAGCCATAGAGATAAGGAGAGAATTGCTGTGTCAAAACTGAGAGTTGTACATTGATCATTTTGCTAAATGCTTGATTTTTTTTTATCTTGCTTCATATTCAAGAGGCTCCCAGCATAGGGACTGCAGTTCATGTGTTACAGATAAGAATACTCAAGACAACTTAAAAAATGTATTCAAGATCATACAGCACCCACATAATAGAGTTAAATCTCAGGTTTTTGTCTGCAAAGCCTACATTTATTCTTTGCCTCTTACTGGGACTATTATTTACTAAATTTGGTGATAAATGTAGTTCTTTCTTCCACTGAGTTCTCACAGATGTTTTTAAAAAATAAAAATCTTCTCGGATAATTTTTACTGGCTCTGGTTTTCCTTTCCAAAGTCACTTCTTAACGACTAATTTTAACCTTTCAAGGGTACATCAAATAGTCTTCTATTTAATTCCTGTAGTGGATCTGACTTTGTAAATCCATAGACCACTTCATTCAAACTTTTCTTGGGGAATCAGCCCTACAAAATAAACTCTAAGATCTAAATTTAAAATTCTCTCATTTGTACCTTAGATAGCATTATAAACTGTGTTTGCCCCTTTATTGAACATTTAGATATTTCTACAGAGATTTTTTTTTCTTTTAGAAATACCTTGTCAGGAGTAATATTTAATTTCTGTCATGTTTCTTTATATCCTGTTTCATGGCTGTGCTCCAAAGTCGTGTCTCAAAAAAGAAAAAAAATTGTCTCTCCCAAGATTAATATCCTTTTCATTTTTAATTTAATCACCATGAGATAGAACATTACAAAGCTATTCATGATTGGGTTTCAGTCATACAATGTTTCAACTCCCATCTCCGCACCAGTATACATTTCCCACCACTAATGTCTCCAGTTTCCCTCCCACCACCACCCTGACCCTCCTGACCTCCTGCCTGTCTCTATAACAGGCACCTTTCTACCTTTTCTCTCTCATTTTGTGCAATATGGTTTGAAATACAGGTGCTAAGTGTCATTGTGTTAATTCAGGGCATTCAGTATTTTTATTGTGAAGGTGGAATAGTTTTTTTTAACTCGGTGGCAGCTTTAGGATGTAAACCTGCCTGCAGGGGCTTCCAGAGGCACAAAGAGGTGGGGGAAGGTAGCCCACCCAACCCTGAAAAAGCCTGGAGATTTCAGTCACAAAACTTGCACATCCAAGTTTTCAGCAGATTAATATCTCAGTGAGGTCTGCATGAGACAGTGGAGTCTGGTCGGGCACATAGTGGCGATTTTGGATTATGGGAGCAAACCTGTCCTCACTCCAATCTACCCTGGTCTGTTCAGCCTTGCAGGGGGTCTGAGATTAACTGTGGGTTTTGATCTCTTTCAAGATTTACTTGAGTCGGGGCTGGAGTGATAGCACAGCGGGTAGGGCGTTTGCCTTGCATGCGGCCAACCCGGGTTCAAATCCCAGCATCCCATATGGTCCCCTGAGCACCGCCAGGAGTAATTCCTGAGTGCAGAGCCAGGAGTAACCCCTGTGCATCGCCAGGTGTGACCCAAAAACCAAAAAAAAAAAAAAAAAAGATTTACTTGAGTCTCTGGAGCATGGCCGATAAATGAGCTTGTATGGCTGAGCCAAAGGTGGTTTCGGTGGGTGAGTAAACTAACTCTTGGCGGTTTAATTTCTTGGGAAACTTGATCCTGAGTTGTTGGAGTCTTGTTAGAGGCCTAAAAGTGATCTGGGGGTGCCAGGAGGATAAAGAGCACCATTAGGCTGCAAATGCCCTCACCGTCCACGTCCAGGTTGACCTGCCAGTGATGCTGTGCCCTCTGGGCCCAGCGGTGATAGCACTTGCAGCCCTGTCAGGGGCCAGAACCAAAACCAGGGTTACTACCATCTGCAGCTCAGCTACTCTAGGTGGGCCAAAGCAACCAGTCGGACAGAACCTGCCCAAGGGGGAACACACCTGCATTCCTGGTCTCCAGACAGTTGGTGCTCATCAAGTTTCCTTCTTAATACGCTGTGGGTGGCACTGGTGGTACAGGCTTCTACAGGAAAGAAAAGGGAGTGGGGACAGCCTGCGGACAGCAAGATGCCTGAGCTGGCCTCCCAACAGCTGACTTCCCATGTGGGGAACGTGAGATCCCCCTCAACACTGGGACCCGTGCTCAGCAATAGTGCCAAGTTGGGCCAAAAGAGCCCTAGTCATTCATGCTAAACTGCTGCCACTCTGGCCGGCTGCCCATAGCACCCAGAGGTGCAGTAGCTCAGTCAGCTTTTCTGCCACCCCTTGGGCGCTCTGCCACGGGTACCAGTTTGGTTCCACTTAAAGCCACTCTTCTTGAGAGAACATATTTAAAGGGCACTCCTAGTCATTCCTGCAGGAATTTTATGACCCCATCAGCACCGCTGCTCAGAGCACTGAGAGCCACTGCTGCTCAGCCACTCTTGGGCCTGCCCTTCCGCCGTCTTCTCTCATCCCATGTTCAGCGTTATGCTCAGGCAGGCTCCCAGGGGTGAAATACAGTGATCACAGCCAGTTCAGCTCTTACCTGCTTAACCGCCTTAGCACGAAGGAGAGCCTCTTCATCCACAGTCCCAGAAAACGCCCTGAAATCTCCCAAGATTGATATCTTTTAATACACAATTGTCTTCAGGTTAGCGTTTGAAGATGTGTGGTGTTTTTTTTTTTACCCCCACAAACTAAGCTTCTTTGTCACATTGTTTTACTCCCATGTTTGTGTGCCCTTCCTTGAATTTTCTGTTTCAGTTTACTCATCCTTTGCTTTGCCTTTATGTCTTCCTTAGTCTTTATTGTCTTAGAAATGTATTTTTTCTCTATCTTGAGGATGTTCCGGTGCCTTTCTCCATTTGCAAAACTCCCACTCATCTTTCAAGGACCAACTCAAATGTCACTTCTTTTGACAAGTCTTTTCTAATTCCTCATACAGTTAGTGAAATTTCCCTTATGTTTTACAGCACTTTATATACTTTGGACTCTGCATTTTTACATTTGGTTTTATTTTTCTATTGAGAGCATATAGAAGGCAGGAGTCCATGAACTTATTTCTCTGGTGTCTCTCTTTTTCTACTTTGACCTCGCTTGTCAGACCTCAACTTATTACCATCTTTTTTTGCTTATATATTTATGTAATTCTTAAATAACTCTACAAAGTAGAAATTACCCTAACAGATAGGACATGTGCAGGCAGAGAATTATAATGTTCTGCTCTGGGTAATACAGACAGGTACAGCAAAGTGATATGGTATATCATGTTCCCTGGGTCTCGACTGGTGGTCTTGAGCTAGGGAGATAGGTATATTCAATATGTCTTTCTGAATTGCTTATGCATAGACTTCCTCATTTATAGGCGATATCAATTGAGAGCCTGGTAAGCTACTCGTGATGTATTTGATGTGCCAAAATAGCAACAACAACCAACAACGTGCTCTTCATGTTCCTGGAGCAAGCACATGCCACTGGGCTACACTAGCATGGGACAGGGACAAATGGAGACGTTACTGGTGCCCGCTCGAGCAAATCAATGAACAATGGGATGACAGTGATACAGTGATCAATTGAGAGAGCAAAGAAGGAAAAAGATTGCTTTAATGACCTTTTTTAATTAAAGTCAGTTCAGTTTATCCCTTTTGGATTGTAGCATCTTCATTTTGTAGTCTGTATAAAGGAAGTGTAGGTCTACCTGTAGTGTAGGTGTACCTGTTTGTCTATCTTCTTTATTTCTTCTAATAGGTTGACTTGTGTGTGTTTTGTTTACCACTGCTCTCCAAACATTTACCACTTTTAGTGCCTTTTTTTGATTATTTACAATGCCATCCAATTTAGAATAGCAAATTTAATTAATATGATTTATCTTCCTTAAGATTAATGAAAAAACACAAAGGCAGCACTGAGCTCTCTGGCAGTTCATTCTAACTTAAAATATTGATTAAATCAATCTTTGAGCTATGTTATTATTCTTAAGAGATTCTGCTGGATACAGAATAAATGCTGGCTTGGATAAAGCTAACATTATGATAAACTTTTGGCTCATTCTAGAAATAATATATTTGGTGTCTAGGGTAAGGACAACTGTCTGCCAGAGAGTTCATGGTCAGGTCTAGAGAAGACCTAACCTCGGTTGAAGAAAAGAGCATAATCTAGAATTGAGGTCAAATGGCTAAGTCGCAGTCTAAATTTATAGTCAAAGGAACAAGTAATAAGCAGGATGAGGTTGCAGAAATATAACCTCATTTTATAAAAGGGAGACCTGACTCCTTTTAAAAAAATAATTTAGTATGTGCTTGGACTGGAACGATAGCACAGCAGGTAGGGCGTTTGCCTTGCATGTGGCCAACCCGGATTTGATTCCTTCATCCCTTTTGGAGAGCCTGGCAAGTTACCAAGAGTATCCCACCTGTATGGCAGAGCCTGGCAAGCTACCCGTGGTGTATTCAGTATGCCAAAAACAGTAACAACAAGTCTCACAATGGAGACATTACTGATGCCCGCTCCAGCAAATCAATGAACAATGGGACAACATTGATACAGTGATACAGTGCTAGCATGTGCTGATAGCAGGAGTAGCCAGTTACCATTATGTTCTATGTTATGCATAACAGCAATTTTTAAGGTCTAAAGTTCTTGTATTGCTATTTAATACATTAAATGTACATGTAAGTATATTGGCTGGAAGTATTCCTTGCCAGTATATTGGTTGGAAGGATAACTTACCAGGAAGCAGGCTGCCAGCTGCACTATTGCTTCAGACCAAGAATGGTTACTCTTAAGGTAAGTATTGCCAGATAGCAGAGCAGAGAGCTAATATGCATGCAGAGAATCAAGCATTTTATGGAGTATAAAGAAGGTAACTTGTTCCATGAAACTGCAACCAACTTAACAATTAGCCAGTTCTATGTTCCAATGACTTTGTGCATTTGGGCATCTTAAGGTTTCGACAATGATGGTAAAACAGGTATGAAATATGAAGACATCTATTTAAAAAGGTCAAATTTCCATCCTACCTTGCAAAAGCAAATATTAGATGTTATAGTTGACATTCTAGTGAGTCTGGATTTTCCTTAGTAGTCTCATAATTTAATTCAGTTTAAAAATTATTTAAGCAACATTTTTAAAGTTTTGAAACATTTGTATGTATATTTCTTGACATATTAGCAGCATGAAAGATAGATCTGTCAAGTTAATAATTTAGTGCAATTAAAAGGATATACTTACAGTTCTCTAATAAAGAAAATACAAAAACTAGGGATATACTTTCCATAGAAGTATATCCATAGTCATTAGAAGGCAAAAGTTTTTAAATATCTCAATCACCCAAGCATTTTAAATTCAACTATTTTTAAGTAAATATATTCTCTCAGTTATAGACTAGCAATTTGGATTCAATGAAAAGCAAGAATTTAATCTGGATAAAGTAGGTTGAAGCGTAAGTTTCTGACTTTAGTATTCCTGTGGTATTTTATATTTTCATTACATGCACATTAGTAACCATTGTGCAAAAATGTGTATCTCAAAAACACTGGTTATTTATATCAATGGGGGAGTTTGTTTGTTTGTTTTCCCGTTTATTGGTGAGTGTTGTTAGTGAACCTCTACTGGAAATCCAATCACTTGCTTTACTTTGTATCTGTGTCTTGACCTATTAAGATAGTTTGCTGCTTCACTCATAGTGGCTTGGAGGAGTTGACATGAAACATATGATTAAATAATTGGTGTTAGTCTATGTTACTGTAGCACTGTCATCCCGTTGTTCATCGGCTTTGCTCTTGCAGGCACCAGTAACATATCCATTGTGAGACTTGTTGTTACTGTTTTTGGCATATCGAATATGCTATGGGTATCTTGCAAGGCTCGGCCATACAGACAGGATACTCTCAGTAGCTTGCCAGGCTTTCCAAGAGGGACGGAGGAATTGAACCCCGAGTTGGCCTCGTGCAAGGCAAACACCCTTCGCTGTGCTATTGCTCCAGCCCTGTCTAGACATAGACTCCCCCCACCCCGACTCTGTCTATGTTACTAAGAAACGAAAACTCCAGCTATTTATTATCATGATTCGAGTCACAGAAAAGTTAAACTTGTAAATTTAAAATGGAAATAATGACTCTATGTTTGGTATGATATAGTAAAATTCAATGATATATAGACAAACGGGAAATGAAGAACTGAGAATTAAAGAGCCATGCATTCAGATTTCCAGTTTGGAGCTACTTTAGGGAAGTAGCAAAGACACCACTTTTATATTTACTTTCTCTGTTTGATTTTAGTCCTGTGTGAATTGAAAACATTGGTAAGCATGTATTCTTTCTTTTATGGAATGGAGTTCTGAAGAATAATAAGAAAACTGTCAGTGAGAATTCACAAAAGAATTATCATTAGTTCCGATACATAGTAGGAATATCACTAAAACGACACAAAAACTTTCTTCAAATACCCATTTAGGGGTGTGCCTTCCAACCAGTTCTCAGAAGACGTAGGAGACGTTGCTGGAGATACTTGGTCAATGTAGATCCTTGGTTCAATACTTGGATCTGAGCTTTTAAGAGGTGGAGAAGCAATACAGTGCCAGGGATCAAGACAGGGTCCTCTGAATGCAAAGCGTGCATTTTTGACCTCCGTGATATCTCTCTGGTATTATTTCACCTGTTTTGACTCACTAAGATCTTTATCAAATCACAAGACTATAGAAATAGGAGTTTAAAAATTTAGTCCAAAGGTATCAAGACTCACCATTATATTCTGTATCACTGTCACTGTATCACTATCATCCCATTGCTCATTGATTTGCTCGAGCGGGCACCAGTTTCGCCTCCCTTGTGAGACTTGTTATTGTTATTGATTTTGGCATATTGAATACGCCATGGGTAGCTTGCCAGGCTCTGCCATGCGGGCTAGATACTTTCGGTAGCTTGCCGGGCTCTCCCAGAGGGGTGGAGGAATCAAACCCGGGTTGGCTGCGTGCAAGGCAAACGCCCTACCCACTGTGCTATGGCTCCAGCCCACCATGTCTACGACCATATCATCCTGAATGCACCCGATCTCACCATTATATTAAACACCAAAAAACCCCAAATTTATATACAACATTTATATGTTAGAAGACTTTAAAATTTTTTACTATTAGAATTTTGTATATGACTAAAATTGTTAGCTTTAGAGAGACAGAAAGAGGCAAGGATGGAGGAAGGAGGGAGGGAGGAAGGGGAGAGAGAAAGAGAGAAAGAGAGAGAGAGAGAAATTTGAGATGAGCTGTGAGATGTGGAAAATAGTCTGATCAAGTAGTCCAGACAATTTGCACAGTCTGCAGTCTTATCAAGAGTCATATTGAACAAATAAGTAGACAACCAATCACTAAATGCTGTTGGAGTTGCCGTTTGGGGATTTTATTTCAAAAAGAACTTTAAAACAGTTATTAAACAAAGTTGTTAATAAAGTTAAAAATAAGTGCTGGGCTAGATTAACTAATGAATCTAGTTTTATTAATCAGAGGATAATATTGAAAAATGAGTCTACTTTCAGTTAAGGGGATGAATAGCCTTTTGAATTTATCATTCGTTATTGGTAGGAGTGAAACTGTCTTTAGGGAATTTTTCTGTGCTTGGAAATTTTGTAACCCATACAGTATACATTTGGACTTCAAGAATCTTAAACTAGAAGTTGTCTTCTTTTCCTAAACTAAGGAAATATGAACTGCGATGGAGATTAATGGTCCTTTTTTTGTCTTACTGCAGGTATGCATTTCATGTTAGCACAAATCTTATATAGCTACAGTAGGAATATGCATATGATTTCCATGGTGTACACTCTCATGCACATACATACAATAGACACACACACACACACACACACACACACACACTGGAAAAAGACATTCAGTCCAAACTGAATTCTGTTAAAAGTTAGGTAATTTTACTGTGGAAAATATTCTGTCAAAACTGTTAAGGCCTCCTTCGCTCTTCAAAATAATGCAGCTTAGAAAGTGTTCATTTTGGTAATATGGTTTCTATTATATGAAAATGTGTTTTAGAAATTTCTTCTGATTCAGGCAACTGTGTGAGGCATTAGGAAACTATTAATGGGTGTGGAAGCCGATAACCTCATCTGTATTCTTTGGTGCTGCATTTGCAAGAAGCAGCTGAGTGACAGATATCTAATCCTTTGCACCTAGGAAATAATGTAATCTGGAGCTGAGGAGGATTCCCTTTTAATCCCCACATCCTCACTTCTCTCCTCACTTCTCTTTTCTCTCCAAGCTGCCTTGCTCTCCCCATCATATGGAGGACACGGAGGTAGGGGCTTGTCAAGCAGTTTCGAACTTTTCCAATGTCTGTCTCCTAGACACTTGAGTTATACACTGAAAGGAAGTTTAAGTCTGAAGTGAGTGGGGAAGATTAGGGCTTGAGTTACAAACTTGGACATTGTAAGCAATAGATATAGTTAAAGGCAGACTACTGGCTGAGATTATTTAGGGGGGAAATAAGGATAACAAAGCAAAATCAAGGGCTATTACAACATTGTCAACTAAACAGGGTTGAAGAGGATCAGAACAGACTGAGAAGTTACACCCAATAGGACAAAATAAAATCAGGGAACTGAGATATCATAGAAGTCAAGAGAAGACTTTCTTCCCAGCTACTGGGAATTTATATAAAATGAGGAAAGTAAGCAACTTTTAAATTTCCGACCATTGAATTGGATTTGGCAGAGCCTGGCAAACTCTCTGTGGTGTATTCAATATGCCAAATACAATAACAATGATGAGTCTCATTCTCCTTACCCTGAAAAAGCCTTCAATGCGGCACTGCTGGGAAGAACGAGTAAAGAGAGGCTGCTAAACTCTCAGGGCTAGGATGAATGGAGAGGTTACTAGCACTGGCTCAAGCAAATTGATCGAGATGGCACTGATATAGTGATGCAGTGTCAGTGGCAGTGAACTTGCTTACAATAGTCTTATATTTATGATTTTGATGTTCAAACTTATTGCTCTGTTACCTTAAAGTGTCCAAGACTATCCACCACCATTCTTTTGAAAAATTCAATTAAGTCATGCCTATATTATTATTTTTCATTTGTACTGTTACTACTTAATGCCCACCACAAGATTGCCAGGTTGGAGATCTCCCCACTTTAGTCCTGTCCAGCAGGATAGATCACAAAGAACGAGACAGAAGCAGAAACTGTCCAGGAGGAGAGATAAACCGAACAGCCCTAATGAGAGGCTGCCTAGCCACTTAGCTGGTCTATGAATTTCCTCGCATTCCCCTAATGTATACCATTCTTCATAAATTAGTATACATCTCTTTAGGACAAAGAATTTACATAGCTGGAGATATAAGGATGAATTATAGTTGAGCAACCAGCCTCTACGCACTTAATGCTTAACCTTGAAGGTAAAGGATTATCCTGTTTTTCCCTAGTAGAACACAGAATTTATGGTTCTTTTAAATCTACTTAAGCTTACATATCCCTGGCAGAATATTTCCCACTTTGTTGCATATTTGCAGCAAACTTGCTAAACTTACATTACTCACTAGACCATCCATATCTTGGTTCTGTTTCAGCAGGGCAATTTCCCAATACCCAGAATCCTTTCACCGTTATCCCAGAGTGTTTTCTTCCCTACCCCTCTAATACCTTCAGACCCTAGTTCTATTGATCAGACCACAGGGTTGTTTTCACTGGGAATTGTCTAATACCTAACTTTGTTTCTTTATACCCTACATATCATTGAGAGTAACTAACCTAGTGTTTGTCTTTATCCTTCTGGCTCACTTTACTTCACATGACTGGGATTCCATCTAAGTTGTAGCCAATGGGAGGATGTCATTGCTTTTTCTTGTAGCTGAATAGAATTCTAGGGTGTATACATACAACAATTTTTTTAACCTACTTATACACTGTTGGGCACTTGCATTGCTTCCTTATCTTGGCTATAGTAAATAATGCGCTGATGAAAGTAGGTAGGCACATGTCCTTTTACATGAATATTTTTGTGTTCTTGGGTAGATGCTAGGAATGAATTTACAGGGGCATAACAAGGTTCTAATCCTGATTTTTTTTGGAAGTCTCCAAATTGTTTCCCAAAGACTGACCTGAGCAGCAGACAGAAACACTGATAGTCAAAGGAAGAAAGAAAAACTCTTTATTTTGCCTGAACATGATCTATGATTAAACTACTCAAATTAATAAAAAGCTTTATTAAACACCTGCTGTTTGCATAACTTCAAATACTCTCATAATTAAGTACAAAATCACCCTGGTTGTATATTATTTCTAATGCCATGATGCAGGAATGATCCCTATGGGGGCCTCTCAAACAGAGATGGCTAAATCATTCCCCTAATGGAACATCTTTGACACCAATGGCATACACAGACTTTCAGAGTTCCTGCAGAGCAAAGATGCAAACACATCAGTGCCAGCCAAATTGAAATTGAACAAAGCTGCTGCTTAGTCAATGAAAATTATCTGAAGGAGAAAAATATCTTACTGTACCTGTCCCAACGCTCAAACTCAGCAGTCAGAATTAGCTCTTTTCTTCTTCGTTTTTGCTCTATTTTTCTTCTAAATCTATGAAATTTAGAGCTGCTTCTTTGCCCAGAAAGACTTTTCCTGTTTTGGCATAGTCATTAAAAAACTGATTTTATATTGGGCTGGAGCAATAGCACAGTGGGTAAGGCGTTTGCTTTGCACGCAGCCAACCCGGGTTCAATACCCAGCATCCCATATGGTCCCCTGAGCACCGCCAGGAGTAATTCCTGAGTGCATGAGCCAGGACCCTGTGTATCGCCGGGTGTGACCCAAAACCCCCCCAAAAAAAACCCTTGATTTTATAAATTATTCATCCTTTAGTGAAAAAGGATTCATAAAGTAATTCCTTTTGGGTTGGCCCTAGTAATGAGGAAATGGAAAGGACACTTTTTGCCCTGGAGAAGTTCTGTCATTCCTGACTAAATTTATATCACTTTAAATCAAATATATTATGGATTCACTGTTAGGAACATAATTTGGGAGAGAGTAATAAGCAAGGATTAAGTCCTATTGGGAGTTTGATTTGTTTGATCATATTAATTTTTATAGAGGTCAGAATTTGCTAATTATGGTCCTTATGCTTTGTCATTATTTTAGAGTTGTCTATGAATATGCATAGTTATTTTGATGGTTATTAAATTATGCAATTTTGTTTTTACCAACTATCTAAAATATTTATTTTACTTACTCTAATCAACCTATGATTCTTTGTGAGAATTTCTCCAGTGCAATTAGATTAAAAAAAATTCTTTTTTGATGCTAACTCTGATCGGGATAAAATGAAAAGAAAATGAAATGATTTCATTTGACGAATAACTTGTGGCTAACTTAGAAAATAGTAGAAATCAGTCCCCAATCTTTGCCCCTCTTATGTTCGTTAGCTAATGATTGATACCAAATTGCATTTAGTTTTCAAACTCAGAAATTGGAGTCACTATGATTTTCAACCTACCCACAAATGGCAGGTTAAGTAACACATATTACTTCCCAAATGTCTCTGTGATTTATTTTACCTATCAGTTCTGTCTTGTCAGGATACAAATGACGTTGAGCAGTTGTGTTTCATTGATTCTAGACTTTTCATTTGACCAATCCAACTGCACTGAAGCCAACCAATCTTTTGAAAACGCAAATGTGGTGAGATGAATTCCCTGATGAAACTTCTATGAAGGCCTCTATTCATAAAGAGTCCAGTCAAGTCTGTGCTCCAAAGCCTAGTACATAGAGCCTTAGTCTGGCTTCTGCTTATGTCTCTGACTTCATTTTCTACCAATTTTTCATCTGCAGCTCCGTGATTTGAGAGAAGCCATTAAAAAACAATTTGTTCTCATTTCTTCAATCCGTGATTTTCATTTGCTTTTACAGATTTGCAAGAAGAAAAGCAGCAACCCTGATCCATTGCAATGTAATCAATCTCTGATTCAGTACAAAAAAAGTCTGTTTTTTCAGTCTTGGTTTTTTCCATTTCTCCATCTTACCCCTAACTTGGTGGAAGGGGAATTCAGAGATTGGAGCCTTCTCAGTGATGAAAGTACGTAAGTTCTAAGCATGGGGTGTAGCTGTTCCCATCCATTTATGTATCGAGTCTCATTTTATAGTTTTTGGAAGACTGAATTCTATATACTTGGCAACTGCTGACTTCAAGTTCATAATGTTATCACACATTAAATTAGTTCAAGAGAATACTAAGCTCTCAGACCAACAATTTTCTAATCTCACTAAGCTTCCTCAATCCAGCGCTTGGTGAAATCTCACTTTTGTTTTGAGAGTTGGCCCACTATACCCACTCCTCTGTACATTAATCCTTTACACTCACCCTTCTCAAGGAGAGTTATTAATATGCTCACGATCCACATGGTACCATATCCCTCCAGCGCTGAATAATACAATACGTGCTCAAAATCACCTGATATCTTTTTCCATCTTCTGCTTTTGAGAAAATCTGTGTAGATGATCACTGAGTCTCAGTCATTGTTGAGTCCAGTACCATTCTGGTACTTAAGACTGGGTTAATTTCTCAAGAAAGTCCTGTGAGATGAAGTGGAATAATACAGTGAAACGTATTTATTTTATTGTCTAACTTAGTTATCAAGGTTGTTAATATCGAACCTTTGAAATTACTAGAAGGGGATTCAAACTGTTTCCCAGAGAAAATCCTGAAGCAGATTAATGTGTACAAGTGGGAAGAACCTCAAAAAAAAAAAATGCCTCTGGGAGCCATTTTGGTTCCCTAAGCTTGGCAGGTCCTTGTAATATAAATGCAGATCCAATAATGGTCCCTGAGGTGAACAAACTTGTGTTTAGTTAAATCTTTTCTCACTAGGTTTTCTTCAAGTTGATTAGGAGTAACACCGTGGCTTGAGTAAAAACATTTCTTCCAGTCACAGCTTTTGTACAATTTTATTCTGTAGGTCTGTTTCCTGTCCCATTCTCAGTTGACCAATCTTCTGAAACTTTGGCACCGTTGAAATTCCTCCCTTTAATTCAGATGGAGGTTAAGTTGGGCACTGTCGGTGAATCACTCTTTATGTCACAGATGCTTCCCATTCCCATATCCAGATATAATGATGTGATTGCCTCTATTCCGACCATTGCCTTACCACTGCGTAATGGTGCTACACGGTCACATCCCTCTCTGTCCAATGACACCCTCCTCAAAATATCATCTGTTTAAGTACTGTTTCCAGTATGCACTCAGTTTGGCAGCCTTTTTACCGATTTCAGTATGGGTGGACTGGGCCTAAGGTTAAAACCGTTGAGGAATATAATATTGTTTCTCCTTCATTCATATAAGAATCGTTTTTTTATTTTGTACTGAAGACCTGATACACTACTCTAGATTTATAGATCAAGGACCAAACAAGGTAGGGCTTGTGTTTAAGTATTATGGCCCAGAACAGAGACCTATTTGCTTTCCTCTTTCTCCTTTAATGGAAGTGGCATCAGACATTTTCATGCAGCTCCTTTACAGCTCTGGTCCCTCTCAGCACAACCCTTTTTAAAATTTTCCCTTTCAGCATCACCAGTGTATGATCTCATGTTTCGTATAATACCCCGAGATTCACGAAACAGTGGGATCTATCAAAGGAGTTGTAGACTTCTGTCTTCTGAGACTTAAAAAGCTTTCCGACTCCCACCTGGTGCAGGCCCCATTGTGCTGTTATTAGCTCATTAATACCGCTGTCTGGAACACATCACTAACTGCCTTCATCCTCTGAGAGTAAGCATATTTTGAGAAAATTACTCAGAATTTAAATGTCAAGATAATCAGGCCAACACCCACACAAATAATTATGTAAAGGACAGAGATGAGGCATCATCACTGCCCATACGACAAGGGACCTTGGGGACTATGGAGACCAGCCCACAACTTTCCCAGGTGCAGAGCTTAGAGGAAGCCAGGCTAGGCCCCAGAGCTTCCGGGAAGACTTCTACTGCCCTCTCCTTGGGTCAGGCCTAGGGCCAGAAGGGGTTATGCCAAACATCGCACCCTCATAACATTCTCAATCTCATTTTATTTTCAGAATTTATCTTATATCTCCTTTCTGCTAAGACAAATAAGAAAATGAAAACAAATGTTGATTCTTAGAGAAATATTGTGGTGCTGGTCCTGATAAACCAGTCACCAAATTCACTTTTCCTGGTAGGAGATGTCCCAAACCTCACAGCTACTGGAGCCCCATTTTCTGAGGATATACTAGAGAGTTAAGATGCCTTAAGATCCTCTGTCTTCTCTAACTGTTTCTAATAAACTGGAGCATGGACACAATGCTGGAAATGTTTCTTGATTTGTGTTTTTTTGGTGTATCTGTGACATCAACTAGGGAATTTGAAAGGGGAAGGCTTTCATGAGGAGAGATCCTAACACTTACACACAGATGAAGGGTGGGCGATGTGCACCAGCCTTTGAGATTGGAAAGAGCTTCTCAAGGTACACTCACTGCCATGATAAGATATCAAGGCTCACATCAAGGAATTTCATCCAAATGCTAATGACTCCTGTGTCTTTTTAGCACAGACTTCTCTTCCCTTGTCCCATCACCTACTCTCTGGTGAGAAAACTGAATGAAACTACTGCATCTTTAGCCATCTCTATTCAAGATGCTCCACTGGCAACTTTCCTCATCTCAGTTTATGAAATCAGTCTAGTGACACAAAATAAATAGAAAATGTGTTCTAATAAATGTTTATGCTTTGTAATTCTTTGTGAGATAATTTTTGAATACTGTACCATGTGCCAATTTTTAAAAATGATTTCACATATATTTACTGTACTAATTCATTTTAATTATTCAATTGTTACTGCAACCTTTGGGGTGCTATTACCATTCATGTTTTACAGATTAAAAAAAACTGAAGTTCTGTGAGGATCAGTGATTTCTCTGGCTCTTGCTAACAAGAGGTTAATAAGAGACAGAGGCAAAACATAAACATGAGTTGCCTAGTCCTAGAATCCATTGCATATAACAATTATACCTGGCAACTTTTCTAGTAAGATCAAATAATCCTACAAAGACATTTTCATTATTTTTTTATTTTAAATGTCTTGATTTTAGATAAGTTAAAGTTATAAACTTATGCCTATTAAAATTCTACTTACCCTTTTATCTTCCTTCATCTTTTAATATTCTTTCCAATGCATCAAGCTTTCAAATTAGATCTCTGAGATCAATTAATATATCTCTGGCGTTTAATAAGAAAAATATGAAAGAAGTCACAATTTGCAAAAAATTTAAGTCAGAGAAATGAAATACTATATGCTCTACAGATATTGAAAGGGAGTATTATCTATTCATTATTTTTGAGAGCCAGGAATTGAATCCAGGCTTAACATATGCAAGAATAGTGCTCTATCACCATGCAGTTACATCTCCAGTTCTAAAGGGATTATTGCGTTAAGAATTATGTATATACATTCAAAAACTTAGATGAAATAGATAAGCTTCTCAGAGAACAAAACTACTATAGTTTATGCAAGGAGCAATAGATAATAAGACTCTATCAGGAAATTGAGGCTATGATTAAAATTCTTCCTGGTGAGGAAACTCAAGTCAAAAGCATTTCACTGGTAAATTCTGCCAAATATTTATCATTTATTGTAGGCTGGCCTCTCTCCCAAGGGTTCAGGGAGCTGGGTGCCATGCCCTATATACTGTGAACTAGACCCCAAAAATGGATTCTAGAGCTTAGTAATGTGGTGCTAGTCAGACCCATATTGCATGGTCTGATGCCTGGGAACTCCCATGTCTTGCTGGCAGAGCTCAGGGACCTTGAGGTACTTTAGAAGTGCTTTGGGACCACACAGTATTAAAAGTTTGATTTGGGTTCATGCTCATTTAAGACATGTGCCTCTGACTCCTGAATCATTTACCCAGCACCTAAGCAACAAATATTTTAAATAGAAACAATAGCAATTTAGACAAATTTTTCCAGAAATTGACAAATCAGAAATATTTCTTGATTTTTTTTGAGATCAATACTATTTGATTGATACCCAAATGGCGGGCTGGAGCTATAGCACAGTGGCAGGGCGTTTGCCTTGCACGCGGCCGACCTGGGTTTGATTCCTCTGCCCCTCTCGGAGAGCCTGGCAAGCTACCAAGAGTATCCCTCCCACAAGACAGAGCCTGGAAGGCTACCCGTGGTGTATTCAATATGCCAAAAACTGTAACAAGTCTCATAATGGAGACGTTACTGGTGCCCGCTTGAGCAAATCAATGAGCAACGGGATGACAGTGACCCAAATGGCAAAAACATTTTAATGAATTTGCTACTATAGACCACTATGCCTTCTGAACAGGAATTGAGCAATTTCAAATCCAATATATATATGTGTATATACATGTATATATTATAAATATTTAGGATGATGGATCCAAAAATAAAGAGGGAAGTCCCCACACCTCCCAAAACCAATGCCAAATCCAAAGCAAAAGCGTAGAAGGACAAGCAAAGCTTAGTGTTAGAAAGCATTCGCAGCTTCACACAAAAATGATCTTGCACCTACCTTCTAAGGACCCAAACTTGTCTGCTGAAAAGGCAGTCCAATAGTTTTAGAAAAGCATGCCTGGAAGAAACCAGACTGACCACTAGGCCATCATCAAGCTCTTTCTGATCACTGTGCCAGCCCAGAAAACAGCACAGTGCACTTGTGTCCCTTGGGGATGTTAAAGTGAACAAACATCAGATTAAACAGGGTGTGAAGAAGTTCTGCAGCATTTGTGCAGTCCAGGGTAACATCCTGACCAGGCTGAGGAGAGAAGATATATGTACAAACGGAATTTGACTAGAACACCTCGGATTTTGCCAACAAAACCTAGATCATCTAAACTTGAGTCCAGCTAGTAATTCTAACTTTCACACATTCCTCACCATAAAATATTAATATACATTGTGACCAATTGTGGTTTACCTATAAAGGCAGAGTTTATTTAACCTTAAAAAATCGAGCTGTCATTTATTTGAGAAATGCTACATCATGGGGCCCAAAGAGATAGTGCAGTGAGGAAGGTGCTTGCCAACCTGGGTCTGAGCCCTGATACTACTATGGTCCCCTAAGTAAGCCCTGAGCATAAACTAAAAAAAGTTCTAAATTGCATTTATTCTTAAACTCCATCACTGCCTATAAAACGTCTGAATCTATAAAAGAGATTCAAATTTGTATTGTTTTGAAAAATATGTGAGATTAGTCATCAATATAAAAAGCCCTTATATTATATCTTATATCTTAATAGGAATAAAATATGCAGTGAAAATTTAAAATATATATTAGAAATAAATCCATAAATGGCATGAAGATACGAAGCCTGTAAGGAGTCATACCTGAGTACAGAGCCAGGAGTAAGCCCTGAGTACAGCCAGGTGTAGGCTAAAAACAAAACAAAACAAAACAAAAAATTTTGTGCACTTAATAATAGCAACAATAAAAGAATAACAAATTTGAAACTTAATCTGACTTTAAGGTATACTAAAAGAGTAGCTTCCAAGACAGTGTGAAACTGTCACATATTAGATAAGATCAAGAACAGAACAGGTAGGAAATCCAGAAACAAGTTCAGATTTGTGTGGAACACTGACTTTTTTTCAAAACCTGCAAAGAGAATTTGATGAAAAAATTATCATCACTTCAATCAAAATATTGGATAGCAAGATAAAAAGTGAACTTTGATTTATTCCTTTCAGTATAAGTGAAAATCAACTCAAAATACATTCAAGATCTAATCTTTAAAATTATAAATTTTTTTAAAAATAAGAGAAAATCATTCCCATGTTTGGTTAGACCAAGGTTACTTTCTAAAGCATGATCTGTAAAAGAGAAGAAAATAGTGTTTGGTTAAACAATCAAAATTAAAACACATGTTCCTCAACATAAGTTGAATAAATTTATTTCAAAAATTAATATCTAGTTTGAGAGAAATTTATATTTAAAATGCATATGAGAGCTTGTTTTTAGATGATTTTTCAGAACTCAATAATAAGACAAACAACCCAGTTAAAATTGGCAAAAGATTTGAAAATTTTTTAAAGAAATAAAATATGACTCCTTACTAATATTGATAGTTATTGATTAAATTTACATTAAAAGCCCAAAATTATAATACTTCCATACAATACTTCCATACTTTATATAAAAATTAGAATAATTTATATATAAAGAACAGACCAAAGATTACACCATTTGTTGGTGATGATATGAAATAACAGAGTGTAGCAACACCTGCTAAGAAATCAGTGTTAAAAAGGCTTAATGTTTTGTTGTTGTATGGTTGAATATGAGGAAAAAAGCAGAAAATGCAGGACAGAGAATTATAAGGAAACCAAAAGGAGTTTCTGGAGTTGATTACTTTGTTATCTTATTGTGGTGCTAATTTCATTGGAGTCCAATTATGCTAAGAAGTATCAAATGGATACTTTAAATGGATGCATTTGAAAATACGTTTTATATGAAGTTATAAATAAGAAGTGGAAAGAATGGAGCTTCTTTCTATGATAAAATGCTAAGTACTTCTATAAAATAGAACAATTTTTCAATACTGAGTTTATGTTAGTTTTTTATAGTTTTCAATTTTAAACTCAGTATTTATGTTATTTTTTATTTTAAAAAACTAACTTTATATGTTTCACACCACTTATGTTTTGCACTATTTAAAGATATCAAACCACATTCACCAATAAAGTACAAATTTTTTTTCACCACCTACCCCCAACTCATCTCAGCCTTGTTTTTTTAATTTTTTTCCTTTTTGGGTCACACCTGGTGATGCTCAGGGGTCACTCCTGGCTTTGAACTCAGGAATTACTCCTGGTGGTGATCGGAGGGGACCATATGGGATGCTGGGAATTGAACCCGGGTCGGTCGCATACAAGGCAAAGGCCCTACCCGCTGTGCTATTTCTCCAGCCCCTCAGCCTTGTTTGATCTCCCCTTCCTTTCTAGTACCTCAGTCCTGAGGTCAGAGTTCAAGGATTTGTTTTCACTTGGCTTTGTGAATTTTTGCTTTACTGATCTTACTATGACCATATATGAATGAGAGAGATTGTGTGGCACCTGTCTTTTTTCCTCACTTAAAAACGAATTGCTCTGAACACTCACCTTATTTGAAGTTATGTTTGGTAGTGTGAAATTCTGTAAAAAGTCAGTCTTTGGGTTTACTCGGGATGCAGATGAACATACATTCTGAAGACTAGTTGGCTCCTTACTCAGCTGATTTAAATTCTATGCTGCAGAGGTGAGGTCATTTATATGCAGCCCATGTTCTTCACCAGCAAACACAGACTCTGTGAGTCTAAGAGTAAATCTGAGCAAGCCTTCTGGTTTTGCTGTGAGTTTGAGTATTGAATGACCTTGAGATTGAGTATATCAAACCTACAGAGAAAAAATTGCAGGTTTTAAACATTTGACTTAGAAAGAATTGATTCATTTTTATAGTATATATGGAATATTATTTCTGGTACTAAATCTAAACATCATATTTTGGTCATATTAATTAGTTTGGGAAGAATGAAATTTCCCTATCCCTGTGAATGACAAAGTAATTGAGAAAGTTCATGACAGTTTTTATTTTACCACATCCGGAAGTTGAAAAGACACGGAAAATCCTTAGGATTTAACATCTCGTTTTTGTGTTACATTTAAAGGATTCAAACTTAGATACAACTGATATTTATACATAAGTTCATGCATAATTTCATCCCGTTGCTCATCGATTTGTTCGAGCAGGCACCAGTAACGTCTCCCATTGAGAGACTTATTGTTACTGTTTTTGGCATATCCAGTATGCATGGGTAGCTTGCCAGGCTCTGCCGCACGGGCTCGATACTCTCGGCAGCTTGCTGGGCTCTCCTAGAGGGGCGGAGGAATCGAACTCGGGTCCGCCGCGTGAAAGGCGAACACCCAACCTCTGTGCTATCGCTCCCAATAGGTAAATAAGCCCTGGTGGGGTGGATTAAGCATTGAACCAAAAGTGACAGGACGTGGCTTTGTTTCTAATGCCTCTATTTGCTACCTTTTCACCCTATGAATTTGGGTAAGTCATTTTATATTACCGGACCACAGATTACTTATTTGTAGTATGTGAAGTAAGCACATCACATGCTAAAACTGTCCTTTGTTTTTATTCTTTTTTATTTTTGTTTCTGGGCCACACCTGGCAGTGCTCAGGGCTTACTCCTGACTTTAAACTCAGGGATCACTCCTGGAAAGATTCAGTGTACCACATAGTGTGCCAGAGATTGAATTCAGGTCAGCAAAATGCAAGGAAAGTGCCATACCTGTTCTACTATTGTGTTCAGGTCCCCTAAATTGTCCTTCATATGTAATGTTCTTCATATGACCTTCATATGTAATGTCCTGCATATGTCTTTCATATGTAAAAAAGTAAAAATTGTTGTATACATTACATTCTATATTTATCTACAGTAAAAGGTTATATATATATATTAAAATATAATAAGCATAACTGCATTGACAAAAACTAGTGCGCAAAGAAATAGCGAATAAAGTATAGTGAGGGAAAGAAGGAAGAATGAAGGAGTAAACTCCAGTTCCAATCTTCTAAGCTATGTGATCTTGGACAGATGACCTACCTGTCTGAGCCTTTTTCTGTTTGTTTGTTTACAATACTATTAATAATAGTTTCTCATGGACATAGTTCCAGCACCACCAGCATAACAGTCTCCCTCCTCAACGCACCTGGATCCCTCTGTTGGAGCTTTTTTCATCTTCTTTTCCCCCTTGGGTCTTCTAAGTCGTGCTCTGGGACACTCCCCGAAATTCAATGCTAAAACCCAAGGACATGGCGTTGCTGGTGCCCTGTGGTGCTGAGGACCACCATGGCTACTCTAGTGATGAAGGGGGGACCACGAAGTTTTGGGACCCAACCCGGGTCCGGGCATGAAAAGCTGGAAACAGATTCTTGTGTTCTCCCAGGACCTGAAGTGCAGATTATTTGCCATTTTCACAATGCATTTTAAGAGGAATTATTAAATTTTAGATGGACTGCTAAATTCTTCAAATTTTAGGGGTAAGTTGTAGTGCTAAGACACATTCTTTTTAAATAAGCATCACCCCTCATTATATAATGAAGAATTATATTTCTGAGAAAAGATTAGTATGCCACACACCAATATAATGAATAATTTTTAATATAACTGAGACAGTCCCCACTTTAGCCAAATGAATGTTCATCCATCATTTTGGAGTAAATATTATGCATCTAAAAATGGCTTGTGCAGTTTTATTGATGCCAGGAAAGTCAGGAAAAATGAGAAATCACAAACTCCTTAGTTAATGTCAATCAACTTTACTCAGCACTATATCCAAGAAAACGTGGAATGCCTTCTCAAATGATAAATCACTATTTAAAACAGAAAACAGATATTGTAGAACTAATCCTCGGGAAGCCTGTTCTGTGTCTTTAAGTTTACAGAGATGAGTGAAAGAATGTTCCCTGGTGAATAGTTTGGGAATGGTGAGGGGGAGACAGGAAATGAACAAGGTTCATGATGGTTCATGATGGAGGTAAGAGCAGAGGAGAGAGTCCCAGCACCCCACCCACCGCCACCACCTCACCCCTGCAGAGGAATTTACTCTGCAGAAATGTTTCAGGGAGGAAAGTCTTCCAGGCTGAGTCTGAAAGGATGAGTGACTGTTTTTCAGGAAATAAAAGGGGAAAGGCAAGAGGACAGGTAGAGGGCAGGTCTGTTGGGGGACTGATGGTTGTTGGGTGCTGAGCAATGAGAGAAAGGGCTGAAAGATGGGCCTTCAGATAAAATAACAGGAGCCCTACCTTAAAGCCATTTTCATTTCAGTTAAGATATTTATTTACTTGTTGCTATTTTATTTTCTGAAGCAACATTGGTTTATACACTGTAGTTCTAGGACTGTATCTTCACACTCCTCGAAACTGTGATATGAGAATCACAGTTCTCAGTAGCCGCCCGTGCCATCCAACCCAATGCTCTCTCTACCTGTTCTTCTGCCAACCACCCACCCCACTGTAGAGTCTGTTACTAGATTCCAAAGGTCTGCTTCGGTTTTTGAGCTATGTTTTTTATTTCTTCTTATTATTCGTGTATAAAACCTATGATATTTGAGATGGTAGTTTGATCATTTAATATTGTCTTTCTCATTTAATTTAACATAACCCCCTCTAATTCAATCCATGTTGTCATAAGAGACACAATTATTTTGGAGTTGGTTTTTGGCCACACCTGATGGTCGTTGGAGCTTATTCCTGGCTTTGTACTCAGGGATCACTCCTTGTGGGCTTGGGGATTACTTGTGATGCTGGAGGTCAAACCCAGGTTTGCATGCTTTACTGTCACTCTGACTTCATCAAAGACAAAATTGAATCTTTCCTGGTTATTCGTGGTATTAAAGAGGACTTCACTGTATATGTATTTCTCCCCTTCCCCTTCAACAAATAGATGAACAAATATTAATCTATTTGTTGATGGGAACTTCAATTGTTTCCCTCCCTTGGCTACCATGAACAGTGCTGCAATGATTATACAGTTGCTTGTATCTATATTCTTAGGGTTGATGTTAATTGTGGCGTTGCTATATCATAAGATGGTTTTATTTTTATTTTTTAGAAATCTCCACACTCTTTTCCAAAATGCCTGTACCAACTTATAGTCCCATTAATAGTATAAGACAGTTGCTTTTTCTTGCATGCTTATCCACAACTATTGTTTCTTCTTTTTTTTATATAGGCTGTTGTCACCTGTGTGAGACTTTTCTACATTATATAATAGAAGCATTGCATCAACTTGGACCTCAATCGTGAGGTCTCCAAGTGCCTATTCACTCTCTCTTCACCACAGGGGGCACCAGAGCACCCTTATGATGGTGGTTGTGGGGTTGGTTACTTCAGGAAATTCTTCTACACCAACGACATCTTTGTATGCCACATTACTAGAAGAGTTGCTTGTATCGCCCCATGTGTTCCCAGATGTGTAGAGGTGTTTGTCTCGGGATAGAACATTGTCGACATCCATGGTTTAAGCAGTGCCTAGCCATGGTTTAAACAGGGCATAGTGACCACCTAATAAAAGCATCCTAGATCCAGGCAGGCCACAGAGTCATGCCAAAGTAGGAGTAGGAGAAGTGAGTCCGTGGCAGTATAAGCTTCTGAGGGTTCTTTGGAAACTGTTTCTGTCAAGAAACAGAGCTGGAAATGCTTCTCAGAGGCTAAGAGGAAGAGTAATTCTCAGTATTCAGAGATGGACAGCATAAAGTAGTTCGCTAGGATTGCCATCACAGCATACTTCACTACTGAAATGGGTTTTCTTCCAGTTCTGAGGACCAGAAGACTGAGATTAAGGAGTTTGGAGAGTTTCTTTCTTCTGAGATCCAGCAGGGAGAATCCCTTCCAGGTCTGTTTCCTAGATTTTAGTGATTTATTGCCTTACTTATGTGTAGAAGCATTATTTCTATCTCTGACATCATCATTTGGTTTTTTTGAGTTTTTTTTTTTTTGTAGGAGTCTCTCAGAGGCTTTGGGGTAAGTTGAGGACCGTTTCCAGAGATACTTAGCCTGTTGATTTTTGGTTCTCAGCCAGAAGTGCTGTAGACCACCAGGACCACATTCAGAGAGAGGAAGGAGCACCCAGGACTACGTTTCAATACTGGAAAAAGAAGTCCATGTGATCCTGGGATCTTGGTACATTGTGTATGTCAAGCTTGTGCCCCAGCCCTTTATTCTATCTCCCTAGTCCCTGTGCATTAATGTCTATGCAGTATTCCGTGTTTATGCATCTAAGTTTTTCCTTCAATGAGGATCTAGTGATGTTGGAGTACAACCTATGGTATAGACCTCTTTTTAACTAGTTATATCTGCAACTAGGAGTAAGAGTTTTAACTTATGAATTATGGGGGGAAATAAAATTCAAGCCCGAAAACATAATCATTTTCTCTTATGGTAAATAATATAACATTTTTATTTATAAATTACCTGGTTCATATTTTCTACCTTTACATAGGAATGTCTATAGTGGGGTAATTCAGTGGGGTAATTTCCGGGCTCTGTGAGGCCCTGAAAGGGAAAGACTAAGGGAAATAAATATGTATAAATATGTTGCTAAATTTATTATAAAACAAATACTTAAGTGTTTTGAAAATATGAAGTGTTGCAGTTCTAAATGATACTATGGTGCAGAATGACACACCAACTCTCCAATTCTGTTGCTTGTAGCCGCTTGTCCTTTCTTATATCTGTTATTATATGCCACATGATTTCCTGAAAGATCATCCTGATTCTTACTCACTGTATGACTGACTTTACTCAGCATAATGTCCTATAGACCCAGTCACGTATCAGCACATTTCATAATTTTGTTCTTTTCAACTTCTGTATAATATTCCATTGTGCATACATGATACAACTTATTGATGCATTATTTGTGGTTGGATGTTTGTGTTGATTCTTTTCTGTAGTCCCACATGCTAAGATGAACATATGTGTGCACATATTTCAAATTAATGGTTTGTGTGTATGAGATATAGGGGCCAAGAAGGGGTTCTGCTGGGTGATATGGGAGTTCTGTTCTTACTTTTCTAAACCAATTCCATAATTCACAGTACTAACCTTTGGTCTACCTATTTCACCACCACTTTTATCTAAGGAACTCTTCCACTTGTCTCTCTGGGGAATGATTGCAAGGTGCAGACTAAACCTCCTTTTAGGTTAAAGTGATGGTGAGTGGGGCTTTGAGTATCACATACTGAACACGGTTGGTTGCATGTAAGGCATGTGCCCTAATCCCTGCACTATTTCCTTTGCCTTAAAGTCCTAATTTTAAAAGACCAGTAATCATCTTTTGATTTGTGACTGAAAAGCCAAATGCTTGGTGACATGAGATTCCAGGTAGCTCTTAGACATTGCTATGTCTAAGGAGGGGAAGAAATTGTGCTTCAAATAGAATGTCTTCCATTGTGATTAGACAAGTTTTCAGTAAGATAGGGGCCCCTGCATGGCTGAATCTACTGGAAACTATATCATTGATTCTGGCATCTGCTGTTCTTTCAAGTTTTCTGTGTGAAGAGATCAGATATGCCTCTCTCTGGGCAACACAGCTGGCTCCTAAAGAAAGATTCTTTTCTGTGGGAAACCAATTTAGCCATGAGTTTCTTCTGTCTTATCCTCCTATAGCTTTTAAGTTCTCTAATCATAGTCTGTTTGCCAACTAATTAGTGTTGGGACAACTCAGCCCTGAACCTCAACTTGAAAATGTTAGTGTCATGGAGAGATAGCACTTAATCAAATGACTTCTGATTATTCAACAAAGACATTTTCTCTGATGAAGACTGCCACCCTTTCTAAAGTACTAGATGTTCTGTCTTGCAGAATTTGCTTAAGTAGTCTGTTCTCATAGTGCTGTCGGAAGCCCTGATATTTTATTGTAAGGAAACAGATAATACACCAATACAATAAAGAGGCTTGCATTTTCAGTGATATAACTAATATTTTCAAGCTATTTAATAACTTACTCTGGTGTAGGATAGGTTGTCTTAGTATCATGAGCTCTTCATCCTGTAAAGTTTATGGCAGGTTTAATTGGACGAATATTTATTGTTATGATTCCATGATTGTGAACATTTCAGAAAGGACATTGGTTTATGAAACATGACAGTAAGTAAATTCTAATGTGTCCATTACTCAGGAAGCATTTGGGTAGTGGCTAGACCAGGCTTAGGTCCTTGAATATGACTACTTGGTTGAATGGAACTCTGCCTCATTGTGTGATACTGAACATGATATTGAACTCATCCACTTTTGTTATTTTGTTTTTGCTTCAGGGCTACATTCAGGTCTTACTCCTGACTCTGAGCTCAGGAATCACTCCTGCCTGGCTCAGAGGGACCAGATAGGAGCTGGGGATCAAACCCGGGTTGTTGTATGCAAGGCAAACACCTGACCAACTGTACTATTCCTCCGGCCCTGAGCTCATTCTTCATAAAGGAAATTCATATGTACTTCATATGCTGATAAAATGATATAGGATATTTAAAATATTTCAACATATTTTAACATAGAAATAAATTAGTCAGAAAAAGCTAAATTTTTCATTTAAATGGAAGACAATATTTGTTTCTACCTTCCTAACCTCCCTAGAATATTTTCTTTTTCACATTTTTTTCTTACTAAGTTTTATAAGCTAGAAAATTACAACAATCACTTTACCAAATTAAATAACTTTTTAATGAATAGTTCTTACCAGTAAGTTGTAGGACATTTCCAATGCTTTTTAGATAAAATACTAGTAGTAACTCTCCTCACAGTTCAGAGGATATAATTTTTCTTCTTGTAGACTCTTTAGCGAACTCATGTCAGAAATGTGGTGCCCTCTAGATCTCAGATTCTAAGGAAAACTTGTCAAAACAGACATTGTGAGTGCATTAATTTGCTTTCACTCATATGTGATAATGAAACATAGAATTGGCTCCTCTAACAAGCAAGTCTAAGCTTGTATTCTGCAATTGGTAGACTATTTCCAAAATGGCAGCTTTTGCAGTCCAGTAATGTGGGATGGAGACAAAGAAGAACTATATATATTTACTCATAAATCCATGTGATGAGGGCATTCAAAGTGATGGACCATTTTTAAAGCTTCTAGGGTCATACTGGACATAATGAGAAATAGAAATAGTAATATATAGTGGTAGAATAGAGGGCTAGGAGTCAGGCAGACATGATTTATGTTTCTGCTATAATCCTCACTAGCTCAGTGACCTTAGACTGTGAGTTGGTTTACTCACAGCTTCTGTTTAATCATCGTCAAAATAGGCACAATAGCCCTGATTTGCAGAATTGATGGGAAGAAAAAAGATAATGCGTGTAAAGAGTGCAACAAAAAGCCTCACTTATTGTGGGTGCTTAATGAGCAATAGCTGTTATTACTGAATGTTATTGATTTGACAAGGAATAAAGGGAACTCTATCATACTGAATACCATGCCCAATTTTACAGCCTCTCCTTATTGCACTGTTTGGTTTGCTGTCGAATGGTTCATAATATGTATGTTGGGCATCATGATGATTTAATTGCAATATAATTGCTCCCCATTTCCTCTTTAGAGAGGGAGCCTCAGTTTCCCTCTTGCCCACAGCTGCTTGCAACTCCATTTTAACTAACTTAAGCCTACATTTTATACATCCTGCAATTTCCTGGACCCTCTTTGAGATTGGAAAGTTTAAACTTTCTAAAGACCATAAATTTGCGCTAGCTCTTGGCCTTACAGAAGACCAAGAGATAATGGAAAATAGCCAGGGAGATAGTTGAATAAATAACCTAAGAGATACTAAATACATACAGGACATAGCTTTATCTAAAAAAACAGAGAAGAGTCAGAAATTAATAAAACATCGCTGGGAAACCAATAGGAATCTTCTCATAATTTGTTTAATACATTAACACAAAGACTCAGTTATCCCAGTAAAAACAAAACAAAACAAAACAAGACCGCTTAACTTAGTCCTATGCTGTTTTTCCCCTATTCGGGTGTTTCTTTTTCTTCTGCTTACTTTCCAACAAACTTTTCCATTTTCTAACTCTCAGTCTGAGCATCTTTATTGCTCAATATTTTCATTCCTGAAAATATTGAAGAACTTGGGAACCGTGAACAAACAGACCCACCGTCATGGCTCCTGCATCACTTTCGTGGACTGTTAACAGTTGGCCCCATTCAGTGGTTCATTCAGTGATTCTCATGCAGAGTTGTTTCAACTTGGAGCTTCAGCAAAGCTCCCAGTGCCTCAAGGACATTGATCAAAAAAGCATGCTGATGGGTTTTTAAATACACAAAGAATATTTCATGTAACTTCTCTAAGATGAAGTGAGGACTTTGGAACATTTCCATTAGTGTTCAATTTACTATGAATAAAAATCCCAAGAGCAGTTGATCTTTTAAACATATTCTGTACTTTCTTTGTATTGAAGATAAAATACAAAAGCACCAACGAGGAACAGGAATCAGTCTTTTACAACTACAGTGGTTGAATCTTTATTCTGTTGACTGATTATTTTCTGTATTGCACTCCTTCAGTCATGTGTCTTTTTTCTCCCTAAAAATGAGATGTTAGGTCTTATAAGAATATGCAAAAAGAATACAATTTAAAAAATATTAGCAAACCAAATAAAGTAATATGTCAAAAGATGATCAAATGGGATTTATTCCAGGGATACCAGGGTGGTTCACTATATGCAAACTAATCTGTGCATATATCATATTAAAAAGGGAAGATAAAAATTACATAATCACAATAAAAGATGCATATAAAGCTATTGACAAATTTCAATATCTTTTAATTATGATAGAAACTATCAGCAAAATATGCATAGAAGGAATACATTTTTTTAAGTGAAATAAATCACTTTAATTAAAGAAATTTACTTAGATAAATGTGAAGGGAGGAAGGGAGAGAGAGAAAAGAGAAGAGGGAGATACAGGTTCAAGAGAGAATATGGGTTTCTCCAGAGGAAAAAATTATAGAAGAATGGCCACATATAACAAGCTCACAGTTATCACTATACACAATAGCTGAAAACTTGAAAGTCCTCCCTCCTAGATCAGAAACAAAAGAAGAATGCTTATTTTCTCCACTATCATTAAATATAGTTTCATAATCTTTCACCAAAGTAATCAGGCAAGAAAAAAAAGTATCTAAATTTTTTAAAGATGATGTTAAACTGTCACTATTTTCAGATTACATAATGTAATAAACATAGAGGTCTATCAAGGTAGAATTAAAACATTAGAAACAATAAATCAATATGGCCAAGTACAAGGGTATAAATTTTAATAATAAAAATTGGTTGTATTTCTATATGTGAGAAATGAATTAGAAGACAAAGATTTAAGTAAACAACACCATTTAAGACGAAGTCCAAAAACATCAGCTATCATTAATTTACATGAGGACATGAAAGTCTAGTGTATGAAAAACTTTATCAGTATTAAAATAAATTGAAGACACAAGAAAATGGAAAACATGCCATGTTTGTGGATTTGAAAATCCAACATTTTCAAAATGGCATCTATCCCAAGAGCACAGAAACATTCACTCTAAAAGCTATAAGGACAACTTTATTATGGCGTTTTGATTTCCCTAGTCTTGCCAGGAGAGATCCCTGAATGTAGAACCAGGAGTAAGAGCATTATCACGTGTGGCCCTAAAACCAATAATAATGGTAGAATGGTCAATCACCTTGAATCAATAGCTGCTGAAAGAAAATATATAAATAACTAAAAGCATATGAAAAGTTCTTTAGTATCCTAATCATTAGATTAATTCACAATAAAACTTTAATGATATATCACATGCTTAAATATGACAATTATAATTAAATATGATTATTATTGGGACCCGGGTTCGATTCCTCCTTCCCTCTCAGAGAACCCGGGCAAGCTACCCATGGTATATTCTATATGCCAAAAACAGTAACAACAAGTCTCACAATGGAGATGTTACTGGTGCCCGCTTGAGCAAATTGATGAACAATGGGATGACAGTGCTACAGTGCTATTATTGGTTATAATGTGCATGTGAGATGATAGAGTGCTATGGAAAAGAGAATGGCAGGTCTTCACAAACTTTAAAATATAAATTATCCTCTGCTCTCATGATTTGACTTCTGGGTATAAGTTCAAAAGGACCCTAATCTCAAGTATCAAATAGATTCACCTTCAAATCAAAGTTATTGAGAGTGACTAAAATGTGTAAGTATTCTTAATGTCTATCAAAAGATGAATATGTGAGTAAAATATGATTTCTGCATCAAATGAAATGTTATTTAGCTATTAAAGGAAATGCAAGATAGATAAATACTGAAGGCATTATGCTAAACTAAATAACAAGCCAAAAGTACTATATAATTCCACATAAATGGGGCAGTCAAGATCAGAGAGAAAGAAAATTTATTGGCAGTTACCAGACTGAGAGGAAGGGGAGTTATTGTTTGATATATTAAGAAGAGTAGTTTTTGTTGAAAAGATTTCTGAAAATGTATAGTGGTGATGGTTGCACACGTTGTGAATTAATTCCATACCACGAAGCACTAAGATTAAGCAAATGAAAGTCAGTTATGTGTATTTTACAATAAAATTTCAGAACAAAATTACTGAAATGCTAATGCTAAAAATGGATTTAGTAAGTCGCCATTGTCTGGGTATGCTCCTAGTGTTGTGTGTAAGCCAATGTAACAGCCAAGCAGCCTATGTTATGTCTTCGGCTTCAGGTAGAGTTTCTCTCTGTACAGTTCCTTGAGACTATAAATGTCCCTCCCAGGGAGCTCGTGCTTCCCAGTAGGAGACAGTCTATAATTACAACTCCTTAGGAATAAACAGAGTGATTGGATCACAGCAATGTGTCTTGCTAAGTGGTGGGTATGTCGTAGGGGAGGACATCAGGATAAGGAATAACAAAACACACTATTTTTATCTTCAATGAGGTGAAAGAGTTTGTAAATAAAAGCTACTCTGTCTCATGAACATTATGTGCTAGTCATGTAATAGTTATCAAAATAACCAATTATATTATTTATTGAGGAATTGAAAGAGCTATGCTTGGATTATCACATTTCATTCAAGTGAGAGAAGGAATCCGAAGTACTGACTTCCATCAATGATCAAGAATCAGGGATGCTGTATCGTTTGTCAAGACATTGAAAATCAGATGGGCCAGACACATAATGCGATTTGGAGATGACTGCTAGACTAGAGCTGTTACCGACTAGATTCTGGATTCGAGGGGTTGTCAAAAGAACACGTGGCTGCCCACCAATGAGATGGTCAGACTTCTTCATCAAGACCCTGAGTGAATGATTTGAAGCTCTTCATGTTCCTGGAGTTAGCAGACACCATTGGGCTACACTAGCACGAGACAGGGATGAATAGAGATGTTACTGACACCTGCTCAAGCAAATTGATGAGCAACGGGATGACATGATAAAAGTGTTCCAAAAAATAACATGTGTTGACAAATAGTCATTGTGTTATTCTATATAATTCAACTAAACTGGTCGGTAAACTTCTTTTGCCCAAATAACACCGATAGATAAAAGTAACAAGAGTAAAACAATGGAGAGCTTTAGAATGGTATTAACAATGGAAAGCTTTAGGGTGCTATTAACGTAAAAGTTAATTTGAGAATATTTACTTTTGTTTGTTATTACCTACTCATTTATAAGTCAATTAAATAAAATTATAAATAAAAATCTGTGAGGAGAGAATGGAAGGAAAAGGATAGAGGTTTCAAATGAGCATTTAGTGACACCAACTTAGAGTAAATAAGTGTAAGAAAAAGTGAAGTCAAGTTTCCACATCTGAAGTGTTCATGATGTTGTAAAAGCTTACTGAGCATGATAAAAGTGCTATAAGGGTCTTGCCCCCTTTAAAAACAGGGGTTTAAGATGATAGATTCTCTAGTGTAGCAACTGTATGCTCAAATATCAATCTAGTAAATATGCCTAGCAATAAAGAAAAAGGAGTGGGAAGTGTCAAACATATGGAACATAAAAGGGCTCACCAACTCTAGCATCTCAGTTTGAATCTTTTTTCATGCAAGAAAATACTCTTATGAAACAATGGAGGTATAGCAATTGATGGATTATTATGAGAGGGAAGGGGTGGTGACCTTCTCTTATCAGGATTATTGGTACCCAAATTGAGATGCCACATGTGAAGTCAAATACTCTAAACTATGCACTATTTTTGGTCTTGTTTTAAAAGGAATATTGCATTCAGTTGTCCTGCTGAAATAACTGGATAATATGCAGTTTTCATGCCATTACCTAAATGTAATAAAAAAATGTCAATTTAATTTTGAATAGGTGTTAGAATTATGCTTTATTATGTCTAAAAATAAAGACTTTTAGGCCTCTACATGAACGAATCAACGCTTGGATCAGGCTGAGAGGCACAGTCCTGTGGCTTAGCAAATTACACATAAGAATTTGCCTTGCTCTGGATGATGATGTGGGTGGCATAAATCTAAGCTCTCTGCAACACCTCTTTTGGACAATCATATTCAAGGCACATTTTTTAGGTATTCAGCTCCCCATAGGACTAAGCCACATATTAGCTGCACATTATTTTTTTTCTTGAATGGAAGTGTGCCAATCCCACTGACATAACATAAATTTTCCACCATTACTTTAGGTAGTTGTTCATTATTTGTGTCACTTATTCATTGTTTTTATACTGAAAAAGTATAATGTGTTGAAGACTAGGGAAGATACAGGAAGGTCTTGAAAGTAGTTCTTGTCTTCAAGGAGAATGAATACTACAAAATTAAAAATATAAAGAACAACATGCAGTAAAATACAATGGAAATAGTTAAAAGTCTGGTAATGAAAAGAGTGACGTTATCAAGTCTTTGAGGAACACATGATCTTTGAACTGGGTGATAACAAGGGGGGTGGAGAAGATATTTGAGGAAAGGAGATTATGAAATAAATTCCTACAAGGAGGAAAACAATAATAAGCAAATGTAGCAGTCTGGAATATGTAAGGACATATTGAAAGCAGCCAAGGAATCAAATTTACTTGAATCAGAGATTATTGTAAAGACCTTAATGAATAGGAATGAAATAAGGATGTAAGAATGGATTCTCTAAAGTAAACAGAGAAGATTAAAATTGGGACTGTAGGACTGGGGAGATAGATGCTGTTTAGAAAGGTAGCCACTATCACTGTATCACTGTCACTGCCATCCCATTATTCATCAATTTACTCAAGCGGGTGCCAGTAATGTCTCTATTCCTCCCAACCCTGAGATTTTAGCAGCCTCTCCTTACTCGTCTTTCCCAATGATTGGAGGCTCTTTCAGGATCAGGGGAATTAGACCTGTCACTACTATTTTTGGCATATCGAATACACCATGAGTAGCTTGCCAGGCTCTGCCCGAGCAGGCAGGATACTCTCGGTAGCTTGCTGGGTTCTCCGAGAGAGAGCAGTTACAGAAATCGGCCTGGAGCATGGAGGCAGTTGGGTATTGAAGGTCAGCTGCTGGGGCTGGGTCCTTCAGGCAGGATGGGATCTCACCCGCCCCCCTCTGAGGTGCCCCAAGTGAAAACAGCCTGGCACAGAGTCCCACTATTAGAATGGAAATTTCTTTATGTTGGGACCTGCAGTATCCATTGTACCTATCACAATTGACTCATTGTAGATGGTCAATAAATGCATGTGAAGGGTTTCAATAAAGTTACTAGAGTGCACCATATAAGATCATCATCATCATCATCATCATCATCATCCCTCCCGTTGATTGTCTAATTTCTTGAAAAGTCTCAGTAACGTCTCCATTCATCCTAGCACTGAGATTTTAGAAGACTCTCTTACTCGTCCTTCCAAATGATGCCGCATTGGAGGCTCTTTCAGGGTCAGGGGAATGAGACCCAGCATTGTTACTGATTTTTGCATATGAGTACACCATGGGGAGTTTGCGAGGCTCTCCCATGTGGGCAGGAAAATCCCGGTAGCTTGCCAGGTTCTCCTAGAGGGAGAAGTAGGCTATAAGATGTCCGGGAGCTTGGTTTTAAGTCTCTGGATGTTGGCCGTTGGCAGAATTACATGGTGCCAGGGGCAGTTCCTGGGTGTGACTGCCTAGCTACTGGAAAATGGGAAATCTGGGAAGAAGAAGCCCTATCCCTATCCGAGCAGGCTTGGAGGTCTCAGTCCTGGGTCCACACACCCGGGTTCCTCTGCTGGTACCTTCATGCGTGAGGCTCATCCAAATGTGTGGAGAGGGGCCTTGGGCATGGTTCATATATATCTTATCTGGTTTGGACCATATAAGATATACATGATAACTATACTTTTAAAAATCTTTATGAAAACATAAACAGGCAATTTCTAAGAGATTCAAAATGTTTAAAATCACTGTATCACTGTCATCCCATTGATCATCGATTTTCTTGAGAGAGCACCAGTAATGTCTCCATTTGTCCTAGCCCTGACATTTTAGCAGCCTCTCTTTACTCATTCTTCCCAGCAGTGCCACATTGGAGGCTCTTTCAGGGTAAGGGAAATGAGACCCATCATTGTTACTGTATTTGGCATATTGAATATGCCACGGAGACCTTGCCAGACTGTGCCGCGTGGGCAGGATGCTCTTGGTACCTTGGCAGGTTCTCTGAATGAGAACTAGGCTATAAGAGGTCGCACAGGGCCATGAATGCAGTTACATGCTTCTGGGAGCATTGTTTTATAGTCTCTGGATGTTTGCCATTGATGGGACTACACAGTGCCAGGGGCAGTTTGTGGGTGTGGCCGCCAAGCTACTGGAAAATGGGGGTTCTGGGTGGAGGAGGCCCAGTCCGAATCCAAGCAGGCTTGGAGATCTCAGTCCCGGGTCCCACACACCTGGGTTCCTCTGCTGGTTCATTTATGTTGAGGCTCATCCGTGTGGAGAGGGGCCTCTGGCTTTTTAGTAATTAGGTACCAGATCTGCCTGGTTCTTGCAGCAGAGGGCTTGTTAGGTCTCAACATTCCTTATGATTGTTAGTTCTCAACATTCCTTTGACCATTTTCGTCCCAAATTTTCTTTAATGATTTCAATACTATTCATTGAACAATATATTTTTTCATTAGTAGTATCAAATGTCATATTAAACCTCTAGCATATTTTCAGTTACTATTGGAAGATTAATAATTATGCATTCAAGTTTACTGTTCTGGATAAATGTTCCATTTTAATTGCAAATGAATTTATGTGTTACTCATTAATAGTCAAAGGATGACCTTTTATATTTTCATTTTAGTATTTTCTTTGTCAGAAATTTTGGTAATACTGGTATGCTAAGTGGAAAAATTAGTTTGGAGGGTTTATTTTTATTTTTAATGCTGTGAGAGAATTTAAATACTCTTGGAAATATGGGAAGATGGCTCAATGGCAGAGCACATTGCCTCACATGAGAGAAGCCCTGGATTTCTCAGTACTGTCAAAAATAATAATCATCAATAGTTATTTGAGAAATTTAGCAGTGAAATAATCTGAATCTTTTATTTTTGGTGAATGTATTTTGGATGACTTTATTTCTTAAAAAGAGTTAGATTGGACATACTGTCTTATCTAGATTAATTTATAGAAGGTTTTTACAGTTTTAGATCTTTTAATTTTCTCCTTGTGACCCAGAATGTAAGCATTTGAACACTCCAAACTGTTCTCTGTAATGCTCTTGAGTAATTACAGCCCCGTCTTCAGAAGTTGCTAACAGTTTTACCATCAGTTGTCTGCTAGTTTTGGGAAGGGCACTTTGCCAACCAGTTCTTTCTCTGTGTCACTCTCTACTTGTAGTACTATACCCTGTTAACTTAGCCACCAGAGTCTCTTCCAAATGCTTCCTAGGTTTTTTTTCTTTTCTGATCGATAGCTAGAAACTCTGTCAATGCAAAAATGTTGGTCAACCAAATGCTTCACATAATCTATTTACCAACTCTTACTGATCACTGTCCTTCACTATCATATCTCTCAACTGATAAATTTAATTATTCTCTCATTTCTGAAATATTTTCATATACATATGGAGTTTTTATTTTATTGTATACATCTCTATTTAGAATGTATTAATATTCCTGGAATTTATTTCTAAGAATAGTTTGAATGTCTCTTTTCTTATAATACAACATTAATTTCCTTCTGAATTTTAGAAACATGTGCTGTTTATATCCATCATACCTGTTTTCATGTGCCTTGTATTACACCCATGTTTATCTTCATTTTATGTTTGCTTCTAGTTGTTGACCTGGTTTCTCCACTGGATTATGTCAGTTCATGATGTATCTCTTTCCATTGCCACATCAGACTTTTTCTAATTTCTGGTTGATTCTTTTATTAAAAACATTATTACTTATATCCTATTTTTCAAATCAATGGTGACATATTTTGATAAGTTTTTAATTTACTATATCACAATAGAACTACTCTTTTCTTTTTTCATCCTTTTTTCTTTTGTAATCTTATAATTTTGTCTAGTAGATTATTTTCAGTCATTATTACTGCTCTTTGCTTAGCAAAATATATTTTTCAGGATATGTCACTGTATCGCTGTCATCCTGTTGCTCATCGATTTTGCTCAAGCGGGCACCATTAACGTCTCCATTTTGAGACTTGTTGTTACTGTTTTTGGCATATCAAATACGACACGGGTAGCTTGCCAGGCTCTGTTTCAGGATATATAATTTTAATAATATATTAGGAGGGTGCTGGTGAGGTAGTACAGGGTGTGGGATGCTTGCCTTGCACACAACAGAATCAGGTTCAATCCCCAAAATCTCTTGTGATCCCTCAATCCCTGGTAAGAGTGATTCTTGAGCACCTCTGGGTCAGACCCCCAAACCAACTTCCCCCAAATACAAATAATACATGGAGGAATAATAAAGATAGTACAGGGGTTAGAGAGTATCTGCCTCTTATGTGATGACTTAGGTTCCATCCCTGGCACATATTTGGCCTCTGAGCATCACAAGGAGTGATTCCGCAGAAGCTGGGGTGAACCCGAAGTGCAATAGCTTGCAGTCCAGAAAAACAGTGTGCTTGGTGTGTATTCAGAACTCTCTTCATGTGAGTTAAACTTCTCTGTGTGAGCCAGCAGTGTCTCTGAGTGACTGCTATTTTCTTCTCTGCTCTCTAAATACCAGAACTTGCATATTTGAGCCATCAACTATGTTGTATCTCCTTTTGTTTTCCTCTATATATGATGACATCCTAAGATTCACTGCTTTATTTCCTCCCAGGAAACACATTTTAAGAGTATAAAATATGAATTTATTAAAAATAATTACTTCAGCTTTCCATTAAAATAGATCTCTTTGATGCTGTTTTATGTAGCTTTTAATCTTCCAAGTAGCATAGTGCAAAATGATTTTGACCTGCACCAAGGAACTGAAGTCACTAATGGTTTGGATATAAGACATCATCGGTCTGGAAACTACTTTTAGTCCTACTTCAGCTTCTGATTAATTGGATAACCTTTTCTGTATCCCCTGGAGAAATGGGAAAACTAATGTAGATGTGCTTTAAATGTTAAATGAAATCCTACTGTTTCTGTCTTCTGCCTTCTTAATAGTTGGTCCATAGTATTCCACCCAATGTCCCAATATTGTTTCATTCTTTGCTCAATTTCCAGTTGACCTACTGACTACTGAGGCTGGTCCTGCACAATTAGGGAAATCTTCCACAAAATTCAGTGCAATATCAGATATTATTATCACAGAAATCTCACACTTGCTTCTGTTTGTGTTGCCGCCCTAAGAAATCAAATTTATTACAAAAAGAAAGTCATTTTGGGCTGGAGCAATAGCACAGCAGTAGAGCACTTTGCTCGCTTACATATCCAGATCCAATTCCAGTCACCCCAAATGATTTATAGAGACCCACCAGGAGTGATGCCTGAACACAGAGCCAGGAGTAAGCCCTAAGCCCCACTAGTGTGTCCCCCAAAGCAAAATTAATAAATAAATAAAATTTAAAATGGTGTCATTTAATTTGCAAACATTTTACACTACCATCTTATTAGACTCACCAATGCTTGACCACACAATATGCAACTTAGTTTCTATCCCTTCCTATGTTTGCTTGTTTGCTTTGTCCTTTATCTTCCCTTTTGTCTTCAGATACATCATTTATCCAAATTTTAGGAAATGACATGTAGATGATAATTCATAAGGACCACAGCTTTAGTGACAGTCTTCTTGATTAGAAAGGATGGGAGAGTTGACAGATAGCTGTAGTCATCTGCTGCATGAAGCCAGGCACCACTAGTCAACACTGACAATGAAATTGCATGTGTGTCTATAGACCTTTAGATCTGAGACCAGTTATTAAATAGTTCATAGTCCTCTCAATCAGTGAACTTTGTGGATTGCATGAAGGAGAGACTTAGAAACCTGAATAGAAGCGTTCTTATAAAACTTCACCTTGCATGAAAAAACATGCAAGCATAAGATAGAGTCACAGAAAAAATAAATAAATAAACAAGGTATAAGATCCTCAATTTTTACCCTCTGCATTCCTTCTTTCTCTCCTATCCTTTCCACAATGTCTGCACTCAGTTGGGTCTCCAGTAATGGTCCATCCCCACTCATTCTTTTCCCCTTTTACAGTCCCTCATACTTATCTTTAAAGAGGTTTAGAAATGCGTTTTGTAACTGCCAGCACTTAACAGAGACCTGCTGAGCAAGCCAGCTCCCAAGGACCTGTCAACACTTCCTGTCAGCTACTAGCTGCCTTACATTTTGGCAGTCAGACAGTCTGAAATATAAGTCCTTGTCTGCTGAATCAGGCCGTGACATGAAGGAGCAGGCAGCTGGGCTGGAACAGCTGATAGGATTCTTCATTAATGAGAGCGGATCCTATGATATGGATGGCTTGTTGTCAGAGTTGGGACTGCATTAAAAAAAATGAGTGCATAAAATATTGACCAACAACTTTGGAATGCTTAGGGGTCAGATTAATAAGTTAAAATCAGACTCTGTGTGTGCATGTGTGTGTATGTGTGTATGTGTGTGTATTGGGGAACAAATGGCTTTCAATTTATTTGAATAGTACTATGTGAAGACATGTAGACCAGTGTGAGGAAATCAGCCAGCCCAGTCATTGTACCGATAGAAATACTGAGGTGTTGAGAAAGCAGAGAGGGTCTTCTCTAAGGCCAGGGAATTTGTGGAGGAGATCCTGATCCGGAATGGCACAGTAGAGTTTTCTCAATCTTTGCGTTTAGCTCCACATAGGCTACCTAGCAAGACTGCTCCGTGTACTGGAGGATATGTATATCTAGCCTCTAGCCTCTTTTTTTTTGTTAAAGAATCACTGTGATGTACAGTTTCAAACTTATGAACTTTTGTGTTTGCATTTCACTCATACAACGGTCGTTTACCCATCCCTCCACATCCAAAAGAACAAGAGCAACTGGTGTTGGCATGGATGTGGGGAGAAAGGGACCCTCCTTCACTGCTGGTGGGAATGCCAACTGACTGGTTCAGCCCTTTTGGAAAACAATATGGACGATTCTCAAAAAATTAGAAATTGAGCTCCCATTTGACCCAGCAATACCACTCCTGGGAATGTATCCTGGAGAGGCAAAAAGGTATAGTAGAAATGACATCTACATTTGTATGTTCATCGCAGCACTGTTTAGAATAGCCTCTACCCTCTTAATACCAGAGCAACTCTTCTGAAACAACAATAACCCAACATGAGAATACACATTATCACAGGTTCTGGAGGGTTTAGTTACCATATCTGAGAAACATTTCTCTAACATAGACTGATAAAATTAACTTAATATTCAAGTTAGGGGCTGGAGTACAGTGGGTAGGAAATTTGCCTTGCATATGACTAACCAGATTTATTTCCCAGCATCCCACATGGCCCCCCAAGCACCTCCTGAAGTAATATCTGAGTGCAAAGCCAAGAGTACCCCTGACAATGCTGGGTGTAACACAAAGGTCAGAAAATAAAGTACTCATAAAACTTACTAAGAAAAGAAGAATCAATCCCACAAAAAACATGGAGAAAAGAGATGAACAGAAACATCCTCAAAAAAGACAGTTTTTTAAAGACAGTTTTTTAATGTCTGTTTATATTTTATATTCTTTCATGATTTTATATTATTAGAATGCATCTTTCTAGGAATCTGTCCTTTATTCTATGTTATCTAGTTTTCACTAGATAAAATTACTCACAATCCATTTTTATTTATGAGGAATTGCTAAGGAAAAGGCTCTTCTTTGTCTACAGATCTCATTTATTTGAGTCATCTCTTACACCAATAACTGCACAAAAATGTACAAATTTCAGCTTTATTTTATAAGAACACTCAACAAAAAGTAGAACCATTTTATCAAAATAATAATGATCACTTATTTAAATTAATTAATGCATCATATTAAATGATAAAAACAACTAAAAGTCTTTTATTCAAAATCACAAACAAGGCAAAGAAGGCAACTCCATGACCACATCTATTCTGCACAGTACTAGATGTCCTCACCAAATTAATAGTAAGGCAGAGAGGAAAGAATAAAACGTTCTCTTCTAGAATATGTTATGATTCTATAGAAAGAAAATTCTAAACGTTCCATTAAAATCTATTACTTCAAGAATGAATAATAAATGTAGTTAAATCCAGAATAAGAAATCAACATGCAATAGACACTTTTATTTTTCTATAATAGCAACAAACTGTCCTAGTGAGAAATTTGGAAAGCATTTATATATGCTCAATTATAATAGTACCAAAAAAAGTTAGGAATAAGCATAACTGATAAAGTATTTTTTATACTCACAAAATATTCACTTGTATCACTTGTATCACAAAATATTAAGGTAAGAAACTTTAAAGGATACAAATAGTCTAGCATTTATATAAGATGCATTAAAATTATTAAAAGCAATCAATGCAACCAATTTAAAATACCAATGATATTTTTACAACAATAATTTAAAACTTTACAACTAATTTGAAGCTATACACACATTCAAAACACTGATTAATCAAATAAGTCTTGACTTACCAAAAGAAAGTTCGAGGCATTATACCTTCTAAGTATAAAATATAATAAAAAATATAGTAAAAAATACCAAAAAAGATACACTAATCCAAACATTATGATACTGGTATAAAGTGAACATATAAAAATAAAACAGAGGGACTGGAGCAAGTAGGGCATATGCCTTGCATGCAGCCAACCCGGGTTCCATTCCCAGCATCCCATATGGTCTGCTGAGCACCGCCAGGAGTAATTCCTGAGTTCAGAGCTAGGAGTAACCTCTGAGAATCACCAGGTGTGACCCAAAAACAAAACAAAAAAATAAAGAAAACACAGTAGAATACAAAAAACTACCCAAAAAGTAATGGAGAATGGATCTTATGTAAAGTGTCAAGAATACACTGTGGGAAAAGGATGGTCTTTTCAGCAAGGGATGCTGGAAAAAAATGGAATATCCAGGTGCAAAAGAGTAAAATTAAACTTACCTTTTTCTATATACAAACATAAACTGAAATGATTGAAGGTGTTAATCCAAAACATAAAACATTTAGGAAAATAATCAGATTCAAGCTTCATGAATTTACCCTGGCAGTGACTCATGGACATAAATATAGAAAGCACAAGTCACAGAAGCAAAATTAACATGGACTACATCAAGTCTTCTTAAATATTTTCCATTTGAGACTGCTTCGCTAGAAAAATACAAAATAGATGAATTCTACCAGAAAGATCTCAAATCCATCGTTATTTTGGTTTTGAATTATGTTGTGTTTGTTGTACAATCAGAATTTTTTTAATTTTTAAATTTAAAAAAAAATTATTAATGAATCACTATGAGGTACATTTACAAACTTATGAACTTTCGTGTTGCATTTCAGTCATACAGTGATCGTTTACCCATCCCTCCACCAGTGCCCATTCTCTTCCACCAATGTTCCCCGTATCCCTCCCACCACCCTCACCTCATCCCCCACCACCCCACCCTGCCTCTGTGGCAGGGCATTCCCTTTTGTTCTCTCTCCTTTTGGGTATTGTAGTTTGCAATAGAGGTATTGAATGGCCTTCATGTTTGGTCTATAGTCTACTTTCGGCAAGCATCTTTCAACCCGAATGGAAATTTACTATTGCAATTTTATTGTGAGTCTCACATTCAGTTAAATGACTCCATGTGGTATTGTAATCTAAGTTTATTAGGCCAGGGACCACTTCAAGTATAAATTTCTATACAGCAAAAAAACAAAACAAAACAAAACAATCAACATAGGGGGCTGGAGTGATAGTAAAGTGGGTAGGCTGTTTGCCTTGCACGTGGTCTACCTGGTTTCAATTCCCAGCATCCCATATGGTCCCCTGAGCACCGCCAGGAGTAATTCCTGAGTGCAAAACCAGGCATAACCCTTGTGCATCACCAGATGTGACCCAAAAAGAAAAGAAAACAATCAACATAGTATAAACAAACCACCACAATTTAAAAATGAACAAATGAATAAATGAATAAATGCTTTCACAAAGATAACATACAAATGATCAATGAGTATACACTAAAAAAGTGTTCAATGTCTCTTATCAGAAAAATGCAGATCAAAAGTGTTGGTAAGAATGTAGAGAAACTGAAACTCATATAATATGGTGGGAATATAAAATGCAGTTACTGTTAAAAAATATATTAAACGTTCTACAAAATTAAGCATAGAACTACCATATGATTTAGAGATTTCTTTTCTGATTATTTATACAGAGCAACTGTAGCTAGAATCTCAAAGAGGTATTTGTACTCTTATGTTCATTGTAGCAGAAATTACAATAACTTAGATTTAAAAATAATCTAGATGTCTATTGACAAGCTGGATGTTAAAGAAAAGGTGATGTGAAACACACACAATTGATTACTATTTGACTTATAAATGAAAGAATACATAAGAACATGAAACAACCTTGAGGTCATATGTTAAATGACATATGTCAGTCACAGAAGAGCACATATTATAACATTACACTGATTAGGAGTACTTAAATAGTCAAATTAAAGAAATCATAAGTGAAATGGTTACCAGAATGAAGTGGATGAAATTGAGACTTAGTAAACAAATATGTATCAAGTTTTAGTCAAGCAAGAGGTAAAAGCTGTAGGTATCTATATAATGTATTTATAGAATAGCCTAGAATATTTTATTATGCACATGATAATTTGTTAAGAATGTATGTCACGTGTTCGATTCTTCCACTCCTCTAAGAGGGCCCAGCAAGCTATTGAAAGTATGGAGCCCACACGGCAGAGCCTGGCAAGCTACCCGTACATATTGGATATGCCAAAAACAGTAACAATAAGTCTCAATGTAACAATGAGAGATATTACTGGTGCCTGCTCAAACAAATAGATGAGCAACGGGATGATAGAGACAGTGATATGTTATGTTTTGTTATGTTTAATGTTCTTATCACCATTTAAAATTAATTTTAAAAGAGTAGAGAAAATCTGTAACTGTACCCTCACGGTTATTCACTAATTAAAAATAAATAAATTATTAAAAAAATAATAAAATAAAAGAGTAGAGAAAGCATTTTTTCTTGTATCTCTATTAGGTTTTTATAATAAAGTCATGTATTATTATAAGATTAATTATATACAGTTTCTTACATATTTATTGAATTGAATAACAATAAAATGATCTGGCTTCTAAAGTTTAAATAAAAGTGACCTCTAAAACATGGTTTTTTCAAATATCTAATTTGCTGCCCACAGTTATTCTATGAAAATTGTTAATCTCAGGTACCATTGATAGTAAGAAATGCCATTATATCATGTGCTATTGAGAAAAATATGTATTATCAAATACTTGCCATATCTTTTCCTAAACACCCTTTATACTAAAGTGAACTTTTCCAAATCATTTTCCTCTAATTAGCACTATTCTTGTTTGTGTTAACTCTATTACCAAAGTGCTCTATTATTTTTTGTCATGTCTACTTACTCATTTTTCAATTATTTATTTGATTGATCTATGCAATTCTTAGTAGGAAGGCATTGCATTCCTATTGCTTCTAAATGGCAGATTTCTCATTAGTATTTCCTACTCAATTTCATAACTCAGATATCAAACATAGTTTAATTTTTACTCCTGTATGATATTCTCAAGTAAATGTTTGACTCAGTTTGCATTTAAGCTTATTTTCCCACTAATACTTTATTAGTGGAAAGATTTCAGATTTTAGCAGGCATTTGGAAATATTTTGTATTTCTGGATTTTATATCAAACAGGACACATTTCTATTTAATTATCCTACTCACAATAGTATTCAATAAATGTCATCTTGCTTCCTCAATCTTTATATCAAACCAAAGTACTTACAAAGTAAAAAATTATTGCTATGTTGCCTGAAAAATAGAAGTCTCAGTAAGTGAGTGGAAAGAGCCTAACTTTTATCTAGAAAGTTGGTGTTTCCTGAGATTTGTGATGCCATTTTCCATCTCAGGCTCTATCTCCCCACATTTTAGTTAAAATTAAAGCTGAGAGACACAACAATTTGGTATACCCCATTTGCCTTTGTGAATAAATATGTATCTCATCTTTTATTTCATTTCTCATCTAGAGTGCAGAAGTTATGCAAGTTTTGTGGTCCTAAAGAATCATTTTTCCTTCCCCATGTTCCTTGAATTGTGTTGAGATCTGGCGATGATAATTGCATCCACAATGAAATCAAATAAAGAATTTGAGATGGTTATCATTAGATCTTATTCTACTCAGAAAAAGAGAGCCTGCAATTATTGCATACATAATTGCAAATCTACAGTATCTGTGAAGTGAAGAGCGACTCTCTAAAATAGCCCTGGTGTCTTATTTATACTCTTAACCCCACTCCAGTCTCTCCCTAATACCCTAATCACCTGTTTTTCTGTGGCTGCTACATTGACAAACAAGGTCAATGTTTTATTCAACTCTCAATCTCCCAACTCTTATATTGTCATGTTCGGAGAATATCATCCACAAATACCAGGCAGGAGAGAAAAATATAGAATCAGGGAGGATTTTAGTTTTATAAACTATCATATATATCCATTCTATTTTTGGTCCCAAAGTAATCCTACATCTTATCACTCTCCTCATTAAATTTTCATTTTTCCTTTATTAGCATGACAAAAATACAGGCTTCTAGACTTAATAATCAACACATACAATCTGGCCTAAATATGCCTATCCAGGTATTTTGTTAGCTGAGGAAGTCATAGGAAACTGCCACTCGTTAGGTGGGTTAAAATTAAACAACAAATTTTATTTCTCAGAATCTTGGATGTTAAGAAGTTCAACAGTGACACTACAACAACTGTCACATTCTGAGGTCTATTTTGTGTGTGTGTGTGTTTGTGTGTGTGTGAGGCTTGCAGTGTTGGGTCACACACAGCCAGTGCTCAGGACTTACTCTTGGCTCTGTGTTCAGGGATCATTCCTGGTGGTCTCGGGGGACTATATGGGGTTATAGAAATCAAACCTAGGTTGACTGCATGCAAGGCAAATTCTCCAGGGGCTGGGCTATTGCTCCAGCTCCATGGTTTATTTTTATTTATTTATTTATTTATTTATTTGGTATCTCCAAGTCCTGAAGATAGCCACTATGTTGCTTTGTGTTCCTATGACCTCATTTCTGTGCCCATGCAGAGAGAAAGACACACAGAGACAAAAATAGGGGTAACCATAGAGTAGGAAGTCACTTCCAATGGCTTCATTTAGCCTTAATTATCTCCTAAAATCTCTATCAACAAATACCTTTATACTGGAAATCAGGGTTTCAACATAGGAATGTCAGGGAGCACATACACATGACATTCATAATACCAGGGGGACAAGCTAATACCATTAGCTTGTCGTACTACCATTCCTCTTTACTGTGTTCTTCGTGTTTGTATTCAAACCTTTTATAAGCCAGTCCATCTCTCTTAGCACTTACTTTAGACTGCATAGCATTGAGAAGGTGGAGGCTGGGGAACCGAGAGGATAGACAGAAGCCAAGTGGTCAGGGCTTAGTAGAAGAACTAACAGACAGAGATCATTTGTGACAACAAGGCTGAATTATCACTTCCCTCATGCTGCTTAGGATGAAATCTCAGATGTAAGGCACATGCAGTTTCCACTGTATGGTGTGATAATTAATATCTGGTCTACTAATTACAGAATAAGGACCTGGCCAGACTTCCCTATAGGAAGATCACCTGGCAGCCATCCAGATTCTTTTTCTTTCTCTAAACTTAAAGCCACACAGTCTTATCACAGAGGGAAAACAGTGCAAATTTGGCCTCTACCTGAAGGGTGTTTGCAGAGGTCCCGTGCGTAGGTCACAGATTTCTTTGGAACAAAGGCTATGTCTTTTTCTCTATAAATTGCTGTGAAATAAAACAGGCTTTGAACTCAGTGATAGATTAAGCTCCCAAGTTCAGCAATCAAGAACTGAGTAGGAGTTAAAAATTTAATTTATCCATCTGAGCCCAGTCTTATCATCTGTAAAAATAAGAAAGTTGTATTTAAGAAAAGAAAGCACTTATTTTAACACGACTCATAGCAGCAGCTCTATGGCATTAAAAATATTTGAGATTTTTTTTTTTGTTTTCTTCTGTTTGTTTCTTTGTACTTGGGAACTAGATTGTCCACATGCAGAACAAATGCCTTAAGCCCTGTACTGTTTCTTAGCCCTGCCTGGAAATTTCTAAATCCTTCTTTTACTTTGTTGTTGTGTTGCCTTGTATGTGTATAGCTATGTAATGTGTGTTGAATTATGAGCAATGGTATTAAGGAAGATGATAGGAATATGACAAAGAATTGATCAGAGACACGAAACTTGCATTTGCTGAAAACTACATTTATTACTTTTAACCAACATACTTTTCCTATGAGTCAGGTTCTTTCCTGGCTAGAAAGCTATATCTAGAAGCTATGTGCTCTTTGTCCTAATTTTAAAGAAAGAAAATGTTTGGAGTGTGAATTAGGTAATTCTATTCCTGTACTCACCAATGCAATTTCAAAGACTCTAAAGGAAGCTCTCTGTGAAACCTCAGAACAGTGAACGGGCTATTTCATGTCTCCAAAATGAATGATTGGATACTAAAATAAATTTAAGCAGTATTTGTGGAGCATATGTTGTCAGGTATGTTTTGGGCACTGGAAATAAAATATAGATCTGATTTCTTTTTTATGGAATCTCACAGTTTTGGGTAAGACAGTTACAAATATGAAAGCAAATACAAAATAATGTACAATATGTTGTGACAGAGATTCAGATAAAGTTCAGGAACAGCAGAGAGATGAGAGTAATATCCCTGGGGCTGGAAAAAGAAATAGAAGACTAGTCACAGATCTCCTTGGAGATTAACCTGGTGACAGGATGAGAAATTTATCAGAAAGACAAGGGATTTAGTTTGGTTCATAATAAAAAATATAGTTTCCTCTTACTTGAGAGGCTTAGAGAATAAGAAAGACAAGAGAAGGAAATTTTTCTTTGCCTGTTATTTTTTTCAATTTTTATTTAGGCATTATTATTACAATATTGTTAACAATAAAGTCTCAGGCATACAGTATCCCAACATCACACTATCATCCATCCACCAATCTGTCAAAATCCCCTCCACTCTACCTTTCACCCACTCTTTTAGTCAACTCATTTATGTAGAACAATTCTCAATAATACAACTGGAGCAGATTTTAATAACCAAACCCAATTCTATAGTCTTTGCGGAAGCATTTCACAGGAAGAATAGATTCCAAACTCAGTCCACATATTCAGCTGTTGGGATCCTCAAATATTTTTAGACAAACTTCAGTTAACAAATATGTTAACTTATGAACTCTTTAAAATGGGTCTTACTAAAAGCAATTATATGTAAATCAAAAACCTTGATAAATGTCAATGCTTTTGCTAAGCAATTGTACTGAGCTACTCACAGAGCAATCTTGAATAAACTATTCTGTCTCTCTTCCTATTGGCACCACAAGAAAAAGCCTAGTTAAAGAGGTAAGAGGATTCTGAAGTTCTCTCTATATCTGAGATTCTATATGCATATATCTGGAAAGTGTATTACCAAGGGGGAGATTCACAAATTTAGACTAATTTGTGATAAGAGCTATCAGTTTGGATTAGTGAAAACTCTGGGGAGAATACTGTTAATTAACATTTTTTTCTCTTCTAAGTACTCTAAGGAACTCCAGAAAGGCTAAACATGTAAACACAGGCTTTCATGAACAGAATAAGACTGATTTTGAAATTCAGTTATTTGTACATCTAAGTTTTCTGAATTTGTTTGGAATGAAATATATTCTTTAAATAAATTAAAGTCATCATAAAACAAACACAAAATATGCTCATTGACTAAACTGACCCCATGTTTAAAAAGATCCAAATAACATTCCTTTTCTCAAACATTGTAAATTTTACATTAAAAGAGTGTTGTTGTATGGCCTTGAATTTGTATAGGAATTCTTAGCTAAAATATCAACAGAATAGCCAGTAGAATTATTGCCCTGTGAACAAGTGTCTTCAAGGACATCTAAATTACACTTCATTTAAACTTCTAGTAGTCAGTGAGTTGGCTAGTCCATGAAAATAGTGCATAATTTTTTAGTCATATCTCTGATATTAATCTTCCTGCTAATAGCAATTTTTATAACCTACCCAAGGTCAGATAACAGGTCATTGCCAGAGAAGAAATCCTACATCATAGCTCATCCATCTACCAGGTGGTATGTCCAAGCACATCAAGGTAATTAAGTGGATCCCACAAAAACCACAGTAGATGAGGAACAGCTTGCACAAAGCAAATAGATGAACAAATAAAATTGTCCCATTTATTTGATTTAAATTTTTTTCTTCTCCTTATTTTGATCTATGTCTTTGGTTGATATTTATGTTCCCTAGTTAAACTCAACTGTAATTTCAATTCTGTTGCACCAGTTCTTTAGACAGCAAAATAATTCATGAATACGATTGCCCACAGCTCTACTCATCACTCAAAATATTTTGTCATACTTACCCCCATTTCTAGAAGCTATTGGTAGAATTGTGCTCTGTCTCTGATGGACAGGCAGAGAGATTTCATCTATCAGTTCATAAGAATTATGAGTTCTTGGAAAAATAAGTGTCTTATGTTATCAATCTGATTTCTTCTTCAAATACAGAAAATCAGTAGGGCCAAGGTAAAAGCAGGCTATGTTTCTCTATGATATAAAAGCACGAAATATTTAGCATAGTTTAAAATGAAACAGGCATTTTTTTTTCAGTTTCAAAGTTCTGCATTTAGATCCAATAGCACTGTAGCACTGTTGTCCCTGTTCATCGATTTGCTCAAGCGGGCACCAGTAACATCTCCACTGTGGACTTATTGCTACTATTTTTGGCATTTCGAATACACCATGGATAGCTTGCCAGGCTTTGCTGTGCTGGCGGAATACTCTCGGTAGCTTGCTGGGCTTTCTGAGAGGGATGGAAGAATGGAATTTGGGTTGGTCACGTGTAAGGCAAACACCCTACTCACTGTGCTACTTCGCAAAAACATATAAACAAATAAAACCAAAAATACACCCCTACTCTCTCCCAATTTCTCCTTAAAATCTACTGGATGACATAAGGAGATTAGAATACTTTCAATTGCTATCACTTCTGATATCCTGATTGTTCTTCACTAACTCATAGTTTGGGGCAGGAGAGATAATATAAAAGATTAAGGTATGCGGCAGACCTAGTCTGCTGCCTGGCACCACTTACTGTCTGTCATTCCCCACCCTCACCCCTTACTCTGAGAGCAGAGGCAGGACTAAGCACTGATCGCTACTTGGTGTGGGTGTGGTCCCAAAACCAATGACACAACAATTTTATTGCTTACTTCTAAAATCCTAGGGTTGGAGTTCATGCTTTTCGTGCATGCAGGAAGCCTGGGTCCAATTCCTGGCACAGCATATGGTTCTCTGAGCAGCACCAGGAATACCACTAGGTAGAGTCAGAAATGTACCCTGAACACTGCTGGAATACTTTCTTACTGTCCCCAAATTACCCTCAAACCCTACAACAAAAATCAAATCTATTTCCATATTAATTTATAGGGATCTGCTATTGACTCACTACTAGAAGAGCTTTTCTAGACAGTAGGAAAAATCATGAAATTATTAAAGACAAGCTCAGCATCACCTTGTGAAGATGATACTCAATGCAGATATTTCTATCTCCACAGAAATATGTTAGGTGGGAGTCACAGAGACAGCAGAACAGGCAATAAAAAATGTAATACTCCTCCCTAAAAAAAACTCCAAATAAATTAAAAACTTAATAAACCAAAAGTATAGAATACAGAGTTATTAATAGCAGTGAAAAGAGAAAGAATTAGAATTATGGAGAGACAGATGAAATAATTGATAGAAGCTGGAATGTTGGAGTTCCATGAAGATAAAATCTGTGGACATCAATGAAGATAATTATGATAGGCAATTCCTTTATGATTTATGAAATATTTATCTATTTAGTCTATTTAATTCTCTATACATAGCATATATACTATTCTCAGTGGTAAATATGCTATATATAGAGGCTACATTCAGAGATGTTCGTTCCATCGAGAGCAAATGGAGCCTCAGGGACCAGTTTGTTTTTCATGAACATCGTCTTGTTGAGATTCAGCTGCAGTCCAACCTTTCCACACTCGCGGTCGAAGTCTGCCAGCATTTGTGCTGCTTGGCTAATGTTTGGTGTATGAGAACGATGTCATCAGCGAAGCAGAGGTGATGTAGTTGCGGACCATCTATCTTCACTCCCATTACTTCCCATTCCAGCCATCACATGATGTTTTTTCAAGGCTGGCACTGAAGAGTTTCTGTGAAATGGTATCACCCTGCTGAACCCCTCTCTTTACGTCAACGATCACTTCCTTGTAGAATGGTGAGATCCTGGTGGTGAATCTGTAATACAGCTCGTGGAGGATCTTGATGTACTGAGTTTGAATGCACTGTTTGGCTAGGACTTCGATGAGCACTTCAGTCTCAACAGAATCAAAGGCCTTCTTTAAATTTATGAATGTTAGACAGAGCAGCATCTTGAACTCTCACGAAACTTCAGTGAGTTTGGTCACTGTGTGGATATGGTCGATCATGCTGAATCCTTTTCGAAACCTGGCTTGCTCACATGGTTGTCCTTCATCTAATGTTCTTCCTATTCTATTCAGGATGACTCTAGTGAACAAATTGTAGACAATGGAAAATAGGCAGATTGGGTGATAGTTGCCGATATCATGGATGTCTCTCTTCTTGTACGGTCCTGCTGGTTTTCCATTGGGATGGAACCTTGTATTCGAATAGGTAGCATGTGAAGAACTGAGCCAGTGTATTGACAAGTACTGGCAGCAGATTCTTCAGGTGTTCGTGTCTGACCTTGTCTGGACCTGATGATGTACACATTTTTACCGACGAAATGGCATGTAGGGTTTTGGAAGAGAGGACGTTGGGGACGACATATCCATCCTGCGGAATTTGGTATGTGGACAGGTGGACATGGCTGTTGAAGAGATCCAAATAGAAGTCGTGAATAAACCTTTCCACTACCCTTCTGGAAGATGTGATAGATCCATCAGGACATCAGAGGGCAGTCATCTTGTTCTTGTAATCGGCGAAGGACAGGCAAGCATTGAGATTACTTTTCCCAGCTTCTGCCACATCGGCCAACACTGCTCCTTTTCTCTCTTTGAGGTCTTCCTTTATCACTTCTCTATACAGCTTTGTGAGCTTGGACGTTAGCTTGTAGTAGCCTGAGGCTTGTGCCAAACTATGGTGGCGAATGAACTCAAGAGTTTCCGAAGACAGTTGGATGCTTCTGATGCCAGCGTATGTGCATTGAAAGTATAGACCTTCATTTTAGTCTTTCTTCGTTTGGACAGTCTAGTTCATCCCTGAGATTTTATCAGCCTCTCTTTGCTCATCCTTCTTAATGCTGCCATACTGGGGGCTCTTTCGATGTCCGGCAAATGAGGCCCACTGTTTTTACTGTTTTTGGCATATCGAATATGTCACGGGTAGCTTGCCAGGCTCTGCCGTGCGGGCGGGGTACTCTTAGTAGCTTGCAGGGCTCTCTGAGAGGGATGGAGGCTTTTAGGGCAGCCTCCAATCACATATATATTTATGTATGTATGTATATATTCATATATACATGTATACATGTATATATAAACACATAAACTTCTGCATAAAACAATCAGTATCATTTTCCAACAAAAATAATTGAAATAGTTCCTGTGTGTTTGATTTTTCAAGTTCTTTTATAAAAAGTGGAAAAATGAAGGGGCTGGAGCATAGCACAGAGGGTAAGGTATCTGCTTTGAATGACACCCACCTGGGGTTCGATTCCCAGCATCCAATATGGTCCCCTGAGCATCACCAGGAGTGATTCCTGAGTGCAGATTGAGGAGTAATCCCTGAATATCGTTGGGTGTGACCCCTCCAAAAAATTAATGAAAAATGGAATTAACAAGCAAGGTCTCTGGTAATAGTGGTCTCTCGCTCTGTGCTTCAGTTTATTGTTTTTTTTTTTTAGAGGGTATACCCAGTGATGCTCAGGGCTTACTCTCAGCTCTACACTCAAGAATTACTTCTGAAGGTGCTCAGAGAGCACTACAGTTTCTGACACGGGATCAACAATAACATCACTGTATTCACTGTCATTCTGTTGTTCATCAATTTACTTGAGCAGGCTCCAATAACGTCTCCACTGTCCCAGCCCTGAGATTTTAGCAGCCTCTCCTTACTCTTTTTTCCCAACAATTGGTGGCTCTTTTCAGGGTCATGGAACGAGACCTGTTATTGTTACTGCATTTGGCATATTGAATATGCTACGGGGAGCTTACCAGGCTCTTCCATGTGGGTGGGATACTCTTGATAGCTTGCCGGGCTCTCTGAGAGGCATATATATATTTCCCTTTATGATGATGTGTCTGGTCCAGGAATATATTCACTCATGCATGAGACCCGGCCTGACCGTGTGGAAAGTTACCTGGAGCATGGCTGCAGTGGGGTGGTGGAGCTCAGCTGCCTGGCCTGGGTCCCTTGGGGTGGGGAAGGCTCTCGCCCGCCCCCCTCTGGGTCACCCCTGGAAATAACATGATATAAAATTGTGGGATGTATTTTTTAATACATGGAAAAAAATATTGAAAACACTGGGGGCATGAGAAATGGTGTATTTAGTATTAGGTATTTTTATCCAAAGTTTATGAATGAGGTAATTGAATTCAAAGTGGGGCTAGGATCTCAGTGAATAAGAATTTTTTAAAAATCTTAAGAAAACAGAATGCACGAAGAAACCAAGAGTATGGGGTCAGATGAACCTCCTTTCTGTTCTGCCCTTAATTTATGACATTGGATAAATCACCTTAATGATTTAGTCCTTGTTGGCTTCATCTATATAGATGAGATACAGATTTTTCACATTTTTTTCTTAAGGACTCAAACTGTAATCTTCTATTACTGTCCCTTCCTCTTATCATCACAACGAAAAGTCTCCTTTCTCAACTGAGTTAAGCATGGTGAAATAATAGTGTGCCCCAGAATTAATAGCCATGGAAGTTATTTTCTAAAATGGCCTTTTCAGTGCTGTCAGATGTAGAGGTTCCATAGACACCTAGCAGAATCATTAGCTTGAGAGGAATCCTCAAAGCAGAAAGGGGAGGAGAACTCAGTGAGGATGGGAAGGCCTTCCACAAACAAACAGGCTCCTTGAGAAGAATACACTGTACAACTGCCTTTGGGAGCTTTCGTCCAGAGTCTTGGTGAAAGACATCTGAGGCTGGAGTAAATCTGGAGTCACTGGATTCCTGGGGTGGATCCTTTGAGGATCATAGAGATAGTAGCTAGGTCTACAGTTCTTTAGGGTACCAAGTAATTTTTGAAATGTAAATTCTCCAAAACCCTTTTCAGTAATACATTTTAGTAACTCCCAGTGTTTCAAAAGATGAAGACAAAGTTATTTAATAAACAATATTAAAAATAAAAATTTAATAAGTAACTTTTTCTATCTTACCTGATTACCTTGTTTACCCCAATCAAACTAGTATTTTCCCCTCCATCAGAGTATTTTGAACATGCTGTCTCCTCTGAAATAATTATCTCCTCTCCTCCTCTTTCCAGGATCACTTCTGTACAATTTCCTGATCTCAGGCGAGCCATTTCTGCCATATGATCTTTAGTCATTCTTGTGTTCTAAGTTGCATACCTCTCCTTTGCAAATACTTGCAATCAGTGGCTATTTATGTGCATTCATGTGCTGTTTAATTAATGTCACTCTTATAAGCAATGTAAAAGCTAAGGCAAGGTCCTTATTCTTTATAAACCCAAAGAATATCTGGACATGAAAGGTACTGAAAACTTTTCCTTATGTTGAGCCACACCTGGTGGTGTTCAGAATTTACTCCTTGGCTCTGTTCTCAGGGATCACCCTCGGCAGACTAATGGGAACATATGGGGTGCCAATAATGAGCGCAGGTTGGCCACCTACAAAACAAAAATGCTACCTACCCTCTATACCATTGCTCCAGTGCCTGGAAACATTTTCAGTGAATGAAATGATGAATGAAAAAAAAGTAACTGGCTTTCACATAGATAGATAAAAAGGAAAGACTTAAGTATAAAGAATTTAATGCAGATTTTGTGATTTTCAAGAAAATAAGAGAAACCAACTCTTACATCTAATACAGATGATGCCTAAGCTAGTAAGAAGTTATATTCAAGATTAATTTCTAAATTTTTCTGGGATTTAGATTAGAGAAGGTACAAGAGAAGCTCCGAAGCTCCATTTTATATATATATATATACATATATATATATATATATATAATCATGATAACTTTAGTAAAAACAGTGAGTGAGCTGCCAGAATTTTTATATGATGATATCACATTTCACTCAAGTGAGAGAAGGAATCCAGAGTTCCAACCTCCATAGGTGATGGAGAATCAGGGACGTTGCCTTGTTTGCCAAGGCGTCGAAAATCAGATGGGCCGGACACAATTTGGAGATGACCGCTGGACTAGAGCTGTTGCCGACTGGATTCCACGGGACATCAAAAGAACCCCTGGCTGCCCACCTACGACATGATCAGATTTCTTCATCAAGACCCTGAACAAACAGTTTGAGGCTCTTTGTGTTACTGGAGTGAACAGATGCCATTGGGCTATGCTAGCACGAGACAGGGATGAATGGAAACATTACTGGCACCCCCTCAAGCAAATCAGTAAGCAGTGGGATGACAGGTGATGTGATACAACTGATAATAAATCACAAAACTATAATAAAAATTCTGACCAAATCTGAAAATCTGGCATTGAATCTGATTTCAACAAAATTTGAGATTATTAGCCTAAGGCAGAGATAAAAAATCTCTGAGAGAAAGAGCAGAAACTTACAAAATATATATGAATACATTTTAAGTTAATGGTTTTTAAATTGCCTATCGATAAAAAATGTGTATTTTTTTGTTTAAATTGAGTTCAAGTAAACAATTTGCTCCCAGAAGAATTGTGTGCTTACTTTCTACTAATTAGGGCATCAGAAATACTTGAATTGCCTCAAATAATTTAATTATGTAGGGTTTGTAAGTATATTTACTTATTATTAACTGTAGATTTCAATAGAACATTTTAGTAAGTAGTTTAATTATTCAAACAGTCTTCTCTTTGGTATAAGTTTAATTTTATTTTTGTAAATAATTACCTTGTCTTCCTTGTCGCCTCAAAACAGTAAAAATACTCTATGAAGTGGTAGAGCAGAAAAAGAGCTGACTACTTCACTCCCAAATGCTACTGTGTGAATTGTCAGTGAAGAAGTCAAGTCCAATAACTCATTAATATGAAATTGTACTGTGAAAGGAGGCACACTTGAATGGGTCAGGAGGAAGCCCAGGAAGTTTGACTTTCTCACATTCTGGTCTCATCCCTAAAATTCCTGTTGGTCTGGGGAATAGCCTTTAGGACATACAACCAAAATGCTAGTCTTTCAATAACTAGACTTTTGAACTACACCAAGTTTAGGAATTTCTAGTTCAATGTATTTAGATAGAAATTTTGTTCTAAGCAGAAAAAATGTAACTTATTACAGAAGTTACTCCATGTTGGACAATTTTCTCTCAGGGCACCCTAGAGGCAGACGGGTGAGAACCCTCCCTGCCCCAAGGGACCCAGCCCCAGCAGCCAACCTCCACTACCCAACCGCTGCCATGCTCCAGCCCTCCTTCCAGACACATTATAAGACACTTACTATCCATTTTCTATAATTACCACACCATATTTGATGGCGTTCAGGCAGTAGGCAATAAATGATAGAATTACACACATGCACACACACACACACACACACACACACACACACACACACCTCTCAGAGAGGCTGGAAAGCTATCGAGAGTATCCTGCCCGCAAGGTCAGAGCCTGACAAGCTACCCATGGCATATTTGATATGCCAAAAATGATAGATATCATTACCCTGACCCTCAAAGAGCCTCCAATCATTGGGAAAGACAAGTAAGGAGAGGCTGCTAAAATCTCAGGGCTGGAAGGAATAGAGATATTACTGGCGCCCACTCGAGTAAATCGACGAAAAACAGGATGACAGTGACAGTGATACAGTTATATTACAAAAGACAAATTGGTATTCAGAATAATTTCACTGTCTTTGAAAAGCATATTGCATTCTGATCAGGTCACCAGACTATGGTAATGTAAAAAATCAGTGGACACTTATAGAGAGTGATTGCATGGTTTTCCTAAGGTGATTCATGTATTCAGTATCAAGGCAGATATGAGACATGCAGAGTTTTGTTCTAGGATGTATGGCTTCAGGAATCATCAATGGGATAAAGAAACAAGACATTCATTTAAGAGAGTCATCATTAAAACTTCAGAATTCCAAAATCGCACGGCCTCAATAGCAGCCACGCATCATCATATGCAATTCATCATCAGCAATAGAAAACAAATTGTTTAATGTTGCCTTTTCAGCAGATCTGAGTGTTGGGGTAAAACCCCAAATAATGATGGTGGGTTTGGTGTCGAAATGTTAAATTTAATCAAAGTAGAGGGAGAGTAACGTGGAAATCGTATGCCACACAGGTAGGGGGAGGGTGTGGGATGGGGGGAATACTGGGGTTTTTGGTGGTGGAAAATGTGCACCGGTAAAGGGTTGGGTGTTTCGTCATTGTATGACTGAGACTTAAATTGAAAACTGTGTAATTTTCATGGTGTTTCAATAAAAATTTTTTTAAAAAATAACAATTTTAAAAATTAAAAATTAAAAAAATTTTTAAAAAGATAGAATCAAACCAAAATTAGAGCAGTGTGAATATTAATTTCTGGAAAAAAACGGTGATTGGAAGAATTGGTTAAGAGGAACTCAATAGAACTCCAGGTATTGCTGGCAAAAATCCAGGTTTCACTTTGCAAAATCAGAATTCTAAGAGCTAACTGGGTCTGAGACTCAGGATGGTACCACAACTCTCCTGTCCGTGCCTGATGCCTGAAAAGAAAAGGGCCAGTTATTGCTGCACCTGTGCTGTAGGATGGATTAGCCCCAGTGTATGTTCACCATTAATTACTGAAGAAATGGATGAAGCTTTAAAAATATTTACTCTGACTTACATCCATAGCCCCCTAAGTATTTAAAAATAAGGAACCTTATTTAGAAGTGAGTTTCTCAGCTTAACCAATTTAACATCCGGTCTGTTACTAACCCCTGAGTTATTCCTAGATCAAACTCAAGAACTAGATGATGTGTTTCGTGGGTAAGAGTACTCTCTACATACCAGTCTTTATAGCACAAACTAATTTTTAATTTGATTTTTCATTATTGCTGTAAGGACCAAAATCCAGTGCAGCCTGGGAGACTCCAGGGACCATTCCTGGTGCTCCACCAAAGGCCACACACAAGCAAGACCTGTGCTCTTACACTGAGTTGCATCTCCAGGCACCATCTGTTATTTTGAATCATGCTCTTTTTATTCCACTTCACAAGTTTTTATTTTATGAAGCAATTTCTAACTTGAGCAGAGTCAAAACAAAACCCTCCCGGATTTGAAACACACAGGCCTGGCCAATAGTCTAGGGAGTCTTTCAAAGTCCTTTAATTTTCTAACTGCAAACTCCCTTTTTATTCCCCAGAACATTTTACTGTACAGTGCAGAAGTTCAAATGTCAGAGTTTAAAAGAAATATAGCCCCAGAGTGTAATCTAGCCTGGAATTTTTCTTAAGAAGAGTTGAAACCTTCATTATTCAGCTGTGAGAAGTTATTTCTAAAGAATTTGCTTTCCCTCAACTGAGATCAGAAGGTTCTGCTATGGACCTAACACAAAACTTCAAAGGGATACTCAAAACTGTTACCCCTGTTTTTGTAGTTCCAGACTAAGTATTTTTAGCTTCTGGAAACCTTGATTTCTTTTATGTTTTCCTCTTCAAACCATTGGATAACAGGGTAAAGAAGAGGCCACAACAACAAATGTGGAAACAGTCCTGAAAAGACCTCCTAAGCTCTTTCCTACACTGGAACTGTTTTCCCAGATTCCTTCTCAACTGCCAATCTTCTTGCTGTTATGTACTGAAATTGGACACTGCACATTGAAAGCAGAAGAGTCTCTACATATTCCCCACTAAGTTTTGAAGATAAAACACCTGCACAGGCATTAATGATAACGAGGATGTTTGTAACTGTGGAAATAAGCAACCCCACAGTCAATGTCAAAGTAGCTCGTTATATATCAAGGGCCAGAAAAAAGTCTCTTTCATTCATTCATTCTGAAGATTTGTAAAAATGTGAAATGTGTGCCAAGTGCAATATGTCACGGACAACAATTCAGTATATAATTAAATGAGAAAAGAATGTGTCTTTCTTGTAAGGCTTACCTTCCAGTGAATTTTTTAAAATTAATTTCCTATTTATTCACATATAGACAGTCATTGAGCTGAAGAGTCATTGAACAGAACCCAGGTGTGCAGGATCCGGGCCTGAGATCTCCAAGCCTGCTTAGATTGAGACTGAGCCTTCTCCATCCGGAACTCCCATTTTCCAGTAGTTTGGCAGTCACACTCACAAACTGGCCTTGGCGCCGTGTAATCCCACCAATGGCCAACATCCAGAGACTATAAAACCAAGCTCCTGGAAGAGAGCAACGCAGAATCACTCCCTCTCCCCCCTCCACCCCCTGTCCCCCCACACCTGGCTCTCTTCACTGGGGCCCCTCGGAGGGGATGGGTTGCATTTCCTTCCCTGCCCCAAGCAGAGCCTTGACAGCTGAAGACCTCCAGAACCCAGCCACAGCCATGCTCAAGGCCACTCTCCACACGTTCAGATGAGCCTCACACATGAAGGGACGAGCAGAGGAACCCAGGTGTGCGAGACCTGGGGCTGAGACCTCCAAGCCTGCTCGGATTGGGACTGAGCCTTCTCTATCCAGCTCCATCATTTTCCAGTAGCTTGGCAGCCACACTCACAAACTGCCCCCGGTGCCATGTAATCCCACCAACTGCCAACATCCAGAGACTATAAAACCAAGCTCCTGGAAGCACGAGGCCACAGAGCAGCCTTGCGACATCTAACAACTTTGTTCTCCTTCTTGGAGAACCTGACAAGCTACCAAGAGTCTATTGCCTGCACGGGAGAGCCTTGCAAGCTCCCCATGGCATATTCATATCCCAAATACAGTAAAAGATGTATACATGCCTCTCGGAGAGCTCGGCAAGCTACTGAGAGTAACCCGCCCGCTCGGCAGAGACTGGCAAGCTACCTGTGGCGTATTCGATATGTCAAAAACAGTAACAATAGGTCTCATTCCCTTGACCCTGAAAGAGCCTCCAATCATTGGGAAAGACGAGTAAGGAGAGGCTGCTAAAATCTCAGGGCTGAGTGTAATAGAGAAATTACTGGTGCCTGATCGAGTAAATTGACGAACAACGGGATGACAGTGATACAGTGGTATATACATCATTAGTCCTTGTTGCAAACTTAGGATGTGAGCACACAATCATGTCTTCGATTTCACAGAAAAGAAAACTTAGATTTGAGTTCAAAAAATTAAATATTGTGCCAAAACTAGGAATAAGATCATGCTGAAATTTGCACCAAGGAATTAAATTTCATAGTCTATATTCTTAATATTAGTTCATTGTATACTCAGTATAATCTCCCTTTTGAATGCACTAATCACTGTGTTTCACGTCATAAGGAAACCAGAGGTATAGCTTTTCTGCTCAAATTTCCCACATCAAGAATATGAAACTTAGAACTTTTGCTCATATTCATGCTCAAACTTTATACATATAAGAGAGTACCTGACATATGCAAACACAACAAAAACTAACATGTATAGATGATAATTCTCTTTCTATGCTCTTTTTAATTTGAACAGTAGGAATCAAAAGAATAAAAAGTCTTATAAAAATGGCTGAGCTATCAGTTATAAAGAAAAAATGCTCATCTTACAAACCATTGTACCGAGATTTTGTTACAATGTGTTTTGTTTTAGATTTCAATTTTTAAAAATTCCTTTCTTTGTATTTTTATTTCCCAGAACCGAATTTTGGGCCTCATAGATATGAGGCAAATGACCTTCTTCTAAGCTACAGTCTTGACCCTTTGTTACATCTAAAGAAAATTAGAGCATTAGTATGATTCTATAATCCAAAGCCTTTTGTTCAGAAAAATGCCATCCGTTATGATAGCCTACTTAATTTTCCTTTCAGCTCTTGAAGATTCCAAAGCTATTTTTGATTTTTCTTAAATGTGTTTTGGTTTGTAATGATTAGTATGTATACTTATCTTACTGTACGTATACTTATCTTACTTTATATTACTTCTTTCTTTACCTAAAGTTAACACATAGTACAGACTTTCTATTTTTATTTTTAGCAATATACAGAAATTCATTCCATATTAGATTATAGACACACACCCTTTTCTTATCTACAACTTTATAAAATCTATTGTGTGGATGTAGCATATTATATTTAACTGATATCCTATATTGGGCTGATTCTAATGCTTTATATTTACAAATGGTGTTGCAAACAACTTTATATAAATGAAATTTTCAATACTTAAACACACATCATCAGTTGTAGACTTAGCTGTGGATGTCTTAGTTAAAGGGCAAATGAGCATGTTGTCTTAATAAATATTGCTAAATTTCCCTCATATATGCCATTATAATTTATTTTTAGTTTGTATTAACTAGGGGAGCCTCCTAAGTAGTGCACAGGAGGTTCCGGGCCTGAACCAGCAATTCCCATCAGTTGTTCTGTCTCTCCAATTCAAGGCCCAAGACTGTGATGCTTCTGGGACCCTCCAATGCTGGGGATACCTGGTAGTGTTGGAGGAGTACCCCAATGGGGATATTCCACTGCTGCCTTTGGTGATGCTTATAGTGCCACATGGTGCTGAATATTGAATCCAGGTGATACATATGCTAGGTATGTTCCCTAACCACTGATTCCAGTCTCATTTCTATTCCTGTATTTCTTGGGTGAGGAGTTGGGGCTATACTCAACTGTCATCAGGGCTTATTCTAGTTCTATGTACAGGATCATTCCTGGTGGTAGCTATAGGATTAAAAAAACAATAATGTTGCCAATAGTTCAGGGAATGGACAGTGCAGACCCAGGTAGTACTGATGGTACTCAGGCTAGCTCTGGCAGAGTTCAGGAGTGGGGTGCTGGGAACTGACTCTGTAACTCCTATCTGCAAACCATGCATCCAGTCATTTGGAAATTTGAACCGTCTTCCTCACCCTCAACTGTTTGTTTTTTTTTCTTTTGTTCATATCCAATAGTCAACCTTGGGGTTGTCTAAGAGTCACTCTGGCCATGCTCTGGGGACAACAATGTGTCAAGAATTAAACCTGGGCTTCCAATGTGCACTAGTACTTTGAGCTACCTCCCTGACCCATGACATATTTAATAGATGCTCAATTTTACAGTATGTACAGTCTTGTTTTAGAAAACAATTTATCTAACTGTTGCATGTTTAGGTTATAGAAAACAATTTACCTAATCATTGAGTAGATATAATTTTCTACACTGTAACATTCGATTGATTAGGATTTTATTTTAAAAGTAATGAGACCAACATTTATTTATTGTATGTAGGATAATATTGCCACAGGTAGCTTAGGTTTATTTGGGTTACTCCCATCACAGTGCTCCCATTCCTTTGTGTTTATTTGTAACTTCTTTATTTGTGCTCTGTTGATTTGCAATATTGTTTTCCTCTTCTCCTTAAGTCTTTTGCATAGTCTGTTCAGAGTAATGTCCTTTTTGTATGGACACAGGAAGACAGTAAATACTATGCTTTTGTAATGTGGGAGTCAATTGACTCTAAATGATATTTTCCTCCTGGGCACCTGTTCTCTCGAACTAAGCCTCAGCTGCCCTTACTTCCTAGCACCCCCAAAAGCAGAGTCCTGACGGAGTACTGGATGGACCCAGAGCAAACGTTGACCTATGTGCTAACCTGGCATCGAGATGGGCCTGGCCAAAGTGCCTAATGCTTAACAGCTTGGTCATGGACAGATGCTGTCATTATCCAAAAAGTAAAAACTAGATTCAGGCCCTGCTAGGGTTAGGAATAATTAATCTGGCCTGAGTACTGTAGTCTGAGTCTGTCAAGATGTTCCCAGGAGAGATGTCCTATAAACCTCAATGTATCTCTTACTGTGCCCATACAAAAATAACTAATATTAAGATGTTAATTAAGATGCTAGGAGACAAGGAATACCCTCCCCTCAGGTGGTGTTTCCGCCCCTGAGCCTGATGGGCAGTCAGGAAGAGCTTTCTTATGTTGATTTTGCTCCCAGATGGGTGTAGTGTGGGCCCAGAGGGCAAAGGGTGAAGAGATGAGTGGGGGAGAGGCAGAAAGAGAATGAGGGAGTCCTGGAGAGAGAAGCAGTCAGATTCAAGATCCAGAGGTCAGAGTCAGAGTCTGAATCTAGAGAAGAGAAAGAGCCCGGGCTGTGAGATGGAGCACGGAGAGATGAGCAGGAGAGGCAGGAGGAGACGGGAATGAGGGGCAGTGTGAGACTAGAATGCAGAGCTCAGAGAGACTGGACAAGTTGCGTGGAGAGAATGGAATAAACGGCAACTGATCAACCAACCAGCTTGGCCCTCGTTTCCTCTTCCGTCTGCTCCATGGCCTGGGCTGCCCTGGCTGGGTGAGCGGTCTGGACCACTCCTGAACACGGGCACCAATGGGGAGAGCCACAGGGGATCTCCCCTCCAGCCGCCCTGGGAGATTTTTACAACTGTAGATTCCATATATAATTCAGTGTGCTTCTGTACTTTCCACTTCATTGCATTAATCTGTTTGATCATGCCTTAGTATTTGTTAAAACTGGTCTTCCTGGACTGGAAAGCAGCCCAGCGTGCTGAAGCACATGCTTTGCATGTAGACATCCTGGGCTCAGTCTCTCACACCACTGCCTTGTCTCCTCAAGACCTTCAGGAGCAAAGCTCAAACCCCTTGTCCATTCAATAACAAAATGAGGGTAGCCCCCAAGTACTGCAGGCTGTAGCCCCTAAAGCAAAAAGCAAACCAAAAACCCCCACAAAATCCTAATCAAACAGAACTTACCTATCTTCCTTTATAAGTATCAGTGTAACAGTTGTTGCATAATGTTATATGTTCAATATTTTCTATACTCAATTTTTATGTCATCTTGTCTAGCTATAATTAATAATTTCATATTTTACTGGGATAAATTAAAATTGCCTTGTGAATGTTTATGCATATTTTAAAATATATTTTCAGAAAGAACTCAAGAATGTAATGTTTCTTAAATTCTTGTGTATTTAGGCTTTTTTTTTATAATCTTGTTACTTGACTGACATTTGGTTGGCTGTCCTTGAGCTTCTTATAAAATTATCCCACTGTAACATTACTTCTTACATATATTCTCTAAAAAGTTGGTGTGTATATTCTTCAGACCTATAGAAAGGACAACAGCTGGCACAAGACTGAAACTACTTAAACTAAGATGCATTTGATGTGTAAATAAGGTTCATCAACCATAACAAAGGTACTATTTTAGTAGGAGAGGTTAGTAACAGAGAAGGACATAAAAGTATGAGTGAACACATGAAAAATCTGTTTCTCTGCATCTTCCTCTCAATTTTGTTGTGAACTTCAAATTTTCTCAAAATATAGATTCTTGATTTCATAAGAATCAAGATGTAACCGGGATGAAAGCAGAAGTTCAATGAGAACGTTGTTAGTAATCAGAGATGATAGGGGGTTTGATAAAGTTTTTAGCAAATGATATGGTGAGAAGAATATTTTTAGATTCTAGATTAAAAATATGGAGAATTCTAAATATCATCTTAAACAATTATCAAATAAATCAACTTCAGGAATCCAGCAGAGGGGTACCTGTACTTTATCTTATATTTAATTTCCAAGTGACAATTCTTATGAATTACACATAAGAATTGGAGAGAACACAGTGGTTCAAACTTTATAACTGTAATCAGTCATCTTTACTTGAGATTGGAGGGAAGAAGAGCCTGGTAAACTCATCACGCATCCGAAAAGTTCAGTTATAAACTGATTATCAAGTTGAATGGAGCTTTTCTGAGGAAATTCTTGGCAGTTTCAGAACAAGTCGTTCTGTCTTCAAATTCTAATCAGTCTCTTACTTCCTTCAATTTTGACTTCTTCATTCTAGATAAATGTTGAAACTCCCACAAATGCAATACAGAATAGTGTTTGATAATATTTTTTTTCAATTCCCAACTGGGAAGAAGAGAACTGGAATAACTAAATTTGAAGTTGTGTAGTTTGTACAGACCTGTCTTAGTGAAGAAAATTGAAAAATCAGATACTCTTTACGAGATTATTTCCTCTTCCTTATTTCTAACAAGTGACTCATATCACTCTCCAAAATTTCACTGGTATCTTTTCTGTTGTGCTCTATTATTGCACACAATTTCATTTATAGGCATATTAAAAGGCTTTAGTATTTTAAGATACATTATGGTAAATAAGGTAGAGAAACATGAACTGAAACTACAATGCCCAATAGAAATAAAGAACAAATAAGACTGAAACACCATATGTGGCCTGTCCATGTTTTGGATGTTCACAATTAAATGAAAAAGTCATAAAATTGACTTTAATTCATATTTACTAAGTAAAGTTGTTTTTGAACTAAATTCTAAGGAAGTTATTTAAACAGTAAAAAATGGAAGAAATAACCATAAACCTGGGTTTATTTTATTTAAATTTTTTAAAAAAAATTTTATTAGTGAATCACTATGAGGTAGTTACAAACTTAGGAACTTTTGTGTTTGCATTCCAGTTATACTGTGATCGTCTACCCATCCCTCCACCAGTGCCCATTCTCCTCCACCAATGTTCCCAGTATCCCTCCCACTACCCCTCCTCGTCCCCCATGGCCCCACCCTGCCTCTGTAGCAGGGCATTCCTTTTTGTTCTCTCTCCTTTTGGGTGTTGTAGTTTGCAATAGAGGTATTGAATGGCCATCATGTTCTGTCTATGGTCTACTTTCAGCACTCATCTTTCAACCAAAATGGGTCCTCCCAACATCCTCTACTTGGTGTTCCCTTCTCTATCTCAGCTGCCTTTCCCTCCAGCATGTGAGTACAGTTTCCAAACTGTGGGGCAGACCTCCTGGTCCTTATCTCTACTACTCTTGGATATTAGTCTCCCATTCTATTACTTTATATTCCAGAGATGAGTGCTATCTTTCTATGTCTGCCTCTCTCTTTTTGACTCATTTCACTTAATGTGGTACTTTCCATGTTGATCCACTTACATGCAAATTTCATGACTTCATCTTTTCTTCCAGCTGCTTAGTATTCCATTGTGTAGATGTACCAAAGTTTCTTTAACCAGTCATCTGTTTTGGGGCACTCCCGTTATTTCCAGATTTTGGATATTGTAAACAGTGCTGCAATGAACGTACAAATGCAGGTGTCATTTCTACTATACCTTTGTGCCGCTCCAGGATATATTCCCAAGAATGGTATTGCTGGGTCAAATGGGAGCTCAATATCTAATTTTTAAGAATTGTCCATACTGTTTTTCAAAAGGGCTGTACCACTCAGCATTCCCACAAGGCGTGAAAGAGAGTCCCTTTCTCTCCACATCCACCCAACACCGGTTGCTTTTGTTCTTTTGGATGTGGGCCAGTCTCTGTGGTGTGAAATGATATCCCATTGTTGTTTTAATCTGCTTCTCCCTAATGATTAGTGATGTAAAACATTTTCTCACGTGTCTTTTAGCCATTCAGATTTCTTCTTTGAGAAAATTTCTGTTCATTTCCACCCTCATTTTCATAAACCTGGGTTTATTTGAGTATAATTTTTTGAAAATAATGGTCATGGGCTACATATTGTTCCAATATATTTAAAACATCATGAATACGATGAAGCTGGAACCCATTCCTGGCATTTTCTGTTCATTCCTTTTCTGTTCATTTGACAGACTTTGGGGAAGGCACTAAAAATTACATCCTTCCTTTCATCAGCTTCAGCTTATCTCTGATACTCAGAAATTATTTTACAATATTGAATACCTTTATTTTCCCATTTTGAAATACAAAATACACATTCACATTACTTGGCAGAAAATCAAGATACCTTTCAAGTCTCATTTCTTTATATTTTTGTATCTCCATCTTCTTCCCTTTATATATTGCTTCCTTCTTGTGCAACATATTCATAATTCCATATGCATATGCCCCTATGGTCACTCCTGTGAACCTACCAATGAGTAAAACAATGTTACATCACATAAGATGGCCAAAATCTTGTGAAGAAATCTTAGATAAAATGATGTATTTAAAAATCCAAGAAAAGTCAATCTTTCTTAAAAGCAAATGAAAATACCTACAATACATACATATCTATCTATATCTATATCTATAATGTCTATGTCTATATCTATATCTATATATCAAGCTAAGCAAAAGTTTGTAGCAATCTGTGGAACATCGCTAAAGAAAAATGTTGAATTTCAGAAAGAACAGGAAAATTAAGGACATTGTAACTTATCCTGTTTCCTGTCATGTCTATATAGCTGTACTATATGTTGAAAAATAGGATAGCCTTTTCTCAGTCCAATCTGGCCCATAAAAGGGAGAAGAAAAGTGAATTTTTTCCAATTCTCATTTCCTAAAAAATTTGTGCCAAGGATCTAATTCCTAGAAAATTCTCAAATTTTCAGGTATAATACAAAACACATGTAACAATTAATTCTGTCTACTATAGTATTTTTAAAAGCCCCCAAATTTTAAGAAGCCTGAGATAGTACAGAGGGTAAAGCACTTGAGTGTGACTCCAAAACAACAACAAAATAATTTTTTAATTTTATTTTGTTTTTTAATTTTATTGAATCACCATGAGATAGTTACAAGCTTTTGTGTTTGGGTTACAATCTCACAATGATCAAACATCCATCCCTCCACCAGTGCATATTCCCCACCACCAATATCCCGGTATACCCCCCCTTTCCCACCCTCCCCCTGCCTCTCTGGCAGACAATATTCCCCATACTCTCTCTCTACTTTTGGGCATTATGGCTTGCAACACAGACACTGAGAGGTCATCATGTTTGGTCCATTATCTACTTTCGGCACCCATCTCCCATCCCAACTGGTTCTTCCAACCATCATTTTCTTAGTGACCCCTTCTCTATTCCATCTGCCTTCTCCCCTCCGCTCATGAAGCAGTCTTCCAGCTATGGGGCAATCCCCCTGGCCCTTGTATCTACTGTCCTTGGGTGTCAGCCTCATGTGATGTTATTTTATACTTCACACTTCACAAATGAGTGCAGTCCCTCTATGTCTGTCCCTCTCTTTCTTTTTTTTGCTTTTTGGGTCACACCCGGCAATGCACAGGGGTTACTCCTGGTTATACACTCAGGAATTACTCCTGGCGGTGCTCAGGGGACCATATGGGATGCCGGGATTCGAACCCGGGTTGGCCGCGTGCAAGGCAAACGCCTTACCCGCTGTGCTATTGCTCCAGCCTCGTCCCTCTCTTTCTGACTCATTTCACTTAGCATGATACTCTCCGTGTCTATCCATTTATAAGCAAATTTCATGACTTCATCTCTCCTAACAGCTGCATAGTATTCCATTGTGTAGATGTACCAAAGTTTCTTTAACTAGGCATCTATTTTAGGGCACTCGGGTTGTTTCCAAATTTTAGCTATTGTGAACAGTGCTACAATGAATATATAGGTACAGGTGTCATTTCTACTGTGCTTTTTTGCATCCTCAGGACAGATTTCCAGAAGTGGTATTGCAGAGTCTTATCAGCTCAATTTCTAGTTTTTGAAGGACTGTCTATATTGTTTTCCAGAAAGGCTGGACCAGTCAGCATTCCTACCAACAGTGAAGGAGCATCCCTTTTACTTCACATCCACTCCAGCACTGGTTGCTTTTGTTGTTTTGAATGTGTGCCAGTCTCTGTGGTATGAGATGATATCTCATTGTTGTTTTGATTTGCATCTCCCTGATGACTAGCGATGTGGAGCATTTTTTCATGTGCCTTTTGGCTATTTGTATTTCTTTTTTGAGGAAACTTCTGTTTATTTCTTCTCCTTATTTTTTGATGGGGTTGGAGGTTTTTTTCTTATATGATTCTACTAGTGTCTTGTATATCCTGCACATTAATCCTTTATCAGGTGTGTACTGGGTAAATATTCTTTCCCATTCTGTGGGCTCTTTCTGTATTTTGGTCACTGTTTCTTTTGAAGTGCAGAAGCTTCTTAGTTTGATGGAGTCCCATCTGTTTATGTTTGCTTCCACTTGCATGGTCAGTGCTGTTTTGTCCTTAAAGATGCTTTTAGCTTCAATGTCATGGAGAGTTCTGCCTACATTTTCTTCTATGAACCTTATAGATTCATGTCTGATATTGAGGTCTTTAATCCACTTTGATCTGACATTTGTGCCTGGCATTAGATAGAGGTCAGAGTTCATTTTTTTGCAGGTAGCTAGCCAGTTTTCCCAGCAGCACTTCAACAACAAGATACTTAGGAATAATTTTTTACTGACATAATAAGAAAATTATACATGAGAAACTAAAACATTGCTGAAAGAAACAGAAGTCACAGGATTGAACATTATCAGTGCCTATTGAATGGAAGAATTGACATAATTAAAATTAATATATTACCTACAGCAAAATGCAGGTTCAATGCAATCTAAATTCATATCAAAATCCCAATGACATTCCTTACAAAAATCAAATGAACAAACAAAAACATGGCATTTATTTTGTACTGCAAAAGAACTTATATGGCAAGAACACTGCTGAGAAAAATTGCCAAAATGATAGTAGCACACCTCCAACTTCAGACAATACTCTAAATTAGTAACAAAACAACATGGCAAAACACACCCACAGATTGATGGTCAAAAAAAAAAAAAAAGCCCAGAAATAAAACCACACAAAAGTAAAAGTCAAATTAAACCTAATTGGCAGTTTAGGATTCACCGTCTTCACAATGGATTAAAGATTCTGATTTCAGTGAATAATGCCAAGAATATTGGACAGCCACATGCAAAAGAATTGTAATGGTTTAATTAAAATTCAGCATGAATTAATACTAGGATCTGAGATATAAAATAATATAATACAAAAAGTTATACATATTCTCCTTGACATTAGTCTTAGAACTATATCTGAGAATTTAATTTTAATAGCAAAGGAGAAAAATGCACAAATAAAAGGAGTTGCATAAAACTAAAATGCTTCTGCTGGGTGAAAGAAATGTGCACCAGAATGGAATGACACTACTGAGTGGGAAAAAATATTTATATTACATGTAAATATATGTCCCTATATGTATATATACATACACACTAAAAGTCAATATAAAAATAGAGATGATAAAACTCAATTCAACAATAAAAAGTCACTTGATTTAAATATCAGGCAGAGAATCTGAATAGATGACCAAGGGATACATACAGATGGGCAATTGTCATATGTAAAAGTTTGAGATCATTTATTAGGGAAATTGAAATTAGAACAATAATGAGATATCACCTTATTATCCTCAAGGGAACAATTCTTTGAAGGGAAAAATTATATTTTAGTTGTTAACTTAATGTAATATTTACACAAGTAGATTTTTGGTGGTATGCCTCTTGAACTTACATAATATTATCATGCTATGTTATTTCAATTAAAAACCAAAACCTAGATTTATGATTTCCTCCTGACAGAAGAGCGCTATTGAATTTTGAAATAACTGCATCAATCATGTTCAGACTTGGAAGGGACCGTGGGACTGGGAGCTGGAACCCCTAGCTTCACCAGTGGAATGTTGGGCAGTTCTGGGGAGTGGTCATGCAACTCCCCTGGACTTTGCAGAATGACTTGTGTGGGTGTCCTGGAGTCTTAAATTGACTCTATGATTCAAGCTTTAAAGATCTTAAGTGATCTTAGGGGAGTGCATTAGGGATGATTAAAAAGCTAGAAATGCAGCCCCCGGCTCTTTAGTGGACCATTAAGCTTAGAATAGAGAAGGCTGAAAGGTATTTTAATAATATCCATCAAATGTGTGAAGGACTTCAGATGAGACCTAAAGACATGCTCTGCCTTCGTGTTGCTAGGAATAGAGGGTGGGAAGCTTTCAGAGGATGAACTGCAAATCGAGCATAACAGAAACCTGATTCAGATGGTTGTTATTTTTCTTTAGAGGTCTGGAAAACTTATTTAGAGCCAGGGCTAGAGCATGTGTGCCCTCCTTCATATGAAGGACGAAAACCATAAGTGTGGATTAGTCAATCAAAGGAGGCAGTTGATACAGGTAAAAATATGCCTTCTAAGTTGGAGAGTTAGATTCTCCCAGTTGGCTCACGTGCTTTGAATACTGGAGGCCCGGGGTTCAACTCTTGCTACTGCCTGGTCCCCCAAGCATAGCTGGAGTCACCCCCGACTGAGAACTGACAGGTGTGTCTCAAACACAAAGCAAAGTACAAAGCATGATCTTTTCCTATTATCTGTTATATATAAATAAAGATAGTCCCATATTCTGTAAGATTGTAAACATTTTGCTGGTAGATCAACACAAATACCTCTGAGCACACCATATTTTGTTTTCATCTTGGTTTTGGTTTTGTTTTTAATTCTCCCTCTAAAATGTCTAGGCATAACCTACCCAGTATTTATCTGGGTTGCTATGTTAACCTTCTCTATAATCATCAAAGTTATCTTCCTACCACTTTATTTGATTCACAAAAATATCATTAAGGACCCTCATCTTTTACTGCGCCCAGAATATTTCAAAGTGAAACTCAAAAGCACTCTTGTAATATGTTCCTCCATATGAGTTTGACACTCCCATTTTGATACTTTTCTGACCAATTTGCCCTTTGTTGGCTTATAAACATTAGAACTATGTTTACAGCACTGCTGCCCTCAATTCTTTGGATCATCTTCCGGATTATGTTCAGAATCTGTGGTGTTCTTGGTCACAGAGCACTAAATTCATACTAAATTTTTTGCTCACCCTCTCACTGCATTATTAGCTCAATAATTAGCTAAATTAGCTAAAAAATGCCCTTTGTATATTTGCATATATAGTGTGTATGTGCATATGTATACACACACGCATTTCACACACACACTTGAGTATGTGTGTTCAACTTTCCCCAAAATTCCTGATCCTCAAAGGTAAAATTTCTCATGTTATACTTGATAGTCCCTGTGGTGATTTTATTTTATTTGTTTAAATCTTTACTTATTTTAATTTAAGTTATGATCATTTATTAAGTTGTACATAATAGAGTTTCAGGCATACAATATTCCACCACCGAGTCTACCACCCAAGTGAAACTTCCTCCACTCATGTTCCCATATTTACACCCACCTCCAAGCCTGCCTCCCAGGAAGCAAATTTTTAAGAGTTTAGTTATTGTAGTTTGGGTCTCCTGCTTGCAGTGTTGTTTGAATCTGCGGTTTAGACAGAGGCATATAACACACCTCTACACCACTGCTCTGTTTAGGGAATCCTGTCCCCTGTCCCACTACCTCCCATCTGCAACTTCTTACTTCCCCACCTCAATGTTTTTCTTTCATTTTCTTTCCTTTTTTTAGGATTGCCTAGGATTTTATTTAATTTTTAGTGAATTACTGTGAGATACAGCTATAAGATTTCATCTTTGAGTTTCAATCATACAACGGTCAAACACCCATCCCTCCACCAGTGCACATTCTACACCACCAATGTCCCCAGTATAAGCCTCCTTTCCAACCCTCTCTCTGGATTTTATTTTATTAATTTATTTTTTAACATTTGGGGCCACATCTGGCAATTGTCAGGGTTCATTTCTGGCTCTTCACTCAGATCTCACCCCTGCCAGATCTCCAGGGAACATACGGTTTCTAAAATTGAACCTGAGTCAGCTGCATACAATGCTCTACAATCTCTTAGGAAAAAATGGTTAGATGTGTTTTCAGGGATTCTGTTGTTGTTGTTTGTTTGGTTTGGTGGCCACAAACAGGATGGTGCTTAGACATTGCTCTTATTTAGTCACTCATGAATCACTCCTAGTTAACTAGAGGTAAGAGGAGGAGAAAAATACTATTTCAGTTTTTCTTTCATTTTTAAAATTCAGGTTTTTTGGGGGGAGGAACTCCAAACAATAATAATGAGTTTTTTGTTGAAATATTGAATGTAATCAAAGTAAGGAGAAAAAAAAGTAAAATTTATCAGCTACACAGGGGGGTGGGGGGTTGGGGAGATGGGGGCATGGGGAGGAGGTTTACTGTGATTCTTGGTGGTGGAATACATGCACTGGTGAAGGGATGGGTGTTCGAGCATTGTCGGTCTAATTAAAGTTTTGTTAACTCTTCAAATAATGAGCTATTGAGTTTCTTGTTCAGCAATTGTTTTCTACTTCATTGATTTTAACTATATTTTAGTTTACATTTACATACCTATGTTTTAATTAATTTTAATAAACTACGTATTCCTGAAAAAAATTCAGTTTTTTTGACATTCTAGGTAGTGCTCAGGGTACCTTGAGACCACTTCTAGTGACATTATTCTTAGCCAGCCTGACCAGATGGGGCAGTACTAAGGACTGAGGACACAGTGAGACTCAATCCCTGAAGTTTCTGGAACCACCAGGGTTTTCCCAGTGGTGCTTAGGAGTACCAGAGTCACATCACATGTGCTCCAAGGCCTCCAAAGCTATGCCAGGTGAGGCTCTGAGACCATGTGGTGCTCTGGATTGGGCCAGAGTTGGCTGCACATAACGCATGTGCCTTCACCCCTGTATTAACTCCTGGCCCTACAATACATATTCTCATTTTTTGTAGTTACACATTGCTACAAGAGAATCATACAAACTTATCTGTATGGAGTGGAAGAGAGCAGTGTAGATGAAGAGAGGGTAATAGTAAGATTTTATTGGCTTTTAATTTATTTTATTGTAATTATTTGGAAATTGTATTATGTCACATATTTATAATCATATTAATGATGATGATTTCCATGTATGCAGTTACAATGCCTCACCACCATGGAAGTGTTCAAGATTCTACAGCAACGCCCTTCCATACCTCTAGTCTGCTTCATTCTCTCTTCTTCCCCTAATGTGAGAAGCAAAGTACGTATGAAGCTGAGTTAGATGAACTTCCAGATTCCATAGGACAGTGTTTCTAGGGAAAGGCTATTGTTTTCAGTGTAGGCTGCTTTCACCTTCATCCCAAAACACCTCTGGCTATTTTTATCTCTTTATTTATATGTGATTTTCACTTGCATGGACTACAAAATCAGTGTCATGAAAAAAAGACCAAATATCTCCATCCTTTTCAAATTTCCCAGTGAAAGTTGCACCTATCTCAAGTCTGGGATGCTCAGGCAAGCCCTTCTGAGAGTCACACTCAGAAATTGATGAAGGTGACAAAGAGTAAAGTGAACTATGGGGTATGTATATGTGGCGATGGTATCTGAGAGGACAGAAAATCAAGAAAGTCATTACAACAAAGTGTAGAGTTTAATCTGAGTGGTGAGCAGCTCTTATGAAGTTTTAAACAGAGAAAAGCAGACCAGCTTTATTCTTTGGAAGATCACTGTTACTGCTAAGAGAGAAAAATAGGAGAAAGAAAGGATTCTAGGGCAGGGGGATGCAAACAGAGGAAGTAAGTGGTGGCTTTTGTTAAATAGGTAGAAAGGGAGAATGATAGTGAATGGGTTTTTATTTGAGGTTTGCTTTAGAGGTAGACGTTATAAACCTTCTCTGAGAGATGGAAAGAATGAGAGAGAGAGAGAGAGAGAGAGAGAGAGAGAGAGAGAGAGTCAAATTCAAAATTCTAATATGTCTTTAAGGACTTGCATGATTTGGTCCTTATCCTAACATGCAGACTTCATTTTCATGCTACTACTCTGTTTTTCTTGGTAATCAGAGTGTCTAATTTCCCACTGAATGATCACATTAGCTTTTTTATTCCCACCTCCAATTACGGTGCTGTTTCACAGTTTAATGTGTGGTCTAGCCTGTGGAGTCTGGAGCCAGATAACTTTGGTTCAAATCAGACCTCTGCTAATTGGCAGCTTCCTGACTTTAGACAGGTTGCCTACTTACCTTTGTACTCTTTCTGTAAATTATAAACAGTGATAGAAACTACCTCATAAGACTCTTGCTGGAAATATTAGATAATGTCTGTAAATAACACGGAATGGAGTGTGGGTCACAGGAAGTATTCTATGAATATTGGGTGTCCTGAAACCACTGGGCATGTGCTTTCCTCTTTCCTCTTTCCTCCTTCAGTTTATTCAAACTTCAAACATCACCTCAGGATGCTTCTCTGCCAGTTGTGTTTGGGAGAGTGGTTCCACAAGCTTCCTTGTGCTCTCCACAGTGCCACCAACAAAGCAATTGTGATTACCTGATTCCTCTTTGCCAGGATGGGTTTAGGCTTGATTATGTAATGCTATCAGCTTTGAGAAAACAAGTATTGGGGACACTTCCTTCCTCAAAAGAAAAAGAAAAACCAAGAAAACCTAGGCTTTCTGTTTTTTATTATAAAGGGAGGACCCTGTGATTAGAACTGATGCTAGCACCTGGAACAAATATTGGAGAGAAAATCAGAAGCTCTTGAGCTTGATAGCATTTTATTGTTGTTATTCAACCCAACTCCTGCATTTCACATTTGAGATAATGTTCCTATGCCTTAAACTATTTCACATGGCATTTTAAATCTGTATGCTTTCTTGGGGCGATAGAGATAGTACAGCAGGTAGGGCACTTGCAGCCAACCCTGGTTCAATCTCTGGCATCCCATATGATCCCCCAAACACCTCCGGGAATGATTCCTGAGTGCAGAGCCAGGAGGAACCCCTGAGCATTTCCAGGTGTGGCCCCAAATACAAAAGATAGGGGCTAGAGCAATAGCACAGCGGGTAGGGCGTTTGCCTTGCACGCGGCGGACCCCGGTTCTAATCCCAGCATCCCATATGGTCCCCTGAGCACCGCCAGGAATAATTCCTGAGTGCAGAGCCAGAAATAACCCCTGTGCATAGCCAGGTGTGACCCAAAAAGAAAAAATACAAAACATAGATAAATAAATAAATAAATAAATAAACAAGCAAATAAATAAATAAAAAATCTGTATGGTTTCTAGCTTGTTACCTTTGGTGACCACCCTAAATTGGTCAAAAATCAGCAGCCACCCTCTAGCCAATTATATTCCCCCCTTGCTTCTAATGATCTGATTTTGTTATATTTGTTTCTTAAATGTTTTTAATCTGCTTTCCTCTCTTCAAGTGTTATGACTATTATGGAACATTATGAAATCATCCTTCTCTATCCCTTCTGCATTCCTAAAACCTCTGGGTATGGAATAGTACCTTCCACATATGTAAAACTTCAATTTCTAAAAAGAGGTGAGAAAGAATTTAAAATCACAGGTCTAGCCCATTTATAAACAGGTATATTTAGTGACTTGGTAGTTAAAAGACTGTGAGGATCCGTTTCTTAACCTCTCAGTATTCAATTTTCTCATATTTATTAAAAGTTGTTCATTCAACACTATAATAAGAGAGAGATGAAAGGTCACATGTTAGGAGCTTCAAAAATAAAAAAGTAAGGTACAAATATGAAGGGTTACTATTTTCTCTTTCTATATTAGATATGATTTTCTCTCAAATTATTTATGTTATTGTTTAAAGTCACATAAGGATGTACTTTAAGAAATAATTAAGATTAAAATGTTGTAAAAGGTAATTGACATGAATCAGAAATCTGTATCAGGTTAAAGATGTAATGCTTTTCTGGAGTAATGAAATTCTAATTTCCACTTCTCTGAAAACTACAAAAAACTTTCACCCACATATATGCTGTTACTAACCAAAGAAACCAAATTTAACAATGAAAAATATTGAAGAGAAAACAGAGATGCTGTCATTCTTATTCCACTGACCATCAGAAATATTTTATTAAAATTGGTTATTGTTATTTGGATTGGTGGCCATACCTGGCTTTTCTCAAACTTACTCTTGACTCTGTGCTCAGAGATCACTCCTGATAGTACTCGGGGGACCAGGTACGGCGTCAAAGATTCGAACCCGGGTGAGCTGTGCTCAAGGCAGCAATTTAACCTTTCATGATCTTTCCAAACCTATAATCTTTTACATTTTGCATTTAGCCTGAAATGAACACACTTATTTGATATTAAAAACTCTATTATCTACCTTCATACTATAATGCCTGGAATTTCATTTTAAGAGAATTTACTATGAGAAATATAGGTATCATAATTCTCTAAATGTTTAATTTAGAATGTGCAAATTAATTTTCTTTCTAGTATCCGGGACTTATTCTGTTAGGTGTCAGAACCCTAGGTTCCTGAAGAATTCCCAGCTATCAGACTCATCCACTGAATTACTGTATCACTGTATCACTGTCATCCCATTGCTCATCAATTTGCTCGAGCGGGCAGCAGTAACATCTCCATTGTGATACTTGTTGGTACTGTTTTTGGCATATCAAATATGCCACGGGTAGCTTTCCAGGCTCTTCCATGTGGGCAAGATACTTTCGGTAGCTTGCCAGGCTCTCTGAAAGGGGTGGAGGAATTGAACCCGGGTTGGCTGCATGCCAGGCAAATGCCTATCTGCTTGTCTATTGCTCCAGCCCATCTACCAAATAAAATAAATTTTTCTTCTCATGCAGAATGATTCTCAGAGAAAAATCAAACATTTTATGATTAATTGTTTATGCTCTATAAGTTGAATAGATCTATTTTTCTGAAAATTCTCCAATAATATAAAAGATATTTGAAAATATAAATGTTTTATATAATTGCCCAAATTGATCAATGATAAAATGATAAAGAAGAAAAATTCTTGAATTTTCAGCAATCAATGCTGAGCCTTGCAAAAGTAAACTCAAATTATCATAAACTTGTATTCAAAAAGAATAATCTTTTTCCCTGAATCTCTTTGTAATTGAGTCAATAACAGTAAAACACATTTTAGAAGAGCAGTTTAAAATAAGACCAACAAATAACACTTTTTATGCATTTAACTATCTCCATCAAAAAATAGGAAAATGGGAAAATATGATAAATAATATTATTGATAATTTTAGAGACCTCTTATTTTCTCATTCTTTCTCAGATAAAAGTTACAGGAAGCATTTTTGCTCTAGAAATCTGTCTCTTCCATTTTAAAAAAATGCTTAGCTTAAGTTCTCAGATTTGCCTCTCAGTCCCAGAACTATGTGGTAATTGCCATGCTCAAAACATATTATATGCAAATTTTAGCAGACATCAAAGAATATAATAAGTAGACACCATTTTCTTCATTTTAAGCAAGTACAATATGGAATCTCACAGGCCATCACAAACACAGTGAAAGACAGGTTCCTTTTTGTTGGATATATTTAGCTCTTTCTATGAAAAATAAAACAAAGCACTTGAAACTGTCCGAGTCATCACACAGAGAATGCTTAAATTTTTTTCCTCTCTTTCTAAAACAAATCAATAGACAATGTCTTCCTTCAGGATCTCTGATGCAGTATTTAAAATATAAATGTCATTTTAATTATAAATATAAATAAGTGTTTCATAGATACTGTCTAGATAACCAGTTGGAATTAGAAAAAAATTATATGGTCAAAGTCTGAATTTCATTCAAATTCAAGAATTTGAAATTTCAGTGATTGTTTTCTGCCTTATGGTAAAGTGCTGATTATTTTTTATTGTTATCAGATGGTAAAGGTCTCCTCCAGATAGCTTTGAAAGAACCTTCAATTCCCTTGTGCCTGGACTTTATTATTCGACAAGATGCTGAAACTTGGTAGGGAGTCTTCTCTGGGCCTTAGGGAAATAGATGTCACTGTACAGAGCAGAGTTAGAAATTAGCCTTGCCTCATCTCAGGACTGAATTCTTGGTTTTTTTATGCCCTATTTTAGACAATTTTTCTAGGACATCCTCAACCTCTCTGGCTCTTAAACCTCTACCTCCCCATGCTTCTAAAATTGTATGTGGTCTGTTACCTGGGGATCCTTTGATTCCCCATGTGTTCCAGTGCTGGAAAAGATCTGACATGTTATATGGTTAAATTTGATGCCCTTCAGTAAGTGCTGCAATTCAATGCCTATGATTTGCTACTGCCTATTGAATTCCTCCTCACCCTGGTGTGCCATTGAATTGATGTTGCCCTGTAGGACGTTAGTCTCCTATGGGAAGCCAATGCAGAAAGTAGCAGGATAGAATAAGCATAGGATTGGATACTGAAATTGTGGAGGTAAAGTCATAGTACAGAAATGTAAATGCTATAGAAAGAAACTGCAATAATGCCAAAAATAAATGGCTATAAACTGTGAGTAATGTAAAGAAGTGAAGAATTATAGGGTGTGGTGAGTATACTCAGATTTCTTGATCAGTTGGAGTTTTTGCTTGAGCAGTACATTAGTTTACAAACACAATGTTATTAGTATATATATATATTAATCAAATTTTTAATAAACAAGGATAAAATTTTGGGTAGTGTTCTTTGAATAAGTTAGTGATAGGACACAAAGTTAATACTGTTAAGGAGTCAAAATAATGATATTATTATGAAAGATATCTGTTCTCATGGATTCAAAATCTGGATAGACTGTCAACATGATAAGAAATGTTTAATGCCAAGGAATAAGTTTTATGCAAAATCGAATTTCTGTACTGTAAAGGAAAACTTTTCATGTGTAAAATGACCTAAGGAGAACTTGTAGAGAGTTGATTACTGGCTTATATGAAAAAACAGAGTGTACCATATAGCAGGGACAAAGACGGGCTATTCCTTGTGTAAAATTCTATTTAAATAGTTTACATCCATCTTCTCTCTGTCATAATGCTTGGAGCTAGTTTTACCTAAGAATAAATGAGGTAACATAAACATTATGCCCATGTTTCCATCAGTGTCAGTTTCGGAGGTTCGTGAAACCTCTTATATTTTTGTCCTTTCTGTGTAAATGTGGTGTGGCCTCACCTATGTCACCTGTATTTCCAGTTTCCACAGAGTTAATTACAGTAACTTTAGCTAGTTAGTATTTCAAGAGGGTTTTTTTTAATTGATTTCCTTAATCTGATGTATTTCTCAAGCATATTCTCTCCTGACCTAGAAACTTTTTTTTGAGTAGTCCTTAGTTCAGTAAATTAGAAACTTTTTCCTGGGTCCCTAGTTCCATGAATTAGCTTTCCTGGTATGCAAAGCAAGAGCCTCAAAATATGAGAAGCAGATGCTGATTCAGTACAGAACACCTTCCCCCCGCCACCCCCCACCACACACACACAGACACACCAGTCGATGATCAGGGATTAGCCCTAGCCACATTTGGGGGACCATATGGAATGCCAGAAATTGAATCTGGGTTATCCACAAGCAAGACAAGCACCTTATTCCCTGTACCATCTCTCTGGCCCATGGCACACCTTTTAAAATACTTTGTCAATAGCAGGGGAAAGGATAGTTTAATTCAGATGAAATTTTCGGGCAGAGCGTGCATAGCACATCTAAGTCTTTAAGATCTCCCTTTCTGGATCAGGAAACAATTCAAGTCAGTTGTTAAGACCGTCAACATAAAACGGATTTTCACAGACCTGATTTGATTTTAAAATATCAGACTCTGGAAAGCAATTTATGAAAGGGAATTGGTGTGAATAACAAGCTCTAATCTCATAAGCATGTGGATGAGGATTTCCTTCATCTGGCCCTTCTCACTGTTTTATATTAAAGTCAGTTGAGAAATGCCTTGCTATGCATCCATGCTGAGAGATTTCATCGGATGCTGGTAAGAATTATCTTAGATCTTACATAAGTCTGTTCCATGGGAATTGGATCCTCTTAAGTCCTAACATGATTGTCTGGGTCACCCTGATGAACTGTAGAAAATTGTTCAGATTGTGAACAGAACGTTAATGAGACTCCAGATTACTCATATAGAAGCATCTTCGGAAAGAGGGAGCCAGAGATTTGCAGAGTCTTATAGATGTTATTAAATTTTTATGACTAGCAGAACGAGGCTGTGTCCGGGCTGTTGACTGCACAGAACCCTGAAGTTCCAAAGTAGACCAGAATTTCTGGATGTTTTGTGCAATGAAGAACAGTGCTATAAATTCTCTGTTGTTCCACACTCGTGAGGTTATGGCAAATATGCAACCACCTTTTGTCTGCAACATTTTGTTGCAACAAGTGTAGAAAAAACATATTTTTCTTCTTTTCTGCATGTCTAACATACGACCTGTTTTCCTCGATCTCTTCCTTCACAACCCCCACCCTATTTCCACTTACTTCACTTCACTTATTTCCACTTACTGTCACTTGCTTCTCAGAGCAGCTACGGCAACTCTGCTTACCTGAATTTTTTTAGCACTTCTGCTGCCATGACCACGATAGTCTTAAGTGTTTTCTTTCCAGGAACAGTGTTTATGTTTTGTATTTCAGTAGCACTAACACTTTCCCACTTCTAGAGTCTCTCTGTCTGTTTACTGTGAGAAAACTGTCTTTTTCACTCTTTAATATTTCCTTTGATTCTGAGTATGTGTTTGTTGTGTTAAAATGTCTTAATTCTATCATGTTGGACAAGATCTTTTCTTTAACTCCTGCCTCAAGAACTTTTGTGAATAAAAAATGACACTGGAATTCATCCCCTTAATCTTTCATAGTGTCTTCTTTGTCTATTAAACTTCAGAGGACAGACTGAAAATAAATCCTGAAGAGTAAAATAAAGGGTACTTGATTTCTCAATGCAACCTCCTTGAATTAGCCACTATTCTCCAGGGAAATAAAACCTGCAGGGTACATGTGGGAAGATTCATTTTAGGAGTTGACTCATGTAATTTGGTAGGTCCATAAGCTTAATAATGCCCTGAAAAGCTGGTGATGTAGCTCAGCCCAGGACCAAGGATCTGAGACCGAAAGTTCAGGAACAGAAACACTAATATCCAAGGAAAGAGAAGATGAATGTACCATTTCTTACATAAAACCCATTTGTCCTTCCTTTCTGTTGTTTCATCACTCAGCTGATTAGAAGATTCCCACCGCATTGTTCATGGCAATATATCATTTTAAACCTACTAATTCAAAGCTAATTTATTTCAGTAAAACCCTCATATGCACATCATAAGAAATGGCATTTTGTGAGTTGTCTGGGCTTTCCTTAGTCTGGTCAATCTGACAGATAGTTAATCATTATACTTATCATCATCTTTGCTCTAATGTAAGCAAGATAGATTTGCATAGAATTAAGCAGACTTAGTCCTTGTTTTGACTGATGGGTTACTTTGTTCAAGAATCTTTAAAATAAGACTCTTGAAAAGGTATAAAGATGGTTAATTGAGAGCAATAGTTCAGCTCTAAAGAGTAAAGTATCTGTTTCATGTATTTTTAAAGGTTGATGGTATTTTAGTCACCTTCAGTATGTCTTCAACAATGTTGTAGAAGAATTTTATTTCGAGGTTCCTAAAGCTCAACGTATCTCTAATAACTTCTATCTCTTGTATCACTTGTCATCCCGTTGATCTTCAATTTGCTCGAGCGGGTGACAGTAACATCTCCATTTGTCCCTGTCACGTGCTAGTGTAGCCCAGTGGTATCTGCTCACTCCAGGAACACAAAGAGTCTCAAACGGTTCATTTAGGGTTTTGATGAAGTTTCACCATCTCATAGCTGGGTGGCCACTCAGTCTTTTGATGTCCTGTGGAATCCGGTCGGCAACAGCTCTAGTCCAGCGGCCATCTGTAAATTGCATTACATGCCCAGCTAATCTGATTTTTGACACCTGGCATACAAGACAGTGTCCCTGATTCTTGATCATTAGTGGAGGTCGGAACTCCAGATTGCTTTTCTCACTTGAGTGAAACATGATACTCCAAGCATAGATGTATCAATTCCTCTTTGGGATACCCAAATAGCGTTCTCATCCTCTTTTCACAGGGCCCAGGTCTCTGAGTGCAGGAAGAATGGTGGAGTCGAAAAGGTGTGCCCAGAGCTAGAGGTTCTTCATCCTCTTAACCACTTTTCTGACGCTCTTAAAGGTGTTCCACACTGCTATCTTCCTCCTGCGCAGTTCTGGCACCAAGTCATTCCTCATGTTGAGTTCTCGACCCAGGTACACATAGCTGCTGCATTCGGAAATGTTCATTCCATTGAGAGCAAATGGAATGTCAGGGACTAGTTTGTTTTTCATGAACATTGTTTTCTTGAGATTCAGCTGTAGGCGACCTTTCCACACTCATGATGGAAGTTGGCCAGCATTTGTGCCACTTGGCTGATGTTTGGTGTTATGAGAACAATGTCATCAGGGAAATGGAGGTGGTGTAGTTGCCGACCATCTATTTTCACTCCCATTCCTTCCCATTCCAGTGGTCACATGATCCTCTCGAGGATGGCACTAAAGAGTTTCTGTGAAATGGTATCACCCTGTTGAACCCCTCTCTTTACGTGGATGATCACTTCCTTGTACAGTGGTGAAATCCTGGTGATGAATCGGTAATACAGTTCATGGAGGATCATGATGTACTGAGTTTGAATGCCCTGTTTGGCTAGGGCTTCGATGATTGCTTCAGTCTCAACAGAATCAAAGGCCTTCTTTAAATTGATGAACGTTAGACAGAGCGGCATCTTGAACTCTCGCAAAACTTCAATGAACTTGGTCACTATGTGGATATGGTCAATTGTGCTGAATCCGTTTCAGAACCTGGCTTGCTCGCATGGTTGTCCTTCATCTAGTGTTCTGCTTATTCTATTCAGGATGACTCCAGTGAACAACTTGTAGACAACAGACAATAGGCAGATTGGGTGATAGTTGCCAATGTCATGGATGTCTTCCTTGTACAACAGAATGGTCCTGCCGGTTTTCCACTGGGACGGAACCTTGCATATGGACAGTTAGTGTGTGAAGAGCCAAGCCAGTACTGGTGGCAGATTATCCAGGTGTTTGGGTCTGACCTTGTCTGGACTGGCTGCTGTACGAGTCTTTACCAACGAAATGGCGTGTCGGATTTTGGAAGGGAGGACATTAGGAACGACATATCCACCTGCGGAATTTGTTATGTGGGCAGGTGGAAGTGACTATCAAAGAGATCTGAGTAGAAGTCGTGAATAATCCTCTCCATTGCCCTTCTTGCAGTCATCGGTCGTGTAGTTGGCGAAGGACAGGCGAGCATTGTGAATACTTTTCCCAGCTTCTGCCACATCAGCCAACACTGCTGCTCTTCTCTCTTTGAGGTCTTCCTTTATTGCTTCTCTGCACAGCTTTTCAAGCTTGGACATTAGCTGGCGATTGGAGTGTGGTGGTGGCTGGGTATTGGAGGCATTGGAGGTATCTAATCACATAAAATGCAAAACAACATTCATTGATACAAATGTTAAAAACAAGTAATTTGGGGTTTTGTTGCTTCGGTTAGAGTTCCTCAAGACTACATTGACTATTCATTGTGAATAATCTCTCATTTCCTAAACAAAAAAGAAGGCATTTCTCTTACATTGCATTCTTGGACTCTTTTAGAAAATAACAATTGTGACATTGTTGGGTTTTTGTTTGTAACTTTTATTCTAATGTATCACTACATGTTGCCTTTTAGGGCACAGTATTTTATCCTTACATACTCTCATGTTCTATTTCACTATCCACTGTATTTTCTGCTTATTTCCTATCAGAAAGAATTCCAGACACCTTTGACCTCCAAGTGTCTACCGTTTTTATTATACTATAGTAACCTATATCGATAGCACAGTGGATAGGGAGTTCACCTTGCATGTGGCTGACCTGGGTTCGATTCCTTCATCCCTCTCGGAGAGACTGGCAAGCTACCGAGAGTATCCCGTCTGCATGGCAGAGCCTGGCAAGCTACCCATGGCGTAATCAAGATGCCAAAAACAATAACAACAAGTCTTACAATGGAGACGTTACTGGTGCACGCTTGAGCAAATCAATGAACAAAGGGACAACAGTGCTACAGCTATAGTAACCTAACTGAAAGAAGTAAGTGACTGGGAGAAAAAGGAAGACGGTTTTTCTCTTTTGTATTTATTTCATTCATTTTCTCATATTCCTTTCCAGTGTTCCATTTCTTTGGTGCTTATGCAGTTGGGATTCTCACTTATTTCTGCCACTTAAGTATTGCAAGGTTTTCCAATTCTATTCAGAATTAAAGAGGTTCAATAATCTTTGCTACAGGTAAGTGATTGGGTTGGCAGTATCAATTGCTTGTTGTATGAAAGTTGAAAGAAGAGTCTATATGTGCATGTGCACATGTTCACGAGTCTATTCATCATACTGACATAGGAAACACAGATTCAAATACATTCACACACGCAGAGTGAGAGACAAAATTGGTGGCACTGAGGATCTTGCTGCTCATATTTTGATTTTATGAGTTTCTCTGGCATCCATTCTTCCTTTCCATCCAAACTAATTAGAGAAAGGCTGGTGTTGGTTGCAAAATCTCCTATGTGTTGGAACTGTCACTTTCACCAGGAATGTTGTGACTAGAGTATCTTCTATGTGTCAGTCAGACTGTGGGAGATAGAGATAAGGAAAATGAAGCCACAAAATAACACATTTTCAACAATTTGGGTTCACATGATCATAAAGTACACAATTTAACATTTATCACTTATATACACATTTTGCAACTCTTAATATAGCTATAATTGATATATCATGATGGATAATTTAACATAAAATATATCAGATGTATTTATCCCTATATCATTTATATAGAAATACAATTAAATAAATTCAAATTTATACTTGTTTGTGAAAATTTGAAGCCATGGTATTTATAAAATCCTTCTACCACTACCCACTCAAGTTCACCTTGCTTTAATTAAGTAGTTAATGTTTTTGTTCTTTATGTGAATACTAACTCTTCATTTCTAAAGACTTTATTGTTTTATATATTTATTATAAACATTATAGACTATATGAACATTATATGCATATGTATATTCCTATTAAGAGAAAACTAAGACATTCAGTATTCTTCTTATTTTGCAACATTTTCAAAGTGCTTCTTAATATGACTGTGGATGTTTAGACAGTGGATTTAATTTTCCCTCAACTGATTGAAAGTTCTCAGTAATTTGGTGATATATCTTGTTAATATTACATAAATAATATTTGTCTTTCTACCTGCCATTTCATAAATATTCTTATATTGTTTCATTATTTAATATTACATGAGCTTTTAAAATTTTATTTATTGTATTTTTGAAGAAATTCATTTTTTGGTTTCAGAGTAGCACATTGTATTTCCACCATATCATTTTCAGCAATTTCATATAATGGGCATGTTTTTTATTTGTACAGTTGTAAATCATAATCAAGCAGTCAGGATACTATAAGCAGCAAATATTTGCAAATGCAACATTAAATTGTAAACTTTCATATCACCACAAGTCACAGAAAACAAAATTAAAGACAAAAGAAATTTGCAAGTTGGAAAACATGCTAATTGAAGTCAGTTTCTTGGGTTTGCACATTTCAGTTTTTGTAGGGGAGGAGAGTTGGGTTTTGAGCTACACCCAGCTGCTCTCAAGGCTTAGTACCAGCTCTACTCTCAGATTGCTCGGGGTGGTGCTCTGGATACTACATGAGCACTGTGAATGCACACACCCGTGAGCAAACCCGCCTGTGAGTGCACACTCCCATGAGTAAACACTCCCGTTAGTGCACACACCTGTGAGTGCACAATCTCGTGAGTGCACACTCCCGTGAGCAAACAATCCTGTGAGTGCAGAATCCTGTGAGCAACACTCCCTTGAGCAAACACTCCCGTGAGTGCACACTCCCATGAGCAAACACCCGTGAGCAAACATTCCCGTGAGCAAATACTCATGTGAGTGCACACTCCCGTGAGTGCACACTCCCATGAGCGAACACTCCAGTGAGTGCACACTCCTGTGAGCAAACACTCCAGTGAGTGCACACACCCGTGAGCAAACACTCCCGTGAGTGCACACTCCCGTGAGTGGACATTCTTGTGAGTGCACACTCCCTTGAGCAAACACTCCAGTGAGTGCACACTCCCTCGAGCAAACACTTTCATGAGTGTAGACTCTCGTGAGCAAACATTTCCGTGAGTTCACACACCCTTGAGCAAACACTCCCGTGTGTGCACAATCCCGTGAGCAAACACTCCCGTGAGTGCACACTCCTGTGAGTGCACACTCTCTTGAGCAAACACTCCAGTGAGTGCATACTCAGTGAGCAAAAACTCCGGTGAGTGCACACTTCTGTGAGCAAACACTCCCGTGAGCACAGTCTCTTGAGTGCGCACTCCCGAGAACAAATACTACCGTGAGTACACACTCCTGTGAGCAAACACTCCCGTGAGTGTACACTCCCATGAGCGAACTCCTGTGAGTGCACACTCCCGTGAGCAAACTTCCGTGAGTGTACACTCCCGTGAGAAAACACTCCCGTGAATGCACACTGCTGTGAGTGCACACAACTGTGAGCGCACAATCCCGTGAGCAACACTCTGTGAGCAAACACACCCGAGAGTGCACACTCCCGTGAGTGCACATTCCATGAGCAAATACTCCCGTGAGTGCACAGTCCCGAGAGTAGACAATCCCGTGAGCAAACACTCCCATGAGACACACTCCTGTGAGTGCACACTCCCGTGAGTGCAAAATCCCATGAACAAATACTCCCATGAGTGCACAATCCCGTGAGCAAACACTCCCGTGAGCAAATATTCCCGTGAGCAAATACTTCCATGAGTACACAATCCCGTGAGCAAATACTCCCATGAGCAAATACTCCTGTGAGTGGACACTGCCGTGAGTGCACACTCCCGTGAGCAAACACTTCAGTGAGTGCACACTTCCATGAACAACACACCCGTGAGCGCACACTCCTGTGAGTACACACTCCCGTTAGCAAACACTCCCGTGAGTGCACACTCCCATGAACAAACACTTGGTGAGTGCACACTCCCGTGGGCAACACTTCCGTGAGAAAACACTCCCGTGAGTGCCCTATACTGTGAGCAAACACTTCCGTGAGTGCACACTCCCATGAGCAAACACTCTTGGGAGTGCAAACTCCTGTGAGTGGACACTCTCGTGAGTGCTCACTCTGGTGAGTGGACACTCCCGGGAGTGAACAATCTGGTGAGTGCACTCTTCCGTGAGTGCACACTTCCGTGAGTGGACACTCCTGTGAGTGCACACTCCAATGAGTTCACCGACCGGTGAGTGGACACTCCTGTGAGTGCACACTCTGCTGAGTCTTAACTCCCGTGAGTGCACACTCCTGTGAGTGCTCACTCCTGTGAGTGGACACTCCCGTGAGTGCACACTCCGGTGAGTGGGCACTCCCGTGAGTGCACACTCCCGTGAGTACTCACTCCCCTGAGTGCACACTACTGTGAGTAGAAACTCCCGTGAGTGCACACTCCCTTGAGCAAACACTCCTGTGAGTGCACACTTCCGTGAGTGCTCACTCCTGTGAGTGGACACTCCCGTGAGTGCACACTCCTGTGAGTGCTCATTCCCGTGAGTGCACACTACCGTGAGTGCACGATCCCGTGAGCAACATTCTGTGAGCAAACATTCACGTGAGTGCACACTCCTGTGAGCAACACTCCCGTGAGTGAACACTGCCGTGAGTGCACACTCCCGTGAGAAAACACTTCCGTGAGTGCACACTGCCGTGAGTGCACACTCCCGTGAGAAAACACTTCCGTGAGTGCACACTGCCGTGAGTGCACACTACCGTGAGTGCACAATCCCATGAGCAACATTCTGTGAGCAAACATTCACGTGACTGCACACTCCTGTGAGCAAATACTCCCGTGAGTGCACACTCTTGTGAGTGCACACTCCAATGAGCAAACACTCCCATGAGCAAATACTCCCGTGAGTGCACACTCCCATGAGTGCACAATCTCATGAGACACACTCCGTGAGCATACAGTCCCATGAGTGCACAATCCCGTGAGCAACACTCCCTTGAGTGTGCACACCCGTGAGTGCACACTCCCGTGAGCAAACACCCATGAGCAAACATTTCCATCAGCAAACACTCCCGTGAATACACACTCGTGAGCAAACACTCCCATGAGTGCACAATCCCGTGAGCAACACTCCCTTGAGCAAACACTCCCATGAGTGCACACTCCTGTGAGCAAACACCCGTGAGCAAACATTCCGTGAGCAAATACTCCCGTGAGTGCACACTCCCATGATCAAACACTCCCATGAGTACACACTCTCATCAGTGCACACTCCCTTGAGCAAACATTCCGGTGAGTGCACTCTCCCTTGAGCAAACACTCCAGTGAGTGCACATTCCCATGAGCACAGAGTCTCTTGAGTGAGCACTCCCGAGAAGAAATACTCCCATGAGTACACACTTCTGTGAGCAAACACTGCTGTGAGCAACACTCCGTGAGCAAACGTTCCCGTGAGTGCACACTCCCGTGAGCAAACACTCCCGTGAGTAACACTCCCGTGAGCAAACACTCCTGTGAGCGAACACTCCCGTGAGTGCACAATCTCGTGAGCAAACACTCCCGTGAGCAAACATTCCCTTGAGCAAATACTCCCGTGAGCGCACACTCCCGTGAGCAAGCACTCCCATGAGTGCACACTCCCGTGAGAAACACTCCCGTGAGCAAACACTCCCATGAGTGCACACTCCCATGAGCAACACTCCGGTGAGTGCACACGTTTGTGAGCAACACTTTTGTGATCAAACACTCCCGTGAGTGCACACTCCCATGAGCAAACACTTCCGTGAGTGCACAATCCCATGAGCAACACTCTGTGAGCAAACACTTCCATGAGCAAACACTCCCGTGAGTAAATACTCCTGTGATTTCACACTCCCGTGAGTAAACACTCCAGTGAGTGCACAATCCCGTGAGCAAACACTCTCGTGAGTGCACACTATCGTGAGCAAACTCTCCCGTGAGCAAACACTCCCGTGGGTGCATACTCCCGTGAGAGCACACTCCCGTAAGCAAATACTCCCTTGAGCAAATGCTCCCATAAGTACACACTCCCGTGCACAAACACTCCAATGAGTGCACAATCCTGTTTGTGCACACTAACATGTGCAAGCACTCCTGTGAGTACACACTTTCTTGAGTGCACACTCCCATGAGTGCACACTCCCATGAGCACACACTCTCGTGATTACACACTCCCATGAGCAAATACTCCCGTGAGCAAACACTCTCGTGAGTGCACACTCCTGTGAGTACACACTCCCATGAGTGCACATTCCCATGAGTGCACACTCCCTTGAGCAAACACTCCTGTGTGTACAAAAGGATTGTGTACATAGTACTTTTTGTACTAACTCTTCAGCTCAAATATTATTGTCTTTAAGAAAATTAGCCAATTTAATGGGTAACAAAAATACATACTCCCATTAGCAAACACTTCCATGAGTACAAACTACTGTGAGTACACACTCCCGTGAGCCAACACTCCCGTGAGTACACAGTCCTGTGAGTACACACTCTTGAGTGAATAACATCTAGATGATGGACAACACACTGATCAGGTGATAGTTGCCAATGTCGTGGATGTCTCCTTCCTTTTACAACAGGACGTTCCTACTGGTTTTCTATTGGGACGGAACCTTGCATTCAGACAGGTAGCATGGGAAGAGCTAGGCCAGTGTATTGACGAGTACTGGCAGCAGATTCTTCAGGTGTTCGGGTCTAACCTTGTCTGGACAGGGTGTTGTATGCGTCTTCACTAACAAAATGGTATGTTGGATTTCGGAAGGGAGAACACTGGGAATGACATATCCATCCTGCGGAATTTTGGTATGTGGGCAGGTGGACATGGCTATCGAAGAGATCCAAGTAGAAGTCGTGGATAACCTTTTCCATTGAAATCACCGACAATGATCTTGCAGGAGGTGTGGTCTTCTCTATAGAACTTCTCCAGCTCCATGTAGAACTTCTCAGTTTCTTCTTTGTCATAGTTGGATGTTGGTGCATTGACGATGAAGATAGAAACTGCTGGCAATGAGCCACATCTATTCAAATGTAAGCATCTGATTCGGGTTGTTAGGCATTCGAAAGAATCAATGCTCATGGCCAAGTTCGTGTTGACAAGGACACTTGACACCACCGATGCCTCAATAGTTGCATGTTCCATGGAACAGTTCTTATCCATGCAACCATGTGAGCAAGACAGGTTCCGAAAAGGATTCAGCACGATTGACCATATCCGCACAGTGACCAAGCTCATTGAGGTTTCTCAAGAGTTCAAGATACCGCTCTGTCTAATGTTCATTAATTTAAAGAAGGCCTTTGGTTCTATTAAGACTGAAGTGGTCATTGAAGCCCTAGCCAAACAGGGCATTCAAACTCAGTACATGAGGATCCTCTGTGAGCTGTACTACAGATTCACCACCAGGATCTCACCATTCTACAAGGAAGGGATCATTGATGTAAAGAGAGGGGTTTGGCAGGGTTATACCATTTCACCGAAACTCTTCAGTGCCACCCTTGAGAATGTAATGTGACAACTGGAATGAGAATAAATGGGAGTGAAGATAGACGGTCGGCAACTACACCATCTCCACTTCGCCGATGACATCATTCAAATAACACCAAACATTAGCCAAGTGGCACAAATGCTGGCCGGCTTCGACAGTGAGTGTGGAAAGGTCAGACTTCAGCTGAATGTCAGCAAAACAATGTTCATGAGAGATGAACAAGTTCCTGATGTTCCATTTGCTCTCAACAGAACAAACATCTCTGAATGCAGCAGTTATATGTACCTAGGTCAAGAACTCAATATAATGAACGACCTGGCACCTGGGCTGTGTAGGAGGAAGAAAGAAGTGTGGAACTCCTTCAAGAGCATTGAAGAGGTTGTTAAGAGGACAAAGAACCTCTGACTCTGGGCACATCATTTTGATTCCACAGTTCTTCATGCACTAACATACACCTCAGAGACCTCGGTCCTACAAGAACAGGATAAGAACGCTATTTGGGTATCCCAAAGAGAAATCAAAAGAGCTATGCTCGGAATGTCATGCTTCACTCAAGTGAGAGATGGAATCTGGAGTTCTCACCTCTGTCAATGATCGAGAATCAGGGATGCTGTCTCATGTCCCAAGGCATCGAAAATCAGATGGGCCGGACATGTAATGCGATTTGGAGACGACTGCTGGACTAGAGCTGTTACCGACTGGATTTCATGGGACGTCAAAAGAATGCCTGGTCGCCTATCTTAGAGATGATCAGACTTTATCAAGACCCTGAATGAACGGTTTGAGGCTCTTCATGTTCCTGGAGTGAGCAGGTGCCATTGGGCTACATTAGCACGCGACAGGGACGAATGGAGACGTTACTGGCACCTGCTTGAGCGAATCAGTGAGCAACGGGATGACAAGTGATACAAGTGATTGATAGCTGAGTTTTAGGCATATAATATTTCATCACTAATCCCACTACCAGTGTCAAATTCTCTCCACCAGCTTTCCCATATTTCCTTCCCACCCCAACCCTTAACCAATCCCCGCAACACAACTTGACAGGCAAATTACAAATTTCAGTGGTTCCAGCTTAGATCTTATGTTTTCAGTTTTGTTGAATCTGAGTTTTGGATGTATGGCTATACCATTCACTCGCCTGCACAGCAGAGCTTGGCAAGCTACCAGTGGCATATTTGATATACCAAAAACAGTAACAACAAGTCTCACTATGGAGACGTTACTGGTGCTCGCTCTAGCAAATCGATGAGCAATGGGATGACAGTGACAGTGACAGTGAGGTATCATAGGTTTTCAAGAGTATAAATAACCCATAACTGCCGCGTGCAGAGTAAGTGACTCATACAGTTTGGCCCCTGAACTCAATTTCTTACATAGAAAATACAACATGCAAATCAACAAGAAATCAACCCAGTTAAAAAGATCTCTTTTTTGGCAGGGAGGCCATACCTAGAGTTACTCAGGGATTACTCCTGGCATGTGATGCTAGGGCCAAACCCAGGTTAGACACATGCAAGGCAAGCACTCTACCTTTGTACTATCACTATTGATCCTATAAATATCTCTTGACAAATGATATAATATAGCAATTCACCTACATAACCCTACACACATCTGAATTTCCAGATAGAATAAAGTGATCCTTCCTCTAACAAAATGTAACCGTGTATCTACAAATCCAATGTGATCAAACAACTATCAAGGGAATAATTGGTTTTCAATGTTCACAATGGATGTTGCCATATCTAATATTTAAATTTTATTAGTATTATTGGCAGATTAAGTGCCCCACTGGGCTAAGAATCTTAATAGCCTTGGTGGCTAAACCTTATCTCTGTTGAGGCTGTTTGTAGTCTTGCTTTCATAAACCTATTGAGAAAACACTAAAGTTTTCTGAGCAAAATGCTTATAACATTCACAGCAACTTTCTTCTTCCCACCTAATGCTTCTGTGCAGTAGACACACACTCTTCCCTAAGTGGAGAGGTCAACAGTCTTCTTTCTAGAACACTCATTATCCTTTCAAAGCTGTCCTTTTCAAAATACCAAGTTTCTGGCCAAGCCATTTATTATTATAAATAAATCAGCACATATTTTTACTTCTGGTGATAAGTTCAAACAAAGTAGAGAAGCAAGTTAGGAGATTGAAATTCTGCCTCATATTTCTCTTTAAAATTATCTTTCACTGGCATTCTTAGTTGTTGCTCAAATGCCATGGCAGTTCCTCTCCTATTAGCGCAAAGTGCAGAATAATTAGTAAAACAAAAATAGCCAACATTTTACCCATATTCAATTCATCATAGATAACTTTTCTTGGAGCTCTATATTATATTAGAAGAATGGAACCAATTTAAGGATTATAAACAATATAATCAAACAACTTATATGAAGCTTTTAGTGTATTTCCCAAGATTACATTTTGTTTCTCTGAATTTCAATTTTTATTGTATTAGTTGAAAACAATCTATTTATTATAAAGAACTTGGATCACATTATCACTTAATAGTCTATGATCAGGGAATTTGTCTCTATCTGTGTTCAATAGGAAGAAGAAACTGTTAGGCAATAAATAATTATTTGCAGAAGGGAGCTAAAAAATATTCCTATACACAGAGTCTGTCTTGCGGTGATTTTCCTATTTGGTTGAGATAGAAATCTCATACTTCTCTCTTATTTTCAGTGATACTGTATTTTAAGCTTCCATCACTTTCCAATTTACCTAAATCAACTGCAACATAATTATAAGCAAGATGTTCAGAAGTCAGCTGGCTTATAATATGCAATATTTCATGAGACATACAAGAAGCTTACTTCTTTGGGGGACCTACTTCTTCCACCTGCAATAAGTGATATAGAGCCACAATGAAATACTGCTAAGTTATAAGCAAAGGATGAAACCATGTACAAAACTTTGTACATGGATGAAACTAGAGGATATAGTGCTGAGTGAAGTCAGTCAGAAGGATTGAAACAAATACAGAATAATCTCTCCCATTTGTGGAATACAAATAAATATAGTAAAGGAATAATAAGTACCCAATGGTAACAGACAAAGAGAGTCAGGCTACAAAACTGAGTCTGCCAAGGAGATGGGGTGAGAGAATGGAAGAGAACCTTGAGAAATTGATGGAAGAATGTAGACAATTTGGTGGTGATGAGGCATTGGAACATTGTATGCCCAAAACTCAAGTATTAATAGTGTTAGTTATAGGTTTGAATAAAAAATGGAAGGAGATAATGATATGAAAAGTAAATAAATAGATAAATAACAACTTGATTAGAGTATAATATGTTCCTTTCTACATTTTAATTTCTGCTTCTCTCTCAATTTCAGATTCTAGACATATATTCAAAATATTGAACTAGGTATAGACTATCTCAACAGGTCACCGAATGACTAAAAAAGAAAAAAAAATGCCCAACAGATTTAGCACTTTTCTGAAATGTTGGGATCATAAGACTAGAGAGAATGATGTTATTAAACTTCTTTTAGAAAATGAAAATGGGAATAGTAGAGGTATAAGAGGTAATCGATATTGGACAATGCTATGACCTAGGATTGAATTATTGAATCAACAAAAAAATAATGGAAAGAAAATTTATAAATATTTTGATATAATTGTAAGCCTTTTATTTTCATTACAGGTGGGAGTTGTAGTACAGCCAGTAAAATTAAGAAAGCAAAAGGAATTGGCACATCATTAACATATTTTTGGATCAATTGTAAAGTTTGATTATGTGTGTTTAGACTAGCACACAATTTTGGTATGTAATAAGAAGACTATTGACATGAGCTTCAAGATTCCTAATATTGAAAGTTAAAAGAAGAGTTATGGCTACCAAGAAACTGTGAGAAATATTGACATGAACTTCAAGCTTCCTAATATTGAAAGTTAATAAAGTTAGGAGTAAAGATGGAAAGGAATACTCACTTGTTCTGTATTTGTAATATTGATGTTAGATTTTTCTTTCACTATTCATTATATGAATCTCTCTATATGACAGGGACTTATCTCCTGTGTAAGATGAAAGTTATAATGGGTGATACCCAGTTATAATCACCACACTTCCAGTGTCATTAACAAAGACTGTAGAAGCTTAAACATGTATTACTTTAAGAAGCTATTTTTTTTCTTTTGGGGTCACATCTGGCGATGCACAGGGGTTACTCATGGCTCTGCACTCAGGAATCACCCCTGGCGGTGCTCAGGGGACCATATAGGATGCTGGGAACCCGGATTGACCCCGTGCAAGGCAAACGGCTTACCCTCTGTGCTATCGCTCCAGCCCCTAAGAAGCTATTTTCTTAAATATAAAATGTTGGTGACATCTGCTTCACAAGGCCATCCTCAATACTCAAATAACATGATATGAAAACCTTGAGTTTCGGTTCTTGTGTATGAAAACTACTCATAAAATACTGACTTTTTCCTTGTTACACATTTTTAAAATAAGGAAGTTGAACTACAGATCTTTGAAGTCCTAAAGATAAAAGATAAAAGCTCTTTTACCCTAAAGTTGTTCAATTGGGTTTCCCGATATAATTCTAAATTGAATCATGCTTGAAGTCATTTCATGACTGCTGGCCTATTTTATTATGATTTTTCTCTCTCATTGCATCCAAAATCATTCATCCCTGTGGTAGCAATTTCAGCACTGTGGTCAGTAGAGAGGACTGTCAGATTTCTTTTTGTCTTAATCCTTAATTTAACTATTAATGTTAAAGGCTTTCTTTTGCAATTAAGATCAGTGAACTAGAATTCATTTGCTTAGGATTGCTGTTACATAGCACTCTCCATGATAATTGGTATACCTTGTTTCTGTGCTAACATGGAAGCCATTAGACACAAATGGTTCTACCATAAGTAAAATGGGATGAGAAAATATCAACATTTCATTTTAATTAAATTTAAAATATGGTTAGTGGACAGAATAGTTTTAAAGTTTGCATAACAGTTGCTCTCTTCTGCCTTCTGTTTGCTAGAGAGTAATAGTACACCCAATTCCAAAGTTGAGTTTCACCTGGTTTTGGTGCTTTTTAATGCTCTATACCTAGAAAAGTTTTGAACACACATACTAATTTCGAATTTTATTATTCATTTTGCACTAACTTTGACCTCTCTTAAGGTAATGACTTTGGCATTTCCAAATCCTATCATCATCTCTCTACCTTTAACTTACTCAAACTCTCAGCAGAATTCTACGTTGACCATTCTACAATAACTAAAATATATTTATCTCCTTGACGATGGGAAATGATACTCTTCTGATTCTTCTCTACATTCACATCTCTAATTCTTTGCTCTAGTTTTCTCCAACACAATATCTAAACTAATAACAGAAGTTCTTCTATAATACTCCTTCCATTGGAGACTCCCTCTACCCACTTGTCTATATGACAGTGACCAAACACTCATATTCTGAAGTTTGCTCTATTATGGAAGCACAGATTCAAGACTCCTATACTTAATGCTTCCTCAACTTAATCACTTAAGTATAAAATATGTATCAAAATTTAACATATTTGATGGGGCTGGAGCGATAGCACAGCGGGTAGGGCGTTTGCCTTGCCCGTGGCCGACCCGGGTTCGATTCTCAGCATCCCATATGGTCCCCTGAGCAGTGCCAGGGGCAATTCCTGGGTGCAGAGCCAGGAGTAACCTCTGAGCATTGCTGGGTGTGACCCAAAAAGCAAAAAAAAAAAATTAACATATTTGAAACAGTACTCTTCATTCTTCCACAATTCTATTCTTGAACAGTCCATTCATCTATTCTGTTCTTTCCTATCTCAACAAATGGTTTCATCATCTTTCCAATTTCTGAAGCCAAATCGTTGGCATGCTTTACACAATCCCTCAGAAGCAATGCATTCATAATACCTCTTGATTCTACACTGAATAAGGTCTCATATTAATTTCCACTGCTAAGGAGTCCAATCTAAGTCATCATAATTTCTCTATTCACTGCACCATTTCCTGCTTGAACTATTGAGATAATTTTCTAAGGGTTCAGCTATTCCATGATTTCCGCATCTATATTGAAAAGAAACATTTCTCTTTCTCTGTAGCTATCCAGTTCCAGATTCCTCTTGCTCGTCTCTCACTCTCTCACTCCAGCACTCTCTTTTTCTTTTTATTCCATGATTACATCAACTTAAACTTTAAAACAGTTGTTCCTTTATTGAAATAATGTACCGTAATAATTGAGTGTTTCTTACATTTTTATTTTCAGACTAGGAAGAAAAGTAGACTTTGTCATTACCACTCAGAATTACTCATTCTTAGAAAAACCTTGGTTTCTCTCAGTCACGTATCTTGTTTATACTGCATTATATATAACATGACTTGCCTGAGAAGATTATCTTTTGTTTGTCTTGGGGCCACACATGGTAAGGACTTACTCATAGCTCTGTGAACAGGAATCACTCCTGGCATAGTTCATGGGACCATATGGACTGTTAGGGATTAAACCCAGATCATGTGCAAGACAAGCACCCTCCCTATATTACTATCTCTATAACCTCAAATCATTCCGTTTATTGAATATCTTTCTACTCCCATAATTATGACACTTAAAGACAACAAGAATTTTGTTTTTATGGAGCGATAGCACAGTGGGTAGGACGTTTGCCTTGCACATGGCGGACCCAAGTTCAATTCCTCCGTCCCTCTCGGAGAGCCCCGCACCCACCAAGAGTATCCTGCCCACATGACAGAGCCTGGTAAGCTCCCTGTGGCATATTCGATAGGCCAAAAACTGTAACAAGTCTCGCATGGAAATGTTACTGGTGCCCACTTGAGCAAATCGATTAATAGCGGGAGGACAGTGCTACAGTGCAGTGCATTTTTCATGTACTAAAACACTAATATAGTATCTGACACATCGTTGCTATTAAATAGCAAGTAAATAAGAAAATTAATGGATCATGAATGTGCAAGTCCTTTAGAAAATTTCAAAAATATTTTTTTATTATATTGATTAATTTAAAAATAAGGATTTAAATACTACTATTGTGCAAATTTTGAAAGTAAAGGTCAGATGTGACTTTTTACAAGGTCAAAATCTTGATTTGAGGAGGTACCTCTCCTTTCTCTAAATTAAGTGTTAATCTAGAATATATGGCATAAAATATGACAACGTGCACTTATTTGTTAAATGCATTAAGTACCGCAGAATAAAATAGTTGAGATATAACTTCTTATTGTTTTCATAGCACAATTGTTACCATAATGCGAGTTTCAACAATGATCACTTGAAGGACAAAATTCAAAAATCAAGAGTTGATAACAGAATAATTTTATTCAAGGGCTAGCAGCCTTAGAAGATAGTGAACTCATTCTCAAAACAACCATCTTGTCTGCATGGTCACAAGAAGTAATTCTAGGGGTCAGAGAAATATATTTCAGTGGTAAGGTACTTGCCTTGCACTAGGTTTACCTGGGTCCCAATTCCAGCACCACATATGGCTCCATGAGCCCTCTCTGCCCCCACAGAAGTTATCCCTGATCACAGAACCAGGAGTAAAAGAATACAACTAGGTGTGGCCTCAAAACAAGCAAGAATAGAAGTTCTATAGACAAAGATAACATGATAGTACATTTTTAAGAAGGGTAGTTTACATACTGCAGGGTGATTGATAAATTCACATAGGGCTGATCATCTGAGGCACACATCCAATGAATGTGACTGCTGAGGCGCTGAAATATAGTACAGTAGGTAAGGTGCTAAGTTTGCATGGACCCAATCATTGTTCAATCCCAGGTACCACTACTGTCTCCCAAGCTCTCCTGGAGTGATTCTTGAGCAGAGTCTTGAGTAAGCCCTGAGCACAGCTGGGAGCAGTCCAAACATTTTCAAAACAAAACAAAACAATGTGACTTTCAATAAATATTTTTGAATACAGCTTTTACCTTCTTAGCTTTTAGGAAAAAAAATAAAGGAACATTCTCAATATTTTCAGCCATTCCTAACCAGATAGGTTTTCTATCACTGAATCAACATATCCAGATTCAGAAACAACATCTTGATATTTATTTAAAAATACACTAATTGGAAGGATTTTCAAAGATAGAGCAAAGACTGTAGCAAATTAAAAAAAATGTCTTTAAATATCCACATGAAAACCAACTTCACAATTACATCACAAACCAAAAAAATAAACCATCAACAACATAGATCATAGACTAGAAAGTTGCAGAAACGTCTGGCAAAAAGAAGAGAGGAGGGGCCAGAGTGATTGTACAGTGGGTGGGGCTTTTGCCTTGCATGAGGCCGATGAGGGTTCAATCCTTGGCATCCCATATGGTCCCCCAAGAACAGCCAGGAGTAATTCCTGAGGTAGAGCCAGGAATAATACCCGTGCATTTCTGGGTGTGACCAAAAAGAGGAGAAGGAGGAGGAAGAGGAGGAGGAGGAGGAGGAGGAAGAGGAGGAGGAGGAGGAGGAGGAGGAGGAGGAGGAGAAGGAGGAGGAGAAGGAGAAGGAGAAGGAGGAGGAGAAGGAGAAGGAGAAGGAGAAGGAGAAGGAGAAGGAGAAGAAGAAGGAGAAGGAGAAGGAGAAGAAGGAGAAGGAGAAGGAGGAGGAGGAGGAGGAGGAGGAGGAGGAGGAGGAGGAGGAGGAGGAGGAGGAGGAGGAGGAGGAGGAGGAGGAGGAGGAGGAGGAGGAGGAGGAGGAGGAGGAGGAGGAGGAGGAGGAGAAGGAGAAGGAGGAGGAGAAGGAGAAGGAGAAGAAGAAGAAGAAGAAGAAGAAGAAGAAGAAGAAGAAGAAGAAGAAGAAGAAGAAGAAGAAGAAGAAGAAGAAGAAGAAGAAGAAGAAGAAGAAGAAGAAGAAGAAGAAGAAGAAGAAGAAGAGAATAACGCTAGGAGGAACAAAAAAAATTAAGTTCATTTAACATTGGTTCCTACCTTCCCAGTCATAAATATACAGTCTTCTGAAAAAGCTTATTACACTTATTTGCACTCACAGCTGAAAGAGGGGAACGTGCAGAGTTAGAATTCCAAATGACAGTGAGTGGTATAGTACACGAATGGATCAGGATAAGACAATACACAATTTTGTTAAAGCAGCAATGAGCGAAAAGGGGGTACAGGAGTCAGACTTCCCTAAAAGAAAGACAGGGACCAAGTTTCCCTTCATATTAGGACCAGACTTCCCTTTGAAAAATACCCTGAACTCTTAAATCAATCACTGAAAGACAACCTACCAACAACTACTGATCTGAGTCACATCAATATCTATATTGACAAAAGCTAACTGAAACTACGAGGTGTCTGAATGACCTGAAACTAGAACCTGAGAGTAATCAAGAGCTATTTGCTTTGAAATGCTGAGACGTATTTGAGAACAGTTGCTAAAGCTGAAAAGAGTTTTGTCTACTTCAGTAGTAAAATCTATAATAGTGCCTGGATGGGACTGTTGAGTTTGGCTACTAGGAAATTTTAAAGCTCAACCCTTTAGGTTAAGGCACTTGCCTTGAGTCCTGCCAACCGGATTTGATTTCTGACACCAGATCTAGTCCCCTGAGTACTGCCAAAAGTAACAACTCAGTACAGAGCCAGGAGTAAGCCCTGAATACTGGGTATTGTGTCCCAAACAAAAACTAAGTGCCTTAGGCACTGTAACTTCATCACAGGATCGCATATTAAGAATAAACTGCTGAGAGGATTTGGTGCTAAGCAGATTAGAAATAAGCAGGGAAAGATGAAAGAATTCTGGGCTAAGTGCAGGGGAGTAAAACGATGTTGGCAGGCAGATATATAGGCAGGTATAAACACCCCCCACCACCCACTCCCATGGCAATGGAATGTTGAAAAGTAATAAATCCATGCCCCACTCCCTACCCCTCCTCCTCTGGCTACAAAGAACCCACCTTGAGGACACAGGAAATGAGACCTGATAAGGACACAGGAACTAAGACCCAATAAGACATTCACTGGTGCCAGAGACTCAGAGAAGGCTGGGCCCCCTACTAAAAAAGCTCAATTAGGACCAAAGTTTTAGAAAAGGAATTACAATGAAGGCCAGCAACCACTCCCAACTCTAACCCCTTGGCAAACACCCTAACAATGGACTCTTATCTACTTAGAAACCCAATGTGGGGAAGTTTGGGAAAAACCCTATAAAAGCTACCTTGAGGGGCTGGATCAATAGCACAGCGGGTGGGGTGTTTGCCTTGCACTCTACCGGGTTCAATCCCATGTGGTCCCCGGAGCACCGCCAGGAGTTATTCCTGAGTGCATGAGCCAGGAGTAACCCCTGTGCATCGCCAGGTGTGACCCAAAAAAGAAAAATAAAGCCCCCTTGAACAAAGGAAGTGCTCATATATGCTGCCCAAACCTATGCACTGCTTGTGTCCACATAGCTGAGCACAAGTGATGTCCAAGCACATGTATCACCCGCATCTTCCCTCTTGAGATATGTACTGAGGCTCTCTCCATCTTGGGAGAAGCCCACATTCTTTCTTGAGTGTGTTTCCTTCCTTTCCCTCTCTCCTTCTCTCCTTCAAAAACTCCAAATAAAACCTATTTTGACTGCAATGCTAGTCTACTCCTGAAATTCTTTTCTGTAAGTAAGACAAAGACTTGTAAGCCCTGGTTAAGTGCTCGGACTGGCTTTCCTTTCCTGTAAAGAACAATTCCTCTCTCCAACCTGAGTCCACGGCTCCCCCCAAAATTAGGTGGTTTGGATCACCTAATAGAAGACCAAATGAATATCAGGTGTGGCTTGACGGCGGTACTTGAGGTCTGTGCCACATGGGGACTCATTGCAGTCTTTATCAATCCTAGCCTTCACAGCCAGTTCCAGGGTGGCAGAGATGGATTGGGAGAAAGTGACTGTCTTACTCCTCTCTGCCTCACATAAGCCATTAATGGGAACCCACAGCTTTAAAACTAATAAAGGAAAATGTCACAATTAGAAAGCAAATACATTGCAACCCAAATGAATTCCTGTATGCAAACACTTAGCATCAACATTTGCTGGTATCACAAAGGAGCAACAATCAAATATCATTTACTTCATGATGAAAAAAAATCACATCACTTCTATTCCACACGTCAGAGAGATTGAACATGAGACTTAGCAAACTCCTCGACCCAGATGCTAATTTGTCAGAGCACAAGTGCTGAAGAGTTGTTCCATGAATGTGCAAACAACAAAGTCTAGATTGTGGGAAATGTTAGAGGACAACAATCTAGATTGTTTTGCATGCTACATATACATACATATTAGAAAAGATAATAAAAGAGATGGAGGAGAACCTTATAGGTTACAAAGTAGGTTTAAAGGATCTTGCGTTGTAGATTAAACCATAAGGATATTACATTCAGTTGACAGAGCATGAAGAAGTGATTATTGCAAAAATTGAGTGAGTATACTTTTGGATACAGGGACTTAGCTGTGATAAGAATGGGGTGCATAAAGAGTCTACTCAGTTCATATTGCTGATCTAGTTTCCATTTAATGGATGTTTATATCTTAAGATAACTTTAAACAGAGCATTTCATTATATAATTTGTACACATACATGTTACAATAAAAATATTTTTAAACAAATATTTTTAAGCTAATCTATGCTTTAGATTTATCCCAAAATGGTGAAATAAGTTGGGAACAGAAGGATTATGGTGATTAGTTTCTTAGGTACTGTGAGAATTAAGGAGAACCCTGAGATTTAAAGCATTGCTATCCTCATTTATTGTTTCCTTTAGTTTTGGAGAAGAGGGAATCAGGCTCATACTGTATGACAAACATTATGAGAAGGTTCAGTGAGGTTCAGCCGGAAAAGGGCACTGGGGGGTAATCAGTGTACTCTTCCAAACCAAAGTCAGCAGGTATTCAAAAGACAGATGCCTGAAGGGGCTAATGGAGATGCTGAGTCACTATCTTGCTCCTCATTTGTATGCCAAGCTCTCTACCAAGGCCCAGAGGCAAGGAATACCCTGTGTCACACAAACATCAAACCATATCCTTTAGAAATGAAAAACCAGAACCTCTGTGAGTGTAATTATTTCTGTAAGATTCCAAGAGTCAGCATCTGTTTCCTCCCACAGAAACAGGTCACAGAGGAGAAAATTCTCTCAGAGAGCATAATTGCCTAATACTTAAGTGTTGGAAGAGGAAAAGGGATATTTCTGAGAAACCTATCTATAACTCATTGAGGGGAAAAATGCTGCATATAATCACTGGGCCAGTCAAAGTAGTATTGACCAGTCCTGTGAAATGATCGCACTTTAAACCAAGTTGTACTACATGTAGCTATTTATTTCTGTTCCTCTCAGTGAACTAACATCTCCCATGTGGACTACAAGAAGGAACCTCTTCATTGGGTCTCCCTGATTTTGATATTTCATTATACCTATTTTATATGCTGCAGTCTCTTATGTGAAAACTTTCAGTGATTTTTTCAGTCACTGCGAATTAAAAATATATATATTCATAATTGTGTTTCAGGCATATAATATTTCAACACTGATCCCTTCACCAGTATCCTTTTCCCTTCACCAAATCCCCTCACCCCCATTTGCTTCCTGTCCACTATTCTGCATCTATGAGAGACGCTTTTATCTTTATCTTTTAAAAATTAGCTTCTGCATTGTGATTTTGTGTACCACTGTAGCATGGTCCTCCCATTGTTCATCAATCTGCTGGATGAACTGTAGCGGGCACCAGTAACAGCTTCATTGTGAGACCTGTTGCTGCTGTTTTTGGCATATCAAATACGCCATGGGTAGCTTGCCAGGCTTTGCTGTGCGGGCGGGATACTCTCGGTGGCTTGTTGGGCTCTCCAAGAGGGACGGAAGAACGGAACCCAGGTTGGCTGAGTGCAAGGAAAACACTCTACCCATTGTGCTATCGCTCCAGCTGTGATTTTGTGATAAAAGAAAATAATCTGAATCCAATACTAAACAGAAAATATCCTGTTTTCCTGAATCCATGGAAAACTACTGCCATTGAAGCAAAACAGAATTTCAGTTCAGCAGGCAATCAATGAAATAATGAAATGCACATGTTGACAAACAATTAGGAAAGGAAAGTGAAGCCACTGTTGATATATCCCAGCAGCAAATAGGAGGTATTTACTAAAAAAAATTTTTTAAAAAAGGAAACCTGCTGCTTCAGAATTCTGTTCCTTAAAGTCAAAACGACTTCTGCAGTTACAACATCAGTTAGGTGCCACCACACCCTGACTACCACAGTATATCATTTCCTATATTTTGGGGGAATTTTTTGTTTGATTTGTTCTGTTTTGTTTGGGTGCCAGACCTGGTGATTCTCAAAGCTCACACCTGGCTCTGCACTCAGAAATTGCTCTTGATGGGGGTCTTCGGACCATATGGGGTGCTAGGGATCAACCCAGGTTGGCTGCATGTCCTGCCCACTGTATTATCACTCTGGTCCCTAGATTTTTCTATTTTTCCACTTTTCTTTCCTATATTTTTGCCCAACAGATAGTAAATTACGCATGATTACAAGTATTGTATTTGTGAAACAAAGTGCTTATATCTTTACAGACCCCCACATGGAAATGGGATGCAGAAAAATGCCAAATTTGTGAAAATATCCCTTTGAAAATCCCCTAGCAACCTGCTCATTTAGCTTTAGCTTTATGTTTTAGTAAATTATCTTACTTTTTCATGTTAACAACAGCGACACAAAAGAACATCATAAAAACTCTTGCATACCTTAGTTTTCGGAGAATTTTATTGTGTTCCATTGATCATTAAAAAATCAAGAAGTTCAATAACTTTTGTACATTGTTATTACAGCTAGAGCAATTCATTTGGGTGGCAAAGTATTTGTTTTCTAATTGTGACATTTTCCTTTATTAGTTGTAAAGTTTGTGGGTTCCCATGAGTGGCTTATGTGAGGCAGAGAGGAGTAAGACAGTCACTTTCTCCCAATCCACCTCTGCCACCCTGGACCTAGCTGTGAAGGCTAGGATTGATAAAGACTGCAATGAGTCCCACGTGGCACAGACCTCAAGTACTGCCGTCAAGCCACACCTGATATTCATTTGGTCTTCTATTAGGTGATCCAAACCATCTAATTTTGGGGGGAGCCGTGCACTCAGGTTGGAGAGAGGGATTGTCTTTAAAGAGAATAAAATACTCTAAAATAAATAAATCTTAAATAGTTTTCCCTTCAAGCCAAGTATGTTATTGCTTAAATAAATGTCTTGTTTAAAGCAAAATGGAATAAAGATATCCCCAAACTGTTACAGTCAGAATTCTCAGCTGGAGACCAATAACCCTGCCCTGCATAATCCTATTCCTTTGAGTGTATGTAAGTTGTGTGAATATGATAAAATATAGTAAGGAAGAAGATTCATTATATTGCAAAGTTAAAGGGATATTTCAGATTTCATAAAAGACCGTAAACAACTTGTTTTGAGTAAATCATAAGACAAATTGCCCTTGTTGAGTCATGTTGGAGAGATGAGAAAGAAGATTGCTCTGCATGTCCTCAAGGAACAGTACACCATAAATTCTACAGATTGAGGGAAAAGAATTCTCAAGCAATCATATGAGATTATAATAGACTCCAACTGTCAGATCAAACTGCAGTCATGGCTGACAACTTGTGACACCCCAGAAGGACAGACTTATGACATTCCATAGCCCTGACCCTCAGAAACTGTAATAGGAATTTTTTGACTTCCAAATTTATAATGACCCACTACACAGTAATAAATATGCAGCTAACACAGATTTTGATATCTAGATGTGCGATTCTCTGTAACAAAAGTGCTAAAGTATAATGAGAGTACATTTGGAATGAGGCAATAGAAAGAGACTTTAGGAATTTTTAGGAGCATGACAAAGGAGGTCTATTTACCTTGAACAGACTATTAGTATACGTACAAACCTCAAGACTGGTGCTAGTGAGGGTTTAGAAGGAATTAAATCACATGCTATAGGAAATTGAAGAAGGTTACTCTTTCTGTAGTGTCAGAAAGCCTGGTGTAATAGTCTAGAATCATATGGAAAAGAGAATTTATAAGGGCAAGTATTTATTATTAGCAAAGGACATTTCTAAGTTGTTACCTCATTTTTGTCTTGTGTTTATAGTAAAATCTGAGATAAGAAAAAATTATGGGAAGACTCACAAAAAATTATGGGAAGAATGAAATAGGACGTTAGGACATTGAAATTTTGGCCTGTAGCAGGGATTGTACTGCACTTGAGCTAATAATTATTTTTAATAGCTTATCATTTTATAGAACTGATTTCAAAGAAGATAAAAAATAATATGTGGCAAAGATGTATACAGAATGCAAAATCTCAAATTATTACTCATTGTTCCTTTAAAGAATGGTCATGGTCACTCTGTCCTAGAAAATTGAAAGTAGATATTTAAACAAATCAGTAGGCCTCTGGGATGCCTTTGCAATCAAAATAGGGAGACAAAAATGGACAAGTGAGACATCATGGAAAAGAGAAGAAAGCAGAATCTTAGCAGGAATCAGAAAAATCTCTAGTAATGGAAGACAATTTAAGAGACTAATTTATTTTGGCAAATTTGTAAAGCTACATCTAATTTGGCTCCAGTAAAAGGTCATCAGCATTAACTTTCACACTATTTCCCTAATTATTAAATAGAGTTGTCAGATGAAGCCGTATCATTGTTCATTAAAATAATCTTGAACAGCATTACAAATACTTGGAGTCTTAAGTTTTGGTGACCTCAGAAGACACTTAGAGGGAAAGACATATACAAATATTCCAAGGAATCATTGTTTATATACAAATGTTTCCAAGAAATCTGTTCATCATCATCCCATTGATCATCAAATTTCTCAAGCAGTCTCAGTAATGTCTCCATTCGTCCTAGCGCTGAGATTTTATAAGCCTCTCTCTACTCATCCTTCCCAACGATGCCGCATTGGAGGCTCTTTCAGGGTCAGGGGGATGAGATCCAGCTTGTTACTGGTTTTGGCATATGAATACACCATGGGGAGTTTGTGAGAGTTTCCCATGTGGGAAGAAAATTCTCTGTAGCTTGCCAGTTTCTCCCAGAGGGAGAAGTAGGCTATAAGATATCACGCAGCCAAGAAGGAAGCGGTTGCGAGCTTCCAAGAGCTTGCTTTTAAGTCTCTGGATGTTGGCTATTGATGGCACCAGGGCACTAGGGGCAGTCCCTGGGTGTGACTGCCTAGTGGAAAATCTGGATAGTGGAAAATCTGGATGGAAGAGGCCCAGTCCCAATCCGAGCAGGTTTGGAGGTCTCAGCCCCGGGTCCCACACACCTGGATTCCTCTGCCAGTTCCTTCATGCATGAGGCTCGTTGGAACGTGTGGTGAAGAGGGGTCTTGAGCATGGCTGTGGCTAGGTTCCGGAGGTCTTCAGCCGCAGGGAGCTATGCTTGGGGTGGGAAGGGAAGCTGGAGCCCATCCCTTCTGAGGGGCCCCGGGGAAGACAGTCAGGAGCACAGGTAAGAGACTCTCTGCAAGAAATCTCTTGATAGAGAATATTTGTGCAGTCTCCTTGTGGAATAGTTATATTATGAATGACAAAGAAGAAACTGTGTCTGCAGTGGGAGAGAGGACTGGGATTAAGGTGTTTGACTTGCATACAACTTGCCTGGGTTCAATCCACAGTACTCCACCTAGTCCCCTAGCCTTTCCAGGAGTGATCCCTGAGTACACAGCCAAGAGAATGCCCTGAGAACATCAGGTTGTGGCCTAAATTTAAAGAATAAAATGAAGAAGAAACTGTGTCCATGAGCAAGTGATGAAAGAGTATGGTTGATAGCAATTTCACAACACAAGCAAGAGAGCTGAGCACTAACCATCACTTCATCTTAATTTCTGTATATGTAAGTTGAAAAGAGAGTGGAAATAGACTAGTGGTTTCCAAATTGAATTCTAAAACATCGAAGGCACTCATGAAGTAGTTCAAGGGCCATCCTGGGTACAAGAATAGATTACTATGTATATTTTGGATGCCCATTTTCTATTCAATCAGAGAAGCTATGCCATCTTATGTATCAAATTTTGCATAACATTTCTTGAGAAAGATAACATATTACCTAAAAGTACAAATGATCTCTTTTTGCCATAAGTACTTGAAAATCATGTCATCTGATACTTTCCATTTTATGTCACGTTGACGGGTGAGGATGACAGCAGGAGGTTCGGAGGGACAGCAGGGAAGTACTTCCTACTGCAGCCAGGTTCGTATCAGTTATATTAGTTATTATGTGAGATTTTATGTCTAGAATATTGATGGAAGCAAACATATACAAACGATATTATTTATTTAAAACTCCAGATTTCTCACACTAGACACTGTGCCAATTAAGTGTGAGTCAGAGGTTAAAACCAGGTAGGCAGAGGTCCCTAGCCCTGAAGAGAAGAGAGAGACCAGAGAGGATGCTTAGACAGAATGAACACCTTTGTGGTGGGGTTATTGATTGCTTTCTCAAGATTTCCTTTATATCCTTTCTTTGGGGCTTATTGAAATTTCCTAGGGCAAGGTAAACCTATCACAGTTAAATTTCTTCATACTTGTCAAGTTCCAGGATGCAAGTCCTACCATGTTTCATCTGGAGATACCCTCAAGCATTCTCTGTTCAAACCACTGCATTTAGCAGACTGTAAAGTCCAAGTGCAAGGTCAAAGAATAATTATTGCTTAAGCAATAGTCACAGATACTGTAGGATAAGCACTGAAAAGTATCACAGAAAGGGCTTAACTAAAACACAGTTCTTTTTCTCAATTTTATATGAGTACAAAGCTGGATAAATTGTGGCTAGAGGCACAATTCTGTTGTTATCCTTGATGTATGACTTCTGTATCTAGGCCAAGGCTGTTAGTAGAAAGAGAAGAAAGAGGTGAGAGGTGAGAGGATGGTAATTTCTTTCATAAATTTGGGTACCCCAAGTGATAAACCACCTCTGTGTTCAAGAACTTAGGCAGAGAACTACACCTAGTCTCATATATAATCCCTATCTCAGAAATCATGTTCCTCTTAAAATTTGGAGAATTGTTTTTTAAGAAATAAGAGATAATTGGATGCTGGTGTTTAAATAGTCTATAAGAGAATTAATTTTTTAGAAATGGAGGAAAAAGTTCAAAACAATTTGCCATCACAGAAAAACGCTGAGATATCATCTGTAGGCTACGACTATAGTAATTTAAAGACAAACTAAAGATCAAACAGATCAAAAGTCTCATCTATATAAATATTCATAGGAGAAATGAGCTTGATTAAAATCTATCAGATAATGGTTGAGTCCAATTATTCCTTTCTACTCTTCGCTATAAAGCACACCGTTCAATTCAAGGTATCATCTTTCATATTTAATAAAAATTAGAAGAAAAAAGAGGCAGAAAAAAGAGAAGATGTAAGAAAAACAAATAGAAGTAAAGAGGAAAAAAGACTAGAAAGATTAAGGAAAAAATTCTAAGGACAGGACGAAGATACAATGATAGTCTTCATTGAATCTCACCTGTTTTGTCATTTCTTCTGTTCTATCTCCTGCTAAGACTGCATCAGAAGATCCAAAGTATAGACTTGCAGTGTGGCTCACTGCTGATCAGATGAAGTAGTGTACCAGAAAAGAGATCACATGAAGGATGGAGTCCTTCACTGTGTTGGGCAATGATGCCAACAGATAGAATGATGGACACTAAGATGTGAAGACCATTATCAGTGTGACTGAATTGCACCTTGTTGTAAAAAGTTGGTTATCTAAGGTAGGAAAGGTGATGAAAAAATACTAGTGAAAGAGAGCACTAGTAGGCAGGGCTGACTCCAAGATAGAGACTGACTTGTTTAGCAATTTCTCTAGAGAATGACCTGACCAATGAGGTTACTGTGACTTGTGTATCATCAGAATCTTCTGGGTACAAAACTTGTCTCTGAATAGACTAGATTTTCACTTAGAGCCAAAACTTCCATAAAGGTTAGGACGTGTGGAAATACCTTGGGGATAATTCTTAATATAAAATCTATTTCTTCTTTCCATGTTATCCTTATGTCTGAACCGTTACTGGGCCCTAGATATTGAGCCACTTAAGGTTTATATGAGTGAAGAAGAGAAGCCATTTTGGTTGAATACGATAGAAAGTAAAAGGGAGTGTTTAACATTTTTCTTAGAAGAATTGTTTGAGTTCCCAAAGAGGAGTAATACCTGAGCTCAGAGTCCTGAGCTCATAAGTACCACTGGGTGTTGAAAAACAAACAAACAAAAATTAAAGTTAAACAAAATAAAAGCTGGGGCCCACATTAATTTTCTTCTGGACTTTCCCTCGTGCCAAGCAACTACTCAATATCTTGATCATCCCCCTTCATGAGTTATTAAAGGTAAATGCTCATAATACAGTTAAAATTTTCACCACATTATTCTATATTTCTCACAATTTCATTTTCTACTTTCAAGTAAATTACCCTGGTGTTATATTAAGAACTACAAGCATCATCTCTTATTCTGCCTCTGTGGCTGCAGAGGTCAGAGTAGCTCACATCAATAACCAGGCGACTCTAACACCATTCTGACCTAAGCTGACACCAATGAAACATCCATGAGAAGTAAGTTTCTTTTGACTTCATCTGTTGGCAGTATTTCACCTCTTAGTCAGTTCCATCTTTTACTCACTGGGGATACTGCATTACTGAAACCTAAGAATAGTTGCTTATGGAAGAACAAGTGGGTGTTTGCAGCAGGCTCTGTTAAAATCATTACCCATTCTCCTCCTGGCACTGCCTGGACCAAATGCCTGGATTCGTGACTATTTTCAAAAAGGCAGTGCTCAAATCCATAATCCCATTCTTTAAAATAGATCTTTCTAGATGAAGAAGAAAAAAGTGGAAAACATTTTCTTTGGAGCTATTTCAGGAAATCAACCTGAGTACATAAAGGGCATTCAATAATTGTTTGTTAAATAAATGTGTGAATTCATAAATATTTGCCAAATTCTACATTAAAACCTCATTCCAAATGATTGATTTTCTCACATGGGCATTTTCCTCCTTAGTACGCTACCATATTCCTCCTGCAAAATCCATCGATAATAGCATTTATATCTTCAATTTTCTTTTCCATTCACTCATGAGTCACTTACTAAAGGCTTTCTATTGATCAAGATTCATGTAAAATTGGAATTCAAATAAGTCAGCCCACAATTACTAGTTCGTTTCTACACTCTGTAAAACTGTTGATTTGCAATCATGTTCTAGCAGGTCTTAGGAATCTGGAAACATCACAGTTCCCTGTCAAGAATCTCTCTCCTAACTGACAAAGTAATCACAGGAAATAGAATTCTCATTTTATGTACCTGATCCCCTGCCCCCAGTTAATTGAACTACAGATAAGTGATTGCGTTTAGACTAAAAACCTCATCAAATTATATCTCCTGGGAACTTTTTTGAGAACAGTTCAACAAAAACAAGAGAGTAGAAATTTATAAAAATTCCTGTCTCCACAAAAAAAAAGAATTCATTTTTTATGAGTTAAAAAAGTTAATGTGATCATGCAATTGCAAATAGTTCCAATATATTATTGACTTATAGATTTATTTCTGACAGAGTCTCCTATAAAAACTTTGTTCCATATAGTTATTTAGGAACCCAGGTTAACAAATGAATGACTCCACCACCTCATAACTATAGCAAACTCCTCCACCATAGCCAGAGGCTACAAAGACTTATGCATGGATTTTTCATGACCTTGGACTAGAAGCAACATGTGTCACTTCTCAAATTTTATTCTCCAGGACGAATCAAAATGAGTTCGCTTTATTGCATGGGACAGAAAACTGTGTGAAAACAATATTTAGTGACCTCTTTCTCAATCTCTTGCTCTCTCGCTCTCTCTTACATGCAACTAATTCTATAGCTTTGCATATTTATAACTTAGATGTTTGCCCTAATTTATGGCATACGTTCATAGAAGATGATTCTAACTTTAAGAGGATAAATGAGATTAAAATGCAAATCTATGTTCTAATATAATTATTTATGCACACTCTTAATCTTGCATAGCCATTGGGGATTATGATTCTAGAGTTATTAATATGTCATGACATTGTTTTTTCATATGAAACAAATCCCTTGTCTTGTGATCTTACAATGAACTCCAATCTATGAAGTTAATCTGAGCTTACCTTTCTTCCAAGCAAACATAAATAGCTTAACTAACATGTCCCTGCTACCCATCTCTGTGGCTCTCATTAGAATGTTCTAATAGAATCCTATACACTGCTTTCTTATTCAAGAGAAACAACATCACTCCTCCTGCTTTTCTCAGACTTTTGAAAAAAAATTTGTTAATTCCTCTTGTGTGTGTTTCTTATAATCCTTGTCAGCACAGTGTCTGGCACATGATATTAATTGATAAATAGTTCACTAATGGTTGTTCAGCTTCAAGAAAAGACAGATTCACAGCACGAGTTCTCTCTACAAATTACCTTCATTCAGAGAGACTTTTCAGAGAAGAGAAGGAGCTTCTTGGATATAATTCAGTAGAATACTCGGAGCGATAGCACAGCGGTTGGGCTTTCGCCTTTCACGCGGCCGCCCCTCTCAGAGAGCCCAGCAAGCTACTGAGAGTATCTCGCCCACACGGCAGAGCCTGGCAAGCTACCCATGGCGTATTGGATATGCCAAAAACAGTAACAATAAGTCTCACAATGAGAGACGTTACTGGTGCCCGCTTGAACAAATCGATGAGGAGCGGGATGACAGTGACCTAGATAAGGAAGTTAGAAAATTCATCTGGCATATAAATGACTGATTAAGACAAAAAGTTATATAGCATCAAAATCTATTAATGTCCAGTTACTTTGACTCTGAGAACCTGCCAGGGGCAATGAGAAGAGGGAACACATCAAATAATTAACAAATTTTTTAAAGTAAACAACGCAACTTTACTAATTTTTATTTAGGTTTTTCTTTTGTTCTTCATTTAAAAAATAAAGATAGAATAATTGTTAGAACTAGTATAAAAGAATGTTTGATGAAAACTTTTTAAAAAACCTTTTGAACTAATCCATCCAACAGAGAAATCCACCATAAGAAGTCTACCAACATCTTAATGCACTGTAATCTACAATTAATTTAATCAGTAAACTTGGCAGTCCAGAGGGGAATGAATGATTTAATTTTTAATGACTATACCAGAATAAAAATCTAGCTTGTCAAACTACTTAATTTTTCGAGAGTTCTTAAGACTCATTCAAAAAATAAGAGGTGGGAGTTAGAAAGACCAGATGTGGTTTAAGGACAAAGGTAAAGGGTCATGGCCACTTCTGTGGTGGTGGAATGCAGTAATTTATACATCAAAATTATAAGCAAACACTACTGTAATCCTATTACTAACCAAAAATTAAAATATAGAGAAATTTAATAACATTCAGTAGCACTGTAGCAGGCACGAGTAACATCTCCACTCTGAGACTTGTTGTTACTGTTTTTGACATAGCAAATACGCCACGGGTAGCTTGCCAGGCTGTGCCATGCTGGCGGGATACTCTCAGTAGCTTGCAGTACTCTCCAAGAGGGACATAGGAATAGAACCCAGGTCGGCCATGTGCAAGGCTAACGCCCTACCCACTGTACTATAGCTCCAGTCCATAACATACAGTAATATTAAATTTTGTAGTTTTCCATAATGTTAACTATGCTTAGAGTGTTTTCAACTTTATTGAGTGGCCAAGATTGAAATTAAATAATAAAAATATATCATTCACTTATTTGACAAATATTTATTAGGGATTTTATGCCAGTCGCTAAAGGGTAAGGGTCAAACTATGAATCATGCAGATATATTTTTGTCCATATTGAGCTTGAAGTGTTAGTCAACAGGGAGTTTGCATTTCTTTGAGGTATTAAAGTTCATGCGAACTTCATGTTGCACTTCAAGGACAAGCTGTATATTGCATAAAGTACATTTCAGATTTTTTTGTATTTGTTAGAAGACCTGGAATTTCTTGGTCTTTTATGAAGCCAAGATATTTTGCTCATCCTATTACTTCAGATAAGTTTCTTAGATCATTAATAAACTCCTAAGTATTGCTGCTTAAGAAACCAACCCACAACTTAAAGTCTTAGCATAATAGTAATTATTGTTAAGTATTTTTACAGAGCTAATTGGGCATAATAAAGATTGAGATTGACAGAGACAATGTGATTTGCCCCAGGTCATAATGTAGGGAAATGACAGCTATGTGATGCAAATCTACAATAATCTGATCCCAAATATAGAATATTCAGCAGATTCCAAACATATTATTGCATCATCGCATTTCTCCGTTTGCAAATATGCAACAGCAATAAAAGAGTTAGAAATAACAATTGACTTTTGGAAAGCAAAGAATGTGTATAGGACATCCTTGCAGCTCTTGTTAGTTTGCGCTCCCTCCCTAGGGATGGAATAGAAAAAGCTATAGACAAGCATCATCTGAGCAATAGCTTCTCCTCCCTCCAAGCCCCAGTGCGCACTTTCATAGCGGGAGGCTGCAGTTTGCTTCACAGGCGGGTGTGTTGTGTCATCAGTTTCTCAGTTGTATCAACTGGAATTGCTGGAGTGAGAAATAAAGATGGAAATTAATGGACCTCCTGGTGATAGCCTCCCACCATGACCCCAAGGATTCAAAGAGTGACCAGCCCCCTGCATGCTGGGCAAAGTGGATTGTGTACACACTTTGCAAATCACCCAAATGTTAGCCAAGTGTGGTTCTGTCATCAGATCTTGCAGAGACATAGGAAAAGTACTAAGCAGCATTTTCAGTGATTTATTTTTCCCATTCTGGAAACAGAGCACGGGGGAACCTTTCTTGTCCTCACAGTATGTTTGAGTTATATCTGATAGGCTAAGACGCCAAGCCTTCATCTACTTCAACACTCCTAAAATAGGAAACGATCCTCAATGAAGTACTGTGCAGAAGTTTAAGCCCCTTGATGGAAGCAGTGTTATTTGCAACATAGCACAACACAACACACACACACTACACACACACACACACAAATACACACCCCCACAACTCCTGAAACTCGATCTTTGCATTAATACTGAAAAAGTTACTTTAAGCTTACAAAGGTCAAGAACATATTTGATACCAACTGACCATACAACAACCCTATAGGGTGATAACTACCTATACTACGCTGTGTTATAGACAATAGGATGATGTCTCAGAGGACTGTGTTTGGCCTAAAGCAATTAAGTGGAAAAGGAAACAAAGGTTTTTTGCTAAATTCACAGATTCAGGAAACTGAATTGTTTCCTTTTTCATATCCTCTGTGCTTTACCTAGTTTCACCCCAAACTCCTAAGGCAAAAATTTGCCAAGCTTAAGATGATTTGTTATACAGACTATTACTCCCTTCCCTGGAAACCAGGAATTTCTGTAAGCCTCCGAGACAGACTTAAAGGTAGAAGTTCTACCAGAAAACCACCCAATCAATGCTAAATGGTGCCTGAGAAGAAAGACCCCAGAGCTCTGTTGTAAAGCTCTGTGGCATGCCTCATTCCAGGAACACAAATAGGTTATCATGGTTCCCTTTCTAAAAAGAGAGATCAAAATGAGAAAAAGATGAGCTCAAACTATAATCCACTGCTTATGCCCAAGTTCCTCAGGCTGAGATGAGAGCAGAGACAGTTTTCTTAATAAAACCTTGTTTTGCACTTCCAGAATCAAAAACAATCTTCTCTTTAGTTGCAGGAAATCAGCACACTTTCTTCCAGCAAAACCCTTTTAGTGCCTTGCAACACACTTTATAACAAAGGGCAAAGTTCCTAGTTTTCAGTTCTTCATTTCACTCTTCATTTCATCCTGTTCCTTACTTCACACAACCCAATTACAACTTTCTGTGTAGTGCTAGATTCTACAGAGGGTACCAGATCTGAGGAGACTGAGTGCAATAGATGTATGGCTTTTTGAGAAAAAAAAAATATGCCATCCTTATTTTGAGCTCCTTTATCCATCTGTAAGCCTGTCTTTAAATTTGTATTGATAAATGTTTTTAATTTCTTTCAAGGCAATTCACTATTCAGTTGCCCTGGTAGGGCAGATGCTCAGAGATTTTGCCAGTGTAAAACCTTATTGAGATCATCAAGACAGAGTGACAAAGACACAAGGAGGCAAATAACACATCAAGTTTGGAGAAGTGTGCCCAGGTATTTTCTCAATTTATTAGCTGATGGATAAAGCCTTTTGAGACCATTAACACCCTCTCAAGCAATAGTCACATGAAGAGAGACATTCCTGAGTTTAGCTCTTATTTCATGTATTACAAAGCAAATTTACTAGTTGATTGTCTGCATTTAACACTGGTATATAACTGCTTTCTACAGCTGCCTGAATGTCATTATTAATAGATAATTTCAAACTACTTGATTGATTATATTTTTTTAAACCAGGGACTTACATCTCCAAATGGTCAATTTCAAATATCTTAACTAATTGTGGAGAAATGACTGAAAATTTAGACTATACATTAAAGAGATACTGATATTTTTGTTACCTTACAAAAGAGTCACTTTTATGTTAGCATTTATTATATTTCAAATTATGCAGAGAGGAAGCAGCTTCAAAACTGGATAAATAGAGATAGAAAAAAACAGGACAAAATGATTAAAGATGGTGGATATATGCTAAATATGAGTACATGTGAGTATATATGTTTCTTGACACTCATGAGCTTTCATTAATTTTTTTAAAATTTTAAAATTCTGGGACATTTGAAAAGTCAATAGATGTATACATTGTAAGTCATTATAAAACAATATAGCTAAAATCACAGCTAATAAAACACAGATAAATGAGTACTTATGAGACTATTGCTTAGAATCAAGAATCTAGACACCTGAGTTTTAGACCTGAAAATCTTTTTGTTTTTGTTTTTGTTTGCTTTCTGAAGGCCATATCCTGTATTGCTCAAGGGTTACTCCTGGCTCAGCACTCAGGAATTACTCCTAATGGTGCCAGGGATCAAACCTGGGTCAGAGGTATGCAAAGCAAGGGTCGTACCTGCTGTACTATCTCTCTAGACCCTAAATTTTTTTCTTATGTAAGTTATTTTCTGTATACAGAAAAGTTTCTTATTTAGACATTTTATACATCTTATCATTATTATTTATTGTAGGGTTTATAATTTTAAATTAGAATAAGAAAAGAGGCTAGGGTACATTTTGGAGAGGGAAATATATTCCTGACATTCAGGAGACTGTTTTTATGCATTAATAATGCATTGAAATAATAGAGCATGAAAGACTCATTTCATAGTGAACCCAAATATACAATCTCCTTGAATCTTGCCTGGGGAACATGTTTCATTTAAAAAGACCCAAACATTTGCTCAAGCTGCTGCTTGGCCTCAGTTTTCCAAGGAGAATTTCAGAAGAACAGACATTGAACTTCCTTCTATGCAGTTTTAGGAAGTTACAAGAAATAGGTTAGCTCCAAGGGTCTGACTGCCTCTAGAAAATCAGGGATTATTTGTGAGACTTCATGTCACTACAGAAGGAAGATAAAAGCATCAGTACTAGTTACTAGACATAGGTGTGTTTCATCTCTCAGAAAGCATGTGTTAGGTAGGACAAGAAAAAGACTATAATCTTTATGTTTAAAAGCTTAGTTTCTATTGATACATTATAGACAGTGAATAGATAATTCTTCAAATTGATACCTAAGCACAGGTGACAGGTGAGAACCCCAAGACATAGACTTGTTAAAATACAGAGGAAGATTTGAGTCTGAATGTTCAAATTTTACAACATATATACTCACAACACAGAGGATAGGCAGATGACTATCTTCCTCATAAGGTAAAATGCAATTTCCTTTCATGTGATCTCTACTAAAACTTTAATAAAGTATCTGTATATTTTTAAGAGAAAAAAGAGGAAGACATTGAGTAAGATGCTAGCAGGTTTACCAAATCAGAGAGGGAATTTGAATACATTTGGAAAAAAATACTTGCATAATTAGACATTTTAATCTGGTATCTATGGAAACAAACATATATTAATACCCAGAATAGATCAGTGTGTCTCTGTGTCTATTAGCTTAGAATGAAGCCCTGCACTTCCTAACACCATGCCAGATGCCAAGAGTACAGGTCTCCTTCCCAAAGGGCATTCCTGAGTTTCAATTACTCAGTATTGGTATTTTATTAGATCTAAGCACCCTCTTTGAGATCAGCAGACTTCATTGTACCATTTGCAGTATAGGTAAACTTAGAAGTAAGGAAGTGTCCCTGGGGCCAGAGCCATGGTACAGTGGGTAGGGTGTTCCCTTGCACGTGGTTAACCAGGATTCACTTCCTGGTCCCCTGAATTGCCAGGATTGATCCCTGAATACAGAGTCATGAGTAAGCCCTAAGCACCGCTATGTATAGTCCAACACACACACACACACACACACACACACACACACAGTGGGGGGAGTGAGAGGGGGGTGTCTTTGATGTTTTCTCCTTCTGCTAGCACCACATAGATCTTAGATGTGCCTTCAACTTTCAGAGAGCTGGTGTGTGTGTGTTCGGGGTCGGGGCGGGAGAGGCAGGGAAAGAAGTGGGGGGGTGGCAGGGAGAGGGATTAGGGAGGAATCACAAGGTAATGATTACAGGTGTTCAGAGTTTGCATTTGAAGTCCCAAAACTCTTGCCTCAGACATGCATGTTTGTGTGCTTGTGCAATCACATTGCAATTATCAAGCAAAAAGAGACTGAGTGGCATCCACACTGAGCAATTATAGGAGATACAGGATGCAAGCTACAGAATACAGGAGGCAGTTTAAGGTGACCCTCACTTTGCCAGCGCTGGAAATGTGTGAGAGAATTTCCAAATGCTTTCCAATGTGGTCAGAGTATCAGTGATTTAAAATAGGGGAAACAAAAGAAACTCACAAGAGCCGAGCAATAATAGCACAGCTGGCAGAGAAACTGACTTGCACGTGGCCCACCCTGGTTTGGTCCCCAGCACCACAAGCAGTTTCCCAAGCCAAGCCAGGAGTGATGCTTGAGCACAAAACCAGGAGTAAGCCCTGAACACTGCCTGGTGAGGCACAATTCTTTTAAATTTAAAAATAAAAGAATGCATTATCCCTGTCCCCACGGAGCTAACCAGTCCTCATTGTGTCCTCACAGTGCTCCTAAGAAGAGAACTTTTTTTTCTTTTCCATTTCTGGAAGCAAAACAGAAACAGTTCAGAGTTCAATTCTACCTGTTCTAAGCTGTCAGATCGACATGAGGTTTCCATTCATAGTAACTCAGATTGACACAGCAGTATCCCTACCTCATATGATTACTGTCATCCCATTGCTCATCGATTTGCTCGAGTGGGCACCAGTAACGTCTCCATTTGGAGACTTTTTGTTACTGTGTTTGGCATATCAAATACGCCACCAGTCACTTGCCAGACTCTACCATCGGGCGAGATACTCCCCGTAGCTTGCCGGGATCTCCGAGAAGGGCTGAGGAATCAAACCTAGGTCGGCTGCATGCAAAGCAAACGCCCTACCTCTGTGTTATCACTCCAGCCCTCATACGATTACTAGAAGAATAACTTATACAGCATACACGTCAAAGTACCACATGTACGTATTCCCTCCTGAAAATATAAGGACATTAGTCCTCTGGATTGCTATTCAAAAGAGTGTCATTATTTAATGTTCATACAAATTTCTAGCTCTGTTGGTACAATATTAAGGGTTTAGTAGGACTCATTAACTCTGCATATCATTATAGTGATGTCTGTACTTTATGCATGTCAAAACATTTAAAAAATATGAGTAAAGCTTTTTAAAAGATTTTAATACTTTTGATATTGTTAACATTGATATATAATTTACATATGTGTGACATTAGTGTGGGGCATGCAACATGGCATTTGAATATATAACTATACATTATGTAAGTGTATTAAAACATGATCATTATGGTAAATGCTTTTCACAGAATCAAACTTGACATTTTTCTTGATGATAACTTTTAATGTTTATTTATTTTCTTTGCAATTTTCAAAGAAACAATACATTGTAATGAACTGCAGTTCCTCTAGTGGTACATTTTATCCTCAAAACTTATCCTATTTTACAAATGGAAGTTTGCACATTTTGAGCACCTTTGCCATTTTATCTATCCCCTCACTCCTTTCTCTGGTCATCCTAATGTGTTCTCTGCATCTTTGAATTAACTTTTGTCCTGATGTGTCTTGAATTTGTTTTGTTTTGTTACAGATTGTTCACATAACAGAACATATGGTATTGGTTTTACTCAGTCTAACATTTTTCTAGCATAAATTCCCTCAAGATCTATCAGTGTTGTTGAAAAGAGCAGGATTTCATTTTTTATGACTCAATGTAATTGTGTGAATAATTATATATCACATGTTATTATCCATTCATGCATTGATATAAACTAAAGCTATTTCTGTAGTTAATCATTGTAAATAATGCTTCAATAAAGAGGGGTGCAAATATATCTTCAAGATAGTGGTTTCCTCTTCATCACTAATCATCAGGGAGATGCAGATCAAAACAACTATGAGATACCACCTCACACCACAGAGACTGCTCACATCCAGGGGAACAAAGACAACCGCTGTTGGTGTGGATACGGGGAGAAAGGAACCCTCTTACAGTGCTGGTGAAAATTCTGACTGGTTCAGCCCTTTTGGAAAACAATATGGTCATTTCTCAAAAAATTAGAAATTGAGCTCCCATTTGACCCAGCAATACTACTTCTGGGAATATATATGGGAGAGGCAAAAAAGTATAGTCGGAATGAATCTGCACCTGTATGTTCATCGCAGCACTGTTCACAAAAGCCAGAATTTGGAAAAAACCTGAATGCCCAAGAACAGATGACTGGTTAAAGAAACTTTGGCACATCTATACAATGGAATACTATGCAGCTGTCAGAAAGGATGAAGTCATGAACTTTGCATATAAGTGGATCAACATGGAAAGTATCATGCTAAGTGATATGAGTCAAAAAGAAAGAGACAGACACCGAAAGATTGCGCTCATCTGCTGAATATAAAACAACAGAATGGGAGACTAACACCCAAGAATAGTAACGATAAGTACCAGGAGGCCTGCTCCACGGCTTGGAAGCTGCCCTCACATGCTTGGGGAGAGGGCAGCTCAGATAGAGTAGGGAACACCAACTAAAGTGTAGTGTAGGATCCACTCATAATGGGAGAGGCGGGTTGAAAGCAGACTATAGACTGAACACAATAGCCACCCAGTATCTCCATTGCAAACCATAACTCTCAAAAGGAGAGAGAGAACAATAAGCAATTCCCTGTCACGGGCCATCGGTGGAGGAGAATGGGCACCGGTGAAGGGATGGGTATTTGAGTATTGTATAACTGTAACACAGGCACGAAACTCTATAACTGTACCCTCACGGTGCCTCATTAATAAAAAAATAAAATAAAATAAAGATAGTGGTTTCCTATTCTTTGGTTTAATACATGAAATAGAGTTGCTGTGTGATATGGTAGTCTTTGAAGGACTCTCCCTCCTGGAACAACCAGTCTACATTTCAACCAATAATGCACTTGGTTTTCTTTGTTACAGTATGACCAAATGTATGGTAATTTGATATTAACCATTCCAGCAGGTCTGAGGTGACATTTCATTGTGGTTTAGATGGGTATTTTCCTAATTACTGCTAAATTGAGCATCTCTTCATATACACGCTGTCATCTCTATATTTTCTTCAAAATGTCTATTTAGACCTCCTACTCATTTATTCATGTTATTATTGGTTATCATTGTGGAGACCATACCCATGTTCTGGGGTCTTGTGGTTCCAAGGAGTAAACCTTAGGCTTCATAGTTGTAACCCATATGTTCTACTGCCTGAGCCACTTGTTCTGTCTGATAATTTTATCTATCATTCTATCTATCTATCTATCTATCTATCTAACTATCTTTGGGTTTTATAGGGTCACACTAAGAGCTTACTCTTGGCTCTGTGCTCAGGGATCACTCCTATCAGGGACCATATGTGGTGCTGGAAATAATAGAATGAGAGCTGGCCATGTGCAAAGCAAGTGCCCTACAGGCTGTATTATTGCTCTGGTCCCTACTAATAATTTTAAATAGGCTTGTTTAGGTTATTTTGCTATTGTGTAATTGACATTTTTATATATTTTGGCTATTAATTCCATCACATATATTATTTTCAAATATTCATTCCCTTTTGTCAGGTTGCTTTTTATTTTTTTATTTATATTTCTCTGCAAGAAGAATTTTTTTTGCTCAGTTTCATAAAACTACATCCCTCCTGTTTATTTTTGCATTGTTCCCTTTTCTTTTAGTGTCAACTCCAAGAAATCATGAAGTTGTTCAGAATAAGCTTCCCCAATTATGCTACTCTTGTTTCGAACTGAAGGCAATTAAAATTAAATCAGGGACTTTTTTTTTCATCTTTCCATTTAACTGCCTAAAGTAATTTAGATTGAAAGCCTGTTCCAGGAAGCAGCTACTGCCAGAGTTAACTCTAAATTATATATACCAGTACATATATATGAGCTAAATATAGTAGAATATGGGGAACGTAGAAAGGCACTTGTTCAAAGTTCTCTCTAAGCCCTGTCATGCATCTGCATGTCCCAGGAAACATCTGTTTACCAAACTTTTTTTTTTTGCATGATTTCCTTACTCCCTGTAGATGTGCAATATTCCTGCCCCCCATTTTTTAATCTAGAATAGCATTTATACTTCATTTTTGCCTTAGTTTCTTTGGCCCACTTGTCATTATGAGAACTTTGTATAGACACAGTAAATTTTTCTCCTGTAACCTCTCTTGTTTCTTTTTAATTAAACCAGCCAAGTAATGTAGAAAGAAGAAAAATCACTCCCCCCCAGCAGTTTCCAAAACTAATGCCAAGGAACTTAGGTGAACTCCTACAAATATTATAATCAAGTTTTAGGTTCAAGGCTTATTCCACTTTGGAGTAATCTTAGTATTATATAAGGGGTTGGTTCAGGGTTTGGTATTTTTTTTATTTACATTGACTCTCCAGTTTTCCCAGCGTCTTGTATTGAAGAGACCATCTGTTCCCCACAATTTTTGTTTTTAAGAATTGTCCTGTCTCGGGGGCTGGAGCAATAGTACAGTGGGTAGGGTGTTTGCTTTGCATGTGGCCTATCCGGGTTCGATTCTCAGCATCACATAGGGTCCCCCGAGCACTGCCAGGAGTGATTCCTGAGTGCATGAGCTAGGAGTGACCCCTGTGCATGGCCAGGTATGACCCAACCCCCCCCCCAAAAAAAATTGTCCTGTCTCTGTAAATAATATTCATTCGATATATTAATAAATTTTCCCTATATATATATATTGAAGGCCCTATATGGTGCTGTGCATCAAACCAGCTTCAGCTTCATGTAGGCATAAACTTTAATTAATCTTTTGTTTGCCAAAGAAAACTCAGTATAATAAATATAAATATAATAAATATTTTTATAATAAATATAAATATAATGAACCCATATATCTGATCACAGCTCACAAATACTGCATGATATTTAATACATGCTAGAATCAAAATGTATGCATTTATACTGGATACTACTACCTAAGACATTATGCTGGTATTGAAGGAGGTAAAGCAACTATATTTACAAAATAACCTGATAATCCCTCATTAGAGATATCTTCACCAATTATGGGAATACAAAATTGGTGTTTAACTTCATTAAGATGTTGGGTTTCTCTTACAAATCTGAAGCCTTTATGGAACTTGAGAGTGGCTCTAGTATTTTGTAATACATGCATATATGCTATGTGGATATGATTAGAAAGAAAGGAATTCTATAGTAATGTGAAGAAAGAGGGGCACGAAGAAAGTTGGTAGAAGAATTTAAAAAGTGGTTTCAAATGGGGAAGGAGAATAAGTGATAGATATTACTAATTAAACACTTAAGGCCATCATATTTATTTATCCTACAAAATTTTAGTGATAACCTTTTGTACTTCATACATTGTTTATTGCTGGGAATATATAATTGAATTCTGTAGGACCACAGAAACATTTTATTTACCCAGAGTTGTACTTCCTTTGAATTTATTTACACTGGCTTCTAGAGGAAATCTTGTTATACTTCTCTGAATGAGAACATATAACATTTTTATCTCTTAAATTTTCACAACAAAAAAGAGAAAAATTTGTATTCACTGGCTCTAAAACATTGTTGTAAGCCTGAAAGTGGATGTGACAGCAAGATGCTTCTGATGTGAAGATGGATGGAAAGAGTTTCAAATCTATTAGGATGATAATTTAGTTTGAGATTCCAAAGAGGAACATTTATTATTGATGCATTCTTACAAGACACGTAAATGTGTATTAGGCAAAGTTTCCCTGAGAAATAGAACCAGTAGGATGTGTGTGAATATATATTCACATTCTGTATATGTGTGCTCACATTCTCTCTGTCTGTCTCTGTCTCTTTCTGTCTCTCTCTCTCTCACACACAACCACACACACACACACACACACCAGAGGTGTTTAAGAAAATGGGTCACAGAGAAGAATGTGGGGGACCCTGTGATAATGGTGGAGGGAAGCAGACATTCTGGTGAAGGTTGTGGTGCTAGAAATTTTATGTACAAAGCCATACCATTAACAATTTTTTTAATTAATTAATTTTTAATTAGTGAATCACTATGAGGGTACAGTTACAGATTTATACATTTTCGTGCTCACGTTTCCCTCATACAATGTTCGAGAACCCATCCCTTCACCAGTGCCCATTCTCCACCACCAATAAACCCAGCATCCCTCCCACCCCCCAATCCCATTTCCCCCCACCCCACCCTGCCTCTGTGGCAGAGTATTTCCTTTTGTTCTCTCTCTCCAATTGGGTGTTGTGGTTTGCAATAGGGGTGTTGAGTGGCCATTGTGTTCAGTCCTTAATCTACTTTCAGCACGCATCACCCTTCCCCCGCGTGGCCTCCAACCACATTTTACTTGGTGTTCCCTTCTCTATCTGAGCTGCCTTTACCCCAGAATGTGAGGTCAGCTTCCAAGCCATGGAGTCAAACTCCTGGTACTTATTTCTACTATTCTTGAGTGTTAGTCTCCTACTCTGCTATTTTATATTCCACAGATGACTGCAATCTTTCTATGTCTGTCTCTCTCTTTCTGACTCATTTCACTTAGCATGATACTTTCCATGTTGATCCACTTATATGCAAAGTTCATGACTTCATTTTTTCTAACAGCTGCATAGTATTCCATTGTATAGATGTACCAAAGTTTCTTTAACCAGTCATCTGTTCTAGGGCACTTGGGTTTTTTCCAGGTTCTGGCTATTGTAAACAGTGCTGCGATGAACATATAAGTGCAGATGTCATTTTGACTATACTTTTTTGCCTCTCCCATATATATTCCCACAAGTAGTATTGCTGGGTCAAATGGGAGCTCAATTTCTAATTTTTTGAGAATCGTCCATATTGTTTTCCGAAAGGGCTGACCCAGTCGGCATTCCCACCATCAGTGTAGAAGGGTCCCTTTCTCCCCACATACTCTCCAACAGCGTTTGCTTTTGTTCTTTTGGATGTGTGTCAGTCTCTCTGGTGTGAAGTGGTATCTCGTGGTTGTTTTGATCTGCATCTCCCTGATGATTAGTGATGTAGAGCACTTTTTCAAGTGCCTTTTGGCCATTCGTATCTCTTCTTTGGGAAAGTTTCTGTTCATTTCTTCGCCCAATAAAAATTTTTTAAACCATGGTACTTTCAAAAAAGTCTTCATTTAATTTAGAAACTGTTTTATGTGACCTAGGTATCAAATTTGAAATTTGCAGGAAAACCTAAGCAGGGTAGAAGCCTAGAAAAGGCTTGATTTTGCAGCTTCAGACTGAAGACAGTCTGAAGTCAACCTCCTGTATTCTGAGGATCTTAACATTTTTCTTCTAAGGCCTTATACTTCTTGCATGAAAATAATCTACATAATAAAAATATACTGTCTTAGATGTCATTATTATTATATAAAAATCTTTCATAGCCACATCTATAAATCACTTTTGAACAAATAATCTAGACTGGTTTTTGAACAACCGGCACTATAAACTTGTCAATCCATAATAATGTAGCACTTAGCCCCTGAAAACCAAGGAATGGGAAAGATATCCCTTAACGTGGTGTGTATTTTAAGTCAATAAACACCTATACTGGGTTTTGAACAAACACTTGGTATAATAGTGTTGTCAATTCATAACTAAGCATCATAGATAGCTACACAATTTTAGATCCTGAAAAATAAGGAATGAGGACAAAAATCCCTTAAATTAGAGTGTATTTTAAATCCATAAACTATGGGTTGTTATATTTAATGCAAATGGTACCAACAATCAGCATGTACTGAAATTTCTTGGATTTACCCATACTCTTGCTAATGAGTTATTAAGTATAATCTATTTTTTTTAGATCCTGCCATTTGAGAAAGGTCAATGCTATACACTTCACTCAAGAAATTTACAATTAAAAAACCCTTCCCCTCCCCATAACTGATAAAGTTCACTTTACTTTCACTTTACTTTCTTTTTACTTTGGTTACATTCAACATTTCAACAAAAAACTCACATTATTGTTAGGAGTTCCCCATTAGAGTCAGACCTGAGGTGAAGAGATATGAGGTATTCGTTTTGGATTTCTGTATTTTAGCAACTAAGTTTAGGGAAATTTCTTCCAGAAATTGGATCATTGCAAGCTTGTATCTGTCATTAGTGGTCCTCATAGTATGGAGGTCGCCACGCCCTTACCCCCCACTCCCCGGCAAAGAAAAAGAGAAAGAGAAAGAGAGAGAGAGAGTGAGAGAGAGAGAGAGAGAGAGAGAGAGAGAGAGAGAGAGAGAAACCTTTCCACTCCTTGGCAGGCATAAGGCCGAGGCTTAGTTCTCAGTCTGGAGACATTCTGCAAGAAGCTGCCGGTATCGCAAGATATACAGTGACCAGAATACAAAGACTATCCACAGAATGGGAAAGGATATTTACACAATACCCATCAGATAAGGGGTTGATATCAATGGTATATAAAGCACTGGTTGAACTCTACAAAAAGAAAACATCCAACCCCATCAAAAAATGGGGCGAAGAAATGAACAGAAACTTTACCAAGGAAGAAATACGAATGGCCAAAAGGCACATGAAAAAGTGCTCTGCATCACTAATCATCAGAGAGATGCAGATCAAAACAACCATGAGATACCACCTCACACCACAGAGACTGGCACACATCCAAAAGAACAAAAGCAACCGCTGTTGGAGAGGATGTGGGGAGAAAGGGACCCTTCTACACTGCTGGTGGGAATGCCGGCTAGTTCAGCCCTTTTGGAAAACAGTATGGACGATTCTCAGAAAACTAGAGGTTGAGCTCCCATTTGACCCAGCAATACCACTGCTGGGAATATATCCCAGAGAGGCAAAAAAGTACAATCGAAACAACATCTGCACATGTATGTTCATCGCAGCACTGTTTACAATAGCCAGAATCTGGAAAAAACCCGAATGCCCCAAAACGGATGACTGGTTGAGGAAACTTTGGTACATCTATACAATGGAATACTATGCAGCTGTTAGAAAAAAGGAAGTCAAGAATTTTGTAGTTAAGTGGATGGGCATGAAAAGTTTCATGCTGAGTGAAATGAGTCAGGAAGAGAGAGACAGACATAGAAAGACTGCACTCATCTATGGTATATAGAATATCAGAGTGGGAGACTAATACCCAAGAACTGTAGAAATAAGTACCAGGAGGTTGACCCCATGGCTTCGCGGCTGGCCTCACGTTCCGGGGAAAGGGCAACTCAGAGAAGCGATCACCAACTACATTGTAGTTGAAGGCCATGTGGGGGAAGGGAGTTGCGGGCTGAATGAGGGCTAGAGACTGAGCACAGCGGCCACTCAACACCTTTATTGCAAACCACAACAGCTAATTTGAGAGAGAGAACAGAAGGGAATGCCCTGCCACAGTGGCAGGGTGGGGTGGGGGGGAGATGGGATTGGGGAGGGTGGGAGGGACGCCGGGTTTACGGGTGGTGGAGAATGGGCACTGGTGAAGGGATGGGTTCCCGAACTTTGTATGAGGGAAGTATAAGCACAAAAGTGTATAAATCTGTAACTGTACCCTCACGGTGATTCTCTAATTAAAAATAAATAAATTATAAAAATAAAATTTAAAAAAAAAAGAAGCTGCCGGTATCAAAAGTAGTTTAGCTGGCCTCTGGAATCATGCTCGTGCAGATGCGGTGAGGCCGCACACGTGCGGCCCCCGGGATCACATCTCGGTGGCGAGCAGGGCCGGTGCCGCCCACCAGAGTTTCTAATTCTTGATCACTATTATTAACCCTAGGATAGAATCATGCCTCAGGAAGCCGGTTTCCCAACATTCCCTTATTTCCTAAATTCAGATACTGCGCATATTTCTGGTATTGACTTCATTTGAAAATGATGGAATAAGCTTTCCGAGAATGTCTTGGTGTCACTGTACTATCACGTTAGAATTTTTGAGAAGTGTTATGATTATGGGAAATGATCCCCAAAAGTTAAGAGGTCCTCTTACTTCTCAAGTGAATTTCAGAATAATTTATTTTCAATAAAAACAATATAAATGCTTATTCTTTTCTCAATCCCTGAGAGATGAAACTTAAAATTGAGAGAACTTGGGAAAGCAGTCACGGGGCTGCTATTGATGTAGGAGTATGGTACAGCCAAGAAAAGAGAGTTCTGTAGGACATGGTACTGAGCTTTCAGGGGAAGTTATCGTGGCTGTCTGGAAACCCTGTTAATTATTTCCAACCATGAACCAGTCTTCTTAGTCTTTGTAAAACAGCTAAGCTAACTACATGGATGAATAGCTTATTCGGGGGGAAAAGACTAAGCAAACACAAAAGGCCTGTGTAACAAGTCCTCCACCTAGAATTCAACTTCTCATGAGAAATAGGAATTTTGGCACCGGCCCCTCCTGCCGCCGAGATGTGACCCCGGGGGCCGCACGTGTGTGCCGCCTCTCCACAGCTGCACGAGCATGAATTCAGACCCAGCTAAACTACTTTCGGCATGGGCAACTCCTCGCAGAATGTCTCCAGCCTGAGAACTAAGCCGAGGCCCCATGCCCACCCAGGAGGGGAAAGGTATTTCTCTCTCTCACCTCTTCCTTTCCGGGGATGAAGGGCATGGTGACCGCCATATTATGATGACCACAGATGGGGTTTACAAGTTTGCAATGATCCAATAGCTGGAAGAAATCTCCCTGGAATTAGTTGTTAAAGTACAGAAATCCAAAACCGACCTCATTTCTCTTCACAACAGGTCTGACTCTAGTGGGGTACTCCCAACAATAATAGTGAGGTTTGTGTTGAAATATTGAATGTAACCAAAGTAAACAGAAAGTAAAGTGATACTTATCAGTTACAAGGCAGGGGGGTGCGGGGGGGTGGGATGGGAGATGTACTGTGTGGGTTTTTTTATTTGGTGGTGGGATATGGGCACTGGTGAAGGGATGGTTGTTTCAGCATTGTATTACTGAGACTTAAGCCTGAAGGCATTGTAATTTTCCACATGGTGATTCAATAAAATAAAATTCTTATTAAAAAAAATAGGTATTTTAATACATCTTAAAAGTGACTAGATCTGTTTACCTAATTCTCTGTCCAATTCTTGTGCTTCTATTTCCAGGAGGTTTTATTTACCTGTGAACAAAGCAGGAATAGTTGTGCTTTCTTTAGAAAGCAGCACAGGTGTGTTCCATCCGATGGAAGCAATGCAGGCTGTTCTTCCAGGGTGGGCAGTGGATTCTGACAGCTCACTTGCCCTTCCTAGAGGCACCTGCTTTTGCTAGTCAATCTCTGTGAAGTATCTTAATGAAGAGTAGCTGAAAACATTGTTAAGCTTCATGTAAAGACAAGCTTTCATTATTATCTTTAAGAGAACTACCTTTACAGTTAGTCATTCTGCTTCCAGTTCTCTCTGGATCAATAGAGAGATGAGACACAGATAATTCTAGCACATAGAATGATGCCAGTGAACTTCTCTGGTCTGACTCAAAGAATATCTTAAGCAAATCCTAAAAAAAAATCAGGTGCAAAGTTTATCCCACCACATGCCGTCACACTTCTCACCCACTTTCAGTCACACTACCATTCAGTCAATGGAAGACATTATCAGTACAGGAATTTGTCTGCTACAGTGCCAGTTGGCCCTGAAAATATTTCTCATGAGCAAAGCACTTCAAATATTGTTGAGATCTATCAGTACATTGTGACATTAAACAGAGATTTTGGCACTTCAAGTTCTCTCCACATGCAATCAAGTTTATTTAAGAAGTTGCCAGTTGTGTTATTTTTTAATAATATATTTTTTTAAATCAGACATGGAGAAATGGTACAATTCAAGCAGAAAATTTTTATTATTAAGAACTTGCTAGAATTAACCCACTGTGTCCTCAATGCCAGATCAATGGCACAAATATCAGATAAGTGTGGTAATAGCCACAAGAAATAGTGGCTTTTTAATAAACATAGGTACTTCTTGGATTAGAAGGCAGCTTCTTGTCTGACCTTCTGCTTGCTGCTCCGCCACTCCAGGTGAGGCTTGCCTCTGGCTGACATCACTTGGTTTATTCAGAATGAGAGGCAGAGTGCCTCCCTCCCAACGGGTTTCCAACAGGCAGAGAAAACAGCAACCTTAAATTCCCATATTCCAGGGGTGTTGACTCACCCCTAGCACAGCAAGAACACCAGAAAACCAGTGGGGAAAGCGTGTAGAAAGTCACCAAACTCAATGAGCGAAAACAGTATCTCCAAATACATAAACAACACAGACAATCCTCAGTGTCTTTAGTGATACTATGGTGAGAGTGTTCATTGAATTTAAAGAAATGATTGCATAGGCAGTCAGTAGAGTACAGGAAAGTATGAGAGTTGAAATGAAAAAATTACTAGTCAGAAATGACATAAATGAAGGACATGGTAGATGATACACAAAAAAGTCAATAATAGCTCTGAATAGCAGTGAAATATTGAGGTGCTCCTAAATGAGAAGGGGGAAGCCTGTATGTTACAGCAGAAGATGGAAAATAGTCGGAAAAGAAATGAACAACATACCAGAGATCTATGGAATGAGCTCAAGAGGAATAATCTAAGAATCACTGGAGTCACTGAAGAATAGGCGGGCAAATATGTGAAGCAATAGTCACTGTCACTGTCATCCTGTTGCTCATCGATTTGTTTAAGTGGGCACCAACGTCTCTCATTGAGAGACTTATTGTTACTGTTTTTGGCATATCCAATATGCACATGTAGCTTGCCAGGCTCTGCCGTGCGGGCTCAATACTCTCAGTAGCTTGCCGGGCTCTCCAAGAGGGACAGAAGAATCGAACTCGGGTAGGCCGCATGAAAGGTGAATGCCCAACCGCAACAGTATTTAAACAAATCATCAATAAGAACTTCCCAGAATTGAGGATTACAGGCACCAAGATCCAAGAGGCCCAAAGAGTCCCAGTGAAAAGATACCCAAGTAGGAAAACTCCAAGACACATTTTACTTTAAATGACAAGATAGAGAGACAGAATATTGAAAGCAGAAAAATTTAAAAGGGGACTTACATGTAAAGGGAAGACCATAAGATGTACAGCAGGTGGATCAAATGAGATTCTATAAGCCAAAAGAATATGAACTAATATAGTACAAAAATGAAATGGTTTAACACCAGGTTCCCCACAACCGTGGTGCTGCCGTATGGTTCAGCCTGGGCGGGATTCTGACGTAGAGGCGTTCACTCATAATCCCACAGATGGTAGCTTCGCCCCATTGGATCCTCAGCCAAGCACATACACCAGATGTCTGAACCTGCGGTTCCTCTGGTACTGGGCAAGATTACCATGGCAACAACACATCATCAGTAGGGTAAAACTAACCTGTCTCACGAAGGTCTAAGCTCAGCTCACGTTCCCTGTTAGTGGGTGAACAATCCAACGCTTGGTGAATTCTGCTTCACAATGATAGGAAGAGCCGACATGGAAGATCAAAAAGCAATGTCGCTATGAACGCTTGGCCATCCAAAGTTATCCCCGTGGTAACTTTTTTGATACCTCCTGCTTAAAACCCCAAAGGTCAGAAGGATCGTGAGAAGGATATGTGAACCTTCTGAGAGCACGCCTTCAGCGTGACCGGACTCATGGTATCCCCACCATGGCGTCTGCCAGGCCGTGGTAGCCCTGGGGATTCTCAGAGAGATGGAGCGGGGAGGTGAGTCAGGGAAGCATTGGCCGTTTGCCTGAGGCCGGCAGTGTGGAGAAAGCTCTCACTGGAGCCACCCAGTCCTGGCAAAAAGTTTTTCTTTGCTTGTGTTTCGATGTAGGAGAGCACTTACGTTCATTTTCTTGGCTGGGGTTGTGTTTCGGCAGGATAGTGCTCACCCTGCGTGAGTGAGGTCTTGAGTCTGATCCCTGGCACCACAAAAAAAAATGTGTTTTCTGGTAGAGGATCAATTTCTCTGTCCCTCTCGGAAAACCCGGCAAGCTACCAAGAGTATCTCACCCGCTCGGCAGAGCTGGCAAGCTACCTGTGGCCTATTCAATATGCCAAAAACAGTAACAACTAGTCTCACAATGAAGATGTTACTGGTGCCCGCTCGAGCAAATCGATGAACAGCAGGACAACAGTGCTACGACAGTGCAAAAGTGCACAGTACAAAAGTTGAATGAAACCATCACCTCACCAAGAACCTCTGTCCAGCTAGGTTATCATTCAGATTTTAAGGAATGATACAGAGCTTCATGAACAGGCAAGAGCTGAGGGAATTCATAGCCTTGAAACCAGTTTTGCAAGAAGCATGAAATAGAGCTCCTTTAAACGACAAGAGAAACTTCCCATCAAGTGGCATTTCATATGGCACTCACTAATAATGCATGTGATTTTCCTCTACTAGCAATTAATCATCAAAAATTGACTTTTATTGATTAATTTCTGATAATTCTTTGTGCCATTGTTTTAATTTTTTGGACCAAGTATATGAAATTAAGTTATTATATGCCACCAATGGGGCTTTAGTTATGATAGAGAATATGTGTTGATTACTTCAATAAAAGCCATGTACAAAATAAAATTCAATGCAATATATTTTAGATGCCAAAGTTGAAAGCTTAGTTATTCAAATGAGAACAGGTGATATACTATATTGTATTAAATGATTTGGATTTATTTATTTACATAAGCTAAAATCATATAGCAATCAACCACTAAGAATTGACTTTTGTTCATTTATTTTCTGATAATTCCATTTGCCAATTCTTTAAGGTTTTTTAGAGCAAGAATATGAAATAAATTTGCCACATTGTAAAAAACTAAGCACGCTGAAGGGCATGTGCACTCTCAGGCTCTCCCGATGGCTCTGTCTCACCACCTGTGTTCGGTGCTCTGGAACCACCGTGTATGGGCTGAATCGGGACGGGCGTTGGCCAAGGAAGGTGAAGGAAGAACGAGGACCAAGCTGGTTGCTGATTAGTTACCATTTATTCAATCTCCCATCTTTCTCATCTCTGGCACTCCGCTCTATCCTCTCTCTGGATCTATCACAGCCCCCCTCATCTCTCTCCCCTCTTTTTCTCTCTCCCCTTTGCCCTAGGCTACACACAGCCAGGTAGCAAAATCAACATAAGAAAGCCCTTCCTGAGAGTCACCAGGTTCAAAGGGAACACAACCTAGGAGTATTCCAAAGCACTTCCTGACTGCTCGAGGCAAAATACCTCTTAAGGTTTTTCTCCTTTCCTTAGCCCAATTTATTCACATCTTAATACTAGTTATTTTTGTATGAACACAGTAAGAAATATATTGAGACTTGTAGAGCAGCTCTCCTGGCAACATCTTGCCACATACTCAGACTGCAGCACTCAGGCCAGATTAAGCATTCCTAGCCCTAGCAGGGTCCAAATCTTCTTGGATCATGACAGCATTTGTCCATGACCGAGCTCTTAATTTATAGTTAAGCATTAGGCACTTTGGCCAGGCCCATCTCGATGCAAGGGTAGCACACAACTCACCACTTGCCCTGGGTCTGTCCCATCCCTCCTCTGGACCCTGCTTTTGGGGGTGCTAGCAAGTAAGGGCAGCTGAGGCTTAGGTCAAGAGAACAGATGCCCAGGAAGAAAATAACATGCAGAGTCAAGTGACTCCCAGTTTACAAAGCATAGCATTTGCTACCTTCCTCCTGTGTCCATACAAAAAGGACATGGCTCTGAATAAACTATGCAAAGGACTCAAGGAGAAGAGAAAAACAATATTTACAAGTCAACAGAACACAAAGAAAGAAGTTACAAATAAACACAGAGGAATGGGAGCATGGTGATGGGAGTAACCCAATAAACCTAAACTCCTAAACTACCTGAGGCTATGTTATCCTACAGTATATGACTACCAAGGAGGCAGCCCTGAAAATGGCAGGGAATCCAGTGACACTGGAGGAAGGAATGGGACATTGGTGGCGGGATTGGGGTTGGAAAATCATAAGCCTGAAACAACTCTATCATGAAAACTTTGTAAATCATGGTGCCTTAATAAAAATTTAACAAGTGAGTTTATTTAGGACCTTATTAAACTTAAAATTTCAGGGACAATAAATTTCATAAAAATTGGAAATCACAAGGCATCTAATTTACTCTGGTGATCAATTTGTTATTTTTGTAAGAAGAAGGAGACAATTTTAATATTAGCAGAGATTCCATCTTTAATAACCCTGTAAGAAAGATAAATATGTTTTCTGCCATTAACCAGGGAAGTCATGTTTTTAAAAGTCAAAATGATGTTGTATCTGTTGGACAGTGGTCTTTGTTCTCTCCACTCCTCCTCCCTTGCCCCCCCCCCAAATACAACTACAGTCAATATATATTCTAGGAAAATTTTTACTTAGTCCTCAGGCCTCAGGAGATAAGCTTTAAACAGCTGAGTCTGTATGGTATGAACCAGAACTACTCTTAAGGACACAAGTTTAGACTAGTGGCTTGTCTACTTTTGCTTTGTTTTGTTTTGGGGGGACAGGCAGTGCTCAAGGACTGCTCCTGACTCTGCGTTCAGACATCACTCCTGGTGGGCTTGATGTCGGTGGGCCCCACGGGTGACTCACGTGAAGCAGGGAGGAGAAAGATGGTCACTTTCTCCCCAGCCTCCTCTACCACCCGGGACCCAGAATTACCGGGTTCTTGTCTCGATCGCTGAAAAGAATTTCAGGAGTAGACAAGCAGTGAAGCAAATAGATTTTATTCAGAGGTTTCTGAGGGAGGGAGAAAGGGATAAGTGGGAGAGAGAAATAGTAAGAATAATGCGCTCAAGGGAGAACGTGGGCTTCTCCAAGGTGGAGGAAGCCCCTACACATAACCGAGCTTTAGACACAAAGGTATGAAAGCATGAAAGTACACATCTCAAGAGGGGAGATGCGGGCGACACATGTGCTCGGCCACATGGGTGCAAGCAGCACATGGGCTCAGGCAGCATATGCGCGCCCTTCCTTTGTTCAAGGTGTCTTTTATAGGGTTTCTTCAACCTGCCCCCACCCACATGGGGTTTCTTTCCAGGTAGAAGTTCGTTGCTAAGGTTACCAGGGAGGTTGGGAGTGGTGCCTTCTTTGGGGAACCTCCTGGGGAGGAGTTGGTTATCCTCAGGGTCCACTAATGGTTTCCTATGGGTCTTTTGTTTTCTTGAATCTGCAAGTCTTAAGAGTCTCCTTCCCAGAGACTCTGTTAAATCTCAATTTTCATTGCCCTATCTACCTGCCTACATCAGGCTCACAGAGCCATATATGATGCTAAGAATCAAATCCAGGTCAACTGCAAGCAAGGTAAGCATTCTAGCAGCTATACTATCTCTCCAACCCTGAAATAGTTTTTTTATTTGTCTTTTATTTTTTTACTCACCTCAATCTGAGAAACTAACTGCTTTCTTCTAACAGTGAATTTACTAATTTTCTTATATTGTATGTGTGATTGTGCACATTTATTTTCCCCTTAATATATAATTTTCTTGTGAATAGAACAATCATATTTCAAAGTCAATATGCAGGAGAACTATTAATAGGAAATGCAGAATCTAGTTGTTTACTCAAAACATCATACTTGCTCTAAACATTTGCTGTGCACTCTTGAATTTCTTTTCTTTGCAAAATGACTTTGAAGGTATTTTGGCCATGAACTTACCAAACTTGTGACTTTATATTTTTTTCTTAAAAATGTCAATAAAACTTATTTTTCTCCCAGGCCTCCACTGCTTAAACACTAATTTAATTTCTACTTCAGGATCCAGTGTCCCTATCTTGAATAGGAACTAAAGAACCTGCACTAATGAGTTCTTTGATTATAATGGGGTTCACGAGGAGAGGGTGCAAGAGAAATAGAGAAGAGGCTAACACACACACACACACACACACACACACATACAGAGAGAGGTGAGTGGAAAGCTATTTTATTGTAACCCCACAGCACTTATGTATGCTTAGGCTTCCATCTACTTGTCTCATGGCCTTAAGGTAAAACTAGAAGTAACTAATGGCACCCGGGGAAACTAGGGGAGATAACAATAGATATCCAGCAGGCTGATCTATCTGTTCCTGTTGGCTAACCATCCTGCTCTTGTAAAAATGTCCCAGTCTTCTGGTTCTTGTAAAATGGCTTTTTCAACCTGTTTATGTGAATGTTTGACTGCAAGCTATATGCTGAAGGCTCCCTCACCGCAGAAGCAGATGCAAATAAGAAATCGTCTGTGTTCTTTGACCTATCATTCCAGTACAGAATGATCCAGAAGGAACTTAAATATAAACTAGCAGAATTTCATTAAAATCAATAAAGATAGGGATATGGTCCAGAAGTGAGCTTCATGTAACCATGTAACGAGACAATACAACACCTGTCTCATCACAAAAAACTTGATACACATTTACAGGAAAGTATCTAACTTCTGACAGTGTCACTCATTTTGGGTACTGGTTTCTTTTTATTTATTTTTCTAATACTATTTATTTATTTATTTATTATATATATTTTCTATTGAATCACCATGTGGAAATTTACAAAGCTTTCAGGCTTAAGTCTCAGTTATACAATGCTTGAACACCCATCCCTTCACCAGTGCACTTATTCCACCACCAAGAATCACAGTATACCTCCCCCCACACCCTCTCCCCCCCAGCCCCCCACTCCGCCGTGTAGCTGATAAATTTCACTTTACTTTCTCTTTACTTTAATTACATTAAATATTTCAACAAAAAACTCACTATTATTGTTTGGAGTTTCTCCCCCCAAAGTCAGACCTGCTGAAAAGGAAGCATTTGATAATTTGTTTTTCATTGCTGAGAATGAAGAGATATGAGGTTATGCAGCCGCAATAATGGCCGCATGATTTTGGATTTCTGTATTTTAGTATTTTAGTAACTAAGTCCAGAGAAATATCTGCCAGAAGTTGCATCATTGCAACTCGTACCTCTCTGCTACTTTATATTACACATATGAGTGCAATCTTTCTATGTCTGTCTCTTTCTTTCTGATTCATCTCACTCAACATGATACTTTCCATGTTGATCCACTTATATGAAAATTTCATGACTTCATCTTTTCTAACAGCTGCATAGTATTCCATTGTGTAGATGTACCAAAGTTTCTTTAACCAGTCATCTGTTTTTGGGTACTCCAGTTTTTTCTAGATTTTGGCTATTGTAAATAGTGCTGCAATGGACATAGAAATGCAGATGTCGTTTCTACTATACCTTTTTGCCTCTCCGGGATATATTCCTAGGAGTGGTATTGCTGGGTCAAATGGAATCTCAATTTCTAATTTTTTGAGAATCGTCCATATTGTTTTCCAAAACGGCTGAACCAGTCGGCATTCCCACCAGCAGTGAAGGAGAGTCCCTTTCTCCCCACATCCACGCCAACACTGGTTGCTTTTATTTTGGGGAATGTGGGCCAGTCTCTGTGGTGTGAGATATCTCATTGTTGTTTTGATCTGCATCTCCCTGATGATTAGTGATGTCGAGCATTTTCTCATGTGCCTCTCAGCCATTCAGATTTCTTCTTTGGGAAAGTTTCTGTTCATTTCATCACCCCATTTTTTTTATTGGACGGCAGTTTTCTTCTTGTGGAGTTCACTGGTTTCTTTTTAACGTCATGGAATATGTACAGTGATGGTGTCATGATTACAGTTGTATTTTGCTTGTTTTTAAAGCTTGTATGTTTCAGTATACCTAGAAAAGCAACATATATTACGAAGACTTTTGTGCAGGTAGTTCCAGAATTGATCAAATATACATATGAATGGTTTTAATAGATAGAATAACTAAAATAAACCAGGCAAATAAACACCAATGCTGCATAATATCATTTATGTGTGAAATCTAAAAAAATAAATAAATCACAATATAATCAAGGAAAACGTGGAAAAGTAGGTACCAGGGGTAGGAGAACAGGGGGATGGAATAGAAATTCATACTAATAAGCACAAAAAATTACTTTTATTCATAAAATTTAATTGGTGAAAATGTTATGGTAAAACATGACCCCAAACTGTCAAGAAATATCTATGGGAAAGTCTCTTTCTTTCTATTTCTTATCTTTTTTCCTCTCCTTGTTTCCTCCTTTCCTTTTTTCCTTAACATGGCTACAGTAAGTTGACAGAGAAAATATTTCCATAAGATAGGAAGAAAAAGATACTCAAAAAAATAGACAAGACTTTTCAAGGAGAATAGAAGAAAAATAGGCAAAAGAAACTTGGTATTCTCCTTCCATGTCATGAACATGAAAAGAATTTATAAATTGTCTATTTTGCAGAGACAGAGAATACTGAATACAGTTGATGACTACTATTGGTGAAGAGACCCCAAATATAGATATAGAGACAGCTATTCAATGGGTTAGTGGTGGTAAAGTGAGGGAACCCTTAAGAAATAAGCAAGCACTGTTGGGAAAATAATTTTGCAAACCTTTGTGAGTCCATCATTGACTAGATTTTTCTTTCAGTCTCATTTTTAAAACTTAGCTCTCTCTGTTTGAGTATCTAGTGTTCCTGAGAGTTGTCACAAACTCTGGGGATTTAAGGATGTCACTCTGTGCACAGGAAATTAAAATGTGGCCAACTTATTGGATTTTCTAAGAGATCTTCTTGGTCCTGTAATATTACAACACAGCAACTTTAGAACACTCAGACCTTGCCCTTTAAGTTGGGGAAATTCATTTAGGGAAAGTAACATTCCCTTAAAGGTAATTCTGTTTGCAATGGGGCCATGCAGATATAAGAATTTTGATTCAGGGGCTAGAGTGATAGCACAGCGGGTAGGGCAGTTGCCTTGCACGCGGCCCGACCCGGGTTCGAATCCCAGCATCCCTTATGGTCCCCTGAGCACCGCCAGTAGTAATTCCTGAGTGAAGAGCCAGGAGTAACCCACACTGATGCACACCCTGTGCATCACCAGGTGTGACCCAAAAAGCCAAAAAAAAAAAAAAAGAATTTTGATACAGGGGCTTGAGAGACGGCTGGAGAGATGGGGAACTTGCTTGCCTTGCATGCTATCTGCTCGGATTTGATCCTAGGTACCCCCATATGGTCCCTGAGTGAGTCCCCTCAGGACTGATCCCTGTGTGCCCGCAGCACACAGGGTACTGAGTACAACCAGGGCTGGCCCCCAAACCAAGGAAAAGGGATTTGATTCAAACACAGCACTCTTCACTCAAATTTAAAATTTTAATTTTAATGCTCCACTTGTCCCAACTCAGTGCCCCCAATCTCACGTGTGAAGGCATATGGCAATGTCTCTCACGCAAGGTTCTAGGCTATCACAGGCTGTGAGGACTGAAAAACAATAAAAATGACAACTTCGGGGTGTTTGGACTGTTGACACAATTCTTTCACACGTGTTATTCCATTAGACTTTCACAACAGCAGTATGTGGCCGCCACTGCTCTTTTTTGGAGGTGCGGTACTGAGATCCAGAATATTTAACCCTCCAGTTCAATAACACTGTGGGGCCTTGACAGAACTAGATGACAGATCCATATTGTAACTGCCAGTTGCATGTTCAAGTCACTGCATAGAGGTGCCGTGACAAGGCTCCATTGTTCAGTCTCCCCTAGAGAGGAAATTAAAATCCTTAAAAGCCCAAAGACCACATGTGCTTATCTTTCCAAATAACATTAAACCAGGAGAACAGCAAAATGTGTCTAATTAACACAGCCAGACTTTAGGCTTGGAAACAATGAAGCAGTTCTAACAAGGGGTGAGCTTGGAGTTGGTGAGGGTCTGTTTTTACATTGTTTGTTCCAGGCCACGGTTCTATCCCTGGAACCCCTCTTTCTGGGGCGTCCAGCCACCTCTCGTCTCAAGAAATCTCCATGCACCTGACCTGGAACTCTACATCTTCGTGGTTTAGTTAGCTTCTGATGATGTCGGTGGGCCCCACTAGTGACATATGTGAAGCGGGGAGAAGAAAAAGAGTCAGTTTCTCCCCATCTGCCCCCGCCATCCAGGTCCCACTGGGAAGACTGTAGTATTGTCGCACTGTCATCTCGTTGTTCATCAATATGCTCAAGCGGGCACCAGTAACATCTCCATTGTGAGACTTGTTGTGACTGTTTTTGGCATATCGAATATGCTACGGGTAGTTTGCCAGGCTCTGCCGTGTGAGCAGGATACTCTCGGTAGCTTGCTGGGCTCTCCAAGAGGGACGGAGGAACCGAACCGGGTCGGCCTCGTGCAAGGCAAACGCCCTACCTGCTGTGCTATCCCTCCAGTCTACTGGGAAGACTATTACTGGTAAAGTCTGCAATGAGCGCCTGCTCAACATGGGCCTGAGCCCCGCCAGCCCCACCCAGTGGCTGTCACCGGAAGTCCACTTGGTCTTCCAGGCATGGGAGTTGATCCCCACCACTGGATTTCTTGGGGAGCCACGAACTCAGGTTGGAGCCAGGACTTGCTCTTCGCAGGAGTGGAGAGCCCAGTCCAAGGCCTTACGCAGGGCTTCCGGAGATTTCGTCTCGCCTCGCAGTAAAGAATTTCAGGAGTAGACAAGCAGTGAGGGAAAACAGATTTTATTTGGAGGTTTTGAAGGGGAGAAGAGGGAGAGAGAGAGAGAGAGAGAGAGAGAGAGAGAGAGAGAGAGAGAGAGAGAGAGAGAGAGAGAGAGAGAGAGAGAGTGATGCATGCAAGGAAGAGTGTGGGCTTCCCCAAAGACAAAAAAAATCTTTGAATAGCCATAAGGCCAGTTTTTAGGTTCTGATATGCATATTCTTAGGGCTGCCTGTGTCTGGAGTTTTCTGCTGGAGGTGGAGGTCTGATCAGATATGGTCACAAAGGGAAGTTTCGGGTTGAGTCTCCTTCTAGTCATTGATTGGAGTTCTAGTGTAGGCTGAAGTCTGCCATCTATGTAGCGGTCTGGCTCTCTCTGATCTGTCAATGGCACCAGGTGAGCCAGGTGAAGCCTCAGTTGGCTTTTTTGCAACTTCAGGGCTATCAGATATTATTCCTTCCCAGGAGTTTTGCAGCCATTGCCTTGGTAAGGGGTCTTCCCTATCTGCCTGCTTGCCCACATCACTGGGATAGGTCTTTGTGTTAAAGGCCTTTATGCTTTTTATGTAGTTAGACAGGGAAAGGCCCCTGTGACAATGGAATTCCTAGGATGTAATAAATTAGGGCCAAGGCTGGAAACAGAAAACAAGGCCTGATAAAATTTTCAACTGGAACCAGTAGCAGACCCGAGAAGGCTCGACCCACTTGGATAGAAGCTCCAGCAGGAACGAAAGGCCAGGAAAGGAATTTCAAAGAAGGCCGTGGACCACTCCCAACTCAACACCCTTGGCGACTGCCCTGGCAATGAACTTTTACCTAAGTCAAAGCCCACATAGGGGTCAAGTTAGAGAAAACCCTATGAAAGTCACCTTGAACAAAGAAAGGGCGCACATATGCTGCCTGAGCCCATGTGATGCTTATGCCCAAGTGGTAGAGTTACACGTGCTGCTGAGCCCATGTGGTGCCCGAGCACACGTGGTGCCGAAGCACAGGTGGTCCCCTCCCCTCCCTCCTGAGATGTGTACTTTCATGCTTTCATGTCTAATGCCGGGATGTGTGTAGGGACTCTCTCCACCTGTGGAGAAGCCTGTTCTCGCTTGAGAGCGTTGCTCTCACTTTCTCTCCCTCCTTTCTCCTGCTAAGGACCTCCAAATAAAATGTTTTTATTTCACTGCTTATCTTGTAGGGCCAGAGTAAGGCAGAACAAGAAGCCATGACAGGCTGTACTCGAGCAAAATGAGCAGTAGGCCTAAGATTCAGTTTCCCCAAAGACCTGTGTTTCTGCTTTCCCCGAAGCTTGTGGTTAGAGTTACTGGGAGCCCCCTCCCTGCTTCATCCCTAACCTCTTGCATTCATCAGTCAACCATTGCTGTTTTGCAGCTTGTTCCTGTTGGCTGTGCTTGTGTGACTAAGGATATAAAAACCTGTTGTAGTAGGAGCTCTCGGTCCTTGTCAAGACCCCTCTGCATTGGATGACACTTGGGTCCTAGCTTGAGCTAGAAATAAGGTACCTCTGCCTTTGCATTCTCACATGTGGAACTGGTTTCCCTGCAAACCAGAAACCCTAAGCCCGGGTGTAACAATCTTCCCCTGAAATTCTTTTCTGTGAGGCAAGATAAGAACCCTGAAGCCCTGGGTAAGGGCCTAGGAATGAGTTTCCTTTCCTGCAAAGACTTGGAGCAAATCCTTGCTCCAAGCTGAGTCCCTGGATTCCCAAGGAATCATGCCTTGGGGATCAACTCCCATACCTAGAAGACAAAAAGGGCATTAGGTGTGGCTTGATGGCCATCTGGTGGGGCTGGTGGGACTCTGACCTGTGTTGTTGAATAGCTCATCACAGACTTTATCAGTCCTAGTATTCCCAGACAGCCTTGGGTTGGAAGGGATGGACGGGGAGAAAGTGACCATCTCTTCCCCTCTTTCCTCACATAAACCACCCATGGGGTCCCACTGACTTCAATTTTAGATTCCAGACTCTGTTTTCCCAATATCCATTAGGAGGGGCCCACTGCATCTTCCTGTCTACAAAAGTATGGCATACTTGGGGAGATTTTTCTACTCAAGTGGTGTTAAGGATATGCAGACCAATGCTGTAATAATATTTGTGCCATGTCAAGCAATAAGAAAAGTAACAAGAGATTGGTAAGAAAAAAAAAAAAAGAGGAAGGAAACCTGTTCTTCATTAGCTTTACCACATACCCCAAGTCATAAATCTTGGAGGTGCTTTTTGATTTAACAGGTAAGTCTTTGAAAGCGAAGCAGCCAGGAAAGTGTCATTCAGGTGCTATGTCATCTTCGCAGACAGACTGATGCCTTTTTCTCTCCAGTGAGCTTTATGCACTTCCTAAAAGATAACCTAGGTCATGAAGGTTAGAATAAAATCCACGTGTTGGGAGAAACCCATATTATCTGATCCAGATCTTGAAAAAGAAATTCTACTGTGAAGAATTAATGATGACTTTGAGTACTTGCTAGGTGAATAAAATACACAAAGATTTTTCCACAGAGACTCTGTGTTAAAAAATTGACATTTTTGCTAAAGTATGTTCCAGCATACTACTAGAGCTGACTTGGGTTTTGGGCTTTCCTCTTACATAAGAAAAAGAAGTTGATTTGAAAATCCTTTGTGTTAGTGATATTTCTGGAGACAGGTTCAAGCTTTTTGTAGTTTACACAATGAAGCTTAATTCTTTCACATAGGCCCAATTTGCATTTCAATCATTCTCTTATGTGCTTTGCAATCTTGCAAATTGTGCTAATGCACATTTTCCACTATGCATGATCACTCTTACCTTATTCTTCCACTAAATGCTTTCTCTATTTCCTTCTCTCTTTTCTGGTAGTCAAAGTTCAACTCAACCATTTTTCTCTAAAGACTTTTCTTCCAGTGTGTAGATTTTTCCTTCCTGATTAATCAGTACCTTTGATTTATATATTAACAGAGTGGAGCAGGAGTTTTCTTAGTCTTGCCTACCATCACAAGTATTTTAAAATTTTTCTCATCGTGTCTAACATAACTTGCATTAGACAAATGTGGTATTTATCTAATAAATATTTGATGAATTGCATTAAATGGACTTATTCCACGTGCATAAAAATAATGGAAATAACTTTGGTCCATTCCAGGGTGGAGTATTATAAAATGTAAGAAACATAAGACTTAAAATTGGAAATGTGAAAGATGGGTCTTTTCAATGTTCACAACAGGCCTCCCCAAAATGTACCAGTTTGGCACATCGATTATTTTGAGTTCATGTCAGTTGAGGGCCTACAGACACATGAAAAAAAAAAAAAACTTTTTACCTAAAAGAATGAAAATTTGGGATCTTGCCCAGAATTAGGATTATTACCCCATATAGTGGCCCAATCCAGCCAAGAGTGATTCCTGAGCACAGAGTCTGGGAGAAACTATGAAACTTGTAGTGACCATTCCTAAGTTTTCACTGTAACCATTGTCTGTGCATTCCTGGCACCTCACCTCCCAAGGATATATCCATGATCTGAGCCTGGGATTCTTCATCCTAATAGTTTCTTGGGATCTGTTAAGTTCTAGTATTTTTCTCAGCATACATTACTAACCCCCCAGCCTCCCCTCATCGCTCTTTCTGCAACAATTTTCCATATATCCAAAATTAAGTGTGGTGCTTTCTCTTGCTAATGTGTCAGTTTAATTATTGTAAAATAAAGTTAAATCCAAGAGAGTAAGGAGAAAGTTCTCTCCTTTCCCAACGAATGTCTGTTTTCAAATACTATCTTCATCCTACTCTGTGAGCTGATACTTAATCTTGCGAAGCATCAGTCTTTTCACACAAAAAAAGGTGGGTGAATTTCTTTAATTGACAGTTGTATGCTCCAGACTGACTAAAATAATACCTGCAAAATTTGTGTTATGAACTACAAAACTCTGTGAAAATCATTGCTTTTAAAAGCTCCCAGTTGATTGTTGGAACATTTTTAACCAAGATGGTTGTTTTACAGGAAAAATAGGGAACTTTATGCTGTTATTTCAAACTAAACAAGCTGACTGGCTTTGCTGCTTCAGACACAGACCCCCCACTCACCACATCACAGCTGGATAAAGCTTTCTTTCCAATTCAGTGCCTTTTTATAGCCACTTTTCTCACAAGCCAACAAAACAGAACAGACTCTTCCTAGTGCTAATCAATGCCCATGTAGTACAATGAGCAATTAAGCCCAGAAGAAGGAAGAGGACATTAATAATAGAAAGCTTGATTACGGAGAGATTAGAACCTGAAATTGTGTTTGCATTCTCTGTTGGAAGGTATAATTTAATTAGCCAGCTTGGAAAGGCTGAGATGTGACAGAAAACGAATATTCCACTTCTGCAATTTCAAAGCCCTCTTTCTTTTTGGTAAGAAATGTTTCCGTGTGCAGTTCCTGAACGTGCAGCGTTACATTGTAAGAACTCTCACAATCCCTAGTTCCATCTCTACCTCCTCACTGTCCTCAAAGGTAAACCGGAAAGGAAACAAAGGAAATGTAGAACTTCCAGGTTTATAATCTTTGCTTCTGCAGAGGATGGACTCTATAATTTTTGATATCATTGATGATTTAGTTATTAGTTTTTCTTTCTTCTGCACATCTCATACACATTTTCTTTGATTGGGGGTTTTGTGTGTGTGTGTGTGTGTGTGTGACACACCTGGAAATGCCCCAGGCTTACTTTTGGCTCTGTGCTCAGGGGTCACACCTGCCAATACTGTGGGACCATATGAAATACTGGTGATTGAACTAAGGTGGCCATGTCAAGGCAAGGGACTAAGCCTCTGTATCTTATCTCTGTCCCACCCTTTCATCCAGCACACTTTTTGTTTTGTTTTATTTAGGGGCCACATTTTGGAAATTCTCAGGGGTTACTCCTGGCTTTGCACTTAGGATTTACTGCTGATGAAGCTCAGGGGAACATATGGGATGCCAGGAATTAAATCTGGGTTGGCAGCGTGCAAAATAAGTGCTCTACCCACCCTTCTATCTCTCTGACTCCTTCATTCGGCACTTTCTAAAGGATTGTAGTGCACCTTAGGTTGTGAGAAATAGCATGAAACAGTTATTAAATCTATGTATTCTGTATTCAAACTATCTAAATGATGGTCCCCAGTGTTGATCCCCAACTTGCTATATCTAAGTTTTCTCATCTTTTAAAATACAATTGACCATATCACCATTTTTCTTATGGAGTTTTCACAACTAAGAAGTTATGTATAATGATTTATAATAATAATATTTAACACAAAAATGCTCATTTTAGGCACTCGGTATCATTTTATGTCATAATATCTTGTAGGATATCATTGGTTTGTTCTTTCTCCCTTGCCACAAAGAGTTTAGGTTTATCTGATAATACCCATCACAGTGCTCCTGAAGCACCTCCATTCCTCTGTGTTTATTGGGATGTAGCTATAAACATTTTAGGACAACATTGGTATGTCCTGTTCCCCTTGCCACCGGAAGTTTAGGTTTATCGCAGTGCTCCTGAGGCACTTCCATTTCACTGCGTTTATCTGTAAACTCCTCTCTATGCTTTCTTTCCTAACCGGTCTATCACCTTTCCCCCCTAATCAGACTCTATTAACTTGTAAGGTCAGATTCTTCAGAAACCTATGATTTTATATGTATAAGTGAAATACTGCCTTTCTCCTCTCCTTATGTCTTTTGAACAGTTTAGTTTAAAGCAATGTCCTTTTTGTATGGACAAAGGAAGACAGTTAATACTATGCTTTTGTAACTTGGGATTTAATTGGCTTTGAATATTATTCATTCCCGGGCATCTGCTTTCTCGTCTTAAGCCTCAATTGCCCTTAGTTCCTAGCACCCCAAAAGCAGGGTCCTGACGAGGGACTGAAAGGACCCAAGGCAAGCTGTGAGCTACCCTGGCACCAAAATGGGCCAGGCCAAAGTACCATGATTCTTAACTATAACTTAAGAGCTTAACCATGGACAAATGCTGTCATGTTCCAAAAGCAACGATGAAACTAGGACCCTATTAGGGATAGGAAAAGCTAATCTGGCCTGAGCACTGTAGTTTGAGATCAAGATGGCCCCAGGAGAGCAATTCTATAAGCTTATTGTATCTCTTACTGTGTCCACACAAAATGATTAATTTTATGAATGCTTATATGTTTGTTGGACAAAAAGAGGAGAAACATACCCATGGGATTTCGCTCTTGGGTGTGTCGTCCCTGCTGAAAGAGAATCTGTCCTAGAAGAAGCATCCCCTGAGGGTAAGAACTTTAACCCTATTGATTATGACCACACCTAAGTATAAGCCCTAACCTCTCATGCTTGGGGATTTAACTAGGCTGTAATAGTGGGCTGGGGGAGATCCAGATCCAGAATGAGAAAGGAGACTGAGTAGCATGGGGGAGGGAGAAGCAGGAGGAGAATCAGAGGAGAACGGAGATGGGAGTGGAATAAACTGCGACTGAGACCAACCAGCCTGGCTCCCACTGCTTTCTTCACCTGTCCATCTCGATCGACCTCCCTGGGGTGGGGGAAGTGGCATGAGACTACGGAACGCAGACAACAGGAGAGATCTAGAGCGCTGCTGCCCCTTTTTGTGATTACACAATATCTGACTTCTTGCCTGAGAACTGATCATGAGCATCAAAAACTGGAATAAAAAATATGGCACACGTTAACATAGATTCCAAATTGGAAGTGATATGAGATTTACTATAGTTTTATAGAAAAATCAGAGAAATTAATTTACACAGAAAGATTAGAAAAATGTTGAATAAAACTATGCTTTAAATCCTTTAAAAATCCTAAGAACTTTTGATGTCATGCTGTTTTGAAGCATTTATCTTAAGCAAAGAATCAAGGCCTTTATGCTATGTGATAATATTTGGAGCTGGTTACCATAGAAATCAGGGACTTGCTAGATTCAAGAGAGTATTCTTTTGTTAACAACTAGATAAGAATTATAGTATTTTAATTCTGTCTACTCTACCTGTGCTATTAAATGTAAACATACATTAAACAGACTAGCACCTTTTCTCTATCTGTGAGAACTGATATATTTTTACATGTACCTTTATAAAAGGAATTCATAATTTTGATATGTCTCTCCCATTGAGCATTGCTAGAACACAAGATTTTCTTATAAATGTATTGTGTCTTCGAACTATCGTTTGTACTATAAAGCTTTAAATATCAAATTTTACCATTCTTCTAACTAAAAATGTATGATCTTTTCACTTCATAGTATATCTAGTGCTATACCCTAGGTCACAAGGGGCGGAGCAATAATGCAATAATACAGCAGGTGGGACACTTGCCTTGCATGTGACTCACCTGGGTTCAATCCCTGTACCTCATATGGTTCCCTGGGCCCACAGGAAGTGATTCCTGAGCACAGACAGGAGTCATCCCTGAGCAGTACCAGGCATGACCCTCAAACAAAAGACAACAACAAAACACCCCAAAAACCCTGCGTCACCAACTCATATTCCTCTCTCTCTTTCCTACTATTGCTTGCTCTGGAAGTTCAATATGCTTCTTTCAAATGATTTTAAGAATTTTTAACAGTTGTCCTATCTTTTCATAGTGGGGTTAACACTATAATACAATTATCGAATAAGATATTCACAAATCCTTTACTGATTCTCTCTCATTTATGAGAAAAAGCACCTAAACAACTTGACCCATCATATAAGTCTTCCTATTTTCACTAACTCACCTCCTACAGATACAGTGGAATGGAAGGATGGGAGCTTGGTGAATTAGTTAACTTAACTGTCATTTTAATTCTCACCCACCCTAAAGGTAAGCAGTCAAAATAGGTAATGGATGACTAGTGCTGGGAGATAGCAGCAGATTAAAAGGAATGCCCATTTAGGCAACCTCTCTGTTTGCCCCATCACCTACACTAGACAGTAGGGCAGTGCAGATCTTATCCATGGACATGGAGTTGTGGATTGTGAGACTAAGGAAAACAAGACCATAGAGAATCACAGGTTCAGTCACAGAGAGACCCACCCAAAGCTTACTAAGCAGAGAGTCCCAGTCAGGAGACACGGATGACAATACTCACTGGTAATTTTAGACTGGGAAAGTGCATACTAGAAAGAGAACGGGGTCACTTTAGAGATAAGCGAGTTATCATACACTAGAGGCAAGCAGATGGTCAGGCACAAGTTGTGTGACATAACTGGGGCATCAAGGGGCAAGATGTGTGACATTGTAGAGAGGTCAAAGGAGAGACCTGTCATTGGAGAGAGACCCAGGCCCATCTACTTAAACCGTAAAATAAGATATAATTTATTATTTATTTTTGTCATTGTCATTGTCATCCCGTTGCTCATTGATTTGTTCTAGCGGGCACCAGTAGCATCTCTCATTGTGAGACTTAATTGTTACTGTTTTTGGCAAGCTACCGAGAGTATCGAGCCCTCACAGCAGAGCCTGGCAAGCTACCCATGCATATTGAATTATTTATTTATTTAAGCAGAATAGGGTTTGGATATATTTTGTTTGATTTTTTGTTTGTTTGTTTGTTTCTTGGTGGAAGGCACACACACAACTTATTCCTGGCTCTGTACTCAGGGATCACTCCTGGCAGGCTTCAGGAACCTTATGAGGTACTTGAGATCAGATCCCCATTGGCTATGAGCATGCAAGCACCCTACCCACAGGACTATCACTCTGGCCTCAGCAGTATGGTTCCATTGAAAGAAATGTACTTCAAGAAATGTGAGGGGGTTGGAGAGAAAGATAGACAGACAGACAAACAAACAAACAAAGAGGCGGTCAAGAGAGAATGTGGGTTTCTCCAGAGGGTAGGGGAAAGTCTAAACTCGAACTTCATAAGCATCTGAGTGTGAAAACAATTTTGTATTGAAACTCTTTCTTTTGTATTTAATTTATTGAATCACTGTGAGTTACAAAGTTATTCATGATTGAGTTTCAGGCAGACAATATCCAATCACCAGCCGTTTCACCAGTGTCTACTTCTCTCTACCAATGTCCCCAGTGTCCCCCCCGAGACTCAACCTCCTCTATAATGAGCACATTTCCCTTTTTCATCTAGGCACTGAGGTTTCAAGAGCTGTTTCTGAGACAGAGCAAATCACTTTGCTGGGTCTTCTAAACACCCAGTCCTATTCCAGAGTGACCATTTCCCTCTATCACTGTCATAGTGGTTCCTTTCCTATCTTATGCCCCCCACCTCCATGGCCCAAGGAAAATCTTTCATACAGTTTTCAATAAGTAAGAACTCAGAAGAGAATCTCTTTTATCTAACACTACTATTGTGCTCTATTACATGTACATTTTTGCCTTGTAGAGCATAGCAAGACACTTTAGACCCTGTTGCTCTAGTCCATTCTTAATACAAACCTCAAATATTACTCAACAGTGACAACTCTGAAAAATTCCTAAAATAAGTAGTTTCAATTTGTTATCTTCTTCTATGGCATTTTAATATGTATTTCCATCTGGTAGTTAATAAAAAATATTAACTATTGCAGATTTTTATGAGCAAGGACAAACATTTAATATGTTTCATTTATCATTTATACTATTATATTCACAAATTGTATGTTTCTTGGTCCACATTTCTATTTCACCATTGAAATTTAACTTTTATAAGAAAAATCCTGTTGGAAAAAGTGGAAACCATTTGTGATAAAATGAAACTTGATGGATGGATCCATATCTCATACCATACACAAAAATTAATTCAAAGTGGATCAGTAACTTAGATATTATCCAGAAACCACAAAATTTATTGAGGAAAACTCCAGGATCAGTACAAAATTTGATGACCTGATTCTACTGGCAATGATCACAAGAAGAAAAATAAGCAAGTGGAACCACATGAGGTTGAAAAGTTTCTGCATAGCAAAAGAAAGACTAAAATTAAAAAAATGCCATTCCATTTGGGAGAAGATACTCATGCACAATATTTTAGATAAAAGTCTAATAGCCAAAATTTATAAAGTACTAACAAAGCTTAAAAACAGCAAAACACAATGACCCCATCAAAACTTGGAGAGAAGTGATAGACACTTACATAAAGAAGGCATAAATATAGGGAGACATAGCACAGCAGGTAGGCCACTAATCTTGCACATGGGCTCACCTGGGTTCAATCTCTGACATCACATATGCTCTACTGAGTGATCCCTAAACACACAACCAAAAGTAAGCCCTGAGAACCACCAGGTGTGGACTTCAAAATTAAAAACAAACAAACAAACAAGAAAAGAAATATATTTAAGGGCTGGAGAGATAGTATAGCAGATAGGACACTTGCCTTGTCATGTGGCCAACCCAGGACTGATTCTCAACACCACATATGGTCCTCAAAGCCTTGGTAAGAGGGATCTCTGAATGCAAAGCCAGGTCATACTGAGCACTCCTAAAAAAGGAGAGATGAGTAAAAAGGGAGAGAGAGAGAGAGAGAGAGAGAGAGAGAGAGAGAGAGAGAGAGAGAGAATTTTTCTTCTGCTTTTGATCCACACCTAGTTGTGCAGAGAGACATAAGGTACCAGGGCTTGAATTCAAGGCCTCCCACATACAAAACTCGGACACAGAGAGTGGAACCATCTCTCCAGTTGAAACATTAATTTTTGTCTTAATTTTCCAGTGACTATTTCCATATGGTAATCTGCCTTTAAGACATGATCATTTTTGTTTAATGAATTGAAAATGATATGCAGTTAAATGTATCAAATCAATGACAAAATTAGACTGCCATATAAACTGGGTCAGCTGTTAATGAGCCTGCCTCAAATGCTATATAGAGAGCTCTTTTGATAGACATTATTAATTTTTTAACTTTTATATTTAATGCTCTGTCTACAGATCAGATGGTCAAAATTTGTCAATTAAACACATTTGAATAAATGCGTTTAAAAGAACACATGTTGGCCAGACAGATAGTACAGAGGGTAGGAGCTTGCCTTGCACATGGCCAACCTGAGTTTAATCTTGAGCACTGCATATAACCCCCAAAGCCCACCCAGGAGTGCAGAGTGAAGAATAAATCCCGAGTACCACCAGATGTGTCCTCAAAACCAATAAATACAAAAACAAACAAAATATCATGCATTACATTTTAGATAAAATAAAAAATTTTTGACTAGAGATGTAAAATATTTCATATTTTGTAGCTATAACAAAATTAATGTGTCTGCTACTGCTTAAAATATATATATAACAGAGTCCAGAGTTTAATAGGAAGGCTGGGTCTTGCATGTGACTGATCAGGGTTCAATCCTCGGCACTGTATATGGTCCCCAGAGCACTGTCAGGAGTGATCCCTAAACCTGGAGCCAGGAGTGAGCCCTGAGCACAGCCAGTTATGTCTCACAACGCCTCCAAATACACACACAAAAAGTCATATATTAATTAAATATGAATCACACTTTTATTTGACTTTGCTCTGTCAAATGCGTTTTAATGTGAAAAATCCAAATGTTATGAAACTACACAAATAAATAGAAGAATTTTTAGTAAATTATTATAAGGCAATTACTATTGTTATTATAAACCAGGTCATGAAGGAAAGAAAAAACTATGCCAACCATTTCAGAAGATACTCTGTTTCTTCCTTGTAATCCCTCCTTCTCTCCAAATTTAGCTTCTAACTTAATAGTAGTAGCTACTACATGTACTTGTTTATGGTTAGGCTGTTCAGTTTAAATTCTAAATTGTGATGTTCACTTTACCTGTTTGCCAAAAGAATTTTTCCTTTCATTTGAAAGTCTGGTAAATTTAGCAGACTATATCCTAATGAGAGTTCTTGTAAAACATGAAAGAGAAAGCTCTTATTCATTCCTTTTCAATCTGAATTGTTTTGTCTTACTGCACTGAATAAGACCTAAACTACAGTGTTGAGTTTAAAGTGACCTCAGAACTCTTGTTTTGCTCTCATTCTTTAATAAAAAGTAGTATCACCATTAAGTATTATTTTAGCTATAGGATTTTGTAGGTACCCTTCAGCAAGATAATTGTTGCCTCTGTTTCAGTGTTTGCATCAAGATTGAGTATTAAAATCTATCAAATGATTTCATTTATTGAGATGATCATATTGCTTTAAAGTGTTCATTGGACACTGCATATTTTATATTTGATCATCTTTACTTTAAACGTATTAAAGTGATTCAGCAGACTATGTATTTACTGTGAAGATCAACTTTTGTTTTTCAAACTTATGTGGTTTTAGTATGGGCACATTTTATTCTTATTTCTTAGTTATAATAAGATCTAATCTCCCCCCGGTCCACATGGAGAGACCTGATATTTGACATTAACTTCTATTCTGGCAGGTTAGAAGTTTAATATCTCTCAGCTCTGTAATAATTGCAGTTTTGTTCCACTTAATGGTCCCCAGTTGCTCTGTCCCTGGTACTTTTCCTTTGCTTATTCTCCTGTATCTCACCTTCAACAAATTAAGCAGGCTATTCTGCCAGTCTTACTGGGATCCCTATTTCAGTTTTTGGAACTCTCTGCATTGCCCTCATCTTTCTTATACTTTACTTAAAATTTACATCTACATAAATCTACTGAAATGAAATATATGGATAATTCAAAAGAAAACTTTTTTTTTTTATCTGGTTGGGCTCCTTTCCCATGCTTTATGTTCTGGAAATGTTTCCATGCAGAAAACTAAGATTATCTTGTTTTTATTTTTATTGGTTTGTTTTTGTATGGGAGCCACACCCTGAGGCACTCAGGGCTGACTTCTAACTCTGAGCTCAGGGATCACTCCTGGCAGGGCTCAAGGTACCTTCTGTGGTGCTGGGAATCAAACTCAGGTGAGCTTTGTTCAAGACAAACACCCCACCTGCTGTACTGTTGCTCTGACCTCAAAGCTTTGCTTTACTATTGTCTTAACTACATCCTATACCACCATCTCCTATCTGAAACAATACTCTGGCTTTTCTTTTTTTATTATTCTTGGAAAACAACTTTGACAGGTAATAATTCACCATCACTAAACAGCATGTAAGATCAAGTCCTGTTGGAGCTGGAGCAATAGCACAGCAGGTAGGGCGTTTGCCTTACACGCGGCTGACCCGGGTTCAATTCCCAGCATCCCATATGGTCTCCTGAGCACCGATAGGGGGTAATTCCTGAGTGCAGAGCCAGGAGTGACCCCTGTGCATTGCCGGGTGTGACCCCAAAACAAAAAAACAAAACAAAACAAAAAAGATCAAGTCATGTTATAATAGAAATGCCTTCTTGATGTAGTTTAATAGTTGTTCCATTGCTCTATTTTTGTTTGTTGTTGTGTTTGTTATTTTTTTTAGGTTCTTGGATGATTTGTGTATTCCATTCTCTTTGCATAACTTTAACAATTTTCACCTTTCTCAAATCTTTTCCCATTATTTTTTAAACAAATATCCAATGGATAAACATTGACACTTGAGCTGTGGCATTAATTTTTTTCTTTCTTGTAATTTTCAATTGATCACTCCAGAAGCATACATCTGTATTCTATTTCTTCGCACTTCTGAAATTGCTTTTTTCCATCAACTTTTTCTGTAGCTAAGTCTAACTGAACAATTCATCCTTTATTTAATATCTCACACTGGCTGAATTTTACACTCTGCCATGTCACTGTTCTTAGAACTTCTATTCTCTGGCTCTGTGGCTCACTCTTTATTGGTACTCTACCTTTGTGAATATTTCTTCCAACTCTCATTTCTGAGCACCAATTCTTCCATCTACAATAGATTTTGAAAGTTTCAAGGTTGGCCATAGCGCTTATTATCCTACCACTCTTTATGCAAGTTCACATATCCCCAGTATCCCCATATATTAACTCTGTTACAGAATGTCAACTGTATTTCTGGCAAGAGTACCGCTCTAGTCTATGACCACTGACCTCCCTGCATCCTTCCCATTTTATTCTCTCTACTCTTTTTAGCTGTCGATTTTATCATCAGGCCTTCAAAACAATCTTTTCACTTCTGGCTTAGGTACCCAAAATTAATTCTCCACTTGAAGAATTGATTTAAAATAGGAATACAAATCTAACAATCTTTCTGTTCTGTCTAAAAGCCATTTAATTGTGCCTCGTTTCCTTAGTAATAAAATGCATTACTTGGCTCAAAAGACTTCTACCTCCTCAATTCAATTTCTCACAACGTTCAGCCTTACATTTTATACTGTGAAATGCTGGACTTCTCATTTCCTGTAAACAGCGTGCTTTTTCACACTTTGTTTATTTTCAAGCTATTCCTTCTGACTGTTCCATTCATCCTTTTTATGTTGCTAATCTATCATGCTTTAAAATTCAGCACAGATTTATCTCTTGCAGAAAATACTTTCTGGAATCCAGTCTCAGTAAGTGCTCTTCCACCATTCCCTATGGCAACCTCTATATCAGTGTTGTGATTATTTCACAATGGATTGTTCGGTCTTTGAAAGAACTGGCTTGTAAATCTATCGCATATTATAGAGCATTGTCCACACTGTTTTCTACTATGCTTATGAAGCCGCGTTATCAAAGTCTGCATTATCTTATGTAAAAAAAACATTTAAGCTCTATGCTCTTTAAAGATGTAAGGAAACTAAAGATCAGCAAGTAAACTGTCTCAGTTTACAGATGATGAATCTCAGGTGTATGATAAATTCTGGACTAGAATCAGGATATCTTGGTTCTTAGTCTAATAATAGTTGCAGGAATATCATTCTGGCTATGATCAAAATTTACAAAAAAACATTTTCCCTTGTGTTACTTAATAAATTCCAAGGTTGTTATACCCACATAGTTAAGATCACAGTGATACTTTGGCTGTTTTGAGTGCAATTCTTTAAGTTGCACTCAAAGGCCTCTGATACCTTCTCTTTTTATGTTTTTAGATTATCCAATTTATATTATTTTGACGTGAACTATTATAATAAACTTTGAACAAAAACATAAGACATTGACTTTTTTAAAAAAGTTTGTCCTGTATGACAAAGTGTGACTTATCTCCACACCTTGTAAATATTAAACATATTTTTGCCAAAGAAATATTTATATTATTTTTTTGGAAAAAGATTACTTTTCTGGGGATATACTAGTGTCTGACAATATTGTGATTGTCTTACTTTTTAAAAATTAAATATAATGATGATTAAAATATCGGAGTTATAGTATCTAGCTAGAGAAAAAGTTTCAAGAAATACAAACAGTAAATAAATGCAACCTTTTATTTATACTGGGTATGTTAAATATGAAATATGAGTTTTGATTTGGCTATAATAAAATTTTTGTGGGTAATTAAAATATTATTGAAAGTTTTTTGAAGTTCATCTGAGAAAAATGATAATTCTAAACAACTATGATTACTTTTGAACTCTACACTATAGTAGCACTTAAGCCATGTACTTAAACATGGCTGCAGTTTATTAACTTTACTTCTCGAAAGTATACCTCCAATAGATTATGATTCAACATCCTTACATTTTATCCAGGCTTTGATATAAAAATGAATATATTAAATGTTAAATAGATTAAATAATATTCACAATCTGCTACCAAATGACCGTGGCATAATCTATCCTCTATAGATGGAAAAGCAATAAATTATTTACAGAATATGAGGGAGAAATGTGTGCTTGTCTGATAAATCAGCAAGCGAGGCTTACAAATCCAGTGCAATTGCAGGATTATTGCATCTTCTTGGTTTAGAGTTGGATGTTTTATTTATTTATTTATTTATTTATTTTTTGCTTTTTGGGTCACACCCAGCGATGCTCAGGGGTTACTCCTGGCTTTGCACTCAGGAATTACTCCTGGCGGTGCTTGGGGGACCATATGGGATGCCGGGGATCGAACCCGGGTCGGCCACGTGCAAGGCAAACGCCCTACCCGCTGTGCTATCGCCCCGGCCCCTAGAGTTGGATGTTTTACACGTTAGATACTAAATCGGACTCATCTGAGCAAATGGCCCATGCTGAATGGTTATGGTGCAGGGGAAGGGCTGCCTGCTCTCCCGAAAGTACAGAGCACAGCTCCTAGTGGAAGACTTAGAGCAAACATTCAAATAGTCAGCTCACTGGTCAGGACACTTTGTGGGATAAGCACTGCACTGTAGCACTGTCCTCCCCTTGTTCATTGATTTGCTCAAGCGGTCACCAGTGACATCTTTATTGTGAGACTTGTTGTTACTGTTTTTGACACATCGAATACACCACGGGTAGCTTGCCAGGCTCTGCCATGCGGGCGAGATACTCTCGGTAGCTTGCCAGGCTCTCTGAGAGGGACAGAAGAATCAAATCCGGGTCAGCTGTGTGCAAGGCAAATGCCCTACTCTCTGTGCTATTGCTCCATTCCAAATCATGTTAACTAATCTTATCACACTGTATGTATGCTCACTATGCATACATGCTTTCATGTAGTAGAAACAAAGAACTACTATTTAACCATGATTACTCACCCAGAGACCCAACATAATTCTAATGCAATACTTACAACTCTAAAGCAAATTCATAACTTATAATGTGAAGAAAGGCTCAAACTACTCAGCCAATTGCTAAAAAATGATGAATGCTGAATCTTAGATTCTGACATCTTACATGAAAACAAAAAACAAATCCTTAAATGGAAAAACCACATTAGAAAATAAAGTTCAAAGTCTATATTTTCTGACCTTTTACAAAAATACCAGAAAATCCTGACAAATACATTATATTAAATAAAGAACCCAGGTATGTATTCAGGGTTATGACAAACACTGTGACTTTTCAACATCCATGATTGGATTTTCAAAGCATAGACTGGAACTAAGAAGAATGGAAACTTAGTGGAGTATCATTGATTTTTTTTTTATGACCATAGAGAAATCACTTAAACTACCTTAAGATTTGGTTCTCTTCTAAAACATAAAACATCCATCTCTCTCATAGACAATGTTGTACAATTTAAATAAAGTGATACATGGGAAATGATTATGCTGATTTTTGGTGTTAGAGAAAATCACTTATGTTTGCTACCTTAATTATGCTATGGAAAGTAGTAACATGTATTATAAATCTCCACAGTGTTTCTTCTTGTTTTTCACACTTAAGAACTGTGATTGTTTATTTCAGTGACTTAGCAAAAAGATAAAATAATTCTCCTTGAAATATAGGAATAATTTCACAGCTCCACTTCAGTACAACTGGGGTTTTCTCTCCAGGCTGTGAAGTTTTGCACCATTTCCTCTGTAATTCACTGCTGAATTTGGACAGCAGGCCTATTTTTCAGTGGGAGTTAACAAGCGCTTTCCCAGAGAATCATTTACTGGAAGAGAAATCATGTCTCTCACATTTACTCTCTCAGCTAATCTTTTCAGCTAGCCTTGTCTCAACATTTGTGGAGAGGTTCTGGGTGCTCTGGGACTATTTCGATTCTCACTTCTGGTAAAAATGATTTAAATTCTCTTTTTTCAAAACTGCAGCCACTATGGAATTTCTCTGTAGGGACAAAAATTTTAGTGATAAGTTTTGCAGTTCATTGTGCTTCCACTATTATGGATTTGAAAGAAAAAAAAAACTATATAGCATTCTCAAGATGAACAGGTAGAAAAAGAAAGGGAACTCAAAGTTTTCCTGAAGTCAGTCTCTTTACCCTGTCAGAGACTGATTCTGTATCTCGTTTGTGTTCCTTCTCATATCTTTTCCTATATTTCTCCTTCCTGATTAGATATCTGGGCTGGAGCAATAGTGCATTGGGTAGGGCATTTGCCTTGCACGTGACCAACCTGGGTTTGATTCCTCCACACCTCTCCTCTCGGAGAGCCCTGCAAGCTACCGAGAGTATCTCGCCCACACGGAAGAGCCTGACAAGCTACCCGTGGTGTATTCAGTGTATTCGATGTGTCAAAAACAGTAGCAAGTCTCACAATGGAGACGTTACTGGTTCCCGCCCTAGCAAATTGATGAGCAATGGGATGACAGTGACAGTGACAGTAATTAGGTATCTAAGTTTTGAGATATATGTCCGTAATCATTCTAGCTATCTGGACACAATTAGAATATATGCAATATACTTCCAATTTCTTACCTGGTATTTATTTCCCATACATAGGTGATATGGAAATAATTTTTTATTTTCATAATTGCATATTTTTCATTTGGTTGGAGCTTTTGCTGAAGAAACGATACCCTCAAAGTATCCTTGAACATAGCCAGATGGGAGTTTCTGGATAACAATGTCCAATTACTTGATTTTGTACAGCCTCATAGACACGAGGAAATGGAATTCCATTGCCCACAGAGATACCCTACTCATTAACAAACTCTCCTTGTTTTCTTGCCTCCTATCTTATCATTTCTATTTAGGATCATTTTTTGCAGCAAATCATTTGCCCGGATACTTGTCTCTGAGTTAGCTTCTCTCTCCTCTGTAGTTCTCCCTATTTTGTGTTTCTTAAGAAATGGGTTTGGAAATCATCAAGATTGAATCATAGTGCCAGTGTTTTATCATGTGGCCAAGAGTGCTTTCACTTTATTTCAATGATATTATCTTCCCAAGGCCAGTGACCAATCATCCCTCTGACCTTTTTCTTTTTCCATTATTACACTCCATCTGCAAGCTCTCTGATTGTTTATGACTTTAGTTTAGTAAAATAAATACACCCAGCATATGCCCCAACATGTAGTGTACTGATTATAATAATCTATTTCAGGAACAATGTAACCCATGCTTTTAATGTTTTTGCTCCAATATAACTATCTATTTCTACTTTTCAACCACTCTTGTTTCTTTTGTTTTAAAGAATCTTACATTAAGAAACAAAATGGCCAAGATAAGTCTTTTATTCCAGAGACAAAGCCCATCTTATGGCCTAAGTAAAATGTGATCTTCAAAATTTAGGGATCAACTCCCATTATTTATTAGGAATAATTAGTGTTTAGTGTCTGTGTATCTTATAGGTAATTGTTCTCTGTTTTCTGTAGAGACATATCAAACAGACAGTCAAATATTTCAACTTTCCCTAGAGTCTAAAATTCTATACATTATTACTGAGAACTACCACAATTAGGAATTGTGAAAAAACAGGATCTCTTACCGTATTAGAAGAGAAATGTTTGGTTCAATCTCAGCTCTACTGCTTATTATTTGATTTTTACTGATATAGTTAATTGCTGCTTAATTCCCTTTTCTCTGAGGAAGTAACACTAATTTTAGTAGGACTGTGAGTCTAAAATTAAGTAATGCAAATTTTATGTTAATATACAGATTGGGTGAGGTAAGGAGTTGCATAATATCTTGCTGTAGTAGACCTTGCTCTTCCCATTTTTGACAAGGACAGAGTTACCTTTTTATGGATACATTTTATGACTTTTCTTCACACCTTGTTCCAAGTGTTGACAATGAATTCTCCAGCTTTGGCATGAGATAGTCACAGCTGACAGCTGGCTGTTTCTTCAGTTCCCACAAGAAGCCTCTTACCTATATGTATATAAATAAGGCTTCTATCTTGACTGTAAGAGGCACATGTCAATATATATCAGGCAAGAGGCCTGTCTTGAATGGCATTTCAACACTGTACAGACATTCTCAATCAGCTCATATACTAATGGTGTGAACAAGACAAAGAAGCTAATGAATTATTAATATAATGGGCAAATATCTCAACAACTCCTTTGAATCTCTCCTACAGTAATCTTACTCAGATGATTTCTTTCATCTTGAAAGATTATTGATGAGTGATTTTTATGTACTTCCTTTCTTCCTCTTTCTTTTCACTGTCTTTCTTTTCTCTGTTTGATTTTCTTTTCCTCTCAGAATAATCTAATATCAAGACATAATGGATGGTGGTTGTAACTACAGGAAATATGGAAATATGGCCTTTACACAATGAGTAAAGAATGACAAGTAATTGTGTGATGACATAGTTAGATGCAAATGTTTATTTAAAGTATGGGTTTGCTTTTTTGGAACCAGATACACTAAAGTTTGTTATCATTTGCATGAGAGCAATAATTAGATAAACTTAGAGTGACAGAGCCTGGCAAGCTACCTGTGGTGTATTCGATATGACAAAAACAGTAACAACAATGGGCCTCATTCTTCTGACACTGAAAAAACCCCCATAACAGTAGTGTTAAGAAGGATGAACAAGGAGAGGGTGATAAAATCTCAGGGACAAACTAGACTGCCAAAACAAAGAAGGACTAAAATGACTGTCTACTTTCAATGCACGTATGCTGGCATTGGAAGCATCCGTCGAGGACCTGATGGCACAAGCACAGAAGATCAAGTACGTCGCCATTGATCTGACCGAGATGAGAAGGCATCGATTACATCACACCATTTTTGACACCGGAGAAGAACTGTTCCTCAGAACATGAGACAATAGAGGCATTAATGGTGTCGCTGTCCTTGTCAACATGAACTTGGCCATGAGCATTGATTCATTTGAATGCCTAACAACCCGAATCAGACTTTACACTTCAATAGATGTGCCTCACTGCCAGCAGTTTCTATCTTCATCATCTACGCACCAATATCCAACCACAATGAAGAAGAAATTGAGAAGTTCTACATGGAGCCGGAGAAGTTCTATAAAGAAAACCACACCTTCTACAAGATCATTGTCAGTGATTTGAATGCCAAGATAGGACTGAGAAGGTCAACTGAAGAACACCATATCAGGACCTAGATATGGAACAAAGATATCTAGACCTAGAATGGAACAAACAGGGCGAGAGACTGTCTGAGTTCATCATGTTGACCAAGACCATCCATGCTAAGTCACAGTTTCAGAAGGCCAAATCTAAACGTCGGACATGGGAGTCTCCCAGTGGACAGTTCCACAATGAAATTGACCACATCATATTCAATCACAGTTTTGCCTCACTGATGTCACTGTTTTCCCAAAATTCCAAACAGGATCAGACCACCATCTCCTTCATGCAAAATTCTATTTCACAGAGCAGGGAGAAAGGGCTGCAAAATTTAAGTTTAAGAAGAGAACTCCCAGAATGACCACAAACTGGGAGCTCTTTGGCACTATTGCGGCAACGTGGGAAGATACCGTCCTTGACAAAATCGATGAGGAATATGAGGAATGCTGAGTGGGAAAGTCACAAACAGACACCTGTCTTCAGAAATTATTGAGCTCATTCACCCAACATGGTTTGGAATGAGCCTCACGCAATTACAAGCTAACGTCCGAGCTTGCAAAGCTGTGCAAAGAAGTGATAAAGGAAGACCTCAAAGAGAGAAGAGCAGCAGTGTTGGCCGATGTGGCAGAAGCTGAGAAAAGAATTCGCAATGCTTGCCTGTCCTTCGCCAACTACAAGACCAAGATGACTGCCCTCCAACGTCTTGATGGACCTATCACATCTTCCAGAGGGCAATGGAGAGGATTATTCACGACTTCTACTCAGATCTCTTCCATACCCACGTCCACCTGCACACATACCAAATTCCACAGGATGGATATGTCATTCCCAACGTTCTCCCTTCCGAAGTCAGACACGCCATTTTGTTGATAAAGATGCATACAGCATCTGGTTCAGACAAAGTCAGACCTGAACACCTGAAGAAACAGCTGCCAGTACTTGTCAATGTACTGGCTCGGCTCTTCACATGTTACCTGTCCGAATGCAAGGTTCCATCCGAATGGAAAACCAGCAGGACCATTCTGTTGTACAAGAAGAGAGACATCCATGACATCAGCAACTATTGCCTGATCTGCCTATTATCCATCGTCTACAAGTTGTTCATTCAAGTCACCCTGAATAGAATAGACAGAATGCTAGAAAGATAACCTTTCGAGCAAGCTGAATTCTGAAAATAATTCAGCACGATAGACCATATCCACACAGTGACCAAGTGCATTGAAGTTTCCCAAGAGTTCAAGATGCCACTCTGTCTAACGTTCATTGATTTAGAGAAGACCTTTGATTCTGTTGAGACTGAAGAGGACATCGAAGTACATCAAGATCCTCCATGAGTTGTATTACAGATTTACCACCAGGATGTCACCATTCTACAAGGAAATGATCATCGACGTAAAGAGAGGGGTTCAGCAGAGTGTTACCATTTCACCAAAACTATTCAGTGCTACCCTCGAGAAAGCCATGCAACAAATGGGAAGGAATGGGAGTGAATATAGACGGTCAGCAACTACACCACATCCGCTTCGCTGATGACATCATTCTAATGACACCAAACATTAGCCAAGTGTCACAAATGCTGGCCGACTTCGACCATGAGTGTGGAAAAATCGGCCTACAGCTGAATCTCAACAAAACAGTGTTCATGAAAAACAAACTAGTCCCTGATGTTCCATTTGCTCTCAACAGAATGAACATCTCTGAATGCAGCAGCTATGTGTACCTGGGTTGAGAACTCAACATTTGGAACGACTTGGACCCCGAACTGTGCAGGAGGAAGAGAGCAGCGTGGAATGCCTTCAAGAGCGTCGAAGAAGTGGTTAAGAGAATGAAGAACCTCTAGCTGGGCACATCTTTTCAAGTCCATCGTTCTTCCTATACTAACATATGTCTCAAGGACTTGGGCCCTACAAGAACAGGACAGGAATGTTATTTGTGTATCCCAAAGAGGAATCGAAAGAACTATGCTTGGAGTATCACCTTTCACTCAAGTGAGAGAAGGAATACGGAGTTCTGACCTCCTTTGATGATTAAGAATCAGGGACGCTGTCTCATTTGCCAAGGCATCGAAAATCAGATGGGCTGGACACATAATGCGATATAGAGACAACCACTGGACTAGAGTTGTTACCTACTGGATCCCACGGGACGTCAAAAGACCATGTGGCTGTCCACCTACGAGATGGTCAGACTTCTTCGTTAAAACTCTGAATGAACAGTTTGAGGCTCTTCGTGTTCCTGGAGCAAGCAGATACCATTGAGCTTCGCTAGCACAGGACAGGGACAAATGGAGACTGGTGCTCGCTCGAGCAAATCGAAGATCAGCAGGATTATATGTGATACAAGTGATAATGACAAAAACATTATTTAAGTTTATAGGAAAAAACTCAATCTGATGTAAGTAAAAATGTTAACTAGAGTTTCATATTTTATAGTACTACCAAACTAACAACAACAAAGTAATGGCAATAGAGAGATAATACTGGAATATGGTGCTTGACTTATACATGGCAAATCCAGATTCAATTCTTAGCACCACAAGATACGGTGCAGCCTCAAACAGAAACAGATCAAACAAACAGATAAAAGGTCTTGGTAAACCTTTCTTAATCTTAGAAAAGTTTTAAAATTAGAAGTACACTTGATATTAAAGAAAACATCTTGATGCCATGTGTTGTAGGTAAACCTACATCAGTTTTTCTTGGAAAGGAATTAGAGTGAAAATATCTATCAAGCACAATTTGAAAACTGAATTTTAGATATAAAGCTAAACTAGCTGGGCCAATGTATAGAGAACAAAGATCTGCTTATTTTATTGGGCTTGTTCATTTCATTTTAATTATGTAATTTGTGAAACTACTAATGTTTTAATAGTTGAGGGCAAACTGGTGAGAGAAGTAATTTAATTTTCAAGAAAATTTGTGTTTTTGTTTTTCACATTGGAGTAAATTTAGAATGGACAAAGCAGAGATTTCTTTGTGACCAAAGTACACATTATTCAATAAGAGCACCTCAGTTTTGGGGAGTTCAAGATTGGCTTTTGGAGCTCTAGGGTTTAACGGGCTGCAATAAGCACACAAATTGTGATGTAGAAAACATCACAATTTATTTATAAGAAAATAAGAAATTTCCAAGCCAGTCCTATTACAACAATATTCACTTGCTCAGCTGAGAAAGAAAACTACTACTGGGCATTTCTATCTTAGCTTTTCATTTTTTAACCAAAAATATACCAACAGAATAAAATAGATTATGTACATCTAAAAATTTATTTTGCTCATGTGCCATTGTTTGTTGATGCTACTTAAATTCATTTTTATTTATGCATCATAGTGGAATCAGTGCTTCCTATTTTTAGTGCTGCTACACCAATATCTCGACTCCAGTGATCACTATTCCTCAACCATTGTCCCTGTCCGCCTTCCCAGTGTCTGCAGCCTTCCCCAGTTCTATTAATCACATCTCAGGACTTGTTTCCCTTGGGGGTTGTCTACTCCCTCTCTACTTTCTTTATTTTCCTCATGTAAGCAAAATCACCCAGCATTTTTCTGTGCTTCTGACTCACTTCATTTATTCCATCCAAATCTTGCAAACTGCAAGATCTCCCTTTCTATCACGGCTGACTGGTATTCCCTTATGAGTAAATAGCAGCGTTTCTTTATCCCACTCCTCTGTTATTGGGCAACTGGGCTGTTTCCAGGTTTTGGGCTATTACAAAATAGAATACATTTAGATTTTAATGTCTAAATTTCAAAATCTTAAACACAAAGTAACACTTGTCTTTGATAAAAAAAATGAGCACTATAAAATCAGTAATTCCAAAATAAAGTTGTCATCTTGTTTTTTTGCTACACATTAGAATAGTTGCTATAAAAATTATGCTTGAAGGACAAATCTAATCATGGGGACTCTGAGGGTTTTAGAAAAGTAAATTCCTTTCCGCATGATTCCAATTAGAATGTTAATAACAGACATGAAAGTGATTCAGTGAAACCTCCTTACTAAAATTATCTTTTGGTAAATATTTTCCTTGTGTAATAAATGAAAGTGACTCATGGATTGAAAATAAAATTAACACAATTACATCACAAGAGATTTGATGTTTCAATTAAAGGGTACAAAGATTAAAACTCCCAACCAAAGAGCAGGAGAACATTATATCACTGACCATCTTTGATAGTACTTAGAATTTCACTTATCAGTAACTGGGACATGCAAGACAATATTGTCATTTAATCCATGTAACCATATGAATTTGAATTTATAGATTATTGCCAGAAAATAGAGTAAAAATTGCTTTATTGCAAATCTGCTACTGCTTTTTTTCTACTCTGTAATTCAAGTTTATTATACTAATGAACGTCAAATTTTCTTTTATTTTAGATAATTAGCTAGAAATATTAATTTCTAAGTTTAAAAGTTCATATTAAAATTACCTATTGTAAAAAGTCTATAAAGTTATTTATTAGTCAATTCTGGAGAGAACTTATGAAAGTTTATAATTTCTGCTTTGTAGATTTCCATATTTAAATTTTGATCAGGATATATCAAATTTATCATGATAATAGTTGAGAATATGTCTTGGAAAAGTTTCAGAAGGCAATTTTTATATTAAAACATGAACAGTTAATCATAATAACAAAGATGCTACAAGTTTAAACAAGTTATTTTAGGATGTTCCCTCAGGCGCTGGTGTTATTGGTTTTGTTGAGTCTATTCTATCTTTGAGGGAACTTTATTACATATTTTGGTGCTCTTTAATATTTCATGTTGACTTTTATTGGAATGCATTAAAGGTGTATATGCCATATTGTAGGGTAGTGGTGTTCAATTTTCATCAGTACAAAACATTCATTGAACTCAAAATACCTCTGTACTGCAATTTTATATTTCTGATATCCACTGAGTCCTCACCAAGATCATCCTTTACTGGGAGCAATACTTTTGCCGGTAGGGTGTTTGCCTTGCACGTGGCCAACCCGGGTTCAATTCCCAGCAATCCATACGGTCCCCCCCGAGCACCGCCAGGAGTAGTTCCTGAGTACAGAGCCAGGAGTAAGCCCTGGGCATCGTCGGGTGTGATCCAAAAAGAAAAGAAAAGAAAAAAAAAAGACCATCATTTACTGCTTCTACTCATGGATATTTCCATTCAGCAGCATCACAGGAGTCATCTGCAAATTTTTTAGCTTTGTTACCTTTAGCAAACCAATCACTGTAGTCATCCCACAAATCTTTCGCCTTAAAGTCAGCTCTTCAATTTATCCTATTTCTTCTAGTGATAACTAACTTAAATGAAAAATTCTATCGTTGCTCAGAGGTTTTGAAGAAGAAACTGACCTTACCCCAGCTATCCTTTGAGATCTACAAAACCTTTACACACAGGCCATCACCAAATTAATGGAATATCTTACATAGATAACTTTTCATTCTTTCTGGAAGAACTTTTGTGGGAAATGGTTAATTTCAAGGTAGCTAAACTGCTTATTTTTTTTTCCTACGGAGTATTCAAAGGTCCAGCAGTGTTGAAGGCACTAGGTGATGCCAATGATCTAACTCAGGGCTTTAGTTAACCCAGGAATATGCTCCAGACCTTTGTGCTATTTTCTGTACCCTATTTTGCTATCTTCCTTTAACTCATTTTTAGATAATTTGTAAAACAATTCTAGAATAATAAAATATTTTCCAGTTCTTTCAGAAGTTGTCATTTTCACATGATTTGAAATTTTCTCTTACAAGGAATTGGTAGGTACATTTTCTCAAGTAAAAATACAATCTCATTTTCTTTGATTTATTTAAATAATTGATTGTCCAAGAGATAATTAATTTTTTGCATTCATGGGATAATTCATGGAATAATTAATCTTTTGCAAAGCAATCAGCAGTATTAACTTAGATCTTTCATTTTTCCCAGAAATATTTGGATCTCATTCTGAATTCTGTGTTCAATATTCTGTTTCTTTATTAAATATACATAAATCTCTTGCCCACACACCTGGCTATCTTCCCTGGGGCCCCTCAGATGGAATAGGCTCCAGCTTCCCTCCCCACCCCGAGCAGAGCTCCCGGCGGCTGAAGACCACTGGAACCTAGCCACAGCCATGCTTGAAGCCACTCTCCACACATTTGGACAAGCCTCACTAAAGAAGGTACCGACAGAGGAACCCAGGTGTACATAATCCCATCAATGGCCAACACCCAGAGACTTAAAAGCAAGCTCCCAGAAATGATATCTTATAACCTACTTCTCCCTCTGGGAGAAACTCGCAAGCTACTGAGAGTTTCCTGCCCACATGGGAGAGCCTCGCAAGCTTCCCATGGTGTATCCATATGCCAAAGCCAGTAACAAGCTGGATCTCATTCCCCTGACCCTGAAAGAGCCTCCAATGTGGCATCATTGGGAAGGCGGAGTGGAGAGAGGCTTCTAAAATCTCAGGGATAGGACAAATGGAGAGGTTACTGAGACCACTCGAGAAATTCAACAATTAACAAGATTTCGTGATTCGTGTGATTCATGGTATATATATATATATATATATATATATATATATATATATATATATATAGCACACAGATACAGCATATTAATTTTAAAACATGCATACTTTACTATCTGTAGGGAATAAAATAAATAGTACAATAAAATAAAAGATGATTCATAAAGTTTAAACACTAAGTCTAAAAAATAACAATTCAGAAGAAACAAAAGTGATAGACACCAAATGAAATTATCTAGATCAGTATAAAGACTAAAAGTGGAAATAGACCATTTGGGACAGATATTAATGGAAGTTTTTCTAATATTGACAAAAAGTAACAAGGCATAAGTAAATGAAGAACTATGAGAAGAAATATGAAGTGGTGGGTAAATACATATATTAATGTCAACTTAAAAAAAGTGAAAACTTTTGAAAAAATACAGACAGAAATGATGCCTATAAGTAATCAGAGATGGGACAAATACACTACCTTCAATGGAACAACATTAAGGTTTATAACCAACTTGTCATATACATAATAAAAACTAAAATGAAAAGTAAGACATTTTTCAGTTTACCAGCATAGAATTCTATGACTTTCAGGAAAGAAATGAAATAGAGACATATTTTTAAATCAGAGAGTCTCTACCAGCAGACCTGTACTAAATGATGTATTAACAAAAACTCTTTAAAACTATAAAAGTGATTCTAGGTAAAATATGAAAATGGAAGAGGAAACTCAGATAATGAAAACATATGCAATAATACAAATGAGAACTAGCATAATACCTTAGAATTTAGTGGTAAAATAACAAGGCAACAATAAAATATTGACATTTTAAGCTCTGCAGTTTCTAAGAAAATTTAAAAGTTCTGATTTGAATTAGGGTATAAATAAGACTATAGGAGCTAGAGAGGTAGTACAGTAGATAAGGTGCTTGCCTTGCATATAGTCAATCTGGGTTTGATTCTTTATATTTTGGGGGGTGATTCTTGGCACACCTTATGGTCCCTATTGATCACAGAGCAAGGAATAATCCCTGAGTATTGCCGAGTGTGGCCCCAAGACAACAGCAACAAATATTCTGTTCACTGCAGTGAGTCCCAGCGCTCACACACTCTAAGCCCATGGTATCTCTTGTTATCCACGGAGAGAGGTCAGCCATGCTGGGGAAGCTGGCTCTACCCAAAGGTCAGAAAGCAAAGCTGTGTCCCCCAGTAATGAGTCCATAAATTTAATCTACCTACATCAGTAGAGCACCTCAAGAGATCTCCCTGGCAGTGGAAAGGACTCCTAGAACGAAACAGAAGAGATACACCCCCTATGCTACAAAATGAACCAATAGAAAGCAGCACAAAATCTCACCATGGTCAGTGTATGAAAAATATAATCCTGAGGACTCAATTAGTAATATCTACCTATCATCTTTCTGAAAAAGAATTCCTAACAGAAATGCTGAGTGCGTGTAATAAGCTCAAAGAAACAATTGAGCTAACTGCCAACAAAACACAAGGATATAAGAGCAGAAATGAAAAAATAAAATGAGGAACATCAATGACAGAAGTGAAAAACTTGGAAGGCAAAATGAAAACTCACTGGAAGGCTTCAGCAGCAGAGTGAGAGTGGCTGAGGACAGACTCTGTGAGCTCCAAGACAAGGTCTAGAAAATTTCCAGACAACAACAGAAGATGGTAGGAAGCCTCAAAATAAGTCAACAGATGAAAAGAGAACTTTGGGATGAGTTCCAGAAAAACACAAAAGAATCATCCAAACAGGTAAAGGAACAAACATGATAATCTCTCATTACCTATACTGCAAATCTAATGCCCCAAAGTGGGGTGGGGCTGGGGGGAATAATTGCTCTTATTTTTGTATGATAATATTGGAAGGTAATATTGAAACAGCGGGTAGGGTGTTTGCCTTGCAAGCAGCCGACCCAGGTTCAATTCCTCTGTTCCTCTCGAAGAGCACGGCAAGCCACTGAGAGTCTCTCGCCCGCATGGCAGAGCTACCCGTGGTGTATTCGATATGCCAGAAACAAACAAGTCACACAATGGAGACGTTACTGGTTTCCGCTCGAGCAAGTCAATGAGCAACAGGACTACAGTGTTACAGTGCTACAATATTGAAAGGAAATAAAATGCCTTATTACTGATTGAATAAAATGTCTGTATTACATACTGTAAAAAAAGGAGAAACATAATCGAGAAGCTTCCTTCTTTCAAGTTGTGTTCCCAGCTGACCTGATAGCCTCACTTTAAAAAACAAATGTTAACCACAGTGTTCTCACACAGTTCATTTAGTTCACTAATCCCTAATGTCCAGACCTCAAAAAGCATTCCAGTGGGACCTCTAAGGTTTTCAAATTCTCAGATTTGAAGAAGGAAGCCTGTTATATGAGAAGTCCATTTTATAAGGTTCCTGTGACTATTCGAGCATCCTTCTAGTTTATCTATCGTCCATTGCCCACTGGTTAGTCATATGTGTAGCATTTTTCAGAGATTACCTAGTATGAGTTATATTGGAGACAAGAAATAGCGAGATGTCTCAGATTACACCATTGATGCTTAAATAGTATGAGGGAAAAATTAATTTTTGAAGTGAAAACATGAGGAGATAAGTTGGCCTCTCTCCGCAGTGATAAACTAGAAGGGTACTTATCCATGAAATAGAAATAGCTGAAGACTGTTGTTCTTGATATTCCATGTCTGTTTCTGCACATAGATGTTTGTTACCAAGGAGAATGTGGGCCTGACATTTGAAGATTTGGAGAATAACTTAAACCATTCACAGAAACCTCAAGAGAGATACACATTTATTCTATTCGTACATTTCTTCCCAAGGTGGGAATCTTTCCTTTCAGTCCTCAGTGACTGAAAGAAACAGGAGGACTGAAACAACTGGTTTTCCATTATTCTCTTCTCTCTAGAAATGTGTTCTTTTCCTTTGAACTGAATCTGCTTGTTTGCTTCTAAATGTGGAAGTCAATACACAAATCTGAGAGTTTCTTGGAAATTGTGGGGAAAAAAAGGGTAATGAATTTAGATTAGGTTATTCATGAGAGGGAAAAAAAACAACCCTCACAACTGTTTCCAATTTAGACTACTGTTGCATGCTTTTAACTGGGACAAGTTCTTCTTAGCTTTAGGCCACAAGGTTTCCCACAAATCTCTTGGCCTACCTACAACCTTTTCCCTAATGCACATGCTATTTTCTTACTGTCTGTCTGGTTTTTTTGCACCAGACCCACCTCCGTTCAGACTTAATCCTGTCTCTGTGCTCAAGGATCACCTCTGATTGACTCAAGGGACCACATGGTGTGCCAGGGATTGAACCCAGGCTGGACACATGCAAGGCAAGTGCCCTATCTACTATATTATTGTTCCAGCCCAGTGCATTTTCAACTAAAATTAGTTATCATGGACAAAAAAGATAGTATAGCTATTAAGGCACTCATCTTGTCTTCAGATGACTGCCATTTCTCCAACACCTCATGGTTCCCAAGAATGGAGAGGTACAATTGTTGAGAAGGTATATACGGCTAACCGGGGTTCGATTCCTCTGCCCCTCTCAGAGAGCCCGGCAAGCTACCGCGAGTACCTCACCCACATGGCAGAGCCTGGCAAGCTACCCGTGGCATATTCAATATGCCAAAAACAGTAACAAGAAGTCTCACAATGGAGATGTTACTGGTGCTCGCTGGAGCAAATCAATGAGCAATGGGATGACAGTGATTACAGTGATGATGAAGTAAGAAACAGATATATATTTCTTTGGGGAGTGATTAACTATTCTTAAAGGATGTGGTGATGGAGGAGAATCTACAATTGTGAATACACTGAACAAGGAGATATAAACTTTAAACAAATGACTTTGATGTTAGTGAATTGCATCTCAACAATAAATGTGTAAAAAGAAAGTTTCCCCAGGGAACTAATGGACTTTATGTGTCACAGGCAGAATTCGTCAAGAACCTCATCAGTGACACATGGTTCTTCTCTCTGAGAAACTACCTAAAGCACTTCTTGTTTTCCAGTGACCGTTTTTAAGATTGTGTCTATTTTTTCCAGAAGGTATATTTGAGGGCAGGAGCTTTAGATTTCTGACAGAAACTGATATACATTTCAGCTATCAGGTCTGACAATCTGATTTCCTTATGGGATAGATAAATGTCAGGTTCACTAAGGGATCTCTTGTGAGTTGTCGGTATGAATTAATAGAGTGACAACCCCAGGTCTGTTCAACCCCATCTAATGCACTCATCATATAATATTGGGTTATGGGCCATTTTTTCACAGTTCAAGCATTTATTTTTGTTTTTATTTAATCCTTCTCATATACCAGTTTTTTTAACATTCTACAATAAAATTATACCATGTTCCTCTTTCATCTCAGGGTTACCTCACTAAGCAAAATTACCCTTTAGTCATCCATATTATAGCAAATGACAGAATTACATCTTTTAAAAATACAAATGGCCAATAGACACATGAAAAGCTACTAACTTGTGAGAATAGCTGTTATCCAAAAGATAAGAAGCAACTGGGGAGAAATGTAGGGAACTCATAAACTGTTGGTAGGAATCTAATTTGGTGCAGTCCTCGTGGAAAACACTATGGAGATTACTCTAAAATTTCAAGAAGGAAATTTTATATGATCTACTTACTTTTTAAAAACCCGAATATAAATACATGCATGTATATGTATATAGACTCATATTAATTGCAGTATTATTTACAATAGCCAAGGATATAACTATATTTTAGAATATTCCATGAACAAATATTTATGTATTCACATAGGCAATGTAAGTAAGATAAAGCTAAAAGCTATAGCCTATTTATTGAGAAATAAAATGATGTGTTGAAGAACTGAGCTTGTTGCAAGTATGAAAATATTGAGAGTATGAATAAATTTTAAGAGCCATTTGGGGGAAAGTGAAATCATTTACAATCAACAAATTTTGGGGTATCAGGCATAATGTGCAAAGCTAGATTTTATCATTGGATATAACATTTCACTTTCATGCTTTAGTCCCAAACAGGCATTATTTTTATACTTTCTAAAAGAAGTGAAACCACCAATTAAAGGATGGTATTATTGAACTTGTGAAGAACATTTTTATATTTGAGATGTAAGCTTTGTGAATTCACTAAACTCACTTGCTCGGTATGGACAGAAGTCCTGGGGTCATTATAAATCCACCCCCGTTCAAGCTACTTGTCAAAATAGTCTACTTTTTTTTGGAGAGGTCACATCCGGCATTTCACAGGGGTTACTTCTGGCTCATGAGCTCAGGAATTTCTCCTGGCAGTGCTCGGGGGACCATATGGGATGCTGTGAATCCAACCCGAGTCGCCGCATGCAAGGGAAATGCCCTACCCCGTGCTATTGCTCCAGCCCCAACTCCATTATGTCTTAAAGAGACAAGTGTGTGGCTAGAGATATTGAATATCCATTAAGGAGCTGGCCTGGCCTATAACAGACCTGACTTTGATCCCTAGCTCCAATGTGGTCCCCTGAGCCCACCAGAAGTAATCCCTGTAATCAGAGCCAGGATTGACCGCTGAGTACAGCTGGAGTGGCCCACAAAACAACAAAAAGAGACAAGAGCACCCCACTAAATGAATTCCGAATGTGAGGCTCATTTCCTTTTTGTGTGGTACGTCACAAGCCAGGGGATCTTTGCAACTGTTCTGCTTTTTCTTGGAGATCTGACTATTTATTCCCAACAATACATGAAAACACCAGTTAATTGCTTATGGTTTTGAATTAAGCCTATGCTCCATTTTCAGATAACCAAGTAGGCACTTTTTTTTTAGTGTCTTGATTCCACTTGTTTCTAATCAAGCCCACAACAGGAATTTTACATGTGTAATAATCAACAAATATTGGTGTGTGGATTGTTGTAGCATGAGAATCTAAAGAAAAAGGGAAAAAATGAAAGAAGAGAATATGGGAGAGAACACAAAAAAGGAAAAAGAAGAAAGGGAAATTGTGCTAAAATACCAGAAAATTTTTTGCTTTTTTAATTTTTATTTATTTATTTATTATTTATTTTTATTAAGACACTGTAATTTACAAAGCTGTTCATAATAGAATTGTTTCAAGCATACAATGTTGAAACAGCAATCCCACTAACAATGTATTCAAGGTCCCTCCCTGCCAGCCTCCAGCCTGCCTTCTTAGCAGGCATATCATAAATTTATTTTATAATGTTTACATCAACAAAACTTAAAAAATGAAAAATGAAATTATCAGGAGATAATCAACAAAAGTCAATTTGTACTGATTAATTCCATATTATTTTAACCTATGTAAATAAGAAAATTCAAATCATTTACATAGCTAAGTTTTTAACTCTGGCATCTAAAACATATTGCATTAAATTTATTTTATTTTGTACTTGAACCTTATTGCAGTAATCCTCATATCTTTCCTATCATTATTGAGGCTTCTTTTTTCCCATGGTAGGCATCACACTGTCACTGTATCACTGTCATCCCATTGCTCATCGATTTGCTCGCGCGGGCACCAGTAACATCTCCATTGTGAGACTTGTTACTGTTTTTGGCACATTGAATATGCCATGGGTAGCTTGCCAGGCTCTGCCGTGTAGGCGAGATACTCTCAGTAGCTTGTTGGGCTCTCCAAGAGGGAGGGAGGAATTGAACCCAGGTCGGCCGCATGCAAGGCAAATGCCCTACCCGCTGTGCTCTCGCTCCAGCCCATGGTAGGAATAAATCAAATTTATAATCATATTACTTGGTCTAAAAAACTTAAAAGAACGTAAAATAAAATTTTCAGAAAAAATTCAATTCATGCTGATTATTGCTATATGTCTTTAACCTTTCTTAATCTAGTAATGAACAACCATATACAGTATTAGTGAGTATCATATTCAATACCACATGGTGGAAAGTTTCTTCTGTTCTTTAAAGAAACTTGTTTCATGCTTCTTGCAAAACTGGTTTTAATGCTCTGAATGCCCTAAGTTGTTGCATGAAATTCTGTATAGTTTCTTCATATGTAATGATAATCTAGCTGGATAGAGTATTCTTGGCGAGGTGTTCAGTTTGTTCAGTTTTTACACTGTATCTTTGCATATTCTTCTGATTTTAGAATCTCATTTGATAGATCTGCTGTACATCTTATGGATTTCCTTTTGTGTCTAAGTTCCTTTATTGATCTTCCTGCTTTCAATGTTCTGCATCTTTAAATTTTGTCATTTTGAGTATGCTGTGTCTCATCGAAGACTGAGGATGAGTTTCTGCCCGACATTGGTCAATAACTCAAAGGGCAATGCAATAAGAATTGGAGACAGGGAAGACCATCAGCTCTGCCATATTTTACATATTAAGCAGATGCTCATAAAGATGAGGACTGGATTCAGTTTTTTCATTATATCCCACCACTGTCTTTGGGTTTGGATTGCAAACCACAATGCCCAAAAGGAAAGGGGGAAGATAGATAGATAGATAGATAGATAGATAGATAGATAGATAGATAGATAGATAGAGAGAGAGAGAGAGAGAGAGAGAGAGAGAGAGAGAGAGAGAAGAAAAGCACCTGCCATCAAGGCAGGCAGTGGGTGGGAGATGGGAGGTGGTAATGGGAGGGATCCTGGGGACACTGGTGCTAGGAAATGTACATGGTGAAGGGATGGGTGTTGGAATAACTGTAAAACTGAAATCTAATCATGAACAGCTTTGTCAGGACCTATCTCACAGTGATTCAATAAAGAGGTTAAAACAAAAGGTGAGGACTGGAGGATGAGTAGGCATCCAATAGGAGATGTGAAAAAAAAAAAAAGATTCAGATGTATGCAATGGGCAGAAGAGAGAAAAAGGCAGTCCTTTTCCCCAAATTGTTGACGAATATTGAGGATGAGTGTTAGCTGAAATCACTGGTTTAAATGACAAAGAATAGGAAAACATGCTGCAATGCAGGGGAAGAAAATTCTGAGAAAGACATATATCTAAATGTGATTTGATTCAAAATCCAAGAGAAAATGCCAGAAACTATCATTGCCAATGAAGGATAAAAAGAAATAGCATTATGAAACACACCCAAGGAGAAAGCAGGTTAGAAAATAATACATTGGTGGTTAGATAATAAAGGCAAATGTCATTTTGTAAATATTCACAACTTTTATCTATGGACAGTAAATATACCAGTTAAAAACACTTTCTTCCCATGATTATATTGTATTTTCTATATAAAAACTATATAACATGGTAAGATTTTAAAAGAAGGATATCAGTGTGAATGAATTATATGACATCCTCATTCTAGTTATCCACGGTTAACAAGGGTACCAGATAACCTACAGGGAAACAACACTAATAATGCCAAGATGAGGGTGCCAACATATCCTCAAGCACATGTGGTAAATTAGCCAGGGATAACCCGGTGGCATGGAATTTCAAGAAACTGGATTCTTGTGGAAAGAATTTTCCCTGAGGGAAGAAGAAATCTGCTGCGAAGCTTATTATCAGGGTCTAAATATGGAAGGGGATAAACAGAACAACATGGTGGTTATTGTACCTGAAACATGCTAACATTTGAGCCAAATTAACAGCTGTGGAATCTCTCTTGAAGGTCATACATCAGAACCTCAAGCTGAAACATTTCCTTCTTAAGGAAAGTCACTGCATGAATGACATGAAACCAAGCAAATGGTAAAAATTCAACTTAGAGTCAGCTCAAGGGGCCAGGCAGTGGTCTGGCATGGGAAAGCGTTGGGGAATGAAGGTTTCCTAGAGGCCAGAGGCAGCGAGATGTGATTTACCTCATGGGAATGAAGTAGCAACCCCAAGGCAATTATCACCAGGTCTTTATCCCAAGTAAGAGTATCACAACATCAAGAGCAGTGCCTTCATAAAACAAAAGTGGAGCATAAGATAGAATCCTAGACTGGGGCAGTGGCAGTTCATGGGTACAGCAACAACTATTGAGAAAGCGAATTGACCTCATTCGTGAGAAAACAAAACCCTCCTAAGATTTCTTGAAGAGATTGGGGTCCTGATATCAAACAGTCCACTGAGAATCTCCCAGAACCTGAACATTCACTTTGAAATGTCTCCCCATCCTCCTAAAGGCAAAGGACACCTAATAGTGTTTGAGTTATGCCAGCAATAGAAGCATGGCCAGAACAAGTTAAATGAGAACTGAGTTTAAGTGGCTCTTCACTCTCCAAGTCTCAATGTGTCCCGCAGAGACTCCGAGTTTTCAACCAATTGACTCTCCAACCTCTCCCCAATGAGCGACTTGTCCCATCAGAAAGCCCCAGGTATTTCATAATTTGATAATGCCTGGGAGAACTTAAGCAGCTTATTTATTACTTCCAACCTAGAGGCATATGAGTTTGCAAGCATCAGGTGGAGGGGTCTTTTTGGACCTCAGTTTATCCCCCCTTGAGTCTGGGAAACTGAGAACCCGGTGTAGAAGTAAAGCTCAGTCCTAGGCACCAGGTGGACATCATTGAGTGTACCCCTGGCTTTAGCACTTAGTAACTTTGAGCTTTGATGGCAAATTGGTTTACCAATTACTAATTTATTCTGACCTTTCTCTTGGAGTAAAATGGTGAAGATAATTTTTAACATGCAGTTTTCATTGAGGAATAATTTTGTAATGCACTGCTACCTAGATGCTCGCATGTCAAGGAACAGTGAGAATATAGACTCTTTATAAGTCTGGCCCAAGAACTCTGGCTGCTGTGGGTGCTGTTCAAATATCTCAGTGGTGTGGAATATCAACTATGGAAGTACATCTGCAACTCTTTTATGTTGCCAGTTTCCATGACAGCCAAGTAAGAAAGATCTAATAAAATGCACATAAAGCCTGGCTCTGTGCGTCTCCGCAATAAAGGTTTCCTACATTTAGTCCTTGAGACATTTGCATATTTTGACATTATGTACAAGAAATATCAGCTCAGCATAGGTACCAAGTAAACCACAGGATTGCAAATATTTCAACCAGAAGGTAGGAGAGGGCGGTCAGAGGAACTCAGACTCGTGACTGAAAGTTCAGACTCTGAGCTGGAAATTTCTGAAGCCATTTGGATAGAAACCTTTTGCTACCCAGAGAAATGCAAATGAAAACAATAATCCAATAACATCTCACACCAGTCAGAATGGAACATATCGAAAAAGACAATGGATTTTGAAGGGGATGTGGCTCTACTTTCAACCTGATCTCAGATAAAAATCATTTTTACTGATGTTCCCTGTGTCCCGCCTCTCAACAGCTGCTTTTTTCTAGACTCTTTTTATCAAAAACTTATACCAATAACTGTGTACAAATACAAACTGATGGCAAAGACTTGTGAAACCAGGTTTTAGCAGATAGAAATTAGCATGGCAATCAGGTATGGGATATTCTAGGATAACAGTGGTTTGTCCTTTCTCCCTGGCTGCAGGAGGCTTAGGTTTATTGGGTTACATGCATCACAGAGCTCCCGAGGCACTCCCATTCCTCTGTTTATGTTTAAGCTCTTCTCTGTGCTCTCTTTACCGACCAGTTAATCAACATTTCCGCCTAAGCAGCACCTGTGACTTGTATAGTCAAATTCCTCAGAAATATCTGGATTTGTATTTGTAAGTGAAATATTGCTTTTCTCCTTCCCTTATGTCCTTTTGCATAGTTTACTTCAGAGCAATGTCCTTTTTTGTATAGACACAGAAAGACAGTTAATGCTACACTTTTGTAACTTGGGAGTTAATTGTCTCTGAATAGTATTCCCTACTGGGCATCTGTTTTCTCAACTTAAACCTCAGTTGCCCTTAATTCCTAGTACCCAAAAAACAGGGTCCTGATGAGGTTCTGATGAGCAAACTGTGAGCTACCCTGGCATCAAAACAGGCCAGGCCAAGCACCATAATACTTAACTATAAGTTAAGAGCGCAGTCATGGACAAATTCTGTCACGATCCAAAGAGTAACAACTGGATTAGGACCCTTCTGGGTTTAGGAAAGACTAATCTGGCCTGAGCACTGTAGCCTGCGATCTATAGCAAGATGTCCCCAGAAGGACCACCCTACAAGCTTAATATATCTCTTACTGTGTCCATATAAAATGACTAATAATATTAAGAAGTAGAATCAAGATGAATGTTTAAATAGTTGTTAGACTAAAGAAAGGAGAAACAAACCCCTAGTATTTTACCCTTGAGCTAATCTCCTGACTGCAGGAGATCTTTGTTCCATCTTAGAAGGAAAGAAGGGCTTTCATATGTTGATTGTGATACCTGACCTGTGTGGTTACTAGCTGGAAAGCTTGGAGGTTGGGCATTAGACCAAGGTGGGGAGAGGGAGGTTGGGGGAGGATGGAGGCTTTCCTTAGCCTGGGGGATAGGAGGAGATGGGGATGAGGGGCAGTGTGAGACTGAAATGGGGCGCTTAGTGAGACTAAAATAGGTGTGTGGGGACAATCGAATAAAGGACAACTCATCACCAACCAGTCTGACAGACCTGTTTCCTCCTTCCTGCGTCTGTTGGGTGGGGCTACAGGCTGGGGTGGGCAAGCAGATCATGGCCACTGAATGCACATGGTGGGCGAGAGAGACCACCGCAGCCACCTCCACTCACTTATTAATGTTCTGATTACACAAGACATTAAATGCTCTCTCTAATTCCTGTATCTATCTGTTCTGTACAGACCTCTTTCAGTAGAATTCATATGCAGAACATTCAGTCCTTTCTCTGAGCTCCCAGAGAACTTTTGGGCCTCACTTTTAGATCCAAATGATGAATTTTCCTAGATTTAGATTTGTGGTTATTTGTCTCCTGGTTCTGTAGAATGTATTCCTTAAAATAAGGCTCACATTTGTGTCGTGTCTCTCAAACCGTCAAATCAGTTATTAGTGGTCAGATGAGCTAATTGAATTATTATGCACCATCCAAGAAGGCATGAGAGTTAAACTGACACTGTTACAGAGGGACAATCAAGAATAAAAACTGTTACTTTACATTCCACAAATGAGTGCAATCTTTCTATGTCTGTCCCTCTCCTTCTGACTCATTTCACTTAACATGATACTTTCCATGTTGTTCCACCTTTATGCAAATTTCATGACTTCAGCATGCTGAGGGGAAAGGCAGCTCAGATAGAGAATGGACCACCAAGTCAAGGATGCTAGGAGCGCCTGCTCGGGATGGGAAAGGCGGGCTGAAAGTAGACTATAGACCGGACATAATGGCCACTTAATACCTCTACTGTAAACCACAACACCCAGAAGGAGAGAGAGAGAGAGCAAAAGGGTCTGTAGCCCCACCCAACAGACACAGAGGTGGGAGGGATGCAGGGACCACAGGTGTTGGAAAATGGGCACTGGTGGAGGGATGGGTACTCAATCATTGTATGACTGAAAGTCTGTAAGGGTACCATGATGATTTCCTAATAAAAAAAATTTTAAGATATTAAAAAAAAAGAATAAAAGCTGTGCTGAAAATGGGAACAGACAAGAAATCAGTGTTTAAGGTCCCCTGAAATGTCAGCGACTCTCAGGAAACAAGTAATTTTGAACCTTCCCCACCTCATTACATCCTCATCTCTACCAGGAAAAGGTCACCTCATGAAAACAAGCGCCCCCTCTCCATAACTAGGCTTGCTTATCCCTCTATATCATGTCTCTCTGATTTTTGGTGTTTGTTTTTCATTCACTCTCCCATGATTACATAAGGATACTTGTAATTTTTCAAATAAATGTCATGCCTTTTCAAAATCCATGACTTTGCACATTTGTCTGAAATGTCTACTTTCTGTATTACAGCGGAAGTTTATATCTGGCTTCTCCACTATGAAACTGCCCCTAATCTTCCTTAATACAGTTGACCTCTGCAACCCCTACCCCTGAGATATAAATTATGTTCAATGAGATTCATAACAACTCAGATTTGCACTTCTAGCTAGAAAGATAGCTTTTCCAGATGTGCAGAGAGCACTACGTTTTCAGAAATGTTTCAGTTAAGCTCACACTTTCCCAGTCACACTCTTGTCTTTAGAGGAAGTTCTATAAATCTATTTTTCTGGGGCTCACACCATTCGTTACTCACTCACTTCCCTGTGAGAAGAAATCCCTCTACCCAACTGTCATTTTAAGTAGCAGATGAAACTTTTCCTTTTCTTTCTTGAAAGCTCCCTTCACAGCATGCACAAACTGATCTATACTATAAATTTTTCCAGTTCTAAACCTAAGGTGAGGAGGTCTAGAGTTTTCCTATGATGTTCATTAGTTCCTTATTATAGCCCAGCAAAGCCACATTTGGCTTGATTTCAATCATTAAAATGATATCCTGGTCTGTGCTTTGCAATAAGAAAACCAGGCTTTGTTTTGAGATTCCTTAAGCCATGAATATTATTACTGCCCTTCATGGCAAAAATTCATAACTGCAGTTTCCAAATAATTCCTTGACTTGTTTTGCACTTGTCTTGTTTGTCCCTCACACTGAAACAAAAGTCATGAGAACTGATAGCCCAGACAGAGGAGACAGAGCAGAGGGTTGGGTAGAGCTGGTTCTGTTCTAGAGTGTTCTAGAGCAGTTCCAGAGACATTCCCTCTCGAGATCTTTCTTGCTGCACAGAAATGGTTCTAAAGCATATAGACACCATCATCAGATATTTGACTTCTACAACATAAGTGGGGGAAAATATTTTACTTTGCTGAATCCTTTTCTTTTCCCCCTTAGTTAGATGCTCTTCCATTACAGTTACATCATGGTTGCAGCCTGACAGGCACTTAACAATTGCCCTGAGAACTTTAGTGGGCTTACTTCCTTTACTTTATTCATTTTCAAAAGAGTAATTGGAATGAGTCAGTGTCTCCTGTTGCCTTCAATTTTCGAAGCTTCCTTCTTGAGGAAGACTCAGACAGGTACTGCTTAGGGTTTATTTCGTATTTGCAATCAGGAACAGCAAAAATAAAAGCTTCGATTTGCTATTTCCCATTTCAGCTTTGAATCATTTTGTTCTTGTTGACTCTGTAATTGACTTGAGCTTCACCAGATCATGCTGATGATCTAAGTTGTTATTTTGTCCTTCCCATTTCATGAAAGATTAATTTTCAGCTATTTTCTGCTTTTGCCCAATTACCCTTTCCAATGTTATCCCTCACACTGAATATGAACTTCTTACTAAGCTCATCCTGTGATTCATTGTTGCTGATGTAAATTCTTCCCTCTTTACTTTCTCTTTTGTATTTCCTTTTTGAGGACTAATCTATTGTCTTTCACTAATGATCCCAGTCTACCCTTCAAGGGCCAACAACACCTTCATACACCAAGCAGATGTACATCTTAGCTTGGCAAGCCCTATTATACTTTGATAATCACTCGTTTTTTTAAAATTTGCAAGTACTATCTCCTGGATTATTTGGATTTCTTGTTTGCTAAAATTATCTTTTATGCAAATCATGGAGATTCTTATATCCCAAGGAATTCTTATCATTAGCAGGAAACAGAAGAAAACAATAGATACATAACATTGTGATGCACATCTGATTTGGGAAAAGGAATACATAAAGGTCGATAGAAAATGTGTAAAGGTCTATATAGATACAATAAAGATATATATCCCAGGTCAAAGGTAGGGAAAGTCTTTTTGTACTGAAGTTAGAAGAGCTGGTGGTATTTCAAGTAGTTCAGTCCAATCAGAGGACAATAATTGCAAAGATCCAGAATAAATAATGAGCTGAATTGGCAATTATGAAACTCTGCAAGTAGCATCATATCATCTGGGGTTTGATGCCAAGGGTGTGCTTTTGCCAGAGCTGGAGAAAGCAAGCTTTATGCCTAGAAGTTCAAATAACCTGGTAGGTTAAGGGGCAAAGCTTGGTACATGCTACACACACTGAGGTTGATAAAAGTTTTTTTATTGGGCTATAATCTTTCTTATGATCAGAGATTCCAGAGAAAGCATTTTAAGTGACATGTGAAATGAATCACAGGTAGGCAGGCCTGTATTTTCTTTAAGAGCCAAGATTTTTAAGGCATCCAAACATAAAATAAAGAAAACCTAAATGGCCTCAAGCCCTTAGTTCTTACTTGGAGTAAATATTGTCCTCTAAATGGCTTATCTAAGTACCACAAAGGCAAGAACTGGATTTGATTTACTTCCTTCAGTCGTCTCCGAATATATCTGATATAATAAAAGCAAACTATAATAGAAGGAAACTCTTGAGCTCATTTGCCAACATGGTCTGACACAGGCCTCAGGCTATCACAAGCTAACGTCCGAGCTCGCAAAGCTGTGCAGAGAAGTGATAAAGGAAGACCTCAAAGAGAGACGAGCAGGAGTGTTGGCCTATGTGGTAGTAGCTGGGAAAAGTATTCACAATGCTCGCCGGTCCTTCGCCAACTATAAGACCAAGATGACTGCCCTCCAATGTCCTGATGGATCTATCACATCTTCCAAAAGGGCAATGGAAAAATGTATCCACGACTTCTACTCGGATCTCTTTGACAGCCATGTCCACCTGCCCACATACCAAATTCCACAGGATGGATATGTCGTTCCCAGCGTTCTCCTTCCAAAATCTGACATGCCATTCTATCGGTAAAGATGCATACAGCACCCGGTTCAGACAAGGTCAGACCCAAACACCTGAAGAATCTAGTATTTGTCAATACACTGGCTCGGTTCTTCACATGCTACCTGTCTGAATGCAAGGTTCCATCTCAATGGAAAACCAGCCAGACTGTTCTGTTGTACAAGAAGGGAGACACCCATGACATTGGCACCTATTGCCCGATCTGCCTATTGTCCGTTGTCTACAAGTTATTCACTTGAATCATTCTGAATAGAATTGGCACAACACTAAATGAAGGACAACCATGCAAGCAAGCCGGGTTCTGAAAAGGATTCAATACAATGGACCATATCCACACAGTGACCAAGCTCATTTAAGTTTCACGAGAGTTCAAGATGTCACTCTGTCTAATGTTCATCGATTTAGAGAAGGCCTTTGATTCTGTTGGGACTGAAGTGGTAATCTAAGCCCTAGTCAAACAGGGTGTTCAAACTCAATACATCAGTTTCCTCCATGAGCTGTATTACGAATTCACCACCAGGATCTCATCATTCTACAAGGAAGTGATCATCGACGTAAAGAGAGGGGTTTGGCAGGGCGACATCATTTCACCAAAACTCTTCAGTGCCATCCTAGATAACATCATGTGATGACTGGAATGGGAAAAAAATGGGAGTAAAGGTAGATGGTCAGCAACTACACCACCTCTGCTTCACTGATGACATTGTTCTCATAACACCAAATATCAGCCAAGCAACACGAATGCTGGCCGACTTCGACCGTGAGTGTGAAAAGGTCGGACTGCAGCTGAATTTTACAAAGACAATGTTCATGAGAAGCGGACTAGTTCCTGATGTTCATTTTGCTCTCAATGAAATGAACATTTCTGAATGTAGCAGTTATGTGTACCTAGGTCTAGAACTCAACATGACAAACAACCTGGCACCTGAACTGTGCAGGAGGAAGAGAGAAGCATGGAACACCTTCAAGAGCATCGAAGAAGTGGTTTAGAGGACGAAGAACCTCCGGCTCTGAGCACATCTTTTCCACTCCACCATTCTTCCTGCAGTAACATACGCCTCAGAGACCTGGGCCCCCTTGAAAACAGGACAAGAATGCTATTCGGTTATTCCAAAGAGGAATTGAAAGAGCTATGCTTCGAGTATCATCCAAGTGAGAGAAGGAATCTGGAGTTCCCACCTCGGCCGACAATCAAGAACCAGGGATGCTGTCTTGTTTGCCAAGGCATCGAAAATCAGATAGGTCGGACACACAATGTGATTTAAAGATGACCGCTGGACTAGAGCTGTTACTAACTGGGTTGCACGGGATATCAAAAGACCGTGTGGCTGCCCACCTACGAGATGGTCAGACCTCTTTGTCAAGACCCTAAATGAACAGTTTGAGGCTCTTTATGTTCCTGGAGTGAGCAGATGCCATTGGGCTACACTAGCATGCGACAGGGATGAATGGAGATGTTACTGGCGCCTGCTGGAACAAATCGATGAACAATGGAATGATAAGTGATACAAATGATAATAGAAGCAAGTAGTGGCATGCAAATAATATTGCTCAACATCAGGGAAACTCGGTTCAAATAGTTTCCCTTAGCTTCCTCCTTTTTTTTTTTTTTTTTTAAATTTTTATTAAATCACCATGTGGAAAGTTACAAAGTTCTCAGGTTTATATGTCAGTTATACAATATTCAAACACCCATCCCTTCACCAGTGCCCAAATTCCACCACCAGAAACCCCAGTTTACCCCCCGCCCCCACCCCCTACTGTATAACTAATGAATTTCACTTCATTTTTTCTTTACCTTGATTACATTCCATAATTCAACACAAAACTCACTATAGTTGACATAACTCTCTCTCTCTCTCTTTTTTTTTCTCTTTTTCCTTTTCCATTTTTTTTTTTTTAATTTTTCCCCCTCATCCCACTTCCTGCGCCTCATAGTATGGTGTACTCCACGCCACGTTGGCCAGCGTGGGGCTTTTGCTTAGCTTATAGTCCAGAGGTGGCTGTTACATTAAGAACCTTCAATATTTCAACAAAAACTTACTGTTATTATTTGGAGTTTCCCCCCCAAGTCTGACCTGTTCAAATGGAACCCTTTCACATTGATGACAATTATAAATGTTAAGTCTTGGTTTTGGATTTCTGTATAAAGTCCTGGGAAAATTCTGCCAGAAATTACATATTTCCTCCGTTAGCCGGCGTGGGGCAAAGGCTTAATTCACAGTCTCCATACATGGGTGCAGGCACTTGCTGGAACCCCAATTCCTAAAGCTGTCTCTGGTTCCCGCTTGTTCCACATGCACCGGCTCTGCAGGGGCATGGGCGCCCGGGCCGAAAACCCGGCCGGCCGGAGCCGAGCACGGGCCCGACTAGGGCTGGCTCTGTATCCTGCGGCTGTTTCAAGTTCAAAGCACACACTTTTTTTTTTTTTTTTTTCCGCGCCACCAAGTTCGTACCTTCTCAACGGACCCACAAAATGTCGGACACCACGCCTTCTCCCGGAGGGGAGAGAGACCAAGAAGGAAGGTTCTTTCCTCCGTTAGCCGGCGTGGGGCAAAGGCTTAATTCACAGTCTCCATACATGGGTGCAGGCACTTGCTGGAACCCCAATTCCTAAAGCTGTCTCTGGTTCCCACTTGTTCCACATGCACCGGCTCTGCAGGGGCATGGGCGCCCGGGCCAAAAACCCGGCCGGCCGGAGCCGAGCACGGGCCCGACTAGCAGCTTCCTCCTTTTTATGTTTTTGTAGCAAAGATTGAGTATAACACCTCAGATCTACAACTTCAGGTATGATTAAAGTATATAAAGAATATATGAAATAAAATTGCAATAATGATTTAAACCCATATGCACCAGCCTCAGTGCCTGGGACTGCATGGAGTTCTCTTGAGTGAACTCTATCTCAGCACCTCCTCCCACCATCCAGAGAACTACTACATAAATCTGTGTTTAGAGTTTTCCTGACTCTCTGCATAATTAACGTGCAGCATGGCAACAGGCACCAGAACAGATAAGACCTGTCCCTGCATAGTGACCCAGTAGGGAGTGTCTGGGTGCATTTTACAAGCACCAGGTATCTGGCCTTGAGTCTCACCCAAACTCCCAAGAATTGTCACCTACGCTTAGCAAGTCATTCCTAACTGCAGCATCCAGCCCTAATTGGGATTGGGCCGGGGCCAAGCAGAGCTGGAAAAGTGTTAGGTTAGTAAGGCTAAACTTTATGTGATTGGGTCATCCTCTTAAGCTGAGATCCTCTATAAAATATGTGTGTATTTGGCAATAAAGTGAGTGGCCAGCAGCTGTCTCCTGGAGTAGTTTCTCCTTTACGAGTCATTCTTCTCCTGGAATTCGTCTGCCTGGACCTGGTGTGCAATGTGTCTGGGAACATTGCAGGAAAACTGTTCGCCAGCAAATTCAAGCACATAAGATTGCATTCTTGAGCAACCTATTCTGAAGTTCTGATTTTTTTAAACTGCATAAAAATCAAGTTATTTAGCCTTTCCTCTGATATGACAGTAATGTTTTCCTATCCGTTAGTTGTCCTTGAGATTTAGCCTTTTGGATATACGTGTTCCCACTTCCTCTAATGTTGATTGAATGTGATTCTTATAAGTATTTAGTCACCATCCTAATAGGAGACAGCCAGGATCTTTTGGTTATTTCAAAGTTAATATTATACATTTTCTTTAAGATGTCTCCTGATAGAGTGACCACTAGCTGATTTTGTGATATGAATAAAATAATAAACTTACGATTTTGGTCATTTATATAAGATATGTTGCAAATGTAAATGATAATTTTAGAGATTAGAAATTTTGAGACAAATAGAAAATGGAAATATTATAGATTTTTTCTTACTTTATAGGATTAAAAAATAAATGAAACTAGTGGAATTTTTAAATTTATTTGATAATAAATATAAGATGATATCTTATAGCCTACTTCTCCTCTGGGAGAACCTGGCAAACTACCGGGAGTTTCCTGCCCACATGAGAGACACTCACAAGGTCCCCATGGTGTATTAATACACCAAAACCAGTAGCAAGCTGGGTATCATTCTCCTGACCCTGAAAGAACCTCCAATGCAGCATCATTGGGAAGGACAAGCAAAGAGGGTTCTAAAATATCAGGGCTAGGACGAATGGAGACGTTACTGAGACAGCTTGAGAAATTCTATGATCAACGAGATGATGATGTTATTTGACAATAAGACTACAATAAACGAAGAATTGTCCAAATTAGCCTTGGAGAAGTCAAGTCATATATAAGGTTAAATATTACCACTGATTACTCTGCTTTTACAGCTTTACCTTATAATTATGAATAATTAACTAAAAGAATCTCTCTCACAAAATTATACCTGCCTAATTATAAAGCTTAGAGTATTACTAGTAACCATGTATCTTAAGAGAACACTGCATGTGTTACAAAAATATTGCAACTAAAGACCAGAAAGAGGGTATTTTCTTGCCTTCCCTTGTTACTCTTACCTTGCATGCAATGGACCTAGAGTTGATCCCTAACATCCCATATGGCCTCCTATGCCTCACCTGGAGTGTGCACTGGGGATAGAGCCAGGATTTAGCTTTCAGAACTTGTCAGTGTGACACAAAATCTAAAAATAATTTTCACGACAAATTTTCTGAAATATTAGAAATGATTTGAGATTTTTTTGTTGATTTTAAGTAGTATCCTTATACACCTCTCTCACACACACCTGTGCGACATAACCAGAAATGGCTGGGTTTTTTGTTTGTTTGTTTGTTTTTGTTTTGCTTTTATTTTGGGTCATACCCGGCGATGCACAGAGATTCCTCATGGCTCTGCTCTCAGGAATTACTCCTGACAGTACCTGGGGGAACATATGGGATGCTGGGAATCGAACCCAGGTCAGCTGCATGTAAGGCAAACGCCCTACCCACTGTGCTATCGGTCCAGGCTGGGTTGCTGGAGTAATAGCACAGCAGGTAGGGCGTTTGCCTTGGACGAGACCAACCCGGGTTCAATTCCTCGCCCCTCTCGAAGAGGCCGGCAAGCTACTGAGAGTATCCTGCCCACATAGCAGAGCCTGGCAAGCTAGCTGTGGCATATTTGATATGCCAAAAACAGTAACAACAAATCTCACGATGGAGACGTTACTGGTGCCCGCTCAAGCAAATCGATGAGCAACAGGATGACAGTGACAGTGATACAGTGATTAGAAATGATTATTAAAGAAAAAAATGTTTTATTTAAGATCTAATTTTTTATCCTTGTGCTATTTAATTCACCACCTATTTTCTATATATGTATTTTGTTCATTATTGAATATTTTTATTATTGACTCACTCCTTAAACTCCTTAGAGGCTTTGTTTTAACATAGGTGAAGCTCTTGCCTCTCCAGTAATCTTGGACAAGGTAATTAACCTGAACCTTTAGTTAGTTACTCTAAAATGGATATTATGATGTTACTTTACCTTATTTAAAGAATAAGAAGATTAAGTGATATGAAGTATGCAGAAACACTTTGGTAGTATTAAAATTCTAAACAAATGCAATGGTGATCATGAAGGTGATAATAATGCCAATGTTGACAAATATTATTCTTAAATTCAACTAGACAAGGCACTGAAAGTTGGACTTGTTATTAGGAGTCAACCTAAATCTTCAAGTTTTATATTACGCTAACATGTCAGTCTGGAGGCTGGTTGTAATGGGTTGATTCATGTTCTTCAAAGGTTCTTAAGTTTATGCTCTAATCCCTACTATCTCAAAATGTGACTTTTTTGATATTTGGTTCAATTATGTATTTTACTACAGCTCAATTATTCTGAGCCATTGTTTGACTTTTTCTAATCAGTAAGGTAAAATGCCATTCAGATCTTAGAAACTGAAAAAAAAACATGTCAATATTTAAGAACTCAGATCAGGGGCTGGAGCAATAGCATAGCGGATAGGGCGTTTGCCTTGCACGTGGCCGACCTGGGTTCGATTCCCAGCATCCCAAATGGTCCCCTGAGCTCCACCAGGGGTAATTCCTGAGTGCAGAGCCAGGAGGAACCCCTGTGCATCTCCGGATGTGACCCAAAAAAGCAAACAAACAAACAAAAAAGAACTCAGATCATTGAAGGCTATGATTGTGGAAGAAAAAAAGTCAAGAAGTTTAGAGTTATATCAGATATTAAAAAGGAATTCAAGTTTCAAGTGTTTCATTGTTTTAAAACAGTGACAGTTTTCAGGTACTAAAAGACCTAACATTGAAATATTTGATATGAAAAATAGTGTATTCATTTTTTTATACAAAATTTTTCAAAAAGCTAAACTATTAAATTCGGGTATCAACCAATGTGAACTGATAAAAAGTATTCCTAAAGTAGTTCTTATCATTGAGTAGAACAATGGAGCTATTTATTTTTTTCAAGCAATTTTATAATATATGTTTTCCCTTTATTTTAGAAATAAAACCATTTCAGAAGTAACTAGTTAGGTCTAGATGAGTAGGATAGAACCCTAATCTAATATGACCTGTATTTTTATGAAAGACATAACGTAAATATATACATACACACAAGCACAACATACACACACACTGAAAAGTTCATTTGAAGATGATGGCAACAACTGGGACACTGTTTCTCTAAGACAACAAATGTGCAAGATTGCCAGGAAAGCACCAGAAAATAAAAATGGGGCATGGGTCAGATTCTCTATCAAAGCACTCAGAAGAAACCAATTCTTCACCCTTAGAATTCACAATGCAGACATTCTGAAAGTTTGAGACAATTGGTTACTTTTGTCAACATCCCAGTTTGTGGGATTATATTACAGCAGTCTTAAACTATGCACACACACACACACACACACACTCATAATTCAACACCTGCTGATAATAGTATATTGTTAAGATTTATAAATACCTGTTGCAGAAACAGAATGATGAATATTCGTGCAAGAAAACATAATATTTGCTATGACATTTATGCACATAGAATGCTTGTTGATGACTAATATAAAATAGAAAATTCAAGTTTTATCAATTTGCAGAAAATTTGGGGTAAAATTCCTAATTGTAAATGAAAGACTATGAGATATAGTGTGCTCAGTGCTGCTGAGAACTTATTAATATATCTGTCCTTATATCGATTTGAACTCTTTCTTAATGTCAATTAGGTAAAAATATTAAATATCATAAGATATAATATTTAATTTTGTGGTAATTTGCCTTAAAGGAGCTTAGATATAAAATTAAGATTAAAATATTTATTTCAGCATAATTTTGTTGATGAAAAGAAATAATTGTCCTAGATGCCCAAATAACATGGAAACGGTTAAGTCAATTATGACAGATTTTTAAAAATTACTTTTATATTGCTGAAATGTTATTAGTAATAAGGTATTTGTGAGAATTTTCACAGTCCGGTACAGATATTTATTGGAAGCCTCAAGACTCTTGCAGGCATTCTATGTATTTAGAAATATTAGGATTAAGACCAGAGAGATCGTATAGGGATTTAAACATTTGCATTGCATCCGCCTGATACTAGCACACTGGTTCCCCACACATCACCAGGAGTGATCCCTTATTACAAAAGCAGAAATAAGCCCTGAGCACCAGCATGTGTGTCCCCCTAAAAATATTTAGACAAGTTTAGTGATAATCATAAAGTATTATTGCTATTTGATACTCCCCTCATGACTGAGTGTACATAGGAATTTTCCAGAGTGTTTATGAAAATTATCTAAAAAAGCTATGATAATCCCTTTTTCCTTTTCTGAAGTAATATCAACATTAGGCTGCATTTTCTTCATATAGATCCACGAAAACATTATTAACAAAAAAGGTTAATTTCAGAAGCAATTGTGAGAAGTCAGCTATTTTCTCTTAAATCAGGCATTAAAAATATTTGTAAAGTAATCTTATTCTTTACACTAAATTTATGTTTTGAAAAACAGCAATTTTACTGTGTGTAATTTGTATTAATTAATATAAAATGTATTTATTATGATATAAACAGATGAACATATTTAATTTTTCTTAAATTTAATATCCAATAGTATCATTTGTATCACTTGTCATCCTATTGATCTTCGATTTGCTCAAGCGGGTGCCAGTAATGTTTCCTTTTGTCTCTGTCACGTGCTAGTATAGCCCAATGTCCTCTTTCTCTCTACTTTGATTTCTTGACCTCTCCTCCATAAACTCTGGGGTCAAGGGCAATCTGGGCTTCCTCTCCTTAGTATTTTACATTTCCTCTTCCAGTTATTCTGTATACCACGATAAATGAGATCAGCTTGTGTTTGAAGCAACTCTTTCTTCTGGGTTATTTCACTCAACATATCTTCCAGTTCTAAACAACGTGTAGCTTTTCATGATCTCATCATTTTCTATAGCTGCATAATATTCCATTATGTATATATACCACATCTTTATAATCCATTCATCTTCATTGGACACCTAGGTTGATTCCATATCTTAGTTATTTTACTAAATGTAGCAATGAGTAATGACGCGTGCACATCCTTTTGAATGAATATTTTTAAGTCATGGGGATGGATGTGCAAAAGTGGAATTGTTGGGTCATATGGCTGCACAATTATAAGTTTAACGAGGACTTTCCATACTGTTTTCCATAGGGGCTGAACCAGACAGAATTTCCACCAGCAGTGGATGAGAGTTCCTTTTACACCACCAGCACAGATTACTCATACTACTTTTCATGTATGTCAGTCTCACTGTTGTGAGATGATATTTCATTGATGTCTTGATTTGGGTTTCCCTAATATTAAATGATGCTGAGCACTTTTTCATGTTGGCCATCTAGATGCCATTTAAAAAATTTCCATTTTATCTATTTTTTAGGAGTCCAGAGAGAATTTAGGAGAATAACTAATTTGAAACTTACCCCCTTAATTTGTATTTAATTATGTTTCTAATAATATCTCAGTATAAGCATGGAAATTAGACCTTAACAATACCATTATACAATTTATGTTAATTTCTTTAATACTTCCAGATGCACAATTGAGTCATCCAGATGATGAACATGAGTGTTAAAATATATATCTAAAAATTCAAAAAAAATCTTACTTATTTACTCATTCATTTATTTGGTTTTAGGGTCATACCTGATGGTACGCAGGGCTTATTCTTAGTTCTGAGCTCAGGGACCACTCCTGGCAGGCTCAAGGGATGGTATAGCCATCAACAGCCTCTTTGCAATATTTTCACCTGACCCTCAAATTCTGAAAAAATTATACTAATCTGTTCATTACGTCCTTTGCAATCACAAAGTGGTTATAAAATCCATGCTTTAATGTCATATTTCCCTCCTAAGCATTTTTAGAACTCCATTATTATGCATTTATTCTCTGCTTGTAGTTTTATCTTCCTATGTGTGCCTTCAGGCATGTACTGTATACATGTGTCACTATTCTTATGTGTGATGTGTGTGTTCATATTTGCATAGATCTCAGTTTTGTTTACAGTGTTTTTCACAGTTCTCTGTGAATCTGCAGGTTGTATAGTCATCTTTTATATATATGTATGTGTATATGTGTTTATCTTTTTATACGTATGCATATATGTACATATATATGTGCGTGTGTTTATGTTTTCCATGGGCTTGAAGAAAAAGTAAGATGCTTGATTTTTCTTCCCCTTGGAAACCATAGAGTTCGTCACAGTTTTCTGATTGTTACATAAGCTGGATAACTTGAAATTCAGTGGGTTTATCAGGAAGGAATGAATTCTGCAATCTCACACTGTATCTGTTATTTCCTCTTCACTGGTCAACAAACTCTACTGACGTGAGTACTCACGGGTGAATCATCAGTGTGAAAGGCAATGACGTGAGGTTGTTTAATTGAAGTAACTGGGAAGAGTTTTCATCTTTTCAAAATTCACTTAGGATTAGTGTTTTGTTTGTTTTCTTTTTTTTTTTAAAGACATTCTTTTCTGTTTTCTGAATCTTGGGTGAATTTGGCTGTGCTGCTCTGGTTTGTCTATGGACACTATTGAGTTTCATGCATGGCTAAGCTCACACACAACACATAAATTGGCTTGGCTGTGCTGAGATTGAGGACAGCAAGGATCCCTGGCAAGTTTTATGGTCTCCAAAGGCTCAGCAGCTGTTTGACCTGGTTTTTAGTTTTTTGTTTTGCTTTGATTTGCTTTTCTGTAGCAAGATCCAATTCTCACTCTCCCAGCACGGGTTGAAAGAGAAGCAGGGGTGCACATGAGCTCACAGGTTTTGGCTTCTTCATTTGTCAAACGTGACCAATCATATTAATCTCTGTGGTGGGCAGATTAGAAGAATATCAGGTGGAGATGAAAAACTCCCAGCCATCAAATCCAAACTGCCACATTAGCAGATCACTACCAGAGACAACCCCCTTGCAGAAGAGAAGAGTGGAAATAAAATGGGGCTTAAAAGATCTTAATTTTTAAATGTTATCTAGAATTGCTGATATAAATCTAAAAGGTTGGCAAGGTTATTTTGCTAAAGCACAATTTAGATGAGTAAACTCCTCTCCATAGATATCTCAGGGCTCTCTGTCTGTGGCCCATCAAATGTAGTCCAAACCTTTATTTAAAACCTGTCATCATTATAGTTGAGTTTCTCTTTATACAATTCTAATATTATAGGTGCTTTTCCAGCTCTCTACAGAATTATTCAGCACTTATATTACCCACCTAAATCACACGTTATCTAGTTACTATTGCATCTGCCTATAAAATATTTTATCAAATATTTTCTTTCATTTCCTGGTCTGGAACTGGGAGTTTTTATGCTACTTTATCTGTTTCTTCTTTGTTCTTTACTGTCAAATATCTCTGAGGAAAAAGATGGTTGATGGTTGAGAAGTGATGATCTAGAGAACTAAAAGGAGGTCGTATTTTCAGATCTAATACTGACAACATATAGAAGGCAATTATATACAAATTATTTAGGCATATTGATTTAAAGGTTCAAATGAATAAAATTTACCAAACCAGATTTTTCTCTGGAAAATCACACAGTAGAAAGAATCAATGACTATCTCTTATCAGATTATAAAGAAAGTCTATATGATCATTTCAGTTGCTCTACACTAAGGATTTCATAAAATTCTACACTAACTCTTGATCAAAAAATCTAAATCAGAAAAACCATTTATAGGACTGGAGGGACCCCTCAACACACTGAGTGTATGCTCTACTATTGATCCACCAAACAGTACTAAGAAAGTACTGTGTGGACCCCAAGCACTACTGGGTATCCACCCCCAAACAAAAGGCATTCATAAGATAGCATGAAAGAACATTCACTTCCTACTGATAATTTTAAGTTTTAAAGACAACATATTCAGTTAGTTATTTTTAAATTGTACTTCTATAGGATTTTTTCTTTCTTCTACTGTATCTTGTTTTATTTTTACAATATTAACATGTTATACTTGTACTTCTACAGTTGCCTACCTTCAGATTTTAAAGAATATACTATTTTTTTTAATTGAATCATTATGAGATACAGTTACAAAGCTTTTATGTTTGAGCTTTCATGTTTGAGTTTCAATGATTGAAAACCCATCCCTCCATCACTGCATATTTTCCACCACTAATGTCCCCGGTAGTCCCCAACCACCCTCCCCCTGCCTTTATGGCTGACAATTTCTCCCATACAAGATCTCTCTCTACTTTGGGTATTATGGTTTGCAATATAGATACTGAGAAGCTGTCACGTTTGGTCCTTTATCTACTTTCAGCACACATTTCCCATCCTGAATGATCCCTCCAACCATCATTGACTTATTGATCCCTTCTCTATTCCAGAAGATTCTCCCCCAGCTCATGAGGCAGGCTTCCAACCATGGAGCAATATTCCTGACCCTGTCTCTATTATTTTTGGGCGTCAGTCTCATATTGTGTTATTTTATATTCTACATATGAGTGCAGTCATTGTATGTCTGTCCCTCTCTTTCTGACTCATTTCACTTATCATGATACTTTTCATAGCCATTCACTTATAAATGAAGTTTATGACTATCATTCCTAACAGCTGCATAGTATTTCATTGTGTACGTGTACTAAATGTTCTTTAACCAGTCATCTGTTCTCGGGGACTCAGGTTGTTTCCAGTTTCTGGCTATTGTGAAGAGTGCTGCAATGAATATACAGGTGAAAGAATACACTATTAACCTGAGGTCATTTGAGATTCTCCCCACAATTCTGTTAACCTTATCACAAGGGTTGTTTCCATTAGAATTGTGCAATCTTGTGATTTGCTTCTTTACACTCCACGTATGAGCAAAATTATCTGTCATTTTCTTTCTAACTCACTTAGCATGAACTTTCTTCATTTGCAATTTGCAAATTGCAGCAAAATGCAAGATTTCATCTTTTTTTTTTAGACTGACTAGTATTCTATCCTATTGTGAATATATAACACAATTTTTTTTACCCCTTCATCTGTTGTTGTTGTTAGGTTGTTTCCATTTCCTGACTACTTCAAATTAAGTTGTGCCTAACAGAGATATGTATATGTTCTTTCAGATTAATGTTTATGTATTCTTGAGTGAGATGCCCAGAGGAGGAATTGCAGAGTCATGTGAAAACTCTATTTTCAATTTGTTGAGGAGTCTCTAGTCATTTTCTAAAGAGACTGAGGGCCAGAGTTATAACAGGTAGAGCTCTTTACATGCAACAGGTCACAGTTCTACCCCCAGCACCTATGTGTTCCCTCAAGCACTGCCAAGAATGATCCCTGAGCTCAGAGCCAGGAGTAAACCCTGAGCATAGCTGAATATGCCTTCCAACAAGCAAAAGAAAAAAAAATATTCCTAAAGAGACTGAACCAGGCACAGCCTCACAACAGTAAATGAGACTTTCTTTCCACCACATCTTTTTGATATAGACCACTCTCACTGGTGAGAGGTTATATCCCATTGTCAATTATATTTGAATTTTTCTAATAATCAATGATGAATAAAACTTTTTATATGGTTGTTTATATGGTTGTTTATAGTCATCTTTATGCCATTTTTAAACAAGTGTCTATTTATTTCCTTTCCCTTTCTATGAGGTTATTTTTGTTGTTGTTGAACTTTAAGAGTTGTTTATGTAGCCTGGATATTAGCTCTTTGATAAATGATGTATGAATATTTCCTCTAAATCAGTAGGATGTGTATTTTTTTTAAAAAATTAAGCCACATTTTTTTTTACTGTGAAGAAAATTTAGGTTTGAAGTAGCCTCATTTGTGTATTTCCTTTTTTGTTTTCTTTGCCAGTGCGGTCATAGCATTAAAAACTCCTTTGAGGTCAAAATCTTGGAAAATGCTATTTTTCCTATGGCTTTTCTAAAAATGATATACATATTGAGGTATTTAACTTATTTTTAGTTAACCTTTGCCTATGGCATGAGACAGGCATTTAATTTGATATTGCATGTGGCTATATATTTCTCTAAGTGCTGTTAGTTGAAAATCTCACCTTACTCTACTTCAGGTACCTAGCAACCTTAGCACAAATTAACTGTATATATACACTTGAGGATTTACCCATGGGCTCCCAATTTTATTCCGCTTTTTCTGAGAATCTGCCTTTATTCGAAAACCATACACTTTTGATTACTGAGTTTGCCATCATAACGTCTGGAAAATGAAATCCCTCCTGTAAAAATCTCCCAGGGCATCTGGAGGAGAGCCCCGGCTTTCCCCGTAGGTGCCTGGGTTTAGGGATGGTCCCGTGCCCCTCGCCCAATCGGGGTGGCCCAGGCCATGGGGCAGATAGAGGAAATGAGGGCCAAGCCGGTTGGTTGATCAGTTGCCATTTATTCCATTCTCTCCATGTACCTGTCCAGTCTCACTGAGCTCCCCATTCCAGCCTCACACTGCCCCTCATTCCCGTCTCCTCCTGTCCCTCCCACTCATCTCTCAGTGCTTCATTTCGCCTCCTGGGCTCTCTCTCTGGATTCTCACTCTGACTGCTTTTCTACCAATAACTCCCTCCTCTCTTTCTGCTTCTTTCTCACTCATCTCTCCAGCCCTCACCCTCGCCCGCCCTCTGGGCCCACACTACACCCAGTCTGGTAGCAAAATCAACATAAAAAAAGCCCTTCCTGACTGCACAACAGGCTCAAGGGCAGAAACACCACCTGGGGGCATTCCTCTCCTCCTAGCATCTTAATTAACATCTTAATATTAGTTATTTTTGTATGGGCACAGTAAGAGATACATTGAGGCTTGTAGGGCAGCTCTCCTGTGAATATCTTGCCACAGACTCAGACTACGGTTCTCAGGCCAGATTAATCATTCCTAACCCCAGCAGGGTCTGAACCTAGTTACTACTTTTTGGATCATGATATTATCTGTCCATGACCAAGCTCTTAACTTTAGCTAAGCATTAGGCACTTTGGCCAGGCCCATCTCGATGCCAGGGTAGCACATAGGTCACCGCTTGCCCTGGGTCCATCCAGTTCCTTGTCGGGACCCTGCTTTTAGGGGTATTAGGAAGTAAGGGCAGCTGAGGCTTAGGTCGAAAGAACAGTTGTCCAGGAGGAAAATATCATTTAGAGTCAATTGACTCACATGTTATAAAAGCATAGCATTTGTTGTCTTCCTGTGCACATACAAAAAGGACATGGCTGTGAATAAACTATACAAAGGACTTGAGGAGAAGAGGAAAATAATATTTATAAGTCAACAGAGCACAAAGAAAGAAGTTACAAATAAACACAGAGGAATGGGAGCACTGTGATGGGAGCAACCCAAATAAACTTAAGTTCCCTGTGGCAATGTTATCCTACACCTCCCACATTCTTGTTATCTTGTGGTAGCTTGGCTATCCTGGAAACCTTATGAATCCATACAAATTTTAGAAATATTGATTCTATGTCCTATTTTTAAAATGCCATCAGAATTTTAATGGGGACTGAATTTTATCTGTAATTAATTTGATACTATGGTCATTTTTACATTATTTATTCTTCCAATCCAGGAAAAAGGAATGTGTTCCATTTCTTTGTATTATTTGATACAAAAAATGTATTAGTTTATTATACATTTGTTTTTTGTATTATTGTATTATTTTCTTTGTATTATTTCTTTTTATTATTTGATATTTATTTTTCTTTTATTTAGTCATTGTGAAATTGCAAAGTTATTCATGAGACTGAATTTCAGGCACACAATATTTCAACAGAAATCTCTTCACCAGTGCTCACTTCCCTCCCAGTGATCCCCACATCTTGCTCTCCCCACAAGTCTGCCTCCCTGAGAGGCATTTTTTTAAAAAATAAGTTTCATGTAGTACTATACTAACAGGGTATTCTGCATGACGCTTTACCACCTTTCAGCATCTTAGCCTCAAGTTGAACACTTCCCCCATCATAGTTGTAGCCTTGTCCTTGTCCCCTCTCCCAGCCTTGCCTCTCCGACCAAAGTATCATGTTTCCTACTGAAGACCAATTCTTTTATTTGTTCTCTTCAATTCATTCTTTATATTTTTTATTGAATCATCATGAGATACAGTTACAAAGCTTTCATATTTGAGTTTCAGTCACACAATGATCCAACACCCATCCCTCCACCAGTGCACATTTTCCACCACCAATGTCCCCAGTATCCCTTCCCATCCCACACCTACCCCTGCCTTCATGGCAGACAGTTCCCCCATACTCTTTCTCTACTTTGGGGCATTATAGTTTGCAATGCAGATACTGAGAGGCCATCACATTGGTCCTTTACCTACGTTCAGCACACATCTCCCATCCCGAATGATCCCTCCAACCATCATTGACTTAGTGATCCCTTCTCCATTCCAGATGCCTTCTTCCCCAGCTCATAAGGCCAACCACCACCATGGAGTCCTGTGAGGACCAATTCTTATGTTATTTTTTCCCAGTGTCTTTCTTTCAGAAATGACTTAAAGTTTTCACAAAATAGGTATTTTACTTCCGTTGTAAAGCTGGTTCTCAGACACTTGGCTTCTTTTTTTTAATATAATCATAGATGGGATAGTTTTTAAAATTTCTCTCTCTTCTACTATCTTTACATATACAGATAAAACAGATTTCTGCTTTCTAAAAAAGCTCTAGCTTGCAATTTTATTATTTAGAATTATTGTTTCTAGAAGATTTATGATGGAGTACTAAGATTTTCCTTTATTTCTCTTTTTTTGCCAACTATTGTGGCAAAGAGGTCCAATACTACATTGTAAAGTAGTGATCAAAGTGAATACACTTTTGCTTGTCTTAGAATAAAGACTCAGTTTTTCCCTGTTAAGAATCAGATTAGCTGATTGGTCATGTTGCATATAGACTTTACACAGTGAAATATGTTCCTTTTAATTACCATTTTGTTAAGGGTGTGAATCTTAATAAATGCTTTCTCTAGTTATATATAGATATTCACATGTTTTTTTTTCTTTCCATGAATGTGTCCTCATGAAAATTTATATGTATATACAATCATCCTTGCATCCCTGGGACATCTCACTTGATCATGACATAGGATGCATTCAATATGTTGTTGTATTCTATTCACTTGATTAAAAAAAATATGGAATCACTGTGAGAACAGTTACAAAGCTTTCAGGTTTAAGTCTCAGTCATACAATGATCAAACACCCATCCCTTCACCAGTGCACATGTTCCACCACCAAGAACCCCATTATACTCCCATCCCATCCATGGCCCTGCCTGTGTGGCAGATGATTTTCACTTTTCTATTAACTTGATTTTATTTGGAGTCTTTGAAAATGTGTTCATCAGGGACATTGGTTTTAAATTTACATTTTAATAATGTCTGTCAACTTTTGTATCAAGGCAATGTTGGTCTGATAGAAGCTGATTGGAAAAAAATTCTTATTTCTTCTGCCTTCTCTATGAATTAAAGGAGAATGATTGCATTTTCTCTTTGAAGTTTTGATACAACTTTCTGATGTACCCACCTGGCCCTGAGTTTTTGTTAGGGCCAGGGGAGATTTTCTATTAGTATCTCAGCTTTCTTCATAATAAAGGATCTATTCAAGTTTTTTACTTCCTCCTGAGTCCATTTTAGGAGCTTGTACAGCTCTGGGAGTTTATTCAGACTCATACTTTGCCATGTTGAAACTTATCTCTGTTGCGTTTTTTTTCCTGTTCTGTGAACAGCCTAAACATTGCCACTTTGAAATCCTTAACAGGGGGATTAGAGAAGTCTTGTATATTTTCATGGTTCTTTCAAGTCTCTCTCAGAGTCCATCTCTTTATTATTTCTAGTTCTGTGAAGTTGCGGTAGTCATTCGACTCTGCTTATTTGTCATTGGGGATGGTGGAGACACTCATCAATCTGATGATACCTATAGCACTGGGGTTGATGGATCTTTCCTCTCCAGTCACTCACTTCAAATCTTTCTTCATTGACTTAGCTCCCTCCCATGGCTGGAGGTTGGGGTCGAAGTTCTGTCCTACCTGTATCAGTATATAATAAGTTTGACTAAAAAGATTGTTAGAGGGATCATCTTAGCATCAAAAGTAGGACAAAAATTGCACCATTTTCACTGTAATTAAAAACTGTTTTGGAATTCTTACGCACACAGTAAGATAAGGAAAATGAATTTAAAGTTTGAATGTTATAGGGCAGAGAGTTATCATAGGGGTCTCTTGCAGCGACCAACACTGGTTTGACCCTTGAGCACCACATAGTGTTCCCCACCAATCATCACTGAGTGCAGTGAAATGGTCTCCTAAGCACTGCTGTCACTGGATGTGGCCTTGGATGTCTCTAATAAACACTAAGGTGGTTTAGATCATCTTGGCATGAAAGGGCTCAAGCAACATCACTTCTTCAGCCCTTTAAACTGAACCACCAGCTTGGTAAGTAGGAAATTGCTGGTAGGGGCCCCTAGGCCTCCTGAGCAACACTAGCAGGCCTCCCACAAAATATTCAAAAGACAAAGCTGTCATGAGTAAAATAGAAAACTTCAAAGGATGCAAAGCAGTTATAAATATATATATATACATATACATACATATGTGTGTGTATATATATATACAGAACAAATAGCAAAATTTTTAGAAGTTATATTTGGATGATAAAATTCCACACCAGAGGTGCCCCAGAGGGGGACGGGTGAGAGCCCTCCCTGCCCCAAGAGACCCAGCCCTGGCAGCCGACCTCCACTACCCCACTGCCACCACACTCTAGGCCACATTCCACAAGCTCGGGCCAAGCCTGACTCATGAGTGAACATATTCCTGGACACACCATCATAAAGGGAAGAGCCTGGCAAACTCCCTGTGGCATATTCAATATGCTAGATACAGTAACAATAAAAGATCTCATTCCCCTGACGGTGAAAAGAGTCTCCAATCGTTGGGAAAAATCAGTAAGGAGAGGCTGCTAAAATCTCAGGGCTGGGAGGAATGGAGACGTTACAGGTACCCGCTCGAGCAAATTGATGAATAATGGAATGACAGTGAGACAGTGAGACAGTGATATTTAGATGGATTAATAAGAACTGTAAATAAGTATAAGATCTGAATATAAGAGAAATTATAAAGCTTATTGAATATACTAAAGAGAACCAAAAGATGTGAAGAGAGATTTGACATAAATAGGAAACATTTTTTAAAATGTTTTGACATATTTTTAAATAGAAAGATTTTTTTAAAAAACAGCAAGTGATACCTGTTGTTCTACTCAAACCTTTGAGTAGAACATTTCAAACTGGTTATTCTAAATATAAATATGAAACAAGTGAAGGATTGAGAATAGCTAAGGAATTTATAAAGAAAATTGAAAATAAAAGAGGAAGGGAAAAAGTGAAAGAAGTAGAAAAATAATGCGGTTTCTCCATTTAATAACAGATCTGAATATAAAGCTAAAACAGTTAACGAAGTGTAGAATTAGAATAATAATTTATAAATACATCAGTGGAGTGCAATAATGAGAACTGTTATATTGCAGTGACAGTTCAGAGGTATTCATTACAAAAAGGTTTGCATAATAACAAAAATATAGATGAATAAAATGTTTATGCAAAAAGTCTACAAATATATATATAAGAATAATTATAGATTTTTTAAAGATATGAATGTAAAACTTAAATATTCATATACAAAGCAAAATTGAATGATTTTTGAAAAAAAAAGTCGCTTTATAATCCAAGTGTTAAGATGTGGGTTGACTTAGTTACCTTTTGGTTGTTTGAGTTTTGATTTGGAGTCACAACCAGTAAAGCTCAGAACTTTACTCTTGGCTCTGCACTCAAGGATCACTGCTTGCAGAACGTGGCGGACTATCGGGGTACCAGGGATTGAACCCGGATGGGATGTATGGAAGGCAAGCACCCCACCCACTGTACTGTCTAGCTGGCAATCTTAGTCACATATTTCTCTGCAATACAAAATTTTTAGAATCATTTTGAGAAAATATTTTGGCAATGGGTACTTGATCATTGTATGACTGAAATGTAAGCATGAAAGTTTGTGAGTCTGTAATTGTACCTCACGGTGATAAATTAAAATAAATAAATAAATAAATAAGAAAATATTTTGGCATTATATTGATTGTTGATTATTTCAGATTATTCCAGATATCTCATTTTCATATTCTTACCCAAGAGAAAAATGAAAAGCATTTAAATAGAACTTTCAGAATTATAGAAGATGGTGGCATTTAACCTCATAGCTCAGGGGGAAATAAAAAAATAATAAAGGTCAATACAGGAATAAAACAATTTGAAAGCAGTAAGAATAGAACAGCTTAAAAATAAAGCTTGAGAAGAACCAGGCAGAAGTAGCTGGAAAATTACAAAAAGCTTGACATAATAGAGAGAAATGATATCTGTGTTAAAATAAAAAACGCAATGGGTACCAAATTTTCACATGCTTGATTTTTTTTTAAATAATATTATAAATAGTCTCTGTATTATTTACTATTCCAGAGACTATAAAACAACGCTCCCAGAAAAGAGCGACACAGAGTCTCTTACCACTGCTCCTGGTTGTCTTCACCAGAGCCTCTGGGAGCGGGGTGGGTTGAGTTTCCCTCCCGGTCCCAAGGAGAAGATCTCCGTAATCCAGCCACAGCCGTGCTCAAGGCCCTTCTCCACACGTTCTAACGAGATTCATGCATGAAGGAACCAGCAGAGGAATCCAGGTATGCGGGACCTGCGGCTGAGATCTCCAAGCCTGCTCGGATCAAGAAGTGGCCTCCTCTACCCAGATCCTCCATTTTTCCAGTAGCTTGGTAGTCACACCCAGAAACTGCCTCTGGTGCCTGTAGTTGCATCAATGGCCAAGATCCAGAGATGCTCATTGTGTGATTATAATCCAAACATGAAAGCTTGTAACTATCTCACGGTGATTCAATAAAATTTAAAAAATAAAAAGATTAAAAAAATAAAGAAGCATATGAATGAAAACAAAACAAACAAATAAAGCAACCCTCCCAGAAGCCTAGTTGTCCCGGGCCTCTTATAGTCTAGTTCTCCTTCTCAGAGAACCTGGCAAGGTATCGAGAGCATCCTGCCCACACAGCAGAGCCTGGCAAGCTCTCTGTGGCATATTCTATATGCCAAATACAATAACAATGATGAGTCTCATTCCCCTTACCCTGAAAGAGCCTCCAATGTGGCCCCACTGGGAAGAACGAATAAAGAGAGGCTGCTAAAATCTCAGGCTTAGGACAAATGGAGACGTTCCTGGCACCCACTCAAGCAAATCGATGATCAACGGGATGACAGTGATACAGTGATACAGTGATAATAAATAAAACTGAATGTATTTTCAGATTCATAAAGCAAAACACTTTCCTAAATAATAGAATATATACATGAGAAGTTTAAAAGGACATCATGCTTTCAGGGTGATATCATTTATGTGTGGCATTTAGAGTAACAATGAGGAAATGCAATGGTTTAAAGGCAGATGACTAGATCATCCTGGCTCCTGAGAATAGGAAGAAGAAGGAAAGAAATTGAGTGAAGGGGGAAGGGAGAGGAGACAGATGAAAAGAAATGAGGACAGGGGTCAAGGGGATTCAATTACATTGGTGGTACTAAGGAATGATAGAGCTAACTATCCAAACCACAGGATTGAAAACACTGAAATCGTAGAACGTAACTTTAATAACCAAACTTACAAGGTGCCTATCAAGATGGCAGGCTGGGGCTAGAGTGGGAAGGGGTAGGAGAAAGAACCTGGGAACGTTGGTGGAGGGAAAGTGACACTGCTGGTAGGATTGGTGATGGGACATTGTATGTCAAAAACCCAAGTGGGAATAATTTTGTAATTCATGGTACTTTGATACAATAAAACTGGGGGAGAAAAAGAGCACACTGTGTTTTAAGAACACTAATACAAAAGTATTATATCAAGTAATGTTCTTGTGTGATTAATGAATTTCAAGGATTAATCAAACAAAACCTAAGAAAATTTGATGTCCTTTTTAGGAGTGAACTGATTGATACAGAAATATTAAAATGTTTATAGAACAAAAGTTTCAGTATTAAAAACATGGTACTATAAGAAATTAAGACATTAATTTTAATAACAAGAAAATAAAGCTACATTGACACTCTCTTTTATACAACAAAAAAACTGACTTGTTGAAGAAAGTAGATATCTCAGTAAATATATATTTAGGCATATTTATCATTACCAGGGTAATCATAGTAATACCTAAGTATGTATTTTAAATAAATTTTCTGTAATTTTCTGAAGAAAATGCACACACACACACACACACACACACACACACATACACACCCCAAGATGTCAGTGGAGCAATGTGGGCTATGAAGACCACATAACAAATCTCTTTCATATCTCTCTAGCTTCATATGTAAATATGTGAATATTTTAATATCTTTAACTACAATATTGAGAACAACATAATTCACAATGTACTCACAAGGTAATCACTAAAGTGGAGTATATCAGGATCACTTAAAGACAATTTTGCTGCCTGCATTTCTTCCTAGCTCTTACAATTATATCTCCTTTGAAATAGTTCATCCATTCTCTGAAGTTCTGTACTCTCCATTATCTGTAAAATAATAATCCTGGAATTATGGAGAAGATATACTTTTATTTATTTTTATAAGGGAAAAGTTTTCTGCTTTCTATGTATTCTTTTATTTCTTAAGTAGGTTTTATTTATTTATTTACTTATTTATTTTGGCTTTTTGGGTCAAACCTGGAGATACTCAGGGATTACTCCTGGATCTGCACTCAGGAATCACTCCTGGCAGTATTTGGGGGCACCATATGGGATGCCAGGGATCAAACCCAGGTCAGCCGCACGCAAGACAAGTGCCCTACCCTCTGTACTATCACTCCGGCTCCAGAGATATACTTTTAAAGATCCTCCAAACCTGATAGTCATTTCACTTATTCAATCTCTTCCATTATAAAATGTGTGCCTTATGACTATAGTATATGTCTCATCCTAATAGAAATTGTTTGGGGAAAACTCAGAATTTGTCAAGGAAAAAAATGTTCCTTTCCATAAAGTGTCAAGCACTCTCTTGACATGAGCTCATAAGAAGTATATGGGTAAAAAAATTCTGGAAAGTTTATAAGTTGGCCAGATATTTAAATAATCACATTGCATTCTTTGCATGATTGGATTTTCTCGATGAATTTTATGTACATACCTAAACCAGGATTTGAACCCAGGTAATCTGTATTTTACATCACATATTTTTATGAATGTTCATTTGACTCTTGCAACATACTAAAAGATGTAGAATATCTTAGTTATTTCCTCTGCATTTTCAGATGCACACGAACTAGAAAATATACCCTTGCATCAGGTAGAAAGGAATACCAAGGCAGAAAAGGTGTTTAGTGAAGCAGATGGCCGACAGTATGAAGATGCCTTTCAATCTAAGTCATCCTTGGACATAAAAGCTCCATTGAACACCAGAACCAGGAGTAGACCCTGAGCATTGCCATGTATGACCCAAAAAACAAACAAATAAAGAATATGTACTGTTCTTTATTATTTTTAGGCCAAGAAAATGTTATGACAGATGTTTTATTATTTGCTGCATATGTTATGCTTAAAATCTGTCATATAGAACCATCTAATCTTTGATAAGGGAGCAAGAGATGTGAAGTGGAGCAAGGAAAGCCTCTTTAACAAATGGTGCTGGCACAACTGGACAACCACATGCAAAAAAATGGGTTTAGACCTTGACCTGACACCATGCACAAAAGTCAGATCAAAATGGATTAAAGACCTCAACATTAGACCACAAACCATAAGGTACATTGAAGACAAGGTCGGCGAAACCCTCCACGATATTGAAGATAAAGGTATCTTCAAAGGTGACACGGAACTAAGCAATCTAGTAAAAACAGAGATCAACAAATGGGACTACATTAAACTAAAAAGCTTCTGCACCGCAAGAGATACAGTGACCAGAATCCAAAGACTATCCACAGAATGGGAAAGGATATTTACACAATACCCATCAGATAAGGGGTTGATATCAATGGTATATAAAGCACTGGTTGAACTCTACAAGAAGAAAACATCCAACCCCATCAAAAAATGGGGCGAAGAAATGAACAGAAACTTTACCAAGGAAGAAATACGAATGGCCAAAAGGCACATGAAAAAGTGCTCTGCATCACTAATCATCAGAGAGATGCAGATCAAAACAACTTTGAGATACCACCTCACACCACAGAGACTAGCACACATCCAAAAGAACAAAAGCAACCGCTGTTGGAGAGGATGTGGGGAGAAAGGGACCCTTCTTCACTGCTGGTGGGAATGCCGACTGGTTCAGCCCTTCTGGAAAACAATTTGGACGACTCTCAAAAAATTAGATATTGAATTCCCATTTGACCCAGCAATACCACTGCTGGGAATATATCCCAGAGAGGCAAAAAAGTACAATCGAAACAACATCTGCACATGTATGTTCATCGCAGCACTGTTTACAATAGCCAGAATCTGGAAAAAACCCGAATGCCCCAGAACGGATGACTGGTTGAGGAAACTTTGGTACATCTATACAATGGAATACTATGCAGCTGTTAGAAAAAAGGAGGTCAAGAATTTTGTAGTTAAGTGGATGGGCATGAAAAGTTTCATGCTGAGTGAAATGAGTCAGAAAGAGAGAGACAGACATAGAAAGATTGCACTCATCTATGGTATATAGAATAACAGAGTGGGAGACTAACACCCAAGAACTGTAGAAATAAGTACCAGGAGGTTGACTCCATGGCTTCGAGGCTGGCCTCACGTTCCGGGGAAAGGTCAACTCAGAGAAGCGATCACCAACTACATTGTAGTCGAAGGCCATGTGGGGGAAGAGAGTTGCGGGCTGAATGAGGGCTAGAGACTGAGCACAGCGGCCACTCAACACCTTTATTGCAAACCACAACAGCTAATTAGAGAGAGAAAACAGAAGGGAATGCCTTGCCACAGTGGCAGGGTGGGGTGGGGGGGAGATGGGATTGGGGAGGGTGGGAGGGACACTGGGTTTACGGGTGGTGGAGAATGGGCACTGGTGAAGGGATGGGTTCCCGAACTTTGTATGAGGGAAATATAAGCACAAAAGTGTATAAATCTGTAACTGTACCCTCACGGTGATTCTCTAATTAAAAATAAATAAATTAAAAAAAAATAATAAAAAAAAAATAAAAAATAAAATAAAATAAAATCTGTCATATAGAAACAATCATTTTGAGGATATTCCCTTTATGTTTTTAAATGTTCTTTTTATCCCTAGGTATATAGTTAACTCTATATACACAGGAATAAATCTATGTATATAGTTTTTTCATATATATCCCATATATAGTTAACTATACACATATGTATATATGCATATGTATATATACATATGTGTGTCATATGTATATATGCATATGTGTATATATATACATATGTGTATATAAAGATAGTGCTCAAAAAAGATGTCCATGTTTAAATTCTCAGAAACTGTCACTGTGTTACATTACATTGCATATGTACATATGTGATTGCATGTGTAAGAACCGCAGCTGGAGAGATTATTTTGAGTTTTACTGGGTGAGCCCAATGTAATAGCATGGGCCCTCATAAGAGAAAACCAGGAGAGTCAGAGTCAAAGGTGATTTAATGGCAGAAGCAAAGGTTGGTGTGATGTAAAAGGGACAGGAGCTAAGGAATGAGGGAGTATTTGCAAGGTAGAAAAGATAAGCAACAGATGTTAAGTCTTAGAGCCTTCAGAAGAAATACAACTCCACTGACCTATATAAACTTCTGTCCTTCAAGAGTGTGATATATTAAGTCTGTGCTTTGAAAATTTCTACTTTGAAAATTTTGCTAGAGCATCAATATGAAACTAATATATGGATAACACATTAGCTTTCTAGGGCTGCAACAAAAAATTGTAAAAGGTAGAAACTTCACATATGTACTTACAATATATATAGGAAGCTATTAATATATATTCAATACATTCACATATATTGTTATATATGTTATAACTATATATATTCAATATATTCAAAGTTTCAGAGATTATATGTCCAAAATCAAAATGTTTGCAATATAACTCATTTCCCTGAAACCACTAAAGAGTCTTTCTTACCCTTGCTTTGGTTGCGGACAAAATCCTTGGCATCCCTTAGCTTGGATTTGCCCCACTCCTGGTTCCCACCTTGTCATCCTATGGACAAATTCCTGTGTAAGGCTTCATATTTTCTTCTTAGAAATATACAAGTCTCTGAATTTAGGACCCATAATTATAGAGTGTAAACTGAATTTAACTAAATATATCTATAAAGATCCTATTTCTAAATAAAATCGCATTCTGAGATCCAAAGGTAACCATAAGTTTTGAGATGGATAGTCCTATTCAATATGGCACAAGAGATCCTAGAGTAGTAAAAATAGATGATAGATAATAGACATAAACAGAAAGTTAATATAGGCAAAACACTTTTGATAATACTGTTTTCATTGTTGCATAACATTTTGTAAAATGCTTATAGTAAAACTTCTATAGCTATTATTACATCATTGTACTCATTAAAAACATCATCTTTTCAACTAGGAGAAATGTCCTTCTTTCTGAATGTCACATTCTGCATGCAATGTTGTCAAACTGAAACTTGCTCTGGGAAGGGCAAATCAGGACAGAAAATAGACTGAAATTATTTCTCAAAAAGGAATGTGGAAGGAGCAGAAATAATTAATCAAGAGCAGAAAAGCCTCAGGATATACACAGAGAATGTTTTCAAAGACTAGATGAACTACTAGGTTGAAGAGAAATTAATTTTACTCTATTTTCCCCGAAGGTATTGAACTAGGTAGGAAGAATAAATTTAAAAACATTCCAAAGGGAAAAGTAAAACAATATTGCTCTCACCTCTAGTTTTCTTTCTCTGGGAGATGTTGAGCCTGAAAACTTTTTGTCTTGGTAGTAATCCAGACTGTCACAGAAATATTTTCTGAAGCTATTTTTATCAGAAAATATAAGATTTAAACAGTTATCAAGTATTACCAGTAGTCTGAGGGTTTACTCTACTTGCCAACTGACAAGTTATCTGATTATAATTGCATGGATATATTGAAAGATAAACTCCTGGGTCAGATAAAAGGGTCAGTTCATTATTCAAAGAAAAAGCAGTAGCCAGAGCACAATCACTTTTCTAATGAATTACCAACTCTCAGTTCCCACAGGATGGTGTGAAAAGGGTCAAGCAACGTTTGCGTCTTGATGGTTGCATTACAGGAAAGAAACTCAGAGTTTGGGAAATTCCAATTTTTTATAATAAATTCTAAATAAACTTGCTTGATCTTTGCCATAGGTGATATTACTGTAGTGAAACAGGTTTTGAAATACAAGGTCCCGGTAACAATACTTATATTCAAGAGTACTGAACATCACTGTATCACTGTCATCCCATTGCTCATCAATTTGTTTGAGTGGGCACCAGTAATGTCTTCATTGTGAGACTTCTTGTTACTGTTTTTGGCATATCGAATACGCCACGGGTAGCTTGCCAGGCTCTGTGGTTCAGGTGGGACACTCGGTAGCTTGCTTGGCTCTCCGAGAGGGGTGGAAGAATCAAACCCAGGTCAGCCGCATGCAAGGCAAACGCCCTACCCGCTGTGCAATCATACCTTTCTTAATCTAGTAGAGGGCAACCATGAATGAGTACCATATTCAATGCCACTTTGGCCTCTCCTCTAAAAAAAGAGCCTTTAATGCTTCTTGCAAACCTGATTTCAAGGCTACAAATTCCCTAAACTGTTGCCTGTCCATGAAACTCTGTCACTGTCACTGTCGCTGTCATCCATCAATTTGCTCAAGCAGGCACCAGTAATGTCTCCATTGTGAGACATGTTGTTACTATTTTTGCCATATCAAATATTCCACGGGTAGCTTGCCAGGCTCTGCTGTGAACAATTCAATAAGTTCAATATTATTTGAACTTATTTATTATTTGAACTTACTATAACAATTCAGAGAGTCTCTTGCCCACACGCCTGGCTGTCTTCCCCGGGGCCCCTCGGAGGGAATGGGCTCCGGCTTCCCTCCCCACCCCAGCAGAGCTCCCGGCGGCCAAAGACCACCGGAACCTAGCTACAGCCATGCCCGAGGCCCCTCTCCACATGTTCAGACAGGCCTCACGCATGAAGGTACCTGCAGAGGAACCCAGGTGTGTGTAATCCCATCAAGGGCCAATATCCAGAGACTTAAAAGCAAGCTCCCAAAAGAGAGCGATGCAGAGAGTCTCTTGCCCACATGCCTGGCTGAGTAGTTCAGTGAATCCCAGAGGAGTGGTAGATGAGCCTACCACCTGCCTAAACAGAGCACCAGTAGCCAAAAACTTCCACACTCCACAATCTCCACCATGCTCATGGCTGGACTCTATTGCTTGGGATGAAACTCATCTAGAAATTAATCTGTTGAAAAACTCAGATATTCAGGTTTTATGACTAAAATCTCCAAGCTCCCACAGAGTAGGGGTTGGGCTACTTCCCCTGCATCTTCCTGTTATTCCAGAAACCTTGAAGTCATGCTCATAAACTGCCTCTGGAGCCAAATAAGCTCATTAACTGACCAGAGATCATGATCCAGAGATTCATAAATCTTGAAAGAGATCAACAAGTTGCAGGGAAGTTTCTGCACCAGGTTGAGTTGTCTGGACACCATCCAGTAAAAAAATTTAACTCCTGCTGTAGTGCCCCATTTAAAATTTTTGAATTCCTGGAGTGTGCCACCATGAAACTCTACACCACTGATAAACCAGAAATAGTTGACTACATAGGATGGAATATAACGTAGAAGGCATCCAATCTCAATTGGAAAATATAAACATGTAAGGCTTAACTGGTAGCAACAGGTTAGTAATCTGTTCTTCAAGGGTTTAATGGCTCCATGGTGAGATACAATAATATCCACATGCCTTGATAATTTTTAGTGAATTATAACAAACAATATAAAATTAATTATTCAGGGACTGCTATAGGGGCAGATTTGAAGAGTGGTTGGGAAAATTGAAAATAATGGTGGTGAGAAGATGCACTGGTGGCGGGATTGGTGCTGGAATAATGAATGTAATAAGTTATGAACAACTTAATCAAAATAAATAGAATATTTTTTATTTTTTAAAATACTTAAAGTCATATTACTTCCTGTGGAGTTTTGTTGACTTTGCTATTGGCCTTCAGTATTAGTCCAAGATATATTAATAAAATCACAAAGTACTTTGGTCTGACAGGTGAACATTAGGCCAATTCCATCATCCTTAAGTGTCTCTGTTCCTATATGGTGGTCACCGGCCAGCCCACAGTGACCGGAGGGTCTACTGGGTGCATTCAGGGACCATCACCATCCCTCCAGCTGGCTGATGCTGATGGACAAATGAAGGGATGGGGCCACCAGGCTGTAATCAGTGGCTATTTATTCAACTCTCACAGCATTGGTTGTAGAGAAATCATGAAGAGTTTGGGTAGCAATTACACATAGGTGTGCTTGAACATTACCATAAACAATGAACATATATAAAACCCTTCCTTCAGGGGAAGTTCTTCTAGGAGATACTCAAGGACAAAATCTCATCTAAGTGTTTACTCTAGATTCCTGCTAGGAAATTCACCCAAGGGAGGAATTCTGTCTGTGTGTATTGCTTTCTCCTTTCCTTAGTTTATCTCCATTTAAACAATCATTTTAAATTTACTTCTTAATAATATTTCTAGTCATTTTGTATGGACACAATAAGATATATTAAGTTTAAAGGGTGACTCTTCCTCGGGACATCTCCTATATATCCCAGATTATAGTCCTCAGGCCAGGTTGGTCTTTCCTAACCCCAGCAGGGCCGTGTTCAGTCACTAGTTTGGGGGAATGTCAGAATTTGTTCCCTGACCATTTTCTAAACTTATAATATTTCTTATGGCACTCAGTCTGTCCCTTTTCAATGCTAGGGTATCTTACAGCTTGCCTGGAGTCCATCCAATCCCTCGCCAGGGTCCTCCTTTTCAGTGTTAGGAACTAAGTGCAACTGAGGCTTAAGTCAATTAAGTATGACAGATGCCCAGGAGTAAATATTATTTGAGTCATTTAACTCCCATGTTATAAAAGCATAGCATTAATTGTCTTCCTGCATCTATACAAAAAAGACATTGCACTTAAAATAAACTATGCAAAGAACATAAAGGAAAGAGGAAAGCAATGTTTCACTTATATACACAAAATCCAGAGCCCTCAAGTCACAGAGTCTGATTTGGTAATATTTTTTTATTAACAGATAGGACTTAAGCACAAAGGAGAATTAAAGATAAACACAGAGGATTGGGAGTGCTGATGGAATTGGGTATGCCTTGGGAGCACTGTGGTGGGAGTAGTTCAATAAATCTAAGTTCCCTGCCTGGTGGAAAAAGAACAAACTAATATTAGACCTAAAGTGCTTGAAACTATATTGCAACACTTAACAATTTTGTCCAGTAGCTTGGACCTGTCCTGAATGCATCCCAGGTACAAATATGATATCATTGATCATTTCACTTAAAGTCAAGCACAAATTTCATCAAAATTAAACCAAATTAGATGACTCTAATTTTAGGAAAATCTATCTGTAAGGTAAAGGGGAAATATATATATTAATCATATACACATTATATATTATATACATAAATACTTTCAGTGATACTTTCAGGTATGCCACTAAGGCTTGCCTCATTTTCAAGATCTCCTGAGTTGTCTTAGAATTAATCAAACTGTCAATTGAGGGTATTTTCTTAAACAATTTCGGGTCACCCATGACAAACTCTAGGGGTATGTGTCTTTATAATGGATGTAAGGTATTTCCTGGCTCTCACACAAGAGCTATCTTAAAGGAATGCATGGATGCCCTGAAAGAGTTGTTAACAATAGCAATGAAGTAATCTAGACCATCTAGATATATCTACCAGTGTTTTGCACGAGACGAGAGATGTATATGGACAAGTGGTATTATTTACTGTTCCTGGTAAATTTCTTAAAAGGTTAATGGAAAAGGTGGTCAAATTGTGATCAGAATTGACCACTGCCGAGTCAATGGTCAGTGAAGTTGAAGACACCTACTACAATTTGAGAGAGGAGCACTGAACTAAAGCTAGTTATTAATTCCCTTCGCTTTTTACATTTCCCTAGGTGAAAGATGATTTCTGTTCTAGGATCAGCATCACTGCTGTGTCTCTCCACTTCAAAGGAATTTGTGTGTCTCATTGCCATAGCCGACTTAACCATTTTTCCATTCCTCCCTTGCACTCAGACCTTTTGTCTATATCAGAAACAAAGAAAACACCAATTTTCAAATAAAATTTAGCTATAATTAATTTAAAATGTCCAGTCTCCACCTTTCTTGAAGGGTGGAATCTCCATGATAGCAATCTCATACAATGAATCAGCCTGCCAGTGGGAAGCTTCTTCTAACTTCCATGCAACAAACGGTAACTATGGTTTTCTCTGGGAAATCCACCTCCTTCTTCCTTCTTTGCCGAAGCTTCTATTATTTGCTTCTGAAGTTCTTGGTGACAATTTTTACTTTGACATTTCAACTCAACCTTTATGCTTTCTTCTAGAGGAACCTGACCCAATATCATTCTAAATACTCTGAAAATGTTACAGATAAATCTATCTTCCATCCTTCTGACCAAAAAAAAATAATAATAACTAAGCAATTAACAAAGCTAGTAAATGCCTTAATGTTCAAGTCAAAAATTAAATTTTGTTCTGGTTAATTATGTTACTAATTGGAGTTTCACATAAAATTTCTCTATACCATTCTTTGTTGTGGATTAAACCACACATACTATTTTTTTTCTAGTATTTAGTTCAATTAAAATTATTGATTACCTATTTTTAGCCTTTTTAAGTGATAGAACTGCAAACAAAGCAAAATATTTTCTAAAGAAATGTTCATGCCTTTAAAATAGTTTTTGAGTGTTAGAGGAAGGTAACATTATCCAGTATGACCTGTAAGGTTATATGAATCATTGTGCATTGTAAGAATAGGGGATTTATGAACATTCTGGGAAGTTAAGCAGGTCATTGAAGAGCTCATAGAGGACAAAAATACCCTTGAATTGAATCTTAATAAATGACAAGAAATTTTCAAGAAAAATACAGTCTGGGCTTGGAGATTTGTCTTTTGTAGGAGGTTTACACCAAAAAATGGTATTAAAATGAAATGATAAAATAAAAAAATTTAAAAATAGTTTAGTTGCAGAACACAATAAGCAGTTTAATTGGTATAGTATAAAGCATAAAGTAAAAAGCACATGTAGAAATAGAGCTTGAAAGGTACACTGGGGGCATATAATAAAGATTTGTGTGTTCATCATGCTTTGAGTTTATTCGACTGGTGATAAAGAATTGAAATAGTATTTAGCTAAAGAGTTATTCTATTGATTTACATATAATATCATTCTCCAAGATGGCCTAGTAAATAACAACTTTGGAGAAAATATTAACAGCTAGGCACCCAGTTAAGATACCATTTATTTTTCAACTGAACCACTGAGATACATAGTTACAATGTTGTTCAAGATTGCGTTTCAGTAATACAATGTTCCAACACCCTTTCCCACCACCAACTTCCCCAGTTTCCCTCCTGCCAGTACCCACCCTCACCCCCAGCCTGCCTCTGTGGCAGGCTCTTCTCTCTCTCTCTTTCTCTCTTTCTCTCTCTCTCACACTCGCTCTCTCTCTCTCACTCGCTCTCTCTCTCTCTCTCTCACTCTTTCTCTTTCCTTTTGGGCATTACAGTTTGCCATATAGGCGCTGAAAGGTTGTCATGTTTATCCCTTTACCTATTTTCCCCATTCAGTTTTTGTCTACAGTGATTATTTCCAGCTATCACTATCATAGTGGAATTATCTATCCTGACTTCCCTCCCATCACTTGTAGCAAGCTCCCAACCATGACTAGTTCTCCTGGCCCTCGTTTCTACTGTCCTTGAATGGTCTAAAAAAATAAGCAATAAAAAATTCCCCTTTATTTAAACGCCATGGTTTACAAAGTTGTTCATAATACAATTGATACAGGCATTCAATATTTCAACACCAAACCCACCACTAGCGTGACCTTTCCTCCATCATTGTTCCCATTTTCCCAACCAAGCCTGCCCCCTTACCAGGCACAAAATAGCTCTATACTGCTTGCTACAACTTAATGACGAAAGGAATTACCAAAGAATGCTTCAGTAAAAGAACATTTGTAAAGATTGCTATACCTCAGCATGGGTTCCTTAACTCATTGTCTGAGGGTTTGCTAAGCTTCACTTTGCTAGTTGAGTCTTCTGAGTTATTGTTTGTTGAGTGTAGTTGACATCTATGTTACTTTACCAACTAATTTGGTGTGCTCCTGCAAATGCAATTGTGCACTCCAGAAACTCCAAGGATATGTAACTGGGCCTTGAATTTACATGGCAGTGGATGTGGGTGTGGCTTCTGGGGCTTCCAGAAATATGGGGAGGGGAGGCTGCCCACCCCAATTCTGACTGAGAACCCCAAAGTTCTCAGCCTGAAATCCGTTGTACCTGAAATTTCAGCAGTTTGGTATCTTTGCACAGATTTGGCAGGGAAGCCAGGCTATTGGCATGGCAGTATTTGTTGGGTGTATTTACTGGGATTTCGAAGGGTGGGGACAGGGACTTGGTCTGCCCCCTTTCTGAGGGTGTTCCAGAGTTTTTGTTTTATTTTCTTTTATTTATTTTTGGGGCCATGCTCAGGTGTCACTCCTTCTGCACTCAGAAATTACTTCTGGAAATTCTTGGGGAACATTATGGGTTGTGGGGGGGTTGAACATCAGTCAGCTGTGTGCATGGCAAGAGCCCTATTGTCTCTACATATTCTCTCCAGCCTGAGAGTTTTCAACCTGGAAACCAGTGTACCAGTGAATTTTTGACTTGACCTGCATTTCTTCCAAGATTTAATAGTGAGTCTGTAAATGTAATCAAAGTAAAGTGAAAGTAAATTGAAATTTACCAGTTACACATGCGGGTTGGGGGGCTGCGAAGGTGGGGGGAAGGGGGGAGGTATACCGTGATTCTTAGTGGTGGAATATGTGCACTGGTGAAGGGATGGGTGTTTGAGCATTGTATAACTGAGACTTAAACCTGAAACTTTTGTAACTTTCCACATGGTGATTCAATAAAAAAAAAATTTAAAATTAAAAAAGAAATAGTGAGTCTGTAAAATTGGGCTGATAGGTAAGCTTACATGGCAGTGGTTGTGGGATCAGTTTTAGTACATTTTTAGTAACATTTCTTAATAAATAAAATTTAAGTATATTCTATAGTGAATGTCCCTAAGACTTAAACTATGAGATGAAGTTCCACTAAACTCACGTAAACATTTCAAATCATTGACCTCCTAGGTCAGAGAACTACTAGCCCAACTGGCTTATCATGTGATTTGTACTTGGATGCCTGAGTATACTCCCAGAAACTGCATATTCTCCAGAGCATTACCAGGAGCAACTCTAAACAGGGAGCCATGAGTAGGCACCTAGTGTGGCCCCAACCAAAGTATTTACCTCCGTTGTATAGTTACACACAAAAAAGTGAAGGTACATAAATCATCTGCCCTCCCAAAGTTAAGGTGTTGATCCAAGTCCTGAGATGGGAATGCCATTAGGTATACTACGGACTGGTGAAGCTCCACCTTTTTCTTCATGAGCTGGTACAACTGGTTGTGGGGGTGACACACCTGAAAGTAAAGGTGATCTCATTTCCATTACGCCAACTGAAGAACCACTAATTGAGGCTTTGGAGTCACTGAGGCTGGCCATCCACCATTAAAAATCCAGCAAGAACTGAGCATGGACTCCTTATTTTGGAGATGTGGTTGAACCCAGAATTATTGGCTCAGATCCTAATGTAAGCACATGAGGTTCCATGGTGAACACTGTCATCTCAGCGGCCAAGGAAGCGCTAAACATGGTGACAACTCTCCCCACGGGTAGAGACCCTCTCCATATACCATTTTAATAACACATTTGCTAGATCCCAAAACTTGAGGGTATAGAGTTTTATCCTATGTATGAGACAGATGAGAGAGAAGCTCTACATAAAGAGAATAAGAAGGAAGAGTTAAACATGACTTCTTAGGTTTCCAGCTATGGAAATCGTATGTCTGTCAGTGGCATTCCCTGAATTGGGAAAACATGGGGTAGTGCTTTTGAAGGGCATTGCCAAATTCAGGTAAACAGTTAGATATTCACGTGTATGTCAAACAGATGCTAAATTTAGGGATCTGATGATTTCCAGTGCAGAAAAAAATGGGTTTGGAAGTTATCGACATACAGGTTAGAACTAATATCTGTAAACAAGACATGATTTTCTCTAGAAAATAGCATGAAAAACAGTGCAACCACCTTCTTAAACAATATAGAAATCCAAGACACAGGGTGGGACAAATGAGGAGTCACTGAAGAGGAAAAAGGGCACTGGAGAAAAACTAGAAAGAAGAGGCCTCTAGCAGAGTGTTAGGAAGATGGAATTAGTCAACAGAAAGAGTAAGTGAGAAGTGAACAGAAATGTGTGTATAAGATTTATCAAGATAAAGATCTCTGTCTTTGACAGTCATTCTAAGGACAGAGGAGAACAAAACCTAATTGTTGCAAGGGGTAAATACCATTTTTCTGCCTTCACTGAGGATACCTTTAGCCATTTGAAAATTGCCTTTATATAACATCATTATATGAACTGTCATTATTTAATTTTGATTCTTCATAAGAATTTTAAAAAAGTAATTGCGCTGAGGTCAGAGCCTTCCTCCATTACAAGGAATTCCACTGTTTTATTTGAATTGTACTTTTGCTTAACGAATAGTACTTTTTCAAAATAGTGATAAGTTGTCTTCTGGTAATGGAAGTGAATAGACGGTCAGTTAGTGACTTTGTCGAATTGTTAAAGAAAAGACAGTGCTTAGAAGCCTGTGACCGACAATGACACACACCACTACATGAATACCACAAACTGTAATAATCGGCATTTCCACTAATCTCATCCTTTCCATTTCCTTTTATATGCAACCCCCAGAAAAGAGATTTCATGAAAGTGTATCTGGAGGGAAATGAGAAATTTCACTGCTACTGGGTACCATTTGAAATGAGCAGTAGAAAAACAGACTTGAGGAATTAAGGTTTTTGATTGAGTAGAGACTGTAAAATGTGTTGCTTTGCTGCCTTCTGGTCTGCTGTGCTGATAAGGTGCTGGGGACAGCTCAGCTAGGAAACAGGATTCAGAGCTTTCCCTCACAAAGAGAAGACAGGAGCTTTAAGCTTCTGCCCATCGTATCAGATTTCCCCCAGAAGTGTCCGAGCACATTGATTATTTTGGATTAAAAGAACAGTTAATGCTGTAAACATTCATTTATCCTAAAGTCAGGAATTTTCTTTAACCCTCTTCTCACCCAGTGGCTCAAACTAAATCTCTATGTGAAAGTCGGCATCTCTGCAGAGCCAGAGAGACACCTTTATTGTCAGAGATGTGAACCAGGATTTATGTAGGACAGCACTGCTTTGTTCTTTTTTGAGAACTTCTATTATTAAATCATATAAATACTACAGAGACAATAAGCTTTTATAATACAAAAGAAGATAAACCCTTGGTGAAAAAAAACAAAATGATGTTTTATATATATATGCATATGTGTGTATGATACATTCATCTATGAGAAAAGATAAAATCATGCAGTTCACTATAACCAGGATAAAGTTGGTGAGTGTCGTGCTAAGTGAAGTGAATCTAAAGGGAAATAACAATCACAAAATAAGCTCACGTGTGAAATATAAAGAAACAAAGGAAAGAGTAAGGCAATCAATGTAAGCAAGCTCTGAGACAACGGCAACAGACTGCAATGATCAGCGGTTAAAAAACAGGGAAGGGAGAGGAGCTCTTGGGAAGGAGTGGAGGGTTACCGACACTGGTGGTGGAAGCTGTGAAGTAGCATTGCAATTATAGAATAGTAAGAGGAACATTGTGGCAGGCCACTTTGCCAAATAAAAATTAAATAATAATAAAAGTCATCATCTCATTATATTTTTAAACCCCTGCCTTGGTCATTCTTTAAATTCCATATCATTTGGACCTGGATATTCATAAAATCTTTTGCCGTCCGTTCTATATTAATGCATTTTTCAGTCAATCAAAAGGATTAAGGAGGTGCAGGGGAGTTTCTAATACTTTTCTCTGCAGAGCAGATTCTAATATTTACTAGTTCATGATTTGTAAGTGAGTTCATTTCTCTGTGGTTTTTGAATTTTTGTTTTGTTTGCTTAAAAGAAGTCAACAATGATGTATCAAAAGATCTTTGTGAAGAGTAAATTATCTCTTAAAATATTTTTAAAAGTCTGTGGAATGCTTGGAATATTGACAAATGAACAATTTCTCTCCTCCTTCCCTCCCCTTTCCCCCCTCCTCCTTCCCTCCCCCCTCCTCCTCCTCCCTTCCCCCTCCTTCCCCCTCCTTCCCTCCTCCTTCCCCCTTCCCCTCCCTCCCTCCCTCCTCAGTTCCTTCCTTCCTTCTTTCCTTCCTTTCTTCCTTCCTTCCTTCCTTCCTTCCTTCCTTCCTTCCTTCCTTCCTTCCTTCCTTCCTTCCTTCCCTTCATTTTCTAATTCACTTTTTTCTCAATATGAATATTTGCTTCTGATCTCTCAGGATCTAGATGCCACCTCCGTAGAGACTTATATTGGTTATGTTAGAATCAGATCCCCAAATAAAGGTTCTAATTTGAAAGTTTCCCTAAAGACAGAAAAGCCTTTCAAACCCTTGGAATTCCCTTAAACTGGTTGACCCTCACCAGAGACTTGATTGCAGCAGCATAATTCTTCCAGGCTATAAAATGACTCAGCTCCTATGAGGGCCATAAGTAATTTCCCATCTCATTAACAAAAAGTTTATTCTGTACAAACTCTGGAAGAAAGACTTGCTCCTTCCCAAGAAAATAACCTCATCTCACTACAGTCTCTGTAATCAGATTCAAAACCTGCATATAAGATGTCAATATTATATTCTCAGTGCAAAAGTGACCCTCATCTCTACTAGAACTGACTGTATGGAGTATCTCCTTTTGAGAAGATATCCCATGCCATGCCATTTTGTATTTATTGGCATAAAAATATAAACTATAATTTGAGGTGTTACAGCTAATAACTTTTAGAAAAAAAACATTCAGAACATTTTATTAAAAACTTTTATAAAAGAGAAGTTAAGTGGTCTCTGGAAAGAAAAAATATACAGAAATTTATTTTTATTATACCTAGAAAGACTTTAATTCCTTGAAATTAAAGGGTGTGGTCTATTTTCTTGTTCTACAGTGATATAAAAAACTAATGTTTACTGAAATCCTAATCCATGACAGATTAGTATTAAAAATAAAAATAAACCAGAGTAAGAAATAACTGGAATATTTATTCCAGAAGATAAAATGTACAGTATTTGCCTTGCATATGGACCATTATTGTTAATCCCTGGCATCACACGGTCCCCCAAACACCATCAGGAATGACCCCTGAGCACAGAGCCTGGAGTAAGCCCGGAGACCACTGACTACAGCCCTAAAGTAGAAAACAAAACAAAGACAAACAATAAACTATTGAAAATAGGTACATCAAACAGAAATGTCAAAAATATTTTTATAAAGTCAAGTGGAGAACAAAAACTAACTATTTAAACAGAAGGAATAAAAGCGATAGCATTAAGTCTACTTTATGCAGGGGCTGGAGAAAGGTAAGGTGCTTGCTTTGCACCTGGCTGATCTGGGATTTATTCCTGGCACTGCATATGGTCTCCCGGGCGATTCAGGAGTGATTCCTGACTGCAGAGTCAGAAGTGAGCGCTGACAACAGGCAGATGTGGCCAAAAACAAAAATAACAACAAAAGCTTTGTGCACTGTGATAATCCAGGCAGAGGCCACCCCACCCAAGTTCAAAACTCTGATGTTGCTCATCATGATGAAGGTTTTTTAATTCTTATTGTGAGGGCAAAATTGATGCCATGACAAGCTGCAGCTAACAGTAAGTCTCAACTAGGCCTCAGTTTCTGTTTCTCTGAAGCAGAACATGCAGTTTCTGGGAAACTCCCAGTTGAGTAATTTGCCTAGATAAGGAACTGGGCAGTTGGGTCTGGCCAGTTATGAGGGGTCACTGTACCCTCCTTAGAAACTGTTACTGAGGAAATTATTGTCAAATTGCTGACCGATGTCGTAATAGGGCCCATGCTAAAAATAGACCAGAATATAAATTGCTTCTTAACTCTGAACCCTATACAAACTGCTTGTGAGTTGGAGTCGGGGTCCTTCTCATGACCTCACTGCGTTGGATGAGACTTGGGTCCTAGCTTGATTTAGCAATGGCTCGAGCTAGTTATAAAGTTCCTTTGCTTCTGCATTATCGTGTGTGGACTTGGTATCTCCGCAACAGGGGCCCCAAAACTCAGGCACAGCATCATCTGGCAAATAATGAAGAAAGATTTGAAAAGTTTAGCAAAAGACATTTTACACCAAATACTGATTCTTGAATAAGATTTGTCTCTCAGCCCTCAATCTTAGGAATTCATCTTTCCAGTTGAACAATATTATATTTAACAATATTGGTAGAAGATATGTTGATACAGAAAGAATAGAACAAGGATTTCTCAGTGATAAGCAGCATACTTGTGGGAGCCTGGAATGCCATCATAGTCACAAAATGATGTCAAGTGGATGTTATGAACTATCTGCAGAAAATAATCTATATCTCCCCTTATGTGGATCGGTTTGCTTTTGTTATTACATGAAGACAAACAAGACAATGCCAACTTTTTTTTTAAAATTGAATCACCATGTGGAAAGTTACAAAGCTTTCAGGCTTAAGTCTCAGTTATACAATGCTCAGACACCCATCCCTTCACCAGTGCACATATTCCACCACCAGGAACCCCCATATACCTCCCCCCCACCCCCCACCCCACCCCCATCTGTGTAACTGATAAATTTCACTTTGCTTTTCTCTTTACTTTGATTATATTCAATATTTCAACAAAAAACTCATGATTATTGTTTGGAGTTTCCCTCCCCTCAAGTCAGACCTGTTGAAAAGGAAGCACTTGATAATTTGTTTTACATTGCTGACAATGAAGAGATATCCAGCCTCGGTTTTGGATTTCTGTATTTTAGTAACTAAGTCCAGGGAAATTTCTGCCAGAACTTGCATCACTGCAAGCTCGTACCTCCCTTTTGTGGTTGTCATAAAATGGCGGCCGCGACTCAGTTCACAATCTAGAGACATTTCTGCAAGAAGCTCCTGGTGCCCAAAGTAGTTTAGCTGGCCTCTGGGGCCATGGTCGTGCAGCAGCAGAGAGGCCACACACGTGCAACAATGCCAACTTCTTTATTTTAAAGAAAATTAAATTTATCAAAGTATGTTCCTCATCTTGTGCTCTAGTGATAGCACAGCAGGTATGAAGTTTGCCTTGCACGTGGCCGACTTGCGCTCAATTCCTCTGTCCCTCTCAGAGAGGAAAGTTACTAAAAGTGTTCCACCTGCATGGCAGAGCCTGGCAACCTACCCATGGTGTATTTGATATGCCAAAAACAGTAACAATGAGTCTCAAAAAGGAGACGTTATTGGTGCCCAATCAAGCAAATCAATGAGCAATGAGACAACAGTGCTACAGTGCTATGTTCCTCATCAGATAAAATAGTAGAGAAAAACGGGCCTCACTTTGTGCTTGCAGAAGAAAGCACTATTCTCCCAGTTAGCTTTCTACGCCTCCTTGAGCATCTTTTTTCTTCCACCCTCTTGTAGCACACACATAAACTATAGAAATAATTAGAAGTGGGATCTTTGGTGTTGGAAGATACCTCATATTTACAAATACTAGTTTGCAAAACAGGAAAATCTTGACTTTTCCAAGACACAAGCTATGTTCCTGCCAAGTAATTTAAAATCTCTTCTGTTCCACTCAAGTTGAGACAGATTAACCACCACAGTCAGTAATCCATTAGTCATTTAATGCAGAGGACAATGATTCCTTTCCTATTGCACCAAACACGAAAGCAGCAGATAAGCATACTATTAGCTGGACTAATGACTGAATTAAAACCAAGGAAACTCTAGCTTCTGTGAACAATTAATTGGCAATAGAAGCATCAGAGAAAAATGCTGAGAACCTTAAAGGGTTGGGATGACAATGATTACTTATGCCTTCATCACATTTAAAAAGAGCATCAATTTTAAAGAGTAAAACCTAAAGAGAAATTGGGGAGGATATTTGTCTTCATAGGCTCTCATGTCTCTCTCTGGATGTTGGCCGTTGATGGGATTACATGGCCAACATCCAGAGAGAGACTTAAAAGCAAGCTCTCAGAAGAGAGTGATGCAGAGAGTCTCTTGCCCGCATGCCTGGCTGTCTTCCCCGGGGCCCCTCGGAGGGGATGGGCTCCATCTTCCCTCCCCACCCCGAGCAGAGCTCCCGGCGGCCAAAGACCACCGGAACCTGGCTACAGCCATGCTGGAGGCCCCTCTCCACATGTTCGGACAGGCCTCATGCATGAAGGTGCCGGCAGAGGAACCCAGGTGTGTGTAATCTCATCAACGGCCAACATCCAGAGACTTAAAAAGCAAGCTCTCAGAAGCACGAGGCCGCCTTGTGGCTGCACAATATCTTTAGCCTACTTCTCCCTCTAGGAGAAAATGACAATCTTCTGAGAGTTTCCTACCCACATGGGACAGCCTTGCAAGCTTCCCATGGTGTATTCATATGCAAAATCCAGTAACAAGCTGGATCTCATTCCCCTAACCCTTAAGAGCCCCCAGTGCAACATCGTTAGGAGGGCCAAGTCAAAATAGACTTCTAAGATCTCAGGAAAAGGACGAAATGAGATGTTACTGAGCCCACCCGAGAAATCGGTGATTAACGAGATATTGTGATTGTGATTGTGATTGTGATTATGATTGTGAGGCTCTCATATATCATTCCTTTGCATCAACCTTAAGAAATTTTTTAGCTTCTTAGATGTGGGTGTTTGTGTGTGTGTTATCCAACAGAGAATCTCTAATCTATTTCACTGTTACATTAAATAACTTTCTTTAAAAATGACCCTTTCAGGGGCTGGAGCGATAGTACAGCAGGTAGTGCGTTTGCCTTGCACACGGCCGACCCGGGTTCAATTCCCAGCATCCCATATGGTCCCCTGAGCACCGCCAGGGGTAATTCCTGAGTGTAGAGCCAGGAGTAACCCCTGTGCATCATCGGGTGTGACCCAAAAAAGCAAAAAAAAAAATGACCCTTTCATACAGAACATTTGAGTTCCTATATTTAAAAGATACCTGAGTTATCTTCTGCTCTGGCTCTTGGAGAATATCTTAAGGACAATGACAGTTTCACTTAAAGGGAGGCATAATTCTTTGTATAAATCACCTGGAAAAACTATGTATTCTCAATTAGAAATGAAAATAGAAGGAGTGCAAGACTCACATACAAGAGAGAAAATCTCCTACTTGATTTTTAAAACATGAATCAATATTTTGGATCTCTCAGAGAAAAATGTTGGCATCAAACTCAATAAGTATAGGGTATACATCTCAAAATTCGCTGTAAAAGTAATGTGCAATATTCAGTGCATTTATAACATGTTAAGAATATCACTTAGAAAAAATAATTTCCTTGAAGGATGAATACTAGAACAGATCCAAAATAAAGGCATATGTTGGAACTTTCACAGGTATATGCAACCCAGTGCTGTTAAGAAGTTTCACTAAGGGGTAGCAAAGATGGTAAGAATGGAGATATTCATATTTGGGAAGTCCCAGTCCTGCGGAATGCAACCTGTTGGATACCATGTCTATTCTGAGATGTTCTGGCTTGAGTGTGTTGATTTCACTCACATATGTGAGCGAAGCTGGCATCAAATAGTCATTTAATTTGGAGAATCTCAACTTTTATGCCTTTTTTCAGAAGACTTTGCTAGTCAAAATTATTTTTCTCAATAACTGTGTCCGAAAAAACTCAAAATTTCAGCATTAATTAGAAACCACAGTCGAAACAAATGAAACACATCCTCCAAATCAGAACATAGAACACACTAGAAGATACTGGCTTATCTTTACAGAATAAATTTCATTGATACCATTGATATGGAATTCTGGTTAGAATACATATCTCTCTCCTCAGGCATCCTGAGGCATTGATATTCTGGGATCCATTCTGGAGACAATGGTGACGTTCTAGATACCTAACAAGAACTTGGGGCTGCTTGTAACTCAGCAGTAGGTTTTATGATGGTCGTGGTACCACAATATTAAACGCAGATGTGGCACAGAACTCTGTTATAAGATAGGACAAGTTGTTCAGTTTCTCTCTGTGCGTCATTCAGAATTTAGAATCAAACAGAATTGTTATTGGATTTGAAGATGATACTGTTCTCTCACAGGTGACACTTTAGTCACCACATACAGAGCTAAATGCCTCACTGATAAGTAACAGGATTTAAAATGAGATTTGTGGGTTTTCTTGCAAACCTCCAAACAAATTTAAAATCAACCAATATGTTGCTTGAGTAATTTCCATAGAAGTAATAAATTCTATAATCTCCCATCTCAACAAATCCTCCTTTTGTTCATTTTGGGACATATCTGGCTGTGTTCAAAGCTTATTCCTGGTTTCTGTACTCAGGGATCTCTCCTAGAGGGATTGGGGGTGTTGGCTATGTGCAAGGTAAGCACCTCCTGCATTGCACTATTTCTCCAACAAATTATTTCCTTGGGACAACACACTTTATAGAAACAAACATGAATTCAATCTCAGGTATGCCTTATGCAATCTTTCATCAGTATTAGTAAGGTACTCTTCAGATGCAATCAAATACTCATATTTATAAATATGCAGGTCAATGCTTTGTGACAAGTTTATAAATGAGATGAAGCTTATTAAGACATAGGACATGTCAATCACCCCTAAAATTCATTATTTCTCCCTTTCAAGTTCTACCTGCCCTGATTTCCATCTCCCTAGAATGTTTTAGTTCTTTAGTTTCAAATAAATAAAATCATACAGCACAAATGCCTTTGTTCCAGAATTTTTTCAAATAACATTATGTACCTGAAATTCATTTGGGTTGTTGTGGATATAACTTATAGCCATTTACTTATTTGATGATGCAATTATTTAGATAGAAGTAATATTGATTTATAAGTTCATATAGTTATGGTCTACATTATTAAAATGCACACTGATGTATAATGTAATCACATCCATGTATACTATTTTATATTATTACTAAAATTTCAATATTTTTTACCCTCACCATTAAATTGATCCCTTTATGTTGAATTACTATCCCTCTTCCCATCTTTTCTTATCACCACTAATTTGTCCAAAAGTTGAATGTTTATTTTTCTATGCTTAATCAATCTGTTTTATCTTCACATGACTGAAACCATCCATTGTTTGTCTTCCTCTATCTAGCTTATGTCACTCAGTATAATACTCTCTAGATCCATCTATTTTATTTCAAATGATAGGACTTCTTGGGCTGGAGCAATAGCACAGCAGGTAGGGCATTTGTCTTGCAAGCGGCCCGACCCGGGTTTGATTCCCAGCATCCATATGGTCCCCTGAGCACCGCCAGGGTTAATTTCTGAGTGCAGAGCCAGGAGTGACCCCTGTGCATCGCCAGGTGTGACCCAAAAAGTAAAAAAAAAGAAAAGTAACTCAAATGATAAGACTTCCTTCCTTCCTTCCTTCCTTCCTTCCTTCCTTCCTTCCTTCCTTCCTTCCTTCCTTCCTTCTTTCGTTTTTTTTAACCTGAGTGGCATTCCATCCTATATACTTTCTTTATCTATTCTTTTGTTAATGGGCAGTTAAAGTGTTTCTAACACTTAGATTTTTAAAATAAAATAATATTACAATAAAAATGGGGATATGTATCTCTTTGAATTAGTGTTTTGTAGTTTTATTATTTTGCATGGCAGAGCCTGGCAAGCTACCTGTGGCATATTTGATATGCCAAAAACAATAACAACAAGTCTCACAATGGAGAAGTTACTGGTGCCCTTTTGAGCAAATCAATGAGCAACGGGATGACAGTGACAGTGACAGTTTTATTATAAACACCCAAAAACAGGATAACTGGATTATATGAAACTTCCATCTATAACTTTTTTCTGGAATTTCCATACTGCTTTTCATACTGACTGCATCTATTTACATCACCACAGACAGCGAACAATGGTTCTCTTCTCTCTCTGTCCTCTGAACATGGGCTGCTTCTTTCAGATAATAGCAATTCACAAAGAGGTGAATGATTCTTACTGTTGTTTTTATTTCATTTCCCTAAAATAAGAGATCATGTATATCTTTTTGTGTGTCTGTCAATCATCTGTCTTCTTTGGAGAAGAATCGTTTACCCATTTTTAACTCGGATGTTTGTTAGATTGTTGTTGAGCTTTATGAATTCTTTCTATATTTTGGAAGTTTTAGCTCCTAGTCAGATGTGTGATCTGAAAATATATTTCTTCTTCAAAAGAATGCCATTTTCTTCTGATAATAGCCTGTTTTTATGCGCAGTTGCTTTGTAGTTTGATATAGTCTAATTGCTTATTGTTGATTTTCTTTTCTCACAGTGGAATTAAACTCCCAACTTTTTAAGACTGAATGTACAACCCCCGCCCCCGCCAACCCCACCACCATACACACACACACACACACACACACACACACACACACATATACACACTCTTGTTATCTTTATGTGTTTCATAGTTTCAGGTCTTACATTCAAGTCTTTGACCGAATTTGAATTTAAATTCATCCATATAGTATAGAATAGTGTTCTAGTTGTATTACTTTTTATGTGATTCAACAGTTTTCACTACACCAGTTATTGAAAGAGACTTTCTTTGGCTTCTTTACAATACATTAGCTGTCTACATATGAGCAAGTTTATTATTGGGCTTTCAAATGTGCTCCATTAATCCATGGGTCTGTCTTTAATTCCAAAACTATGTCATTTTGATTGTTATCACTTTGAAGTACAATTTGAAGTTTAGTAGAAGCCTTCTATTTTTGCTCTTCTTTCTCAAGATAGTTTTGTTTTCTTCAGTCTTTTGTAGTACAAATTTGATCCAAATAATGCTTATGATTCAAACAAAGTTTGTGATTCTTTGTTTTACCCCTTTAAATCAAACTCTCTGTGAAGACTACCATGGCAATTTTTATTACAATTGTTTAAATCTACGTTGCTTTAAATCATATTAATACTCAAATCAGATTAATCCTTCTAATGCATAAGTATAGGATATCTCTTGACTTACTATATTTCTTCTATCTCTTTAAACAGTACCATAGTTTTCTGTACAGGTCTTTTACCTCGTTAGGTAAATTTATTTCTAGAAATGTAATTTTTCTGATTCAACTATAAGTGTGATTTTTATGGTATAGATGAGTATACCACAAGCTAACCATTTACCTCTTGATAACCATTTATATTTAAATTTTCTCATTGGCATGTTTTAACTTTTCTTAGCAAATATTTTGGATAACACCAATATATTATATTATATAACTGGTGCATTTTTAACTTTGGGGAGAAAGCCAGCCAATTTACAAAAGGATTATAACAGTTTATATTCCTACCAGCAATAGGTAGAAAATTTAATTTTTTCATATCTTCTCCCATACTTAGTATTGTAGTCTTCATAAATTTTTACCATCCAAGTGTATCTTAAACAATATTTATATTGTGATTTTAATTTGCATTTGCTTTTGTTTTGTGACTAATGAATGACTTATAGGACAGAAATCTAAAGTTTATGGGATATAAAGACACAACTAGGGGTATAACAAATACCAAAGGACAACAAAAACTGAGAACCGGACTTCAGTATGATGAAACTTATCGCAAGGAAGGGAGGTGGAAAATTGAGTGGGTGAGAAAAATTCTAGGACAATAATGGAGGGAAATGGACATGGTGAAGACCATGATGTGAAGATGTGTTATGCATGAAATTGTATCATTAATAGTATTGTAAAACATAGTCCTTAAAATAAAGTTTAAATATTTATTTATTTTTTTTTTAAAATTTTGTTGAATCACCATGTGGAGGGTTACATAGTTTTCAGGATTATGTCAGTTATACAATACTCAAACACCCTTCCCTTCACCAGTGCCCATATTCCATCACCAACCCCCCCAGTATACCTGCCGCCCCCTCCCACCTCCCCAGTCCCCACCCTTGTAAGTAATAAGTTTCACTTCGTTTACGCTTTATCTCGATTACATTCCATGTTTCAACACACAACTCACTACCGTTGCTGGGGTTTCCCCCAAAAAAGAAAAAGACAGTCCTATTGCCAAGGAAGCATTTGATAGTTCTCCATTGCTAAGAATATAGAGATATTAAGTCCCGCTGTTTGTTGCATAACTTTTCTTTTTCCCCTCTTGCCCCGCGCCACCATTCACGCCTGTTTAGTAATTGCCACGCTGCCTGACAAAGGGAAAAAAAAAACCGAAAAAGATGGTTATTTCCCGTCATCAGCCGGCGTGGGGCTCTGGCTTAGTTGATAGACTAGTAGAGTGTCTGAAAGCAGTTTCTGGAACCAAAGGTCTTGCGCTGGTATCGGCTCTGGCTCGAGATTCCACCAGCGTCCCGCTGTTCCACATACATAATTTTTCCCCTTATATCCCATTCCCACGCCACCAGGTCTGTTTGCTTAATGGACATCACACTATGGTTGACGCCATGCCGCATTTCTTCCCGAGAAAGAAGGATATTTCTTCTCAGCCGGCGTGGGGATACAGCTTAGTTCAGTCTAGAGAGATGGCTACCACTTTGACTGCCTTCAATATTTCAGCAAAAGACTTACTATTCTTGTTAGGATCTCCCACAAAAGTCCGACCCGTTAAAAAGGAACCATTACATATTGCTAATGCTAAGATGACATTAGGTTTTGGGTTTCTGTATAAAGTCCAGGGAAAGTACAACCAGAAATAACATCACTACAAACTTTTACCCTTTTATGGTGCTCATAAGATGGAGAAACCTAGAGATCCGCAGCAGGGCCAGAAGGGATGCACACGTGGGGGAGGTGGGTTTAAGTATCTATCTGCGGTGGGTGGAGGTCACCGCCCCCGCCCCCCTGGGGTCTCCCGCGCTCGCGTCCTGTTTCAGCTGGCTCGGCGTCTCCATTTTGCGCTCAGAAAGCCGTGGACCCTGCGCTGTGCTCAGGAGGAAGGGGTTGAGAGAGAGAGGTTAAAAGAATTGGGGAATGCCTGGTTTTCCACTGTTGCAGCCCGCCGTGGGGTCTCCAATCCCGTGCTGGAATTAGTTCAGTGGGCTGCTTGGAGTCCAAGGGCGCTCTTTTGGGCTATTCCATCATGCTCAATCCGCAGCAGGGCCAAAAGGACTAAAGTTTAAATATTTAAATAAATTCTGATTCCACAAAAAATTTTAAAATTAATTTTTTATTTGTTTAAAATAAAATAAATTTGGAACAAAAAATTCCAAGTACATATAATAAAAATAAAATTAAAAATTAAATTAAAATTTCAAATAAAAAATTCCAAATAATAAAAAATTATTTATTTAAATTATTTACTTATATGAGACCATAATTGGGTTTAAGACACACAGTGTTTTGACACCTATCCCTATCACTCCTGGAAGTGCACAGCTGCATTTGTGGCCACTCGACCTCTTATAGCCTAGTTCTCACTCTCAGAGAACCTGGCAAGGTCCGGAGAGCATCCTGCCCACACGGCAGAGCCTAGCAAGCTCCCTGTGGCATATCTGATATGCCAAATACAGTAACAATGATGGGTCTCATTCCCCTGACCCTGAAAGAGTCTCCAATGCGTTACTGCTGGTAAGGATGAGTAAAGAAAGTCTGCTAAAATCTCAGGACTAGGACGAATGGAGACATTATTAGTGCCCGCTCAAGCAAATCGATGAACAGTGGGATGACAGTGATACAGGGATACAGTAAAAATACTAGAATGTCGTCAAACTCATTCATTTGTGTATTAGTTATAAAGAGACAGAAGTTACAGGTAGCTACAATGAAAACTGACTTGCAGAATGAAGACCCTTTCATGCATCATGTAGCCATTTTTGTATCATCCAGCCATTTATCCTGTATCATCCAGCCATTTATCCTGGAAGCGCACAAAATTTGTTTGTTTTTACTTGTTAAAATTTTAATGCAACATACATACTTAAAAGAAGAGTAAATAGTAATTATTATTAGGGTCTATGATCTAGCACTGTGATCATTCCCTAACAGGAATAAGTGAAAACACGAATGCAGAAGTTCAGCAGAACTTTATTTCACACCAAGCACAGAGTTCAGATACTGATAGGTCAATCTATCAGGGCCATCTCCCCAGAGAGCTAGGGAGCCCCTGTGGCTTTGAGCCCCTTTTATACCCTGAACCCCAACTATCAACCAACCTATTCCCTGACTGGTGGGCCTCTGGAGGGTTAGGGAATTCCTGGCTGAGGGTTGGCTGCCTTTTCCTGGGTTAGTTATTTCACTAATTTCTTTCTCTCCCCCTACTGGTCCTCCAACTACTAAAGCTGGCAGTCATTCTAGCTAGATGGGTCCTAACATTATGAAGACAGATCACATTAGAATAGTCTCAGGAAAAAAGCTCTTTAACTTAGCAAAAGAAATTTTAATAAGGGATTTCTTCACAATCTAACCTGGATTGGTAAACTTTGTAACACCTTACAATCTATGTGCTCTGAACATCTCTTTGGTCTTGCTATGTACATAAGTCCATTTTCATTATCAGTGCAGGAAAAATAAAGTTCAAAACTCCAGCACACGAATTTGTCCCTGGTAAATACTAAGGAAAATGTGAGGGGTTCCAACAGCGCAGGTAAAAAAATTAATACAGCAGCAATATTAGGCTCAAATTACTGAAAGTGGTTTCCACTGAGATTTGCAGTTAAGCAGCAAAACACGTCCAGGGCATCTATTAGACAAAGTCACCATTTTTATGTTTTATTTAATTATTAACTTTAAATGTTCCCACTTTATTTAAACACAGTGGCTTACAAAGTTGTTCACGGATGACTTGTTACAGGTATTTGATATTCCAACGTTAATCCCACAATCACCACTACCTTCCCTTTACTTAAGTTTTTAAAACACATTATATCTTTCAGTTTTGAGTTGTAAAGATTTTTATGTAGGATGGATATGGTTCCTATGTGCTATATGTGCAAAAAAACATTTCTTCCAAATCTCTCATTTAATTTTACATGCTACTGAAGATTTTTCAAAGAGCGGAATAAAATTTAGTTATGATAAATCTACTTTACAGCTTTTTCTTTTATAATTAATGCTCTTTGTACTAATCAGTGTCCAACCAACAACAATAACAAAAAGCTCAAAGATTTATAGAAATATTTTGCTTGTCTCAAAATTGCAAAGATACTTTTCCTACTTTTGTTTGAAAATATTATATTTTATCTTTCACTTAGGTCTCTGACACAGTTTTGGCATCCTGAAAAACAGAGGTCAGGGTTTTTCTTTTTTTTCATAAAAATATCCAGTCCTTTATTATGCATGCTGTTATTCATTTCTACACTCAGTACATTAGCTAAGATATGAAACTAGGTTAGGTATCTAATGACAAATGAATGGACTATGAAGATGTGGTATGTATACACAATGGAATACTATGCAGCTGCAAAGAATGATGAAATCATACAATTTGCGGCAACTTGCTTGGAACTCTAAGATATCATATTGAGTGAAGTGTGCCAGAAGAATAAAGACAAACCCAGGTTGATCTTACTTGCCTGTGATATATAGAATACTGGATGACAAAATGCAGTATTTTGTCAACTAGTATTTTTTTACAAAATATAAAAGTGAGATGCCTAGGTCACCCTTAGCCCCAATGTTTTAGAGAGGAAAAAGGCAGAGAAGGAAAGAAATCTGAAAAAATCTGGAAAAAAGAGAACTGGAAATAATGGGTGAAAAGTCATCAAGACTTCAGTTATAGTGGTTATATGCATGAGCGGTATAGCCATATATCTCAAACACCAATTCAACAAAACAGATAACATGAGGTCTAAGCAGCAACCACTGAAACTTTGTATTATCTCTGTCAGGCGTGGATGTGGTGAATTTTGCACTAGCGAGGGAATATAGGAACACTGGTGGAGGGAAGTTGACACTAGTGGTTGATTGGTGTTGAAATATTATATGGCTAAAACTTAACTATCAATAACTTTGTAAATCACCATTCTTTAAAAAATTCCAGTCCTTTCTGTACTTTTAGTTTAAAAGAAAAATATCTTTCCCATTGAGTCAGAACCCTGTTGAAAATTAATTTGGGCAATATTTAAATTATAAAATATGAACAGTCTGAACTCATTCTATATTTTTCTTTATAAAATAATATATGTATATATACATATCCTAATTCTATCTACTAATTGAGCCTTAAAAACAACTGCAAAAATTATATTTTATTTTATAACAATGACCATTACCATATTGATGTCTAAAATTTATTTCTCCTGAAACTACAAAAAATAGAAAGGAAAAGTTGTCAAATGTCTGGAATTCTTAGCATACTTACTTTGTAAGTAAACTACAGAGGATTATTATAGTTGCATCAAAATGACAGAATAAACAATATTCAAGAGGATCCCACCAGCTCTGGGGTTATATTGTTCCTTGCACACGATGTTATTTTGGTGAGTTTGGAGGGAGAGTTGATTCAAGTAGTGCTTAATGCGCTATTGGCCTAATATGTTTGGGATAGCCAGGCTGCCCTGGTGAGAGTGCAGTATTAGCTCTGAATAAATTAAATGATGTGTCAAGTATATTATTAACAGATTCAACAACCCAAGTGCACAATGGTCAATATTCTTATACTTGTGTGAGTACAAGCAACATTGTTTGTGTGCATTATTCCTCAAAATTTATAAGGGACGATTTGATTAGGTAAATTTTCTTGTACTTTTTAGTTCTGGTAGACTTACTGATTTTCTCTTACCGAGAGAAGAATGTTGAGAGGTAAAACTATAATTGTGAATTTTCTATTTATTGTTTTCATTCTATAATTTTTGCATTCAGAAATTTTGAAGCTGTTTTTAGAACCGTAAATATTTATGATTTATGTGTCTCCAAAAATTTGCTGTTGTGTAACTATGAAATACGGCCTAAAGTCTACAGTATTCTTAAGCTTGATTTTTCCATGGTATTATCTTTTTTGTTTGTTTATTTTGGGGGTCACATCTGGTGGTGCTCAGGATTTATCCCTGCCACCTAGCTCAGGATCACTCCTGGTAAGATTTAGTTTTCAAACCTGGGTTGGCCACTTGTACCTTATCCTCTATACTATCTCTCTGTCCATACGTCTGGTACTTTCTTTTGCATCCCTTTAACTTAAAGCATATTTTTGTTTTCAAATTTAAAATTATTTGTTACAGGTATCACATAGCTTAGTGCTTATTTTTAAAGTTTATCTCACACTTCTTTTTTATAAGTATATTTCATATTTATGCAGTGGTTATATAGGCATATTCTTTATTTTTGTTTATTTACCAATCTATTCTTTCTCATAGCAAAATAAATTTTTGCTATTGCAGTTTATTTTCGTTATTGCTTTTTATCCACTCTAGTTTTATCCTCAGGCTAGCAAGTACATCATTAACTTATCCATCTGTTTTAGGTCTATATTGAACACTTCGTGAGTACACTTTTCACTTGATATTTCATACATTTCATTTTTCCAATACCCATTTTCATTTCATACTTGATACTTACTACCCTCAGTTTTTATTTCTAACTTTACAGAAAAATAGGTTCAGGGAAAAAACTATATTTATCATGCCCTTATCTATGTTGTCCTTTAGGAATGCTGAGAAGAATAAAAAATAAAAAGTAGCATTTGTATTCAAAATTCCATTACCCTTCACTGTGCTCTTTATTCCTTCCTGCAGATGCCAGTTTGTATCTGGGGTCATTTTATTTTAGTCTGAAGAAGATCCTCTAACATTTATTTTGATCACTTCTGCTGGCAATAACATTTTCTCAGCTTCTAATAATCTGAAAATATCTTCACTCGCCTTTTAAAATAAAAATGTGTTATAGCTTTGGTAACATGGTTATTGCAGCATTTTGAAGTATTATCTGCTGATTTTAGGATTCATAACTAACAATTTGGTTTTGCTTTTGGCAACTTAAATTCATAGTCCATAGTCTTCTGGATTGCATTAGTTTGCTTTTGATGTGAGATCAGTTATCATTTGTAATTAAAATATTCCTCTGTGTATGTCTGGTTTTGTCTAAATGTTTTCAAGCTTTATCCTTCATTGTTAACGATAAGGTTAATAATATATAATTTTGATGTTACCTACATTTCATTAGTATTCCCCAAAATAAATCTACTTTGATTGTGTATCTACATGTGAAAATTTTTCATTTGAGGAAATATTTTGGCTATTTTTTCTTTTAATATGTTTTCTGTATGTTTTGACTATTCCTCCATTTTGATGCATAACATTTACAAGAGAACTTTTTATAAGACTAGACTTAATTTCTTTTTTTTTTCGCTTTTTTTGGGTCACACCCAGCGATGCTCAGGGGTTACTCCTGGCTTTGCACTCAGGAATTATTCCTGGCGGTGCTTGGGGGACCATATGGGATGCTGGAGATTGAACCCGGGTTGGCCATGCGCAAGGCAAACTCCCTACCTGCTGTGCTATCGCTCTGGCCCCCACTAGACTTAATTTCTTTATTGTGTCAGACTTTCCAGTTCTCTTTTGGGGGGTCACATGCATTTTTACTAATGTTTATTATAATCAAAGAATTGTGATTTACATAGTTGACTTTGAGGCATATAACATTTTAACATGAATCCCACCACCAGTGTCAACTTCTGTTGACCAATATTCCCATATACCACTCCCATCCCCACCTGCACTACCCCCACCCTGCCTGTCTTCTTGATGGGCACAGTACAAAGTTTGGGTGGTTGCAGCTTAGATCCCATGTTTTCAGTGTTGTTGAGTCCATGTTTTGGATATAGAGTCATACCATTCTCCCACATCACCAGTATAACTAGAGCACCAATCTCTATTCACCCAAACTTCCTTTTCTCTTCTTTTTCCTTCCCTTCTTTAGTTCTTTTCTTCTTTGTCTTCCTCTCTAAACTCTGGAATCAGGTGTAAACTAGTCATTCCTCCTTTACTACATTATATTACATTATCCAATTATTCTTTACACCAAACCTAAGTGAGATCACCCTATTTGTCTTTCTTCCTCTGGCTTACTTCACTCAATGTATCTTCCACTTCTAACCAAGTTGCAGAAAATTGCATGATTTCATTGTTCCTTGCAGCTGCATTGTATTCCATTGTGTATGTATGCCACATCTTCATAATCTATTTATCTGTCATTGGGCACCAAGTTTGATTCCATAACTTCAGTTTTGCACAAAGTAAAGAAATGAATGATGGTGTGCATATATTCTTTTAAATGAGTACTTATACAACTTGGGGAAATTCCTCAAATGTGGAATTGCTGGGTCTCTTTTCATTAAAAAAAATAATTCAACCCATTTTTTTGTATCAGTTAACAAGTGTTCTTTATCTCTCTTCAAATTTATTTACTTTCCCAAATATTAAATCCACCCACAGGTTATTTCATTTCATCTTGTTACATTTCTAATTTCAATAATATTAATTTAATTCTTTTAGAATTTTATTATTATTCTGTTGAGATTACAAATATATTTGTAATTTGTTAATTTTTATTAAAGACGTCAATCTGCTAAATTCATAGTTTTATTTAATAGGTTTTCCTTCTTAGTCCTTAGAATATTTTCTAATTTTTAAGATCAGAATACTAAATTCTACATTTAGGACATTTTATTTTTTCTTTTATTTAATTTTTTTTAAAGTATTAATGAATCACCATGAGGTACAGTTACAGACTTACACACTTCTGTGTTTGCATTTTAGTCATACAATGATCGAGTACCCATCCTCCACCAGTGCCCATTCTCCACCACCAATGGTCCCAGGATCCCTCCCAGCACCCCCTCCCCGCTCCCCGGCCTCTGTGGCAGGGCTTTCTCTTTTGTTCTTTCTCTCTTTTTGGGGTATTGTGGTTTGCAATAGAGGTATTGGGTGGCCATCATGTTCTGTCTATAGTCTACTTTCCGCACGCATCTCCCATCCCGAGAGGGTCCTCCAAACACCGTTTTCTTGGTGTTCCCTTCTCTGTCTGAGCTGCCTTTTCCACCAGCATGTGAATCTGGCTTCCAAGCGATGGAGCAAATCTCCTGGTCCTTATCTCTACTATTCTTGGGTGTTAGTCTCCTGTTACTTTATATTCCACAGATGATATTATTCCACAGATGATATTCCACAGATGATAATATCCATTGTATTTCACAATCTTCATACATCTGTCCCTCTCTTTCTGACTCATTTCACTTAACATGATACTCTCCATGTTGATCCATTTATATGCAAATTTCATGACTTTATCCTTTCTAACAGCTGCATAGTATTCCATTGTGTAGATGTACCAAAGTTTTTTTAATCAGTCATCTGTTCTTGGGCACTGGGTTTTTCTTTCCAAATTTTGGCTATTATAAATAGTGAATCAATGAACATACAAGTGCAGATGTCATTTCTACTATACTTTTTTGCCTCTCCGGGATATATTCTCAGAAGTGGTATTGCTGGGTCAAATAGGAGCTCAATTTCTAATTTTTTGAAAAGCATCTATACTGTTTTCCAAAAGAGCTGAACTAGTCAGCATTCCCACCAGCAGTGAAGGAGAGTCCTTTTCTCCCCATAACCACACCAACTCTGGTAGCTTTTGTTCTTTTGGATGTTGGCCAGTCTCTGTGGTATGAGACAACATCTCATTATTGTTTTGATCTGCATCTCCCTGATGATTAGTGATGAAGAGCATTTTTTCATGTGCCTTTTGGCCGTTCGGATTTCTTCTCTGAGAAAGTTTCTGTTCATTTTATCGCCCCATTTCCTAATGGGGTTGAATGTTTTCTTCTTGCATAGTTCAACCAGTGCCTTGTATATCCTTGATATCAACCCCTTATCAGATGGGCATTGGGTGAATATCCTTTCCCATTCTGTAGACTGTCTTTGTATTTGGGGCACTGTTTCTTTTGAGGTGCAGAAGCTTCTTAGTTTAAGATAGTCCCATTTGTTTATCTCTGTTTCCACTTACTTGGCCAGTGGCATATCATCTTTGAAAATACCTTTAGCTTCATTGTCGTGGAGGGTTTTGCCAACCTTGTCTTCAATGTACCTGATAAATTCTGGTCTGATGTTGAGGTCTTTAATCCATTTTGATCTGACTTTTGAACATGGTGTTAGGTAGAGATCTGAGCCCATTTTTTTGCATGCAAGCTGTCCAGTTTTGCCAGCACTATTTGTTAAAAAGACTTTCTTTGCTCCACTTCACATTTCTTGCTCCCTTATCAAAGATTAGATGATCATATATTTGAGGGGGTGTGTCAGGATATTCTACCCTGTTCCAATAGTCTGCAGCTCTGCCTTTGTTCTAGTACCATGCTGTTTTAATTATTACCACTTTGTAGTAGAGTTTGAGATTGGGCAAGGTGATGCCTCCCTTCTTCTTTTTCCCAAGAATTGCTTTAGCTATTCGTGGGGGCTAATTGCATTTAGGTCATTTTAGTGTTTGATTTTTTTTAGTTTTTTTATATTTTGGAACATGGGCAATTTGGACTCTAATTTCAGTGCTCAAGGGCTATTCCTGGCTCTGTGGTCAAGAATAGCCCTTGTAGTATCATATGTGGTTCCAGGAATTGAATCAAAGTTGGTCGTGTGTAAAGCAAGCCTCTTAACCCCTGTACTATTGCTTTGGCCTCAGAAGGTTCATTTTTATATCAGTTACATACTTAATTATAGGTCAATTTCCCTATTTATTTGAAGATATAGCAACCCTTGGCAGTGTGGTGCATTTTTCTTTTGTTATGACACAGATTCTAGATTCAATTTTTATTCTACTACTACTATTGAACATTGAATTGTGTTCTAGTAGGCAGTTCAAACACAATTGATGACACGGAATTCAAGGACACTTGTTATAGCTCAAGCAGTTTTGTGTGTGAATGAGCACCTCAAAAATCCTTAGCTAGCCCGACTTCCCGCTGCCGTCTGCGTCTCCCGAGTTTCTGAAGTCACTCCCTGCTCGCCCTGCGCACCCCGTCTCCCGAACCGGCTTGTAACTGCGCACGTCCATCAGGTACGAGGACCATCCCTCGGCCACGCCCTCCCTTTCCCCCACTTCCCGCTGCCGTCTGCGTCTCCCGAGTTTCTGAAGTCACTCCCTGCTCGCCCTGCGCACCCCGTCTCCCGAACTGGCTTGTAACTGCACACGTCCATCAGGTACGAGGACCATCCCTCGGCCACGCCCTCCCGTCCCCGCCATCAACAGGAAGACACTGGGGGAGTGGCCTGTGTCTTTGTGGGAGTGGTCTAAAGTGGGCGTGGCCACCTCTCAGAGCGGCCAACGCTAACGCGGCCGCAGTTATTCTTTGCTACCTCAGCTCAATCGGTACTGTGTATTCCTTTGAAAACTCACTTCTGGGATCTCAAACACTTACGCAAAATAGCCATTAGCTTAGGCTGACAGTATAAAAGCTATCAGTGAATAAGGGAAGTTTAGCACAATCGGAGCCCCTTCTTCCCACAAAAAGGAAGAGGAATAAATAACTACAAGGTTCCAACTCTACACTTCCGTGACAATATGAAGAAACAGCGAAAATCCCCTCCACGAAGAGAGGGAGAAGAAAAGATACTAGAAACCTCAAAAGAGTCTCCCAACATCTACGACCTCTCAGATAAACAATTCAGAGAGGAAATCTGGAGGAGACTCGACCTACTCCAAGCAAATATGGAACAGACATCCAATAAATTAAGGGAGGAGATGAATGAAGCGCTGGAACGGTCTACCAAGAAAATACAGGAAGAAATGAGAGCAGAAATGAGAGCAGAAATTTCAAACCTTCGAACGGAAGTCTCACAAATAAAGCAATCGGTAGATGAAATAAAAATCTCACTAGATGCCCTCAACAGCAGAATGACTACAGCCGAAGACAGAATCAGCGAGCTTGAGGATGAGCTGCAGAAAGCTTACAGACAGCAACAAATCATGGCCAAAGACCTCAAAATGGCTATAGAGCGAATCAGAGCCCTGGGGGATGACTTCAAGAGGAACAACATAAGAATCATTGGAGTACCAGAACCACAGGGAAGTAACCCCAATGAAAAAAACATAGTCAAAGACATCATTACTAAGAAATTCCCAGAGCTGGAGAAGGCAGGCGTCCAGATACAAGAAGTCCGAAGAGTGCCAGCAAAAAGAGACCCAAATAAAAAGACTCCAAGGCATATCATAGTCAGAATGGCGGATGCTGTAGATAGAGACACAATTCTACAAGTAGCAAGGTCAAAGAGGGAAATCACATACAAAGGAGCACCCCTCAGATTTACGGCCGATCTGTCAGAAGAAACCCTCCGAGCCCGAAGACAATGGTGGGACATAGTGAAAAAACTCAACGAAATGAATGCCTCACCAAGAATACTTTATCCAGCTAAACTCTCACTCAAACTCGAAGGAACCATACACTATTTCTCGGATAAACAACAGCTCAGGAACTTCATAGACTCAAAACCAATCTTGAAAGAAGGTCTAAAGGGGCTACTGTAAGACAAGGAGGAACCCCATAAGAACAACAAATCCCACAGAAAGATGACACAAAACCACATCACAATAATCTCTCTCAATGTCAATGGCCTAAATGCACCTATCAAGAGACACAGAGTGGCTAAATGGATCCGGAAATTAAACCCAACATTCTGTTGCCTGCAAGAAACACACCTGAACAAACAGAGTAAACATAGACTCAAAGTCAAAGGATGGAAAACAATCCTCCAAGCAAACAACCCCCGTAAAAAAGCTGGAGTGGCCATCCTGGTATCCGACAACATAGATTTCAGGATGAAAAAGATCAAAAGGGACAGCGAAGGTCATTTTCTGTTTATCAAGGGATATGTACAACAGGAAGAAATCACACTCTTAAACGTATATGCTCCTAACAAACGACCGGCTAAGTATTTAAAACGACTCCTAACAGACTTCAAAGAGGACATCACTAACAGCACAATTGTAGTCGGAGACTTCAATACGGCCTTATCGCCTCTAGATAGATCCACAAGAACAAAACTCAACAAGGAAACACTGACTCTGAATGAAGAAATTGAAGAGAGAGGCCTAATAGACCTATACAGGGCCTTACACCCCAAAAAGAAAGAATACACATTCTTTTCCAGTGCACATGGAACATTTTCAAAAATAGACCATGTACTGGGCCCCAGAACATACCTCAATAGAATCGGAAAAATAGAAATTGTATCAACCATCTTTTCAGACCACGATGCGCTGAAGATAGAAGCTAACCACCCACAAATACGGAAAATCAAATCAAACACCTGGAAATTAAACAATTCCATGTTGAACAATGAGTGGGTCAAGAAGGAAATCAAGGAAGAAATCAAAAGATACTTAGAAACAAATGAGAATGAAGACACGAGCTACCAAAACCTATGGGACGCAGCTAAAGCCGTGTTAAGGGGAAAATTTATAGCTCTCCAAGCATTCCTCAGGAAGGAAGAAAGGACCCACATAGATAGCTTGACTTCACGACTCAAGACCCTAGAAAAGGACCAGAAAAAGGACCCCAAACCAGACCGAAGGAAAGAAATAATAAAAATTAGAGCAGAAATTAATGACATCGAAACCAAAAAAATAATCCGAAAGATCAATGAAACAAAGAGTTGGTTCTTTGAGAAAATAAATAAGATTGATAAACCGCTAGCAAGTCTCACAAAGAAAGAAAGAGAGAAAACTCTAATAAATCGAATCAGAAATGAAAAGGGGGACATCATAACAGAAACCAGTGAGATTCAAAAGATCATTAGAGACTACTTTGAAGGTCTTTACGCCACAAAAAAGGAGAACCTAAAAGAAATGGATGGATTCCTTGATTCCTACAATCTCCCAACATTGAAGAAAGAAGACCTGGAATACCTGAATAGACCCATCAATGTTAAGGAAATTGAAACTGTAATCAAAAACCTCCCCAAAAACAAAAGCCCAGGCCCAGATGGTTTCACTGGCGAATTCTTCCAAACATTTAAAGAAGACCTATTGCCTGTTTTCCTCAAACTTTTCCAGGAAATTGAAAAAACAGGAACTCTCCCAAACAGTTTCTATGAAGCACATATCTCCCTAATACCAAAAGCAAACAAAGACACCACTAAGAAAGAAAATTACAGACCAATTTCCCTGATGAACACCGATGCGAAGATCCTCAACAAAATACTAGCAAATAGGATCCAACAACTCATCAAAAAGATCATACATCACGACCAAGTGGGATTCATCCCAGGGATGCAAGGATGGTTTAACATTCGGAAATCAATCAACATAATCCAGCATATCAACAAAAGCAAAGATAAAAACCATATGATCATATCAATAGATGCAGAGAAAGCATTTGACAGGATCCAACATCCTTTCATGATGAAAACCCTCGCCAAAATGGGGTTTGGAGGAACTTTCCTCAAGATAGTCGAAGCCATCTATCACAAGCCTACGGCAAGCATTATCCTCAACGGGGAAAAACTAAGGGCCTTTCCTCTGAGATCAGGCACAAGACAAGGATGCCCACTCTCACCACTCCTCTTCAATATAGTACTGGAAGTACTTGCGATAGCTATTAGACAAGAAAAAGAGATTAAGGGCATCCAGATAGGAAGGGAAGAAATCAAACTCTCACTATTTGCAGACGACATGATACTATATCTAGAGAAGCCTAAAACCTCTACTAAGAAACTCTTAGAAACAATAGACTTATACAGTAAAGTTGCAGGCTACAAAATCAATACCCAAAAATCCATGGCCTTCATATATGCAAACAATGAGGCAGAGGAAAGGGACATGAAAAAAGCAATCCCATTCACAATCGTGCCCCAGAAAATCAAGTACCTCTGAATCAGCTTAACCAAGGAAGTAAAAGACCTTTACAAAGAAAACTACATAACGCTACTCCATGAAATCAAAGAGGACATGAGGAAATGGAAACATATACCCTGCTCGTGGATAGGGAGAATCAATGTTGTCAAAATGGCAATACTCCCTAAAGCATTATACAGATTCAATGCGATCCCTATAAATATACCCATGACACTCTTCAAAGAAATGGATCAAGCAATCCTAAAATTCATATGGAATAACAAACGTCCAAGGATAGCTAAAACAATTCTTGGGAAAAAGATGATGGGAGGCATCACCATCCCCAACCTCAAACTTTACTACAAAGCAGTAACAATTAAAACAGCATGGTACTGGAACAAAGGCAGAGCCGTAGACCAATGGAACAGGGTGGAATATCCCTACACACAACCCCAAATGTATGACCATCTAATCTTTGATAAGGGAGCAAGAGATGTGAAGTGGAGCAAGGAAAGCCTCTTTAACAAATGCTGCTGGCACAACTGGACAACCACATGCAAAAAATGGGTTTAGACCTTGACCTGACACCATGCACAAAAGTCAGATCAAAATGGATTAAAGACCTCAACATTAGACCACAAACCATAAGGTACATTGAAGACAAGGTCGGCGAAACCCTCCACAATATTGAAGATAAAGGTATCTTCAAAGGTGACACGGAACTAAGCAATCTAGTAAAAACAGAGATCAACAAATGGGACTACATTAAACTAAAAAGCTTCTGCACCGCAAGAGATACAGTGACCAGAATACAAAGACTATCCACAGAATGGGAAAGGATATTTACACAATACCCATCAGATAAGGGGTTGATATCAATGGTATATAAAGCACTGGTTGAACTCCACAAGAAGAAAACATCCAACCCTATCAAAAAATGGGGCAAAGAAATGAACAGAAACTTTACCAAGGAAGAAATACGAATGGCCAAAAGGCACATGAAAAAGTGCTCTGCATCACTAATCATCAGAGAGATGCAGATCAAAACAACCATGAGATACCACCTCACACCACAGAGACTAGCACACATCCAAAAGAACAAAAGCAACCGCTGTTGGAGAGGATGTGGGGAGAAAGGGACCCTTCTTCACTGCTGGTGGGAATGCCGACTGGTTCAGCCCTTCTGGAAAACAATTTGGACGACTCTCAAAAAATTAGATATTGAATTCCCATTTGACCCAGCAATACCACTGCTGGGAATATATCCCAGAGAGGCAAAAAAGTACAATCGAAACAACATCTGCACATGTATGTTCATCGCAGCACTGTTTACAATAGCCAGAATCTGGAAAAAACCCGAATGCCCCAGAACGGATGACTGGTTGAGGAAACTTTGGTACATCTATACAATGGAATACTATGCAGCTGTTAGAAAAAAGGAGGTCAAGAATTTTGTAGTTAAGTGGATGGGCATGAAAAGTTTCATGCTGAGTGAAATGAGTCAGAAAGAGAGAGACAGACATAGAAAGATTGCACTCATCTATGGTATATAGAATAACAGAGTGGGAGACTAACACCCAAGAACTGTAGAAATAAGTACCAGGAGGTTGACTCCATGGCTTCGAGGCTGGCCTCACGTTCCGGGGAAAGGTCAACTCAGAGAAGCGATCACCAACTACATTGTAGTCGAAGGCCATGTGGGGGAAGGGAGTTGCGGGCTGAATGAGGGCTAGAGACTGAGCACAGTGGCCACTCAACACCTTTATTGCAAACCACAACAGCTAATTAGAGAGAGAGAACAGAAGGGAATGCCTTGCCACAGTGGCAGGGTGGGGTGGGGGGGAGATGGGATTGGGGAGGGTGGGAGGGACACTGGGTTTACGGGTGGTGGAGAATGGGCACTGGTGAAGGGATGGGTTCCCGAACTTTGTATGAGGGAAGTATAAGCACAAAAGTGTATAAATCTGTAACTGTACCCTCACGGTGATTCTCTAATTAAAAATAAATAAATTTAAAAATTTAAAAAAAAAATCCTTAGCTAAGCTTGGAGTTATGCAGAGGGATTTTTGTGATTTTTCAGTAGATAGAGGTGAGTATGGTTCACTCAAGTATTTTCCCACCTTCTTCTAACTTTTCAGGACTTAACATTCAAATTTTACTTCTTCTGTAAATTATAGTAGGGTCTGATTTTAGTTCTGCTTATGTGGTATCTAGAAAATACTTTTCTTTTGAACATGGTGCTTTCTCCCAAGACAAAACCTTTATGATGTCCTAGCTGCATGAGACTTCAAAGCTTTTTGTTGTTCTGGATAAACCAAAGTTTCAAACAAAATGCCAGAATTTCCTCCAATCAGCGAAATCACTCAAAAATATGCTCTCTCTAGTGAAAATTGCAACATCTACCTAAGCTTAGCTAAGGATTTGTGAATACCCTTACACACACACACACACACACACACACACACACACACACACATGAATGTTTCTGGCCCCACCTTTCGCTCTGTTGAGTTCCTTCCTCTTTTAAATGTCCTGCCACAGAATTACAGTCATTTAGGTGTCCTGACTTCTGCTCAAATCAATGGGAGCACATGTATTCACTGTCAATTTCTCATCAATCAGAGAGCCAAGGAAATTACACAGTTCATCTCATATATTTTCCTTTTCTCTTGCATTGGAAACTGGAATTGGCTTGGTGGTCAGTGCTTAAAATGTTGTTTTGTTTTGTTTTGTTATTTGTCATTTTATGGCTTATTTGCATAGAGATTCTCTAGTCCTAAACCCATAACTATGTAGAATAGAAATGTCATATTATCATTTTTATTATCACATCATATGTATATGTATGATTTATATGTCTACCTCCCAACAATGTCCACAGACAAAACTTAGAGGTTCGATTTGTTGAAATTTCTGAAACTGTTCTTCACTGTTTTTAATAATGCTTTTTGCACTAACGATATTTAAGAGAGACTGTCAGTCACTTTTTATCCTTTCATCTAATTGGAAAAGAATGTCTGTGATGTACCTACTTAATTTGTCAAATATTAAATATCACTGTCACTGTCATCCCGTTGCTCATCAATTTGTTAGAGGGGGGACCAGTAACATCTCCATTGTGAGACTTGTTGCTACTGTTTTTGGCATATCGAATATGCCACAGGTAGCTTGTCAGGCTCTGCCATGCAGGCGAGATACTCTCGGTAGCTTGTTGGGCTCTCCGAGAGGGGTGGAGGAATCGAACCTGGGCCAGTCATGTGCAAGGGAAACGCCCTACCACTGTGCTATCACTTCAGCCCAAATATTAAACGTGAAGAAATAAATATAAATACCATCCTGCAGTGATGGTACAGAGATCAGGGCAATTGCCTGGCATACAGACAATCTGAGGTAAATCCCCAACATGCAAAAAGGTCCGTCAAGCCTATCAGGAGTGATTCCTGAGCACAGATCTAGGAGTAAGACCTGAGCACAGACGAGTGTGTCCCCAAAAATCCCCAAAAAGGAGGAAATGAAAGTACAAAATAGAAAGCAACAAGAAAAGGAAGAAAAGAATTGCTACTGTTCTAAAATGCCTTATTATTGTTTAATTTCAATTACCTTAATTGTAATGTTTTATAGTGATAAAAGTGGACTACTAAGAAAACCTAGAGAAAAGCCACAACTCCCTTAGGATGTTAGATGAAAATTAATTCTCCCAGTAAAGATATCCCTTGCATTACTTCTCTATAACTAAATTTGGTTCATCTCTAGAGTCACCAGTACGCTTTGGTAGAAGACAGCTTAATCTTATCAATTCAAGAAATATTCTATATTTTCTGACCTAATATTGTGTTTTCAGAGAAACTATACTTAGTACTTTTCTTCTCTTGTGTCTCCTGAAAGTGTGCCTGAGAGTGATGTAACTATTAAGTATTTCTTGACTTATTGTTCATTGACTTTCCAGGAAAGGATTACTTATTACTCAAGAATTGGGAGGAATATGTCAGCAGCATCCTTTTCAGCATATTTTATGTACATTTATATTTACCTACACACATACACACACTTACATATACATTATATAAGTATGTGTATATGTGCATGCGTATGTGTGTGTATCTTTGGCACAAAGTTTCCGTTCATTGAGCACAATGTTTATGCAGATCTCTTGAACACTTCCACCATCCTCTTTTACCATTCAGGTCATCTGGTTCCCCTTGAGACTCTGTTCTTTTTCAAGAGCACATGCATAAAAGTTAGAATTCACCTGCCCCAGACCAAGTGTATGGCATGCGGTTGTCATCAGACTCACTGTGAAATAAAGAGGTAAATTGATGAATAGTGTGGACGCTGAAGCCACTCTCCAGTCAGACTGGAAGTCTGACTTCCAGTCCCACCAAATGCTTACGTGGGGACATTGCTCTAATCACTGAGCCCGTCAGCTGTGCTTCACTTCCTTCATCTGTGAAATGATTTTAAAAACCTTCTTTTGCTTCATTTGTATAGTTATTTTGAAAACAAAGCCAGTATACTTTGATTCAAAAAAAGTTTGCAAAGACTATTATGTAAAAGTTTATTACTCTTGCCATTATTATTATTGACCTAGAAATTTCACTCAACTTATACTCAAGCAACAATTGAAACCAATTTTTTAATTGTAACACTTCCAATCAACCTAAAATACACCAGGGTAAACTAAAATAGCTAAAAATAACTGGATAATCAAAAATAGAATATGGTCTGTATTCTTTTACTTAATTTTATGTCAGTTGTACTTTAAGGTCCATAGTATCCTTTTTACTCTGGTGATGGTTTTCAAATTGCCTTTTCCCATCAGCTATACTCCTTTAGAAATTAAAAATCAACTCATATCGATCAGGCACAAGACAAGGATGCCCACTCTCACCACTGCTCTTCAATATAGTACTGGAAGTACTTGCGATAGCTATTAGACAAGAAAAAGAGATTAAGGGCATCCAGATAGGAAGGGAAGAAATCAAACTCTCACTATTTGCAGACGACATGATACTATATCTAGAGAAGCCTAAAACCTCTACTAAGAAACTCTTAGAAACAATAGACTTATACAGTAAAGTTGCAGGCTACAAAATCAATACCCAAAAATCCATGGCCTTCATATATGCAAACAATGAGGCAGAGGAAAGGGACATGAAAAAAGCAATCCCATTCACAATCGTGCCCCAGAAAATCAGGTACCTCGGAATCAGCTTAACCAAGGAAGTAAAAGACCTTTACAAAGAAAACTACATAACGCTACTCCATGAAATCAAAGAGGACATGAGGAAATGGAAACATATACCCTGCTCGTGGATAGGGAGAATCAATGTTGCCAAAATGGCAATACTCCCTAAAGCATTATACAGATTCAATGCGATCCCTATAAGTATACCCATGACATTCTTCAAAGAAATGGATCAAGCAATCCTAAAATTCATATGGAATAACAAACGTCCAAGGATAGCTAAAACAATTCTTGGGAAAAAGATGATGGGAGGCATCACCATCCCCAACCTCAAACTTTACTACAAAGCAGTAACAATTAAAACAGCATGGTACTGGAACAAAGGCAGAGCCGTAGACCAATGGAACAGGGTGGAATATCCCTACACACAACCCCAAATGTATGACCATCTAATCTTTGATAAGGGAGCAAGAGATGTGAAGTGGAGCAAGGAAAGCCTCTTTAACAAATGCTGCTGGCACAACTGGACAACCACATGCAAAAAAATGGGTTTAGACCTTGACCTGACACCATGCACAAAAGTCAGATCAAAATGGATTAAAGACCTCAACATTAGACCACAAACCATAAGGTACATTGAAGACAAGGTTGGCGAAACCCTCCACGATATTGAAGATAAAGGTATCTTCAAACGTGACACGGAACTAAGCAATCTAGTAAAAACAGAGATCAACAAATGGGACTACATTAAACTTAAAAGCTTCTGCACCGCAAGAGATACAGTGACCAGAATCCAAAGACTATCCACAGAATGGGAAAGGATATTTACACAATACCCATCAGATAAGGGGTTGATATCAATGGTATATAAAGCACTGGTTGAACTCTACAAGAAGAAAACATCCAACCCCATCAAAAAATGGGGCGAAGAAATGAACAGAAACTTTACCAAGGAAGAAATACGAATGGCCAAAAGGCACATGAAAAAGTGCTCTGCATCACTAATCATCAGAGAGATGCAGATCAAAACAACTTTGAGATACCACCTCACACCACAGAGACTAGCACACATCCAAAAGAACAAAAGCAACCGCTGTTGGAGAGGATGTGGGGAGAAAGGGACCCTTCTTCACTGCTGGTGGGAATGCCGACTGGTTCAGCCCTTCTGGAAAACAATATGGACGACTCTCAAAAAATTAGATATTGAATTCCCATTTGACCCAGCAATACCACTGCTGGGAATATATCCCAGAGAGGCAAAAAAGTACAATCGAAATGGCATCTGCACATGTATGTTCATCGCAGCACTGTTTACAATAGCCAGAATCTGGAAAAAACCCGAATGCCCCAGAACGGATGACTGGTTGAGGAAACTTTGGTACATCTATACAATGGAATACTATGCAGCTGTTAGAAAAAAGGAGGTCAAGAATTTTGTAGTCAAGTGGATGGGCATGAAAAGTTTCATGCTGAGTGAAATGAGTCAGAAGGAGAGAGACAGACATAGAAAGATTGCACTCATCTATGGTATATAGAATAACAGAGTGGGAGACTAACACCCAAGAACTGTAGAAATAAGTACCAGGAGGTTGACTCCATGGCTTCGAGGCTGGCCTCACGTTCCGGGGAAAGGTCAACTCAGAGAAGCGATCACCAACTACATTGTAGTCGAAGGCCATGTGGGGGAAGGGAGTTGCGGGCTGAATGAGGGCTAGAGACTGAGCACAGCGGCCACTCAACACCTTTATTGCAAACCACAACAGCTAATTAGAGAGAGAAAACAGAAGGGAATGCCTTGCCACAGTGGCAGGGTGGGGTGGGGGGGAGATGGGATTGGGGAGGGTGGGAGGGACACTGGGTTTACGGGTGGTGGAGAACGGGCACTGGTGAAGGGATGGGTTCCAAACTTTGTATGAGGGAAGTATAAGCACAAAAGTGTATAAATCTGTAACTGTACCCTCACGGTGATTCTCTAATTAAAAATAAATAAATTAAAAAAAAAAAATCAACTCATATCATTTAGCATTTTTTGACCTAAATGCATACACATTCTGAGTTCTAGGGCACCTAAACTTTGCCATTAAAATCAAAAACAAAAACCACTTTCCTTTATAAAAAACCTTGATTTAATAAGTGCTGATTTTGAAGCTCTAATTAGCAGTGGAATTCAAAGCCTCGTGTTGTATATTTCAACATCAACTGGTATACCCTCATCCATGCTGTGCGAGATCATTCTGAGACAATGATTGCTGCTGATCAGATGATTAGAATGTCAGGTATAAGGAAATGAATATATATATGTATAGGTATATAGCACTGTAGCACTGTCATCCCGTTGTTCATAGATTTGCTCGAGTGGGCACCAGTAATGTCTCCATTGTGAGACCTGTTACTGTTTTTGGTATATCGAATACGCCACGGGTAGCTTCCCAGGCTCTACCGTGCAGGCAGGATACTCTCGGTAGCTTGCCGGGCTCTCCGAGAGGGACAGAGGAATCAAACCTGGGTCAGCCACATGCAAGGAAAAGCCCTATCCACTGTGCTATCGCCCCAATCCATTCTCCTCATAGACCTCAAAATTCTCTCCTTCATTATATCTTCTTCCTCGTCTCGTCGTAGTCGTATAGTCCTCTACTTCCAATCATCATCGTCCTCTAGTTCTCCTTCCATATATATATGAATATGTAAATACTCAGAGGCATCTGAGTATTTCCTACTTTTTCTACTTTTCCTCACCAAATTCACATTCCAGCTTATCTGCCCTGCTCCGTTTCATGAAGCTGAATTTCTTTAACTGTGCCAATGACACCCTCATCCTAGAATTTCCAGTTGGCTTTGGTCAGTGGGCAAGAATGACAGTCACATTGCCTGGTTTCTTTGCTGTCTGTTCTCTGCAAATGAGCTGAGACCTGCTGCAAACTACAACTGTAAGTGCTGTCTCTTTATTTGGTGATTTTTCTCCCTGCCCCTACCCAGAGAAGGTGGAAGTAACTGTGTTCTCTTGTTAATCTCAAAATATTTTTATTCCTGTTGGTCTCCCTTTATAATCTCTCCTAAACCTCAGAAAGAATCCTTGTTTTCTTCCAGTAAATGGAATGATCCAAGAGGAAATTCAGAAATTCCAGGAAACCAACAAAACATTGACAAAAAAGGGAAATATAATCAGTCTTGAGGTGGTTTATGAAGTATTTGTTATGGTAGCAAAATTGGGAGGTAATGTAATCAACTGTAAAAAATTTTAAGGAAAATTCTCTGGTTACAGAAAGAAAGAAAGAAGAAAGAAAGAAAGAAAGAAAGAAAGAAAGAAAGAAAGAAAGAAAGAAAGAAAGAAAGAAAGAAAGAAAGAAAGAAAGGAAGGAAGGAAGGAAGGAAGGAAGGAAGGAAGGAAGGAAGGAAGGAAGGAAGGAAGGAAGGAAGGAAGGAAGAAGAAGAAAGAAAGAAAGAAAGAAAGAAAGAAAGAAAGAAAGAAAGAAAGAAAGAAAGAAAGAAAGAAAGAAAGAAAGAAAGAAAGAAAGAAAGAAAGAAAGAAAGAAAGAAAGAAAGAAAGAAAGAAAGAAGGGAAATAAAATACAGAAAGGAGCTACTAATTTGCAATCACAGTAGGTAAAGAGGGAAAGGCATGCCTACTATTGATGGCAAATGGACAATAAGCATACATTATTCAAACTTAAAGATAGCTAAAAGTTGAAAGAAAGTTTATCTCTAGGGAAGTTTGAGAAGGGAGCTAAAGAGAAACATATATAAACTTAATCCTCATCTCTCAAAGCAGGAATCAATCCTTCACACCAAAATTGAACAAATCAAGAAAGAGATTTAACTCTGTTATTTGAACACAAAAAATGATAACTAGAATGATGGTGAATAGCTGGAGTGTTGGAGTGTCATAGAGTAGCTGATTCTGAGAACTAAGATAAGACAGAAAAGGAAATGGTAGGGAGAGGAAAGGAGGTAGTCATAGTTTTTCATTTAGGATAAGGTTTTGGAAATTGGGTTCAGGTTCTTATTTGATGTAAAGCTCCTACAACCTTAAGACTGTGAGAACCCAGGCCAGGAGGTAGCTACTACACTTCAACCAGCTGTTCACCCTCAAGATAGGAGTTGGGTTGAGGAGAGAGAAAGTAGAGCGAGCCAATAGCTTCTCTCCAGTTTCCAGGGAAGGAGAGTGTTTCTCTCACACCCCCAGAAAGTTTGTTCCTGAGGTTCGGGTTTTGCTTCCTCCCTTTGTATGAGTCTCCAAATGTGGATTTGGGTCTTTACCGTTAAGCTCTAATGCTTCTCAGAGGAGCTGGAGAAGGATTATTTCAGAGGAGTGGAGAAGGATTTTCCATTTCATACTGTGCCCAACATTGGGATTCAGGAGTGTGTGGGTGGATGGATGGGTGGGATGGGGAAGGTGGATATGTGTAGGATAACAAGGCTTTGTTCTCTTAGCCTTGCCGCAGGGAACTTAATTTACCTTAAAGCTATATCTTTCTGTATGGGCACAGGAAGACAGTTAATGTTATGCTTTGTAACTTGGGAGCTGATTGACTCCAATAATATTTACTCCTGGGTATCTGCTTTCTCATCTCAGTTGCCCTTAGTTCCTAGCACCCCCAAAGCAGGGTCCCAAAGAGGGACAGAATGGACCCAGGGCAAGCTGTGAGCTACCCTGGCATTGAAATGGGCCAGACCAAAGCACCACAATACTCAACTATAAGTTGAGAACGTGGTCATAGACAAATTCTGTCATGATCCAAAAGTAACGACGAGACTAGGACCCTGCTGGGGTTAGGAAGACTAACCTGGCCAGGACTGTGGTCTGGAATATATAGTGAATGTCCTCAGGAAGAACCAAACTTTAAGTCTGATATATCTCTTACTGTGCTCATACAGAATGACATAGCTAGAATTATTAGAAGTAAATTTGCTGTAACTGTTTAAGCGGATTACTAGCTGAGGAAGGAAGAAAGGGACACATGCTGACACACCCTTGTTTGGACCCCATCCTTAAACAGATCTCCTAGTAATCTCCTTAGATGAGACTGTGTTAATCTCCTGGAGAAATGGTCTTTCCCTTCTTTGTTGATTTGTTAATGTTCAACCCAACTTTGTGCTACCGCCCTATGCAATTGCTATATAAACTAAGACTGAAACAGATAGGGGGAGAGACAGAAGAAGGAGACGGGGAGACAGAAGAAGAAGACAGAGAAGGGAGACAGAAGAAGAAGAAGACTGAAGAACAGAGATGACATATGAGAGGACATGGGAGAAGAACAGAGAAGAGACAGAAGCAGAGACAGCGAGAGGTTGGAAGAGACCAGAGGAGAGACTACAGAGACAGAAACAGAGAGACAGACAAAGAGAGCACAGAGGCACACACAGAAGCAGACCACAAGGAGGAGCTGTCCCAATCTGGTCCATACACAGTGGCTCGAGAACACCGAACATAAGCAGTGCATGCGAGAGAGAGCTGCCCCAAGTGTCCGAGGACAACAGAACAACACGGCACATAGTGACACATCATTGCATCTCCCCCTCCCCCACACGCTGCCTCTGTGACTTTTTACAGATATGCATCTATTTTGCACTGATGTCATAACATCAGTATGTATACTGGCTATTTTTTTCCTTTTAGTGAGCTTCCTTCCTCCCAGCTCTATGATAGCTGCTATTTCAAATCCCAGTAGACATCACATGGGTGTATTATCACTACATTTTACAGTTCCTTCTCTCTTTTTCTCAAAGTTCTCAAGGCATGTTCTAAGATAACAAAGATACAGGCATACTTGGATTTCCAATACAGACTTGGGATGAGAATATGGGCATCAAAACAAATATTAAACAGAGAAATCTATCCTGGTTTCAGTACCTCATGGGAATTGAAGACTGATGGCTTTAGGTTGTCTTCTTTCTATAAAGTTTTATGCTTTCCCAAGTCCTTCATTGTGCTCTATAAATTTTTGCTATAAATGATTATTCTCAGCCCAATTTAAGTGTACACACAAATACATGCAAATGCACACATGCACACATACACACACACACACATACACAATCCTTCCAATAATCCTTCTAAGTAGACAAATAAGCAAGTCAGAACAGTTTGGCAAAATTTGTGCCCATTCACTCCTGACTGAATTTTTGCTGATCCGTGATCTGGACAATCATTGATCTCAAAAGGAGCCCTCAAATTATGCTCAAATTATGCTTTGATTCAGACAATCAAGTGGCGCCATAGAAAGCTTTATCTTCATTCTTTATTCTCTGATGTTTTTCAAATATTAGCAGATATTTGGAAAATATCAGAGATTGATATTTTGAGCACAGGTCAAAATATTTGCCTTGCATGCAGCCTACCCAGGCTCAATTTCTCAGCCCCTCTTGGAGAGCCCGGCAAGCCACCCAGAGTATCCTGCCTGCACAACAGAGCCTGGCAAGCTACCCGTGGCGTATCTGATATGACAAAAACAGTAACAAGTCTCACAATGGAGACGTTACTGGTGCCTGCTTGAGCAAATTGATGAACAACGGGAAGACAGTGCTACAGTGTTACAGACAGTTTTCCAAATGCTTTTAGCTCTGACAGCATTTTTTTTTTGCTTTTTTTTTGGGTCACACCTGGTGATGCACAGGGGTTACTCTTGTTTCTGCACTCAGGAATCACCCCTGGTGGTGCTTAGGGGACCATATGGGATGCTGGGAATTGAACCTGGGTCGGCCACATGCAAGGCAAACGCCCTACCCTCTGTGCTATTGTTCCAGTCTCCCTGAGAGCAATTTTTGAACTTACCAACCATATCTATAGATGGCTTAGAATTTCTGTAACAATGTTTGATATTTCATTCATTTCTGTTTTGGTCTTTATTATTTAATATCCTTAGATTTATTCCCTTGCTATCCTAGTTTCTTGGAGCAAACACTGAACTCATTTAATTTTAATTTTAATTTTTCTTTATTAAATTATCTTGATTACACCTTTACCCCAGATTGAATTTTAGTAATTTACATGCCACTTGTTTCATGCATTACCTTTTTTTATATCAAGGAAAGTTTAACATATCAAATTTTGATGAACTTCCATGTTACTAGTCTTTCATCTTCAACAGTTTTCAGCGCCTACCCAATCATTTTGAGGTTTTACTTATATATATTTAATTTTTACAATATTTTTCTCAGCTATAAATACTTCATGATTTTTATTTTATTTCTTTTATAATTTGTAATTATAATGAAATTATCCATCATAAATTTTATATATAATTATTACTTTATTATATATTTTTAATATGTAATAAATCATATATTACTATGAGTTATTACCCAATAATCCACATCTTTAGATGAGTACTATAACTAATTTATCATTTGTGCTTTCTTTTTTCTTTTTTTTTTTTTTTTGCTTTTTGGGTCACACCTGGCGATGCACAGGGGTTACTCCTGGCTCTGCACTCAGGAATTACTCCTGGCAGTGCTCAGGGGACCATATGTGATGCTGGGAATTGAACCCGGGTCGGCCGTGTGCAAGGCAAACGCCCTACCCGCTGTGCTATTACTCCAGCCCCATCCTTTGTGCTTTCTAATGTAACAATTTACGAAAGAAATAAAACAAAAGAGAGAAGGAGGAAGAGGAAGGAGGGAAAATTGTGACAAATGGGATATTCTAAGAGTTGATCTATTCAAAGTCTGTCTCTTGGTGATAAAATTAGTGCTCTTCCTCAATTGTCTTTCATCCCTCCAGCTTTCTCCACCCCTCATCCTCCCTGATTAGATTTCGGGGCTTTGTGCCTTCACTGTTTCCTTTGTTTTTTCTGCCCTTCATAGTGAACTTCTTTTTTCTTTCACAGAAGCAGATACAAATTTCATTTAAAATTTTTAGTTGGGACTTAACAGAGGTTTTATCTTTTTAATAAAGTAATATTTTTTAATTTTATATTTACTAAGACTCTGAGTTACAAAGTTTTTAATAAGAGAGTTGTTTCAGACATACAGTATTCTAATGCCAATGTCATCGCCAATGTCCCCTTCCTTCCACTAACACCCCCAAGTTGCCCTAATCCCTGCAGCCTGCCCCTTTCTCAGGCATATAGCAAGTTTATTTCATATTACATGATCCAACAAAACTTAAAGGAACTTGAAGGAAAAATAAATGGAATTATCAGAAAGTAAATCAATAGAAGTCCACCTGTGATGATTGGTTGCTATATGATTCAACCTGTAGCACTGTAGCACTGTAGCACTGTCGTTCTGTTGTTCATTGATTTGCTTTCGCGGGCACCAGTAATGTCTCCATTGTGAGACTTGTTACTGTTTTTAGCATATCAAATACACTACGGGTAGCTTGCCAGGTTCTGCCATGTGGGCAGGATACTCTCGGTAGTATCCTGGGCTCTCCGAGAGGTTGGCTGCCTATGTAAATAAATTCAAATCATTCAATACAATATAATATACTGTCTGTTCTCATTTATGTAACTAAGTTTTAAATTATAGCATCTAAAATATTTTAAATTTTTAAAGGACTGAATGAAAAGAGTGTGCTCTCATTTCTTTGTTTCTGTTGTTATTTCTCTTTACAGAGTGCAGGTCCTGATCATCCTAAGAGTTATTCTGATTTCTTTTTTTAGATACAAAGCTATTTACTACAGGATATTGACTCAAACAAGCATAGACTGGAAAAGTTCCAAGACCTGTCCCACTGCAATTTGAAGAACCAGGGAAGGAGGTGTCATAGTTCAAAAAGTTTGAGACAAGAGAGTTAATATATTATATATATATATATATTTTTTATTTGAGCATGCAGTCCTGAGATTCAGGATCATAAAGAGCAGGAGATCAATGCCCATTTAGTAAGCAAATATTAAAATCAATTTTTTTCTGTCTTTTTCTTCTACTCAAGACCAAGCAGACTGGATGATGCTACACTAGGAAGAGCTATTCTTTTAGTCCACAATTCAGTTTTAACAAGCTCTAAACAAAACAACCAAGAGGAAAAAATTCTCACACAGATAAATGACATCAAACCAGTTTGTTGCAGTAAGGTTTGGTTAGACAGTCTGAGGCATTAAGATACGAACTCGAAAGAAATACTTTATGGAGGATCACAAAAACGTGTCTGGTGTTGTGCTGTACCAGAGAGCAGCCTGTTTAGCCCCCTTTTATTAACTAGCTTGATGTTTTAACCAATGATATTCAGCCACATAGGCAGAATATGCAAATTAACCTAGTCAATGGCAACAGTATCAAAGTCAGTTACATAACTTAACACATAGTCAGTGAAAGTAACAGTAACAGAAAAACAATTTTAACATCCAAGCCTAGCTAGGCCTGAGATTGTGAGATGTACACCAACACCAGTTATATGTACAGTCTGTGGCAGAGTGAAAATGACACAAAAAGCTAACCATCACAGGTTTATTCCTCGTGTACTTGACATACAAACCAATTCCTAGAAACACAATCTCAAAACAAAGATAATAGCAAGTTGAAAATTCCTACAAACATGATACAAATTAGCTACATAAAATTAAAATGGTCTATCATCTTCACTAGCAAAAGTTTAATGGTACTTAATAATTCATAACATTTCATAATTTATGATAAAAATTAAGAGCACTTAAATACTACAATATAAAATCACATTTTATGCTACATTATGTATAAGAAATGGTAAAAATAAAACGTTTAATTGCCCACATACAGATACCATTCATTCTTACCGTACTACAAGGAAGTAGCCAATTTCAGTCAATGGCAATTTCAGTCTCCACTTGTAACTTACATTTTCAAGCCTCTTCTTCCACAACTTGTGTGTTTCCTTGCTTTCAGCAACATATCCTTCGAACCTGGTTCTTTATGTGATAGAGTGATCCAAATATTTATTTCTTAAAAAAAGTGTTAGGTAATCCTCTCTCAATGTCAGCATCATAGAATAATAAGGACATACCATGATTCTCCTCTTCAAACAACTACGAAGAGTTTTTAAGCAAACTCTTAAAGAAGTTAAATCTGGTGTCCTCAGACTCTTCAAATAAAGCTGCAGATTGAAAGTTATTTACTAGACAATTACTACTTCTCTAATAGTAAGGGTGAAGTCTCTAAAGATCTGCCAGTGATTTTTTTGCAGGGATTTTCTTTGGTTTTTATCACTATATATATATATATATATATACATACACATGTATATACATATATATTGTTCAATCAAGGTGAGATACAGTTACAAAGCTTTCATGTTTGAATTTTAGTCATACAGTGATCGAAAGCCCATCCTTCTACCAGTGCACATTCTCCACTACCAATGTCCCCAGTATGCCTCTATGACAGATAATTTCCCCCATACTCTCTCTCTCCTTTTGGGCATTATGGTTTGCAGTATGGATACTGAGAGGCTATCATGTTTGGTCTCTTTCAGCATTCTTACCACCCCATATAGCCCATCCTAGCATATTGATATTCCCTCCCTTCACTATTGCCAACTCTGCCTAGTTTCCAACTCTTTGTCTGAGCTCTCAATTGCGATTTGACTTTTTGTTCCTGAGATTTAGCATGGAGACTCTGGGATTTCTTATTTTTATTTCCAGTCCTCACTCACGGGCCCTGAGCTAACTTTCTCAGGTAGTTCTGTGATTTCACTGTAACCAACTTATTGGTTAGTAATCCATACCTTTCCTGAGGTCTTTATCCATTTCACCTTGCCCTTAGGAACTGGAAATTTTCAATATTCACTTTCCAAATGATTGAGAAAAAGGTACATGGAAAAAGGTATATATCAGAGCCAACTTTTGAACATAAACAGAGACTAGAGCAGAAAAATATCAATGGATGAGTCCCTGAATCTGCACAGTGCCATACTCCTTACCTCCACAAGTAGCATATGGGGGGATAGATTATTTTATTGGGTAACGTGTCACTTGCAGTTCAAATTACATCAAATATCAATCCCCCTCTCCTTGGTGGTGGAATATGTGCACTGGTGAAGGGATGGGTGTTTGAGCATTGTATAACTGAGGCTTAAACCTGAAAGCTTTGTAACTTTCTGCATGATGATTAATAAAAGAATAAAAAATATATATATCAATCCCCCTCTCACCCTCATCCCCATTCGAGAGCATTTTAAAATAGATTGAGAGGTTTGATTCAGGGATTTTCCTAAGGGAGAAAAAATGCAATTCCTGTGGCATTTCTCACCCTCCCATACTTTAATCATAGCGATAATCAGGTTATTTAACTTGCAATCTATGCCAATATTCTTTTTTTTCCAAGTATGTTTTAAATTTTTCAAATCACTTGGAGCTAAACTGTCTTTAATTGTGACTGGCCTATAAATGAAGGAACTGAGCCTTGGGAAATAAACTGGCTTGATCAGCAGCCCAAGAAAAATGCCAAGAGCTTTTCATTGAAGTTTACATTCTCCTGCCACTGCCACGGGCTCCTAGGCTTTATTTCAGGCGTTAATCTCCCAAGAACCTAGTAGTTCCCTCAGGGTCTCAAGTCTTCTCTACACATCCTCAAGATATGTTTGACTCATTCACTTTCACAGGGGTTCCTAATTATCTGATTTTTTTCAATACTCATAGATTTCTTGCCTATGGGCTCAGGAACAAAATTAAATTTCATTCATTCATTCTCTCAGTTGCTGGGAATTCATGACATTTATTTGCAAAGCTGCCAAGAAAATGAAGCCAGGCACTTACTTCACAGACATGTTAGCACCTAAACAGAGTCAGGCCCAGCTCCACTTCCCAACTACACCAAGACATTCTTTTAAATATTTTTTTTAATTTAAGCACCGTGATTTATAACTGGGTCTGTGGTAGATTGTCAGGCATACCATACAGTGTTCCAAACCCATCCCACAGATGTTAACTTCTCTCCACCATTGTCCCCTGGCTCCCTAGTCCTGCTTCCTTAGCAAACACATTTTTAAGATTAATTATTATCATTTGTATCTCATGCTTCAGTATTGATGACTCTGTGGTTTAGATGTCTATAATAAGTTTGCAGACTTTATCCCACCAGTGGTTAATTTTCCTGAGGGACAGAATTTGGGACAGCAGAGCTAGTTCTAACAGTGACAGTTCAGGCATCAGCTGTCAGCATAGAATCTTTCCAGGCTGCTAACCTGTAGGGCCATGAAGTTAGACATTGTCAAAAAATAGCTGGTATGTCAAAGAAGTGGTTAAGAGGACAAAGAACCTCCAGCTCCAGGCACATCTTTTCGACTCCACCGTTCTTTCTGCACTAACATACACCTCAGAGACCTGGGACCTACGAAAACAGGATAAGAACGCTATGTGGGTGTCCCAAAGAGGAATCGAAAGAGCTATGCTTGGAGTATCATGTCTCACTCAAGTGAGAGAAGGAATCCGGAGTTCCGACCTCCATCGACAATCAAGAATCAGGGATGCTGTCTTGTTTGCCAAGGCATTGAAAATCAGATGGTATGGACACATAATATGATTTGGAGATGACTGCTGGACTAGAGCCATTACCGACTAGTTTCCACGGGACATCAAAAGAATTCATGGCTTCCCACCTACGAGATGGTGAGACGTCTTCGACAAGACCCTGAATGAACAGTTTGAGGCTCTTCATGTTCCTGGAGCAAGCAGACATCATTGGGCTACACTAGCACGTGACAGGGATGAATGGAAACATTACTGGCACCCACTCAAGCAAATCTGAGCAACGAGATGACAAATGATACAAGTGATGTTGAGTGTGGATATCATGACATTTTATTCACATGAGAGAACTAAACCCAGAGAAAGGCAGTTACAAGCAAGCTCCAGAAGTGAGCAAGCAGGCAAGGCAGAAACAGGACACAGGTCACGGAATAAAGAGATCAAGAGAAGGACTTGCTATAGCTAATTCCTTGGACAGAAGCCACAGCATTTATTGAACCCTAAGTCTTATTTTCACCCACACAATGAAGTTTCCTAGTGACTCTGAGAGCTACCTATTCTCTGTCCTGCGATTGTCTCCAGTCATCTAGTCTAATCTAACATGCACTAAATGTTGGAGGACTGGATGTCTCCAGCATAGTTCTGATATGACAAATTCTATTCTTATGATTTTTCTTATCACGTGGGTTGATTTGGCAAAAGATTTTTGTCAGAAACAGAAGCCTTCAGTTGTGTATTTTTATTTTTAAACATTTGTTTTTCTTCTACATCTGATATATCACTTTGCTCTTTCTTTTAAAAACAAATGTTAGTAGTCTTCCCTCAATACCCAAATGTGCCAGGAGTACAATTTCGCACCTCCAGAGATACATAAAGCTCCCCACAGGTACCATCAACGTTCTAGTACCACCTACTTGCTTTTTATGTTGATGTAGGTGATGCTGGAGCAGTGAGGGTGAGTCTCTGGTTGGGATTCCCAAATTTCTCAATATTTTCAAGAATTCAAGAATGAAAGTATTGAGTAACAAAGATACTCAGATTCAGAACTGGAAAGTAGAAAAGTTTATTGCAAAGTAGGAGAGAAGGGAAAAGAAAGGAACTCCACATGTACAGAGAAACTTACTAAAGGACTGAGTCAAAAGTAAGTTTTGTGTAGGTCTGTTTAAAGACCTTTTGCATTTATTATCAATCGACAAGTATTACAGAGAATGCCGGGAATCTACATGGTGGTCTGGTTGGCTTGACTCTTTCTTGCCATCCGCCTCTCTACACAAGCCCTGGGGTAGACTTTTCTGATGGACAATTGTGAACTATATGTTTATCAGAAAAAACTCAGGAATTTGCAGGTGGTCATAAATGTGGGATAGGCCAGGAAAAAAAGGGGGGAGGGGGACTGGCAAGGGTAAATTTAGCCTTCCTTTTTCAATATGCACCAATATTAAAGTATTTTTAGCGTCTTAATAAATACTGTTTCTGCCTTTTGAGAATATTGTATTACATTTTGTTCCTAAGAGGGTTGTTAGAAAATTTGTTCTCTACTCAGTTGAAAATCCTGGACACCAAAATTCTTATTTCTAAAATACTATATCACTAAATGTACATTTTATTTAGCACCATAGAAGTATCCCAATGAACTGAGATTATGCTCTTCCTGCAGACCATCCTGATTCAGGTCCCAGCACCATATACTCTGTCAAGCACTGCCCAGAACTGACCTCTCAAGCAGGGGGAGTAATCCCCCACAGCTATCTCCCTGACACTATTGTCATCTTTAATTTAAGTGATGACTGAAGAGTGACATATTTGCTACACTGTGGTCTTATTTTTTTCTGCATCCAGGAACTTCTGTGGTTTGTGTCCTCTGTGCTAATTTTATGGCCATGTATTTCTCTTATTTTCCGAGATAGAGGATGGATGGGAATTGGTGAAGGACTGGAAAATATGAATATAGGATAAAGAAAATTCTCAGCCAACCCCCAAGACCTACTTCAGTGACTAGTCTGGCCATTTACCAAAGAAAAGAGATGAGGAGTAGCAGGTTATGGTTCACAAATAAGATAACGTACACCTTGTATGAAAAGCACTTTCCACTATTCCTGACATGTGCTGTGTTTTCAATATGTGGCACTAAAAGAAAATGGCTCTATTCACTGATAATTTGTTCCCATTAGCTTCCCTTGACAATCCATTGCAATTTAAATGACATCTTCCAAAAGGATTTTAAGTTTACTGTTCCCATGTTATTATTGTTCTCTTTTCAATATCTAAATGCTTAAGGTCTACATATTCCATATTTGCAAGTCCCATGGATAATGAAGACCAAAGAGTGACCATATTCCCCCTTTTGATTCTAAATAAACACAATGACCATTGTGAGTCCCTCTTTCCAGCTTTTCTTACCTTCCAAGATGACAGCCTCTTTGGCCATCACTATAAAAATTACTACCAAGTCAAGATCACAGAGAAGAGTCTACAGTTCTCCAAGGCCAGTGGTCTGTGACTTGCATGTAACTAAGAGGTGCAGGTCTGGGGAAATAAAACTTACTGACTTTACAGAGAGAGTTCTTCAAGCTAGACACTGTGTCAAACACTTTATTGTAGAGCAGTCCTTTGGAGAGCAAGTTAATCCTCCTAGTACAGACTTTGATGGTTATGATGTCAGATTTCCAGCAGAGGGCAGTAAATGGTGTTAAGGAAAGGAGGCTTTAAAATTGCATCAACTTGCAGTTAGCCTAGGATTGGATATGAGTCTCTCATTAAAGATCTGTAAGTAGCCTCAGGCTGGAGCGATAGCACAGCGGGTAGGGCATTTGCCTTGCACACGGCTGACCCGGGTTTGAATCCCAGCGTCCCATATGGTCCCCTGAGCACGGCCAGTAGTAATTCCTGAGTGAAGAGCCAGGAGTAACCCCTGTGCATTGTCAGGTGTGACCCAAAAAAAAAATAATAATAATCTATAAGTAGCCAGAGAAATAGGTTTTGTTGTTATCTTCTTACAGGAGAGAAGCAAGTTGCTTAAAATCAACCTTAGAAATGGAAGAGTTAAAATCCAGGCCTGAGTTCAAAGATCGACTATTTTAATCACAGTATTTGAACTCCTGAATTACTTTATTTTTTCATTTTTCACATTTACTCAATTCATTGTTTTTTACAGTTGCAAAGCTTTCATGATCAAGTTTCAGTCATACAGTGTTCCAATACCCATACCTCCACCAGTGGACATTTCCCACCACTGAATTACATTTCTGTTCCCTCAGAACAATTGAAGAACTTGCAAGGTTATGGATTTGGACCTAATATGGGCATCTAGCGTAAGTACCAAAGCTACCCCACAGTGGAGAAGACTACAGTTTTTGTTTTCCTTTGAGGAGAAAAACAAGATGTTTGGATGACTTGAGTGTGTAAAAGAGACTTCTGCAGTGACAGGGAGTTGAACAAAATGAATCTAGGGGCTGGAGTGATAGCACAGCGGATAGGGCGTTTGCCCTGCACGCGACTGGCCTGGGTTTGATTCCCAGCATCCCATATGTTCCCCTGAGCACTGCTAGGAGTAATTCCTGAGTGCATGAGTCAGGAGTAACCCCTGTGCATCACCGGGTGTGACCTAAAAAGCAAAAAAAAAAAAAAAAAGATTCTAGATGACTGAGTAACAGATTCAGGAAAAACCATTCCCTGGGGGAAGAAAGTAGACAAGTACTTGCTGTTCTTTGTGACTCAATATTTGGGTTACATTTGGAGAAAAAAATAGATTCTATTTTTAAAGTGCCCAAGACAAGAAATGTCATTACTTCTATCTTGTTTCTCTTTCCTTTTATTCATTTGATCTCCAGACTCAATTGTAAATAAACTTATTTTGTCACTTTCAACTTAAATGAACAACTCCAAACCCATAGTTACAATCTTTGAAACTAAAACACCTAATAAGGTATGTTAACTAAACACTAATATAATGATTGAATGAGTAGTCAATTTTCCAAGGCAAAATTTTGTATTGAACAATAAATTTTATAGTGCTTTTGTTATACTGTTATATAACAGTACATCATCTGTTATTTATATCACTGTAACAGCATATCACATAGTATTTAATGCCTTACTCTATTGCTATGCTGATATGCTGCTTGCTTTTGTAATAATAACTATCATTAATAGAGCTCATGATAATATTCTAGAACAAGTTTTACAATTTAAACATTGTATGTTACCAGTTTAGTCTTTTATCCACATAAAAATCTTGTACATATAATGTACTTACACAGAGAAAATTGCTTCCATTCTAAAATAAGGAAACAGATAAATAAATGCCTAGAGAATATAATTTCTAGACCCCCCCAAATCTAGAAACTTTCCAGGCCCAAGAGTCTATAAACTTGAACTTTGTTATTCAACTGGGTTTACTTCCTGCCTTTTTTTCCTTGATCAATAACCATGGACCAAGTCATTGGATGTCTTCAACTCCCAGTTTTCTTCATCCTTAGAATAGACAGGCATAAGAAATCAACAGGTAAGATTGCTGGGAAATTATAAAATAAAATCTAGGTATTGACCATCAGATGATAATACAAATAAATTTTAACAAAGATTATAGTTCACTGCATTTGACATTGATACTGCCTATGTGTACTAGTCATCAGTGTGTCCTGGCCCCAGTCCTGTTCTTATCCACTATGAGAAGCAAGTGCAGCACCAAGAGTGACTTACAAAATTTATGCCCAAATTGCAAGGGATATTGCTGGTAGTATAAAAGATTGCTAAAGGCACCCCCAAAAATTAAATCTCTGGTGTGTGCATGACTAAATTTAAATTATTATATTTCTAAGTATGCATGATTAGTATGAAAATTAATGCCCCAACCCATAGAAATATAGTCTAAACTCTGTGATTACTAGTCCTGGACTTTTATATTGAATAAAGAACTCTCACATATTAATATAATTATTGTTTCCTTTAAAACTTTAAAAATTGTGACTGAGCATCCACTACATCCCTAAGAGTTTCTGGATACTGAAGGTGGTAAAAGTTCTATTCTCTAGAAGGAAAGAATATATCCATGCAAAGAAAAAGTTAAATATGCTAATACATATGCAATAAATTGGACACCCATAGGTTTTATGAAGAAAACAATAACTTGTAAACATAGCTATGGGAGAAAAGCAAGATATTTTCAAAGATAAGGTTTAATTTTTTTCTAAATAGGTTACCTGTGAATATATATGAGTGAAGTGAGAGATGGGGTAATGCAACTGTCTTTCGAAAGAACATTTCAGAAAAGAACTGCAAATATAAATATCCTGTGGCAGAAACACATGTGATGTATTGAAGACATAGAAGCAAGGATACCAACAAAGTAAATCTTTTTAAAAAAAATGCCAAGAGGTGAACCCGGCAAAATTATTGTTTACATAGGATCTTAGGTCTAAAAAACATGTTTAGATTTTGTTCCAAATCTGATCTGAAGCCACTGAAAAATCTGAGCAGAAAATTCAATATCTGGCTTCAAATTTACTTTTTTTTTATTATTTTGGGGGGGTCACAACAGATAGGATTGTCACAACAGATAAGACCCCGGCAATGCACAGGGGTCACTGCAATGCACAAGGATCACTCCTGGCTCTGCACTCAGGAATTACCCCCGGTGGTGATAAGGATGCTGGAAATCGAACCAGGTCTGCCTCGTGCAAGGCAAACGCCCTACCCACTGTGCTATCGTTCCAGTCCCTGGCTTCAATTTTAGAAAAATAATTTTTCCAAGTCTGTGGAGAATTGACTCTGAGAACCAAGAGTGGAAACCATTATAATGAGATTATTAGAGTGTCATTGCAAACACATAGGCAAGAGAAGATAGCAGATAGGAATTCAGAGGTAGGGGTAGCTAACTAAGATAAAGAAAATTCATTGTGATATATTTGAACACAAAACCTAATGAGCTGGAAGATAAGGAACAAAGTATTAGAAAACTATTCCTAAGTTTTAGCTCAAGAAATTTGTTAAATGATAGTAACCCTTTCTAAGATGGAGAAATATCAGAGAGAGATAGGGGTGTATTTGAGAATGAGGGTTATCAAGAATCATGTGCAGGCAATTAAAATTTGAAATCCTTGATAGAAATCTAAGCAAAATTTCAAAAATAAAGATGAAGGTATTGAGCTTAGGGAAAATATATAAGAGTGATATGAGCTGAAATTATGTAGAATGTTTATGGAGATGGGAGAGAAAGGGACAGGTAGGGAATGAGGGAAGATAAGAAACAGAAGGAAAAGAAAAGATAAGCTAAATCAAATATAAGTAATCAGAATATGAGAAAAAACTGCAATTAAAATGGAAGACATGTCAGAGAAACTAGAATTTTGTTCAAACATGGCAGTGCACCAGCTCCCTCAGAAGCCGGTTGAATGCTCTCCTAGTTGCATGACCCTCTGAATTTCTCCCTGTGTACATGCCAGACAAACTTTGGTTCTGTCCACGGTGGCAGCAGCTAGTCTCTTAGCCAAATCATAAGACAGCTTTTGCCATAGTAACATTCTGGAGTTTATTTCGAAAAGGAAAAGAGTTTAACCCTCATCATCAGTTCACCTCCAAAAGACTCCAACCCCCAAATGCCATCGTATTAGGAGATTTGGACTCCTAACGTTACTGGTGCCCACTCAAGGAAATTGATGAGCAACGGGCTGACAGTGACAGTGATAGTGGACTCCTAATATGATGAATTCAGGGCAAACCCTTTCATTTTGTGGTGAACATTTTTAAAAAATTGGCCAAGTTAACATCTAGTCAATATCTGTTCGGTATATAATGAGAGGTGCGGATTTGCTGTATGTTAAAGTTATGAAATATTCCACACCACTATCGGTCTGGAGCAATAGCACAGCAGGTAGGGCATTTGCCTGCACACGGCCAACCCATGTTCAATTCCCCCACCCCTCTCGGAGAGCCCGGCAAGCTACCGAGAGTATCTCACCAGCACAACAGAGCCTGGCAATTTAATATGCCAAACACAGTAACAACAATCTCACGGTGGAGACGTTACTGGTGCCCACTCGAGCAAATCGATGAGCAACGGAATGACAGTGACAGTGACACCACCATCGCTCTAATTTTAACAATCATAAGGAAAATCTAGGTGTCAAAAGCTGAAGCCTAGCTCTAATTCATGTTTGATGGGACTGCATTTCTCTGGTACCTGACATGGCAACCTCATCCTTCATGTCTGTACTCCTGTCAAGCGTGTCTAAATTAATATAAGATTTTTATGTTAACAATAATAATTGCTATCATCAGACCTCCTCAGAGGGTCAAACAGGTGGATGTCTATTGCCAAAGGACTGCTCAGGAACTCATGCTTCTTTGAGTTCAAGCTCAGCTTGATTATAAAACCATCTCAAACAATGTCACTTCGGACATTTTGGTTTTCTATCTAGAAAGCTGCGACTTTGGCAAAGTTAATGAGTGCTGGAATTGAATTCTTTGCACCTTTGGAACTAGCTATGGCAAAGAAAGTGTTCTGCTACTTCAACATTTTCCTTTGCTGTACAATTTAGCAGAGGAACAGTTTGACCTGTTCTGAGGGCATTTCTGTCCAAGACATTCATGATTACACGAAGACTGAGTGGTCCTGGAAACAGGGTCAAGCAAGATGGGCTTCGTTCTCTTTCATCTTCCACTGCCTACATAACATAATGGAAAAATAATGCAGAAAATCATTAATCCTCTATTATTCCTGCTTGGCTTTTAGGGCTGTTTCTTGAGAACAGAGACTGTCAGACAACCTTTGCAGATATATTTATAACATGCTTTATTATAAAAATCTTGATCAAATGCTCCAGCGCACACTCACACACACACACACACATACATACACACAGACCTTGAATTTTCTTTATAAAAAAGAGATTTGACAAATAAACAGAGGAAGTTATTTCTATGCAGCTCAACTTTTAATATTACTAAACTTATTATAATAGGTAAATTAAGTTGATGGATGAGAAATGAGTCACATCACTCTCATACTCTGAAGTGAATTATTGTCTTTGGTTACTGAACATACCTACCAGTTCTGATATGAAGTTGTGTGACAAAAACTCAGCCAACACCTAGATAAAACATTGCCTTAGAGCATAAGCTATAAAAACAGCTTAACTGAAGTATAATTGAAATGCCACCATACCTTATAATTCAACTTTGATTATGACATTTAATAAATTCATGCAGTTGTGTAACCATAGTCTCAAGCCAATATTAAAATATTTCTAACACTTCAAGAAAAAGTTCCCTCTTGTCTTGATTCCTATTTGTATCCCATGCCCAAACAACCAGTGTCCTGTACTCTGTAGAAAATATATAAGAAAGCTAATCTCTTATGCAAATTTAATATAATGGATTCAATCCTAGGTTGCGGGGTTCAGATATTTGTATCTTCTTATTTCTGAGTAGGATTTTATGGGATGGAAGCCACACATTCAGCTCTTCGATTCATAAGTTGACAGACCTGAATCACTTCTGGTTTATGGCTACTCTGAAGAATGCTATTCCTGCAGGCGACTTACGGGAAGTGGGAAGAAGAGAGAGGCAGCTGCCTCGAGGAGGAATTCTACCACTTCTCTCTCCAGCTGCCTTGGTAACCCAGAAAGTGTCGGAGGAAACCTGGGACAGATGTGAGCCTGCCATGAGCCCCTGCACAACACAAACCTCACGTCTCACCAGCCCCACAAGACAGCCATCAAGCTGTCCAGGAGTCCACTTTTTCTGCAAGGTGTGGGAGATGATCCTTGCCACCCATGATTCAGAGATTTGAGGACTCAGGCTGGGGCACAGAATAGTCCTTTGCAGGGAAGGAAGTCAGTCCTAAATCTTATCCAGGATTTCTTGGTGCATGCCTTTTCCCTTGCAGAGAAGAATTTCAGGTGAGGACAAATACCTAAGCAAAACAGCTTTATTTAGGGGTTATGAATGAAGAGAGAGATGGAAAGAGTTAGAAGTGCACATCTCAGGGGGGATGAAGGCCATTACTGCCCAGAATGGCGAGGTACCCTGTTTGCCTTTATAGTTGGTTTTTCAGATTTTCTCCAAAATGACCCCATGTGGGACTTTTTAAACCTCAGTAAGAGACCATTGCTATGGTGTTGTCAAGGAGAAGAGCTGAAAACTCTAGGTGGCCTACCTCATGTCCTTATCACAACTCTTTGTTCCTGCTGGAGCTTCTCGCAGGGAAAAGGGTATGACCTTCATTGAGCCTATGCTGGCACCAATTAGAGTCTTATAGACCTCAGTTTTGCATCCACAAGGTGGGTACACTTTTAGTTGCTTTAGGACAAGTGCCAGAGAAACTTATTTACACTTCATTGCACTTCTATTAGTTCTCAAGTACTCATTGCCAAGAGACCCTCTATCCAGCTGTCTCTTCACTATGAGTATCTGCATATATATCTGTGTGGATAGGTTTTCATTTCTTTGGGGGAGATATCCCAGAGTAGAACTGCTAGACCATTAACATTACACATTTTAATGTTGTAAGATATGATAAAATTGTTTTCAAAGCAGATAGAATTTTCCACATCTTAAACAAGAGTGTCACTTACACTCTGTTCTTGATAATACTTTATATTATCAGCCTTTTAGTCTTGTTAATATTTGTGATTTTCTCTTTATCTTCTCTGTGATGATAGGGTGATGATGATAGGGCTGGAGCAATAGCACAGCAGGTAGGGCATTTGCCTTGCACATGGCCGATCTGGGTTCGATTCCTCCATCCCTCTCGGAGATCCCTGCAAGCTACAGAGAGTATCACACCCACACAGCAGATCCTGGCAAGCTATCCATGGAATATTCAATATGCCAAAAGCAGTGACAACAAGTCTCACAATGGAGATGTTACTAGTGCCTGCTCGAGCAAATCTGTGAACAATGGGATGACAGTGCCATAGTGCTTCTCTGTGATATCAATCAGTCTTTCACTTCTCTTGTTCTTTCACAGAATTATACCTTTGTCTTTGTTTCCTCACCTTGCTTCTAACAACATTCTCTTGTTTACTTAGAATTCTTTTTTCGCTGACTGTAAGTTGCCATGGCTTCCCTACTTCCAGTCACATGTCAATATTCCTTATTTGGTGCTTCCTGTATAACTTGCTCCTTCTTAACCCAATAGTAAGAACACTGTGATTTGTACAGAGGTCAGTTCATTCATTTTCCCCTAACTAAAGCACCAGTTTCTCAAAGTTAGGTACTCTCCTGCTTTTTGTATTCACATTCAGCACCGTCTGGAATACAGTTGACACTTGCCATATTTTAATTAAGGAATAAATTAATGAGTGTTTTACCTGGTGGATGAGTGAATGGGTAAGTGGGAATCAGAAGGAGATAAAATGGAAGCAGTTTAACAAAAGGGAAGCTTTCGGTCATTCCCTTATTCTGCCCCTGCCTCTTGCCACAAGAGAAGCGGATTGCAAAGGTGATAGGAGAAAGACCTATTTATTAGACTTGAGCAAGAACATGCTGGCAATGAAAATGCCTCGATATGGAAAGATTTTGATCATAAAAGCTAAGAGACAGGGTTCTTTCATTAAGAAGGTTTCACTTGACAGTAACAATTTTAATCACTGTGTGTGCTGACCCAAAGATACACTAGGGGCTATTTTTTTGAGGATGCCTCTTCTCAGCATTTAGTTCTTGACCTTTAAACTCCTTTGCTTTAATGAAAAGAAACCCTCCTACACTGGAAGCATGGACTAATAGCTTTCCTTTTTACACAGCGTTTTGGCTCAATCCTTAAATATGTATGTATTCACATGTATTTTTAAGAGCCAGATAGGTTTCTCTTCACTTGAGCTTCATATACCATTAAATGCATTGTTATGTGAGGCCTAAGTCTAAGTTTCCTCCTTTAAGAAGAACATAGTATTAGAAAATGGGGTGGGGGGTTCATAGCACAAGCTGGGACTGGAAACTGAACAGACATTTATAATAAAATCAAAAGGACTAAACATTCAAGATGGGGAATGTTTGCAAAATTAAGGATAACTGGTAAGTTATTTTTGCCCTAGATTGAATCTTATACCTGACACATACCAGACATGTGCTGGTCACTGAGTCATATCGCTCACCTGCCATAAGACTTTTTAATTTATATTACAAGCAATAAGGTGGTTCAAACTGGGGTCAATAACATAGTTTGGTGTTTATAGTTTATGCTGTCAAATCACACATAGGCGAAGTTGAAAATATCACTTCTGTTTTGCAAAACTCTCATCAATAAAGGTAAATGAGTAGTTGGAGCCACAAAAGTGGGTATGGAACCAACGTTTTGTAGGAGCTTCCATTAGAAAGGCCCTTCGTCATCTTCTAGTAAAGACCATAAATTCTCTGTGGACACCAAAAAGATGTCAGTAGTCATTCGATTCTGGCACTATGTGGAGGCTGTGCACAGTGGAAAGATTTAGGTCCAACCCCACAAGATCATACCCTTTTTGATTGTCATTCACAAGTAGCGTGTATCATGCTTCCCACTCTTCTCTCTTATTTGGTTCTCTACAAAGGAGTGCCACACAAGCATACTAATTGGCTAGAATGGATAAGGGAAATCAAAAAGTGACCTTACTTACGTTTTCTGGTTTATTAGAAAGGTTGAAATTCAAAATCCCAATGAGGAGGTGAGGTGTGGAAGAGCCTGCAGCACCGTAGCTTGTGTCTGTGTGTCACATGCCCTGCACAAGGATGACTTTTCCATTCGGAAGTTTATCAGATCTTACTGATCAGATAGATTTCTGCCAAGATAAGCTCCAACCTGCCTTCCTTCCCAGAGATTCTTAAGGGGGGTCTGAAACTCCTCAGCCATTGGTCCTTTTAGTGACCAGCCTCTTCTTGAGCTTTCTAGAGACCCCACTATAAGGCACTTCATTAGCATAAAATCCAGTCAGGCAAGAAGAAGCTTCCTATAAATAGCCAAAGATATCCTCAGTACTCAGAAAACTCCAAGGGTTTTTGGATCTCTATGTCACGGTTCAAGAGCAACAAAAAGATGTTTCTTACTATATGGTGTTCCCCTGACTGCCTTAAAATATTTCATTTCTCCCAGAACACAGTAGGAATTGGCAAATGATATTATTCAACAGTTCTCAGAGAACGCAGAACCTTTCATGGAATGGAATAAGAGAGAATAAGGACTATGGATCTCTCTCCTCTGAGTGCTTGATATCAGGTACATGGTGAAATGTCATGCAGGTGATCATAAAAGGAAGCAAAAAAAGTGATACATTTTCTATCTCATGCATAGGGTCTGTGAGGGAGTTAGCAATGACTATTGCCATTTCCCAGCCAAAGAAATAGAGGTTCATATGATAAGCTATATAGGCACAAAGGATACAGCTAACAAATGATTGAGCTGAAATTTAAAAGAAAATCTTTTTGTTCCCAATGATTGCACTGTTTTACTGCCTAACATTACCTTACCTTATTAAGTTGAAACAGCTGTGACTGGCAGGTGCTTTTTTTTAATGATCTTTTTCTAAATACTTCATAAAAAACAGATTTATACTCTAAAGCACATATAATCCTCCAGAGTGACTCTTAGTTCCTATTGTGTTTATTAGTTCATGTCACACAAGGAGACGCTTCACAGAAAGTCTGTCTCCCTACCTGGAAGTTACTATGAGGAAACTGCAGGCTGTTCAGTCAAGAATATCTTGGTGGGAGGGATACTGGGAACATTGATGGAGGAGAATGGGCATTGGTGGAGGGGTGAGTGCTCGATCGTTTTATGACTGAAACGTAATCAAGAAAGTTTGTTAGTCTGTGACTGTATTTCATGGTGGTTCATAAAAAACTAAAACAACAACAACAATAATAATAATAATAACAATAATAATAATATAAAAGCTCTTCAGTATGTACCAAAAAAATAAATAAAATTAAATAAATAAATAAATAAATAAGAGAGTACATTGGGGGTGGAGGGCGGGGGAGAACTTCAGAGACCTGGAGGACTCCAGAGAGAATGAGTGACAATTTGAATGTCTTCTGGAACAGTCTGGCTTCGGTTCTTCAGGAATCTTCATTCTTCTTTGTGAAAAAGCAGTGCTTCTTCCTTAAGATGCATTAAAATTTATGGAGAGATGCAAGTTAAAATTATATCCTTTTGACAAAAATGCATAAGACATGGAGGACACAGGTTAATAGTAAGCCGTTAGCCAGTGGATAGATCACACAAGTCACAGTAGAGGAGAGAATTTGTCTGCTAAAATACTCTCCTCGCCATGTAGGAAGAAACACGAATCCCCACAAGTCTTTGTTGTTTACTGTGATTACAGAAAGGGAACCCAAGGCACTGAGGTGGTGAATAATCTTCTTACAGCAGCACACACTGAACAACCATGCCGGGAGAGGCCACAGTCTGCTCCAGATGCTCTGCTTAATGATATGCTAAATATAACAAAGACATACTCCTTCTCCTGAAGGAGTGTGCAATCAAATCTGAAAAACTTGGATTTGTGTCTTTCTCTTGCTTTCAACTGGCACAAGGAGTACATAGTTGTGTTGATTACCAAGTCACATGAGCATACCTTATTCAGGAGAGGTCAACAATTGAGTGATGAAAGCAATGTGTGTCCTTCTCCCAAGCTCATGTTCAATGGTGGAGCCTGAAGACGCAACATTCCTGGTCCAGATCACTGCCTCTCCCTTCTACATCATTCCATACCTCCAACTTTTCCTGATAGCATCTTTGCACTGTCCAGCTCAAGTTTGACTCTTATTTGAATTTAGGTTTTAATGCACAAAATGGGAGATGTCGATATTCAGTTAACTAAGGCAATGATATATTTTCATTTTAGAAGGTGACTTTAAATAAAGCCAAGTCCAAAAGATTACATATGGCATGATCCTGTATATGTGGAATCTATAAAATTATTCAGCATATAAGTGGTATGAGTGGTGTGACACAAGTGGCGAGAGGAGGTCTGTCTAAAATTTTTTTTCAATTTTTGGGTCACACCCGGCAGATGCACAGGGGTTACTCCTGGCTCTACACTCAGGAATTACTCCTGGCTGTGCTCGGGGGACCATATGGGATGCTGGGAATTGAACCCAGGTTGGCCGCGTGCAAGGCAAATGCCCTACCCACTGTGCTATCGCTCCAGCCCCAGGAGGTCTGACTATACATGGAAAACACAAGGGGATACTTTGAAGTTATAGAATATTTTCTATATTGGTAATGGTGTCAGATAAATACATATAATTATATTCATAGAAGAATATAAAGTAGTTAAATTTTCTACATACTAATTTTTAATCAAGTTTAATTTTATGTGTATTATAAAAAATGCACATGAAAGTACAGACTGGGGTTGGAGAGATAGTACAGGGGTTAAGGCACTTGCCTTGCATGTGGTCAATCCTAGTTAAATCCCTGGAACACCTCCAGGAGTTATATCTGACTACAGAGCCACAAGTAAGCTTTGAGCAATAACCTATGCCCCCAAACTAAATGAAAAGCTACAACTAAAAGAAAGTGCAACTTGAATAAAACTGGAAGATAACCATGTTAATGGAAAGTAAGCTAAAAGAAGATAAATATTAAATAACCTCACTTATCTCGGGTAACATAGAGAAACAGATTATAAAACCGAGAATGACAGGAAAGCAAAGAAACGAAAGTCAGGGGAATGAGGAGTGAACAGAGGACAGAGGAACAGAGGGCAGTGTAGTGGTGTGAGCTATCTGTATATCTGAACGACAGAACTAACAAAATTTAAGGCATGAGATCGAAATTATAATTACGAGACTTTAAAATGTGCTTGTAAAGAAAGCACGTTGGAGTTGAGGGGTAGAAGGAAACTGAGGACATTGTTGAGGGGAAGTTGGCAATGAATATGGGATTGGAGTTGGAACACTGGATGTCTGAAACTCAATTCTGAACAACTTTGTAAATCATGGTGACTTAATAAAAAAAAAATAAAAGTTCAAATAATTTTTTTTTCAAAAAGATGGTGACTGGTTGCAGGAGCAGCCTTCCTGTCTCCACCTCAGAGGAGCTCTACCTCAGAGGCAACAGTCTTAACTTAGCTGTAGATATGGATGATTTCATGACTCTTCCCACAGGTAGGACAGGGGGTTTCTCACATCTTAACTCAATGAATCCATGAAGATCACCAAAGCGGGCCCAGATTTTGTAATTAGACAGACTAGGTAAAAAATAATTGATTGCCATCTCTGAGAACCTAAATGAAGTGGAAGGTACATCAAGAATGTAATTTTCTAGAATAAACAAAATTTTTTTAATTAGGAAGAAAGGAAGGAAGGAAGGAAGGAAGGAAGGAAGGAAGGAAGGAAGGAAGGAAGGAAGGAAGGAAGGAAGGAAGGAAGGAAGGAAGGAAGGAAGGAAGGAAGGAAGGAAGGAAGGAAGGAAGGAAGGAAAGAAGGAAGGAAGGAAGGAAGGGAGGGAGGGAGGGAGGGAGGGAGGGAGGGAGGGAGGGAGGAACGAAGGAAGGAAGGAAGGGAGGGAGGGAGGGGGAGGGAGGGAGGGAGGGAGGGAGGAGGGAGGGAGGGAGGGAGGAAGGAAGGAAGGAAGGAAGGAAGGAAGGAAGGAAGGAAGGAAGGAAGGAAGGAAGGAAGGAAGGAAGGAAGGAAGGAGGGAGGGAGGGAGGGAGGGAGGGAGGGAGGGAGGGAGGGAGGGAGGGAGGGAGGGAGGAAAGGAGAGGGAGGGAAGGAAGAAGTAAAGAAAATAAGAGAGTAAGGAGACCATGCATCTTTAAGAAAATCATAATAAATGTAAGAATATTTTAAATAAAGTTTCCACCAAGTTAGCTCTCAGAAGATAGATAGGCCTGAAAAGCTCTCCGTGTTCTTGGCATTACCTCTCATTTCATCCCTGCCAGTGCCGCAGCTACCTTTTATTCCATTGGCAGATCCTAGAACAGATCTTGCCTCTGCAGGTTCCTTTCATGTTTACCTAGACTATGACTAATGAACCTTCATTGTATGACTTGGGCAACTCTCATCCCCCTGTATGCTCCACACCACCTTGGGCTTTCACCTTTCACTCTTGGCACTCTTTATACCAAAGAGTTTTGATCAGTTGGCTTATCTGTCTTGCTACCAGGCTGAGTTTCTGAGGCAAAGGGATGATATTGCACCATCTTGATTTCCCCAGTGCATGCCACCTCAAAAACCTTTGCATTCTAAGATGCATGAGTGCATCCATGTCTAGTATGAATGAATATTTGCTTCTGTAATGTTCTTGTAAATGCCTTGTTGATTTCTTCGTAAATCCTTCATACATAATGCAATACTCATTTCATTTATGAAGTCTAATCCCCGAAGTGCACCTCTACCCAGACCATTGCTATTAAAACAGTAGTTATGTATGATGAATAAATAGCATTTATGTATTTCACAGATCATTATTATAAGTTGTCAATAAAAAATACTGGAAAATAATGGTAACAACTATAACTGTTCGATCTACAAAAAAAAAAGACGTTGAAAGTCACTAGAGGAGAGAGAAAAGAGTATTTTAGCTCTTCTTTATTCCAAAGTAGGTTTCGGATGCCATATATCCCCGAGTTTACCACCAACCCCACGGAACTGTCCTGGCCACACCCGTGTGGGTTTGGATGCATTGACAGACCTGAGCTGGGCACTCTTTCTTCTGCTGAGAAAAGACAGAATCCAGCAGCGGAATACTGCACTTAGCTTCACCAGCTGCGCAGTCAAGAGCCTGGACATTTTCTGCGTCCCAGGACATGGTTCTGGAACTAACATAGCAGATTCAGGTTCACCATGTGGATGACAAACTCCCCCAGGCTGAGGCTGCCTGAGACTGAAGATAAGCTCACCCCACACCCACCCCCAGTGTCCGTGTGAGAGGAGAAGCACCCCTCAGGAGGTTGCCAGGTGAGAGAAAACGGGAGGGCTACCCTCGTCAGGGTTCAGGAACCTCATGGAAACCCTCTGCAGCCAGAACCTCCATCTCTAGCACTTTCCCTCTGGCTAATTTGCATCACAGAACACAGCAGCTTTCCTCTGGCTGATTTGAACCGCAGAGTACCAATTACAGGTTTAGTGTGAGCCTCCATAGACCACGGTGAGCCTCTGCAGGCACTTACATTTTATTTAATGACAGTGACATTGATGAATAATAGTTTCCACCCCTGCAACTGATTACAGAGTCTACAGGCAATATAGGCAAAAGATTTTGCTGCAAAATTTAACACTTTGCATTCACCAGGAAAGAGATGTACTGGCTCTCTTTAGCTCTCACTTTGGGGGCTGTATTGAGTGGCACACAGGGTCTACTTCTAGCCTAGTACTTGGGAATCACTCCTGGCTGTGCTCAGAGGAAGATTCAATGCTAGGGATTGAATCCAAGTCCTTATTCATATGAGGCATGAACTTCAGTTTGTTGAGCGATCTCTTCTGCTCCGAAAGGGTGTTGTTCTCTTTTAGGTACAGTTTTCACATTATACTTCATTTATCTTGAACTTTACTTGTTGCCGAAGCAATCAACATTCAAAATCCTGCATGGATTTGGCTAGAAAATGCCTTTTCTATTCTTTCAATCTGGGATACAGAGGTTGGAATCGATACCCACAGTTCACTGAGCCATTATGTAAGCCGAGCACCTTTGGGGTAGCCACTCACACACCACAAAAATGTGATATAAATATGAGTCCTTTATATAAGTCATTTTTCCAATGCTGTGTTGTTCATGATGAATAGACACTGATTAGCACCTAGGAAATTCACAGCTCTGTACCAGTGTGCTCGAACAGTTTTAGCAAAGTGCCAGAGTGGCTTGAAAAAAGCAGGAACTTTTTGTCTAACAGCTCGGAGACTGGCAGTTCAAAACGAAGCTCTCTGCCTGATATCCTTGGAGGTCTTTGCTCTTGACTTGTAAAGGCTGCGTTCTCCTGTGTCTTCATGTGATTTTTCTGTCATATCTGTGTCTGAATTTCCTCTTCCTATAAGGACACCAGTCATATTGGACAATGGGTCACCCTGATGACTTCATTCAACTTTATCTACCTCTTTAAGTACCCTATCTCCAAATATAGTCACAATGGCAAGGGGCAAGGGTTAGGGTTCAACACATAAATTTCAGAAGTACATAATCGAGTGAGTAATTCAGACTGAAAGCAAAGCCTCAGCAAGGTTTATTTCCCTCTGGAGGTTTTAGGCAATGTCTGTTTCTTTCCTTCTGCAGCATCTACAGGTCACCTCAATTCCTTAGCCAGTCCCCCAGCTTCCATCTTCAAAGCGCATCAAGTTAACAGCTACTTCCTCAGTCACGTTACCTTCACCTATACTCTTATCTCTGACCTATAAGGATGCTCATGATTTAATTGGCTCTTCCCCAAGAAATAAGGGTGATATCACTCCAAACATTAAGTTAATCATAGATGCAAGTCTCTTTTACAATATGAGGTAATATAGACACAAATTCTGATTATTTTCATAGGTGAGCATAATTCACTTCATGCTTTATCCTCTTTGACCTTTGTTAGTCTACAAAATATGAAATAATTACAGTTGGCTCACAAAAATGTGGTGTTCTTATTAGACTCAAATGGCATGTTTTGTACAAAAAGAAATATTTGGGGCAGTGAAGGCCTCCAAAGATGTAAGGCAATTGTATATATTCAGATTTTTCACTTTTAACTCCCTATACAAACCAAAAACTACAGTTAACTGAATATATATTCTATCATTTATTTCTTTCTCTTTGATCCTAAAAATATATGTGAGAAGGCAATGTAGGTATTCCATAAAATCTTGTGAATGTGCACTTCATTAGCTCAGAACTTTATTTCTCCTCAGTCTCCCCCCCACCCCCTCTTGCCCTTTGTCATTGCTGGGTTCACTTGTGATAGTTCACACTTGTGATATTAGTGCATTTGGTTGCTGTGTGCTGGTGCTCACACCATACCACCAGTGTCAGGGATTGAATTTCACCCTGTAGAGTGTGTCCAGGATTAAATGTTCAGCCTCAGGCATGCAAGGTTGAGACTGAGACCTATCCCAGTCTCTTCTTTCTGCTCATTAGAAAGCAGTAGGCTCTTACATCTATAAATTCTGGTCTTTAGAAAGTTCCCTGCTTCTGAACACAGGAAAAATCTGCCAACAAGTAAATGTGCTTTCTGGCCAGAAGATGAAAGACAAACACAGGGTGATCTCATTTAACTGTGGTATATAGAATAATTGAATGAGTGAGCATTTTGTAGTAAAGGGGAATGCTTAGATCACCCTTGATGCTAGAGCTTAGAGAGAAGGACAGGAATAAAAGAAATCAAGGGTGGGGGGAAAAGGACAGGGAAGTAATGGGTGAACAGGGATTGGGGCTTTATTCTCCTTCATGAGACCATCTGATAGAATGGGCCCCTCCTTCCTCTTAGCCATTTACCAGAATTCCCTTGTATCCCTCTAGCAGGATAGGAGAACTTCTCACCCAATTGCTTATAGGACTCCAAGAAAGAACACCCCGAGTCAGAGGAAAAGACTCTACCAGCCTTTAAGCTGTTTAGAATCTGACATAGCCAGTTGTACTATATTCTTTTAGCCAAAAAAGCTGAGCCATCCTTGAGGCCATCACTGGTCATAGCATATAGTAGTAGTAGTAGCGTTCACCCATCAATTTATTTATGCATCTTTAAATTTAATGAACATCTACGGTTAACAAAACATGGAGCCGGTAATTAAAAATGTAATGATCAATCAAATAACGATCTGCCTTCCAAGGTCTCCAAGTTCCCTGGGGAGGAAAAACACAGCAGTCATTAAAAATGGTGTAATATGCTAATGTTTAGCAATTTTATTTTCAGTGGTAACCTTGAGAAGGGAAAACATACTCAAACTATTCAAATTATTCCAGGAATGCAAATAAACAAACAAAATACTAATTTCTAATCTATTTAATTGTCCTACAATTGCTACTAAAATATTCCCTCCAAGGGAACCTAATTGCGAAATTTCTTCCGTAGTTTTGAAAACACAGATATCAGAATTTATTGGCAGTGGATGTACTATCTACCAATAGAGTGTCAAGAGTTATCCATTATCAAATGTTGATAGAGAGCTCACAATTTCCCTGGCACATTGCCACAATGCCGTGAGCTTGACACACAACCACCCTGTAAAGACTCTCATTAATTTGGGTAAAAATGACAATGGCAAGCTGTGCGGCCCATTGCTCTAATCCCCATCACCATTCAGCAAATGAAGCTACAATGTACGGGTCTAGGCAGCAAAATGCACAGTACACATAGATCCTTCTTCCTTTGGGGAACTTGCATTACTATGGGGAAGATGACAATAAAGAAACCAAGAGATAACTTATCTAACTTCAGAGAGCTATAAATTGTATGAAGTGTTAAAAGGGGGATGAGTCCAAAGGGGCTGAGGGCAGGGAAAGGGTGTTGAACCTGGGACAATTTTAGACAAAGTGGTCACTATATTTAAATTCCTTGGGTCATCAGAATGCATTACAGATTAGTCCTGTAATGGAACACATTATATACTTAACATCTTAATCTATAACTGTCACTGCAGCCTTTTTGATAGAGTAGTCACCGGCATACATGTCCCTCTACAGTGAAAACTCTATAGGTATACAGATATGCCTGATCACTCTGAGTAATAAATGATCCGTGAAGCGTTGTGGCTAGCACTCCAGGAGTACTCCGGCTCTGAAGCTCCAGACTGAGAATGCATAATAGGAAATAGATGCCCCAAAATTTTGTCCAGGACTTTTCACGGGCATTTGGAGAATGCACAAGAAAGAAGCCCATATTGAAAGCGGTTGGATTGTTCTAATGTGGTTATTTATTTATTTATTTATTTGCTGATTTTAGGGATGGGAAAGATTAACTGAAGAGGAGCACTTATTAGTTTAGAGATTCCAGGGTTTACTTGTGTGCTTGTGTAAGTAATTAACTCCTCAGAAACCAATCCAGAAGTTATTTTGGGAGAATTTGGTATTAACTGGCTTAGCCAGTGTGGGAAATAAATGAGAAAAAGAAAGAGGAGGAGGAACAGAAAAAGAAAGAGAGGGAGAGAAAGAGCTAGAAAGGAATACTTGCTTATTGGAAGAGTCGGAGCTGCATTTGTGAGCCACAGGCCAACCAAGAGAACTAGACAACATGCATCAGACTATGTGCTCCCTATTACCGCATGAACATAATTCCACAAGACGTTTTCAATAATGCTGGAAGGTAGGAACTATTCTCTGAAAACAGAAGTAACTTATTCAGTATTGCATAGCTAGTCAATGAAGAAAAATTGTCAAGACCAGAGCCATTTGACTAAAATGTCAGACTAGAATTTTTTTTTCCCCACTATACAAGCAAATAAGAAAAAAAAAAATCTTATTGCACAGCATTTCTTTTTTTTTTTTCCTTTTTATAATTTATTTATTTTTAATTAGAGAATCACCGTGAGGGTACAGTTACAGATTTATACACTTTTGTGCTTATACTTCCCTCATACAAAGTTCGGGAACCCATCCCTTCACCAGTGCCCATTCTCCACCACCCGTAAACCCGGCGTCCCTCCCACCCTCCCCACTCCCATCTCCCCCCCACCCCACCCTGCCACTGTGGCAGGGCATTCCCTTCTGTTCTCTCTCTCTAATTAGCTGTTGTGGTTTGCAATAAAGGTGTTGAGTGGCCGCTGTGCTCAGTCTCTAGCCCTCATTCAGCCCGCAACTCCCTTCCCCCACATGGCCTTCAACTACAATGTAGTTGGTGATCGCTTCTCTGAGTTGCCCTTTCCCCGGAACGTGAGGCCAGCCGCGAAGCCATGGGGTCAACCTCCTGGTACTTATTTCTACGGTTCTTGGGTATTAGTCTCCCACTCTGATATTCTATATACCATAGATGAGTGCAGTCTTTCTATGTCTGTCTCTCTCTTTCTGACTCATTTCACTCAGCATGAAACTTTTCATGCCCATCCACTTAACTACAAAATTCTTGACTTCCTTTTTTCTAACAGCTGCATAGTATTCCATTGTATAGATGTACCAAAGTTTCCTCAACCAGTCATCCGTTTTGGGGCATTCGGGTTTTTTCCAGATTCTGGCTATTGTAAACAGTGCTGCGATGAACATACATGTGCAGATGTTGTTTCGATTGTACTTTTTTGCCTCTCTGGGATATATTCCCAGCAGTGGTATTGCTGGGTCAAATGGGAGCTCAACCTCTAGTTTTCTGAGAGTCGTCCATACTGTTTTCCAAAAGGGCTGAACTAGCCGACATTCCCACCAGCAGTGTAGAAGGGTCCCTTTCTCCCCACATCCTCTCCAACAGCGGTTGATTTTGTTCTTTTGGATGTGTGCCAGTCTCTGTGGTGTGAGGTGGTATCTCATGGTTGTTTTGATCTGCATCTCTCTGATGATTAGTGATGCAGAGCACTTTTTCATGTATTGCACAGCATTTCTTGTCAATTTAAGTTACTTCAATTCTTCGCAATCATGGACATTAGCAATCATGGACATTCAATTAGCTTTCGCAGCATAAAAAAAACATTCCCACAATTAAGTAATTAGCCTAAAACACAAATATTTCTGCATGTTATCATTCTGAGGATCAGCTGATGGTTCTTGGGATCTGAGGCAGCTCAACTGATCTCCACCTGGTCTTCTCACACACCTTGCCCAGCAGGGCAGAACTTGCCCATGCTGTGGCAAGTATGAATGGATTACTAACAAAGAATTTATTTTTTATAAAAGAAAAGGGAGAATATCAGACCTTGGGAACAGCAGAGAAGAAAGGGCTAGTGATGAGAACGGAAGGGGGCTGGAGTGACAGTACAGCAGAAAAGGAGCTTGCCTTGCCACAGCCGCCCCGTCTTAGTTCCCGGAACCCCATAGGGCCCCACAAATTTATCAGGACTGATCACTGAAGCACAGACCGAAGATTAATTCCTGAGCACTTACCAGAGTGGCCCTCAAAAAACAAAAACAAAAAGATAAAAATGAAAAGAAAAGAAAGAGTGCTGAAGCTAAGAGCTCATGACATGGACAAAACCACCTAGAATAAGAACTGAACGTCAACATCTGTACCTAGATGTTCATTGCAGCCCTGTTCACAATAGCCAAAGTCTGGAAACAAACCAAGTGCCTGAGAACAGATGACTGGCTAAAGAAACTTTGGTACGTCTACACAATAGAATACTATGCTGCTATTAGGAGAGATGAAGACATGAAATTTGCTTATAAATGGATAGACATGGAGAGTATCATGCTAAGTGAAATGAGTCAGAAAGAGAGGGACAGACATAGAAGGACTGCACTCATTTGTGGAGTGTAGAATAACATCACATGAGGCTGACACCCAAGATGCAAGGGCCAGGGGGATTGCCCCATAGCTGGAAGCCTGCTCCATGAGCATAGGGGAGAAGGCAGATGGAATTGAGAAGGGATCACTAAGAAAATGGTGGCTGGAGGAATCAGTCGGGATGGGAAATGTGTGCCGAAAGTAGATAATGGAACAAACATGATAACCTCTCAGTGTCTGTGTTGCAAGCCATAATGCCCAAAAGTAGAGAGATAGTATGGGGAATATTGTCTGCCATGAAGGCAGGGAGAGGGTGGGAAAGGGGGGGTGTATTCTGGGGATATTGGTGGTGAGAAATGTTCACTGGTGAAGGGATGGGTGTTTGATCATTGTGTGATTGTAACCCAAACATGAAATCTTGTAACTATCTCACAGTGATTCAATAAAATTTTTTTAAAAAAAGAAAAAAATAAAAGAACTGAATGTCAAACTGTATGCTTGGTGACACCAGAGGGGAGGAATTATCTCTGATGGTTCTATTATAATGGTTCCCAGTGTCACTGTTTTCAGAGTATAGTTGACTTTTCGGATGCCCTCTTCCTGGTTGGACAGTGGGGATAACTCCCACTGTGAAGAGTTACCCTAAGAACTTCTTATACTAATATGAATTAAGTCCTAAGACTTGTGCCTGATTCAGAGTAAGTATCATGAACATTATATACATATATTATATATATAATTTCCAGACATGTGCTCCCAAGTGGAAAGGAAATGACAGAACCACATGTTACCTCATGAACAGAGTTGGTAAAAATGGAGAAAGAACAATTTTCACACACTTTCCCTTGAAGAAAACTTTTTGGAATAATTTTTAGTTGATTATTCACAACAAGCAATAAAAAATAAATTATTTAGCATCTGCCTTTTGGGCAGGCTTGGGTAGTGGTGGTGGGAAAATTCAAAATAAAGGTAGTAAGAAGGTGTAATGGTAGTGGGAATGGTGTTGAAATATTGAATGTAGCTGCATGGCAGAGCCTGGCAAGGTACCCGTGTGTATTGGATATGCCAAAAACAGTAACACTAAGTCTCTCAGTGAGAAACGTTGCTGGTGCCCGCTCGAACAAATCGATGAGCAGCGGGATAAATTATTGTGAACAATTTTATAATGATATTTTTTATTTTTTTTAAATGGAGATGAGTTGTCTATGCATCTACTGTCCTGGTCAGGGAGTTCAACAGTCAGGGATCTGAGAATCATGACATAGGCAGACAGGAAGAGGAGTGGAGGCTGCAGCTGTATGAGAAAAGACCTGTAGGGCGCCAACAAGCAAATACCCTCCAGAGGATCGCCTGGAGAACTGAGAGCCCAAGGACAGAAAGCAGTTGCCACTGGAAAATAGATTTATAGCAGGAAATGAGTTAGGGATGCAATTAATCACACAGGACAACGGAGAACCTGTGGCATTGGAGACCCCATGACATAACCATCTTATTAAATAACTCCATATGTTCTGTGTTCTTTGCTGCCAGCTGCCCTGGGGGTCTGGGTTGCCTCTGCTTTTTCATTCAGAGAAACTCTCAGAGCACACTGCAGGGTCCAATGATGTTTATGTTGGAGGCAGTCTGTAAATGCACCGCATAATGAATGCTGAAATTGATATACAACGTTAGCAATCTTTCCAAGCACTGCTTCTTGTACTTCACCAAAAACACACTCGTGCATGTGCGCGCACGGACCCACACACTCACACACTCACACACACCACACGCACACGCGCACACACATGCGCAATACACATTTTTTAATCTTCTTTCCCTTTACTTACTTTTCCTATCTTCATTGAGGTACTGTGATTCCCAATACTATTGATGGTAGTTTCATGCATTATGATCATTCAAGTACCATACCCACCACCAAAGTACCCACTTTCCTCCACCAAGTCCCCAAAGAGCCCTGCCACCCACCTACCTCCAAACACACATAAACTCACTTTTGCAGACCAACTTTTATTTCTGTTGCTTTTGACATTTGTTGCTCCCTTACTGTGTATATCTTTTCCTCCTCATCATCATACCCTCCCTCCTCATCATCATACCCTCCTCCTCGTCCTCCTTCTCTTTTTTCCTCTTCCTCTTCCTCTTCCTCTTCTTCTTCTTCATCTTCTTCTTCTTCTTCTTCTTCTTCTTCTTCTTCTTCTTCTTCTTCTTCCTCTTCTTCTTCTTCTTCTTGTTCTTCTTCTTCTTCTTGTTCTTCTTCTTCTTCTTGTTCTTCTTCTTCTTCTTGTTGTTCTTCTTCTTCCTCTTCTTCTTCTTCTTCTTCTTCTTCTTCTTCTTCTTCTTCTTCTTCTTCTTCTTCTTCTTCTTCTTCTTCCTCTTCCTCCTCCTCCTCCTCCTCCTCCTCCTTCTTCTTTCCTTCTTCAATTTTTGGGTCATACCTGGTGATGCACAGGGATTACTCCTGGGTCAGCTTCATGAAAGGCAAACACCCTCCTCACTGAAATATTGTAGTGCCCAACCTTTATTTTACAGATTGTGGTATTGTGATTTGCAATCTTAATAATGATGGTTTTCTGTATACATAATTCCTACCTAACATAATTCTAACCCAAAAGCTCTAAAAAGAGGAAACTCATGCAATTTTCCGTGATGTGGATGAACTATATCACTGAGTGAAGTCAGTCAGAAGGAAAGGGTTGATACAGAATGATCTTTCTGCTTTCTTCTTTCAAGTTGTATAACTAATTCCACAGTACCTGCTGCATAGAATAGCACTCAAGGCTTCCATGATATGTTCCCTATCCTTTGGTTCCCCATATTCCATGATTCCCTCAACTCTATTCTGCAGCTAAATGTACTGCTCCTCTTTTCTTGAACATGACTTGCTCCTGTTCTAAACTGAGGAAAATCAATCTCTCAGCTTCCTCATGGATTAAAAACCCATCTTGCTTAATCTTCTAGAGATAAGAATCTTTCTAGAGAGAATTGAATTCCTTTTTTGCCACCATACAGTAAACACTAATAAATATAAGTGTTTGAAATAATAATTCAATTATTATTATTTCTTCTGCTAATAAGTATATCATTTTATTAATGATTTGTATATATCAAGAAGATATATATAATAATTTAAAGAAACCTTAATTACATCTCTGAATAATTGTTATGTTTGTACAAAATAGAAAATAGCACATATGTAAAATACATGTCACAAATCTAAGCTATATAGGTCTTTTCTGTTTTCTTCCCTGCCATGGTATATCACAAATATTTCTCCATGTCACTAAACTATTTTCAATGAGTTGTTAAGTTATATATCATTCTACTTTTTAAATTTGTTTACTTCCAGTTCTTTACTCTGTAGACTTCTAAAACAGTGTCTTATTGTAAATAAAGGTTAAAATATGCATGATTCTAAAAAAAATTGAATCTGGTTGTTTCAGGAGAGTCATAGAAATGGAATTAGCGGATTAACACATAGGAATATTTGAAGCTTCTTTACCCCTATGAGAATGGCTTTCAGAAAGTGAGATTGATTTTACACTTACTCCCCTCCTCTGGGAAGTTTTCAAGTTTCTTTCTCACCACCTCCCCCGTGTCCTGAGATTCTGGAATGACACATGTCTATACTCAAAATAGGAAACACAAAATAGAAGACACAGAGTTGCATTTTCCAGCATCTATACTGGCCTTTCCGGGCCCTGGACTATGGCTCTGACTCAGTATTCTTACTTTTCACACAAAAAGGCAGCAAACCTCTGATGGTGGAAATCAGACTCTCAGCCAAGTCTCCCATATCAAGGGACACACCACCTCTGCACCTCAGTCAGTTCATCTGTAAAATGGGGACAGTGGCATCAACCTGCACGGTTTGAGGGAGAATTTTTACATCTACTTTGAATGACTGAAACAGCTGCAGTTCACTGCTGAGATCAGTGATTTTTCTTGCTCTGTTGATACTTCTGGGAAATACTACAGAATGGCTTTCTACAGATCTGTCAGTAGAATTACAGTTAGAGTGGCAAGAGAATGTCATGAGCAAACTAAAGGTCACCACACGTGGCCATGCTCAGCCTGTCACTGGATATGCAGGAAGGACAGGAAGCTGTGCAAAGCCTGTGAGTGCCGTCCTTGTTCTGATGCTCTTTGTTCCATGAAGCATAGCTAGATTCTAAAATTAAATCCCATCTCTGCTATCCCAAACAACCATGTACATTTGAGTGTCGCCTGCATTAAGAAATAGTTTTCATCTGATCTCATTACCATGGTTACATTTTCAAAAAGTGTGTGTGTGTGTGTGTGTGTGTGTGTGTGTGTGTGTGTGTGTGCGCGCGCGCGCACTTAGCTTTTGTCAAAGCAGGATCGCTGTTCAATGTTGGCCTATTGCTGTCTATTGGGTAAAGGCTGCCCCCTAAAGGATCTCTCTGGGATAGAGTAGGAAGGTCCAGAAACAGAGGAGAGCAGTGAGAGGCCAGGATGCAAGCAAGCCTCCTAGCACAGAGATGGTCTCTGACTAGTGATGAGTTCTCTGACATGACTATTTGTTGGTGGCAACATGGAGTCGTTTAGAAGCACAGGGATGACAGCTCCGAGCCTCAAGATGATCCATCAGCTAGGTCCAGAATGCCAACCTGACTATACTTGGGACACCTGCCCTAAGTCCAGCACTGTAGCACTGTAGCACTGTCCTCTTGTGGTTTATCAATTTGCTCGAGTGGGCACCAGTAACGTCTCCATTGTGATACTTGTTCTTACTGTTTTTGCCGTATCGAATATGCCGCTGGTAGCTTGCCAGGTTCTGCCATGCAGGCGGGATACTCTCAGTAGCTTGCCGGGCTCTCCGAGAGGGACAAAGGAATCGAACCCAGGTTGGCCATATGCAAGGCAAACAACCTACCCACTGTGCTGTTGCTCCAGTCCTAAGTCCAGCAAGGAGACAGAAATTTACAAGAAATAAAAAGGGTGCAAGTCACATGCCTCACAAGTGAAATAGGCCTCAGTTCATAGTCCCTGAGCAGTGCCAGCTATAGCCCTGCTGGCCCCCTATCACTATTGGACCCCTGGCTGAGAAAATTGTCAGGCCCAGAGCACCAGTTGAGTCTCTCCTGGAGAAAACATAGGCCACCCTGGCACTGCTGTAGTGACCTTATAAAAAGAACCAGGGAGATAACCCAGGGATTAGGTGTGTGTGCACAAGATCCTGGTTCTGTTCTTGGTACCACCTCAACCCTGACCTCTAGCACCACCCTGCATAACACTGTTGCCTCCAAGAGCTACTGTGCCCAAGTAACTTGGCATGAGTAATATTGAACATTGAACCATCTGCCTTATTGCGAGTGACCCCTGAATCTCTGAACTCTGTTTGGAAAGCCCAAAAATAAATACATTAACTTATTTTTTATAGAGTAAGAGCAAGAGGATAGGAAGGACTTAGGGTTGGGAGTGCAGATGGACTCTCTACCATCAATCTCAGAGGCCTTTAGATAAAAGCATGAGATTCAAGCATATGTATCAAGCATCAAGTATCTCTTTTATTACTGATAAAAGTGGTTTGGAGAGTTTGTTGTGTCCAAAAGTGAGCATGCCATATCTCATCATCTATTTCTACAGACAAATCTCCTCACTGTTGTCTCAACCCCACATAGCAGAGATTCCCACCTGTTCTTCACATGTCTGTTCTTTGGAGACTGCAGAAAAGGGAAAAGGCGGGCAGAGATAAAAGTGTCTATGGCTTCCATTGTGGAAACTTGCTCTTGTTTGATTTCCACAGCTTTACTTCTCTCACATAGGTCTTTCTGGGTCCCCTCGTGTTTTCCAAAATGGCCAGGTTTTCATCTTTCCCTATTTGAATGGTATTCATGCACATATAAAGCACATCTCATTTATGAATCTAGTATCTCATCAATGGGGACGTAAGCGTATTCCCAAGCTCTCAGGTATGGAAACAATGCTGTATTCAACTCATGCAGATGATAAAGAAACAAAATTAGCAGACAAAGCAAAACTTGCAGATTTTGAGAGCAGAGTGGAGGGTACAGAAAGAGATAGAAGACGGTGTGGTGAAGTTGGATAAAGGAGGTTCATCACAGAGACATGGGTGGAGACCAGTTGTTTGACCATGATGTAAAATATACAGAAGTCAAAACATCCAGTAGTATGCCTAAAACATAGAGAATGTTTAGACTAGTGTTAGATCAATAAAAATCAACGAGAGGGGACTGGAGCGATAGCACAGCGGGGAGGGCGTTTGCCTTGCATGGGGCTGACCCGGGTTCTATTCCCAGCATCCCATATGGTCCCCTGAGCACTACCAGGGGTAATTCCTGAGTGCAGAGCCAGGAGTAACACTTGTGCATCGCCGGGTGTGACCCAAAATGCCAAAAAAATAATCAATGAGAGGGCAGCAGAAATACAGCTGGTAGGGTGCTTACCCCCCTGATGTCTCACCAGGCTTGATGCTGGTCCCCCAAGCCTACCAGGATGGATCCCTGAACGTAGAGCCATTAGTAAGCCTCGAGGACTGCTAGGTATGGCCTAGAAGCAAAAATTAATCACTGTCACTGTCATCCTGTTGCTCATCGATTTGTTCGAGCGGGGACCAGTAATGTCTCTCATTTAGAGACTTATTGTTACTGTTTTTGGAATATCCAATATGAACGGGTAGCTTGCCAGGCTCTGCCGTGCGGGCTCGATACTCTCGATAGCTTGCCAGGCTCTCCGAGAGGGGCGGAGGAATCGAACTCGGGTCAGCCGTGTGAAAGGCAAAAGCCCAAAAGGGGAAGGAGATAGAGAGATAACTTGGTCTTTCTAAGAATTTTACAAAAAGAGCAGCAGGTGGATGATTTGGGGCCGAGGAATGTATAGATGTTTTGAGTGAAGTGTCAGATAATAGGTAGCTTAGGCTTTGGGGGATGCATGTAATCTGCCCCATACTTTCCTCTCACCTCAATCACCCTCTGGAAATGTGACAGCCGTGCTTCGCTCATGGGCCATACAAAACCCTCTCCCAGTCTTCTTGCTGCCCAAAGTGCAGTTTCTTAGCCAACAGCATCCTCATCACCTGGCAGGGAGGTCGACATGCAGAGTCCCCCAGGCCCACTATGCTGAAGCGTAACCTGCATTTTGGTAGTGTGTGTGTGTGTGTGTGTGTGTGTGTTTGGACCACACCAGGCAGGTTACACCCAGCTCTATGCTCAGGAGTTGGGCCAGCAGCACTCAAGGAGCCAGCAATGACTTTGAGGTTTCTTGTCAGTCCCTGAATCTGCATTTCTTCTGTTTTTTTGGTTTTTTTTTGGGGGGGGTTGCTTTTTGGGTCACACCCGGTGACGCACAGAGGCCGCTTCTGGCTCTGCCCTCAGGAATTAACCCTGATGGTGCTCAGGGGACCATATGGGATGCTGGGAATCGAACCCGGGTCAGCCGCGTGCAAGGCAAACACCCTACCCACTGTGCTATTGCTCCAGCCCCCATGAATCCACATTTCTTAACAAGATCCTCAATAAAGTTAGAAAAGTCCCACTCAGAAGAAATCCTCTGGGAGGAAACTGGGAAACTGAGAGCTTCTTTCTAAAGGCAAACAAACCTGAACCTGCAAGTGTGAATGAAGTTCCCTTCCTCAGAGCCCCGGAGCCCCTGAGGGCTCCCATCCTGTTTTCTCACCTAGTTGATTCAATCACTGCCACTGTTTTCCGGAACACTGTTCCCTAACCCGGTTAAATAGAAACCAAATACAATCAAAAGAGAAATTGCTCCCCTTCCCTTCTGAGTCATTTCTTAGAAAATCTTGTGATTCCTGACCCAAAGACAGAAAAAAAAGAGACTGCCTGATCAACGACTTTCAAGGACTCTGAACCCAAAAAGTCCATGACCGTGACTAACCACCTCCAGCATCTCCTCACCTGTCCAAAAGTTAATTATAACACACAAAAAAATTCCTTGTTTCCATCTCAAAAGACCCTGCCTGGGGTCTTGGGGCAAGCTTGAATTCAATACCTTGCTGTATTCATCTATTTGCTGCAACAAACCTTTTACTATTTTCTACACTGTGATTGGCTTTGGAGCACAGGGTGTTAGAGGTTTGGGTACCACCTCTGGCAAGATATACATACCTTTGTGTCAACAAGAAAATAGATGAGGTGTGTGTGTGTGTGTGGTGTGTGTGTGTGTGTGTGTGTGTGTGTGTGTGTGTGTGTGTGTGTGTGGCTAAAGGATGATGTCTGAGAGGACAGGGAAGCAGCACCAGCCCACCGAGAATCCTTTGGTCCACGTTCTGTGTTCTGTGCACAGGAGAAGCCCTGCCCAGACTTTGTCTGCTGCCACCCCGACCTGGAATCTAGCTTGCTCCCTGGTAAAAATGGGGTTTGGAATCCCTTTCTCCTGAGTTCTTGGGCAGTCGCAACTCTCTACTCCCTCCCCGTGCCGCTACGTTATTAGATTGATGAGTCCTGTCTTCGGGGAGGTTCCAGAAAAGATTTGCGGAGCTGCACCGTGCCAAGGTCTCCAGTAGAAGGTACTGAAATTCGGGCGGGGCTCTGAGCGCCCGTTCCGAGCACAGCACCGCCCACCAAGCCCTGCCATCAGGGGTCAGAACGCCTGCCCGTGTCTTGGCAGGGGCAGCTGACCTGTAGAAGCTCTCCACCCAAATCCTTCTCCTAGGAATTCCAGGGATATAGTTCCCTAAAGCCCAGAACGGTTTTGTTATCCTACGGTACCAGAGTCATCAATAATTATTCTCCTAATGAAAGAGCAATGTCATCATTCTTGGTTTAAACCTGAGAATTTGAGGCGCTCAGCCCTGTGGGTTTGATACTGACAAATGTTGCGAATGAGCGCCATCTCCTGGACCCATCCGATACTTCAGAATTTACCTCACTCCCGCAAACACATCTAAATGCAAATCCATTGAAAATCTTTCTCCAGCACTCCTACAAGGAATAAAAATTGAACAGGCATCCAAATATATGTATATTTATTAATGTATGTACAATATACGCATAGTATACTATTCACTTTGTATAAAATTTTATCCAAGCTATTCTTCAACACGTTTATACTAAGTTTATTAACTTGTTTTCACATCTCAAACACGGGTCTAGGCATTAAAGATACTTCAGTGGGTCAAAACCCAAAATATAACCTTCCCTCATGTAATCAGATAATCAACCACAAGTAACCATTAGGAAATTGTACTGTGTGTTAGAAGGCAGCCGTGGTTCTAGGAGAAAAAGATGAGCAAACGATGTGAGGCAGTGATCTTCAGCCATCATCCCACGATGGCTGTGGGCCTGAGGTGTGGGAATGTTGGAAGCCACCAGGCCCTTGCCTTTGTCGTGCAGGACAAGTGCTGATATGCAGGGGTGAAAAGTGTTAAAGAAGGTTAAGGTCGGAGGGACAGACATAGGGTAATGTGGGAATTGGGCACGTTGAGAAGATCCTAATGAAACAAGACTGAAGGAAGTTGAGTTAAAGTGAAATTGAGCATAAATTGAAGGTGAGTTGAGCATGTTGATGTCAGGGGACAGCTAGTGCAAGGGTCCTGGGGTGGAAGGGTGCCTGGAACAGAGTGTTAAGGGGAAAGCCTCTCTGTGGATGGAAAGGAGTCAGCCTTGCAGAGTGAAAGAACTTAGTGACTACTGACACTTGGGGACAGATGTGTAGGCCTTAATGACACTGATCTTACCTGAGGATAATGCACATTCATCAGTTCTTGAGACTTGGCTTGGCCCAACTGGATATTTTAAACTGTCATTCCCACTGCTGAGAGAGGCTAGTGCTGTGGGGCGGAGAGGGATGGGTGGGGTAAGGGAAGAGCTCGACTAAGACTGAGGGATTTTGAGTGGATTAGAACAAAGAGACTGCCTCAAGATGCTACCCAACCAAACTTATTTTAATTAACAACTGAGATAAAAGCGCTTCATTAGAAGTTCTAATCCTTTCTCTTTTTCTCCACACCCCCAATGGCTCCTCCTGAGAGTTTGCACCTTTGGAGATGACACAGCTAGATGTGGAAAAGTGTTTCTTTGATCAAATAGTAATTGTTTAGGCACAAAATGGAGAACTGCCCCCCCTTTCCCGGACTGTCCAGCCCTGTGCCTAATGGCCTCAGAGCCCCCCCCCCCCCGCTGGAAATGATGTCTAAGAAGGTGAGGAATGGGAACAAAGAAACTTCAGGCCCAGAAGCCCCTCAGGCAGGGTGGGTATGATGTATCTGAAGACCCACTTGGAGGAAAACAATATGTGACAAGTGGAAAGATGAAGGGGACACTAGAGGTCAGGGAAGCACCGTTCCTAAAAGGGAAAAAACAAACCAACAAAAGGTTTGGGGGAGGATGTGTAGAAAAGGGCAGGCAGCCCACAGTCTCAAAGCCCAAGCTGAACTCCTCCTCTCTGGTCCGTCATGAAACCCAGTCCCAACCACTCGTGACATCATGCAATATTGAGACTCTTGCTTCCCCTGTAGTAGTCCCCAAAGCCTGTTGTCCCTAGGCATCCGTTTAGGATCTTAGCTGAAATCCTGAGTGACAGAATTAAAATTTAACTGGAAGACTGGAGCGACAGCACAGCGGGTAGGGCGTTTGTCTTGCACGCGGCCAACCTGGGTTTGATTCCTCCGTCCCTCTCAGAGATCCTGGCAAGCTACCAAGAGTATCCTGCCCGCATGGCAGAGCCTGGCAAGCTCCCCGTGGTGTATTCGATATGCCAAACACAGTAACAAGTCTCACAATGGAGACGTTACTGGTGCCCGCTTGAGCAAATCGATGAGCAACTGGATGACAATGCTACAGTGACAGTCACTTATGTGTCTTGCATCATTTTCCCTTCCAGAATGTGAGTCTGGCAGGGCTGGGAGGACGCCTCAATGCTACTGTGCGTATGTTGTAGGTGGGAGTCGCTGGGTACTTGGAAAAACAAGAAACAAAATGAGATGTGAGCACTTAGGAAATTTTGTACCTTCCCTTCCCCTCCTCTTATCTATTTTCCTTTTTTCTTTTTATTTTTTAATTTTTTTATTAGTGAATCACGTGAGGTACAGTTTCAAAACTTTGTACCTTCTTAATATGTGCTTCTGACTCTTCAGCACATGGCTGGCACGCATCAGACTGAATCTCCCGGGCTTGACTCAAAAGTGGGCAAACAATCCACTGTAAAAAACTAAAGCACGCCGAGGGGCACGTGCACTCTCGGGCTCTCTGGGCGGCTCTGTCTCACCGCCCGCCTTCGGTGCTCTGGAACCGCTGTGTATGGGCTGGATCGGGATGGCCGTTGACCAAGGACAGGCGAAGGAAGAACGAGGATCAAGCTGGTTGCTGATTAGTTACCCTTTATTCAATCTTCCATCTTTCTCATCTCCCGCACTCCCAGCTCCGACCTCTCTCTCTATCTACTCCAGCCTCTCTCACTTCTCTCGTCTCTCCTCCTACTTGTCTCTCCCACCTTGCCCTCTAGGCTACACCCAGCCATGTAGCAAAATCAACATAAGAAAGCCCTTCCTGAGGGCAGGGCATTCCAAAGCCCTTCCTGACTCTTAAGGTTTTTTTCCTTTTCTCAGTCCAAACACTTATTAACATCTTAATACTAGTTATTTTTGTCTGGACATAGCAAGAGATACATTGAGGCTTGCAAGGCAGCTCTCCTGGCAACATCTTGCCACAGACTCAGACCACAGCACTCAGGTCAGATTAATCATTCCTCAGGGTCCAAATCATTCCTAGCAGGGTCCAAATCTAGTTATCACTGTTTGGATCATGACAACATTTGTCCATGATCAAGCTCTTAACATATAGTTAAGCATTAGGCACTTTGGCCAGGCCCATCTCAATGCCAGGGTAGCACACACCTCACCACTTGCCCTGGGTCCGTCTCGTCCCTAGTCGGGACCCTGCTTTTGGGGGTACTAGGAAGTAAGGGCAGCTGAGGCTTAGGTTGAGAGAACAGATGCCCAGGAGGAAAATATCATGTAGAGTCAAATTGCTCCCGGGTTACAAAAGCATAGCATTTGCTAAGCCTTCCTGTGTCCATACAAAAAGGACATGGCTCTGAATAAACTATGCAAAGGACTCAAGGAGAAGAGAAAAACAGTATTTACAAGTCAACAGAACACTAAGAAAGAAGCTACAAATAAACAAAGAGGAATGGGAGCACCATGACGGGAGTAACCCAATAAACCTAAACTACCTGAGGCTATGTTATACTACAATCCACCATCTTCATTATCTATTGATTCTTATATATACATTCCTAGTTTACTTACTGAAATGCACATGTGACCTCCACAGAATATGGTATCTGCCTGGTCACGGGAGGACAAATGTAGAGTGGTGAAGGGTTTGAATCTTCAAACGAGATTGTTCTCGACTTTCTGTCACATCTCGCTTGCAGTCTGTTTAGCAGACAAATTGGTGCTGCCATTTATGGCTTCAGTGGTTTTGTTTGGGGTTTTTTGTTTGTTTAAAATTCTTTTGCACACTGTCCTCAAAAGAGCTGTCAAATGTCCCCCAGTGCAGACGGCCAGACTGTGCCCAGCAGAGAGTCAGTGTGAGTGTCAGATCACCTTGGCTCAGGGGGCAGTAACAGGGCCATGAGCTCCATGCTGATGGCCCTGAGTTCCAAGCTCACAAATCAACAATATGGTACATCCAGAAACAGGAAACAGAAGCTTGGTGTTCTGTGCGTAACTGGAATGATCTCAGCTCCAGGGCACTTTGGAAAGTGTTAAATAAGCATGCATAGTCCAGGCAGGAGAGAGAGCTCAATAGGGTAAGTGCTTGCATGAAGCTTGGCCTCTACTCCTAGTACCACGTACTCCCTGGAGTACTGCCAGGAGCAACCCTCTAGCATGGTCTGGAGTAGGCCCGCAGGGAATGACCCTAACTAAACAGAGAAAAGAAAGGAAAGGGGGTATGGGGAGGGGATGAAAAAGGGGAAGAAAAGAAGAGTGGAGGGGAGGAGCTGGAGGGGAACCAAAGGAAGGGGAGAAGAAGAAAAGGGGAGGGGAGGGGAGGGAACTGGTAATCTGCTTCCTAACCCCTTAAGTCTCCACTTTTATTTGCTTTATTCTGTTCAATAGACTTTTAAACAACTAATCAAGTGGCACTTCAAGAGATGGAACAATCCCATTCTTTCTTTCTTTCTTTCTTTCTTTCTTTCTTTCTTTCTTTCTTTCTTTCTTTCTTTCTTCCTTCCTTCCTTCCTTTTTTCTTTCTTTCTCTTTCTTCCTTCCTTCTTCCTTCCTTTCTTTCTTTCTTTCTTCCTTCCTTCCTTTCTTTTTTTCTTTCTTTCTCTTTCTTTCTTCTTCTTTCTTTCTCTTTCTTTTTCTTTCTTTCTCTTTCTTCCTTCTTTCTTTTTCTTTCTTTCTCTTTCTTCTTTCTTTCTTTCTTTCTTTCTTTCTTTCTTTCTTTCTTTCTTTCTTTCTTTCTTTCTTTCTTCCTTTCTTCCTTCCTCCCTCCCTTCCTCCCTCCCTCCCTCCCTCCCTCCCTCCCTCCCTCCCTCCCTCCCTCCCTCCCTTCCTTCCTTCCTTCCTTCCTTCCTTCCTTCCTTCATTCCTTCCTTCCTTCCTTCCTTCCTTCCTACCTTCCTTCCTTTCTTCCTTTCTTCTTTCTTTCTTTCTTTCTTTCTTTCTTTCTTTCTTTCTTTCTTTCTTTCTTTCCTTTCTCTCTTTCTCTCTCTTTCTTTCTCTCTCTCTTTCTCTCTTTCTTTCTCTTTCTTTCTTTCTCTCTTTCTTTCTTTCTCTCTCTCTCACTTTCTCTTTCTCTGTCTCTCATTCTCTCTTATAATAACATATCTTGTGCAACAAAAACATGGAGGAAATTATTTGAACTAAGACCAACCTGGATCAGTCTGTAATCTGTCATCTGTTGGTCATGTGAGTAAGTCTCAGTTCAAATCAGTAAGTCTCAGTTCAAAATCAGCAGAGCACAACACTCCACCGATCTATAGATTTTTATAGATTTGTCACCTTTGCAGTTGTTTTCCATGTCATTATTATTATTATTATGGCAATAGATTACTGATACAGAGGCTGAGAAACTCCATTGGATTTCTTTGCATTTTGTTCTGGACTTAAGGTAACAATAGAGGAAAAGTGGGAGATTTGAAACATGAATCTGTTTATGTTCCCAAGTTTTGTAGTTGTCAGACCTGGACTTCTGGAGTCTTACCGATTGTGACTAATTCCCAGTGACCCACAGATGGTAGAGATGGGTCAAGGAGGTTTGAATCAGAAATAAATACTTTATTAAAGGTTTTAGTGGTCAGTGTCTGTGCACACAATCTTGTAAGTTTTTATCATTTACATCATGACATATCTCTTTAAAAATAAACACTTACTTGGCAATCTATGTGTGTGCAATCCCAGGACACTTTCATCATTAAAAGCAGATACTAGAGGAGTTTGGTTTTGTTCTATGAATATATGCCATGATTTTAACATTGAGCAATTATTCACTGTTTTTTTTCCTTTTCTGCCAGAAATTCCACAAGTACTCTTGTTTCAATAACACAATTTTAATAAAATAAAACTAATATTTCAAAGTAGCGTATCTAATTATATTCCATTTTAATAGCTGTCACTAATTGATTCAGGCCACCAGCAGGACCCCTGAAAGTGCCAATGACACATCACAGGTCACCTCATGAGGATAAGTATGATAGCCAATTAGATTTCCGCACTGAAAAAAAAAATTAAAATCTCTGTTAAGTGAAGGTCAGACAGTTTGTATTTATCCAGCTGGTGTATATTTAATAGTCAGCTGCATGTTAATATTCATTGGAGACCTTTCAAATTTATTAAACCAAAATTAAGAGCAAAGATAATTTAGGTCTTTTTTCAATTTTTTTAATTAAAGCTGTGACATGATTTACAGTCATTCATATTTAAGCTTTTAACATAGTCTGTTCAGCACAGCGTCTTTCCTCCAGCAGGGCTCCCAGCGTCCCTCCGGCCTCCCCGCACCCCCACCCCCAGTCTGACACTTGACAAGCACGCTTTTAATTTTGGATATTGAAGCTTGGATCACTGTTCTGAGGTCTCTTTTCAAGCTGGAATAGGAGGGAACAACATAAACATTGACTTCATGACATATTTGTCATCTTAGAACTTCTTGTAATCAACCTGCCTGAGCGTCAGCTACATGAATTGAAATTGTGATTCCATCTGTTCCTTCACAGTTCATGGTGATGGAGGCTGAGTCAAAGGTCAACTCGTGGAAAATGATAGAATGGAGCTTTGATCCCTGTTTGCTTCTGTCGGCCTGGCTTTGGGAGAAGGACCAGCCCCCAGGTATTGGGCTGGGGCTCATCTAAATAACAAATCCCTATGGAGAAAATGGGGTTGTGAAGTTAAAAACTGGCAAGTCTGAATGAGGAGGAAACGGGCTGCTAAAGGGAAACAGTCTGAGAAATGGCAGATAGTAGGAGGAACCTTTCGGGAGCAGAAAAATGTGCTCTGAAGCCTCAGGTTTCTAAGCCCTACGTGACTGCCAGCTCAGGTCAGTGTGGAATGAAGGAGCTGGATAGAATGCACAGGGGAGAAAAGATGTCCGGGTGGGAGAAGTAGAAGGAAAAGCTGATGAATCAGTGTTGATCTCCAGTCAGATGGCTTGGAGGAGGGAGCATTGTAACATAATGCCATCACCTAGCTTTGCCAGTAAAGAAAATTGAAGGGTTCTGTTTTTCACTTCATATGTGTAGAATGGTTCACTGTGTTAAGGAAGCAATGTAATTAATTGAATTAAGTGAGAATTTGTAAAATTATGTTTATTATCTCATTACATAATAAAATCAAGACTTTTTTTTTTAAGTTCTAATGGACCACCGTGAAATACAGTGACAAACTTGCATGGTTACATTTCAGTCACACAATGCTCAAACACCCATCCCTCCACCAGGGCACATTTTACACTACGATTAAATGTCCCACCCGCCACCTCCACCCCCCCCCACTCCCTGCCTCCGTGGCAGGTACAATCCTTCTTACTCTCTAATTTGGGGCGTTATGATTTGCAATACAGAAAATCAAGACTCTTCAAACAGCACGCACGTGGATCTCATGGAGTCTCCAGGTCAACGGCTCAAGCATAACAAAGCTGAGTTTTGTGTCTCCTTCCCAAAATCGTGGCACTCACTGTGTTGGAAGTCTCCTCTGAAAAGTTAAATGAGGAGGATTCCTAACCAACTCACTCACTGTTGCGATGTTTGGCAGGATCTAAGTTCTTGCGGACATTGAGATGAAGATCACAGTTTTTCTTTGTCAACTGTTGTCTAGAGGTGACTCTAGTTTGGTGATTAGTAGAATGTTCCAGAATGGCCATCTGGATCAAGATAGCATGCTGAAAAGGCAAGAGAAAATGGCAATGAGACAGAGAGACAGATAGACAGACAGACAGACAGAGATAGAGACAGAGACAGAGAGACAAAGAGACAGAGGGAAAGTGTTTCCTAGAAGAACGATGTAAATCAAACCGCATCATTTTTGTCTGATTAAATTCCTTAAAGTCAATCCCTAATTCCAACATATACCTAAGGGGGTGGATTACACAGAGGCAGAGTCCAGAAGATCTTTGAGGGGAGGTCTTTAACCCTAAAATCAAGGTAATAGCTTCAGAAGATAATCACAATACACAATGAAGTTTATATCTCAAAATCTGTATATAAGGTGTCAGAGATGACGTTCTGAGTGTGTGAGGTCCAGGACATGGGGCTCAGGCAGGGGTTCACACAATCTTCTATGAAGACTGGATAAAGCGATGCCCAGGCACTTATCACAGCACCCAGCTCACATAACTGCCCAACTGGACATATGTCTGCAAGCACACAACAGGAGAGGTGCCCATATTCCCGGAGTCCAGCGCCGGCTCAATCAGACACAGAGCACAGGTTTTGGTGATAAGCTTATTTAGTTCTTAATACTAAGAAATCTTGAGGTATTTTTCATGCTTTGTTTCTGCTTCTCATTAATGACAAAGGGCTGATGCTCATGTTAAGAAAGACAGAATTTCCAAAAACAAACTTTCCTCAGGCTCAGAGCAAAGGCTGTGGCAAGGTCACCATGGCAGTTTGTGGGAAGAGTTAAATCTCAGTCCATATCCAAAGCCTTCTTGAACTCAGATCATAAACTCTTTTTTTCTCAAGATTTTCAAAGCAATTTGTTCATTATTTTAACAGATTCAGAAAGAAGGAAGCCACGTTTAAAACAAATTTTCTACAATATGGGCGTTTCTCAAAAATGTAAGAATGAAGCTCCCACTTGAACCAGCTATCCCACATCTAGTTATCTACCCACCCACCCCAAACACAGGACCATTCATTTGAAAAGATATGCACTTGTATGTTCATTGAATCTCTTAGTATTATAATCAGAATATGAAATCAATGCAAATGTCTAACATCAGATAAATGAATAAAGAAGTTGTGGTTTATATACACAGTGGAATACTATACAGCCACTAATAAAAATAGTCATGCAGTCTACAGCAACATAGGTGGAACTGGAGAGTATCATGCTGAGAAAAATAAGCCAGAGGTAGAAGAACCAATACAAAATGGTCTAATTCATCTATGCTGTATAAAGGGACAGACCTAAGGTATGGACAATATCAACTGATAGTAAACCTTGGATTCTAGAATAGACCTGAGAGTGCAGGTTTCTGGAGGGGAGAAGGGAATAGTAGGTTTCTAGGAAGTAACACACAGAGACATGAGGAAAGGGCTGAAGCACATGAATGGTACTAATGTAGGTAACTTTATGTACTAACAATAGTAGACACTGTCCAGTAACAGTCATGGCAGAACAAAAGGCAATGAAGAAAGTTGAGTCAGAAGTTGATACTAAGATGGCAAGGAGGGTCATGGACATTGCAGTGGTGAAGATGTGCAGTCAATTTATACATTAACTCCAAAAACTTGAACATTATTATAACCCTATTCACTGTATCACTGTATGACTGTCATCCTGTTGTTCATTGATTTGCTCCAGCGGGCGCCAGTAACATCTCCATTTGTCCCTGTTGCATGCTAGTGTAGACCGTTGGCATTTTGTGGGCTCTTCGAGGATAAGGGGAATGAGTACATCGTTGTTACTGTCATTGGCATATCGAGTACGTCCTGGGTTACTTGTCAGGCTTTGCCATGTAATATGTCAATACTCTACATATTGAAAACAAAAGGTGACAATAATTTAGGAGTCAGGCTGGAGCGATAGCACAGCAGGTAGAGCGTTTGCCTTGCACACGGCCAACCTGGGTTTGATTCCTTCGTCCCTTTTGGAGAGCCCAGCAAGCTACCGAGAATATCCTGCCTGCACAGCAAAGCCTGACAAGCTACCCATGGCATATTTGATATGCCAAAAACAGTAACAACAAGTCTCACAATGGAGATGTTACTGGTGCCCGCTCTAGCAAATTGATGAGCAATGGGATGACAGTGCTACAGTGAATTTAGGAGTTAGAAATAGAAGCCATGGAGATTCAACCTGGGTGGCCATGCCTTTGCACAGCTGCTTAGCTGCCGAACAAGCAGGATCCAGAGCCAGCTATATGACTTGGGGTTCCAGCGAGTGCTTGCAGCCATGTATCCAGACTGTGAACTAAGCTTTTGCTCCATGCTGCTCCAGGAAGGGAAATGATTCAATTTCCAACTTAAATCTCCCTGGACTTAATTACTAAAATACAGAAATTGTAGCAGCCACACGACTTTTTATCTCTTCATTCTCATCAGTGGAAAATTAATTATCAAATATTTCCCTGTCAATAGGGCTGTATTCTTGGGGGATACATTCCAACAAGAATAATAAGTTCTGGGGCTGGAGAGATAGCACAGCGGGTAGGGCGTTTGCCTTGCACGCGGCCGACCCGGGTTCAAATCCCAGCATCCCATATGGTCCCCTGAGCACGGCCGGGGGTGGTTCCTGAGTGCAGAGCCAGGAGTAACCCCTGTGCATCGCCAGGTGTGACCCAAAAAGCAAAAAAAAAAAAAGAAGAATAAGTTCTGTGTTAAAATCCCAACAACAATAGTGAGTTTTGTGTTGAAATATGGAATGTAATCAAGGTAAAGAGAAAAGAAAGTGAAAGTTATCAGTTATGCAGGGGGGGTTATTAGGGGGTGGGTGGTGGGATGTATATTGTTGTTTTTTTTTTGTGGTGGTGGAATATGGGCACTGGTGAAGGGACGGGTGTTTGAGCATTGTATAACTCAGACATAAGACTGAGAACTTTGTAACTTTCCACATAGTGATTCAATAAAATAAATTTTAAAAAAAGAAATAGAAGCCATTTAGGGATGCTTAACTAAAGCACAATTTACCTTTAAGTTTCAAAGATTTGAACTTAAATAATTTAAAAAATCTTTTTCAAAGAGTAAAAACTGACCACATTTTACATATATACATATATGTATATATATACATATATATATACACACACACACCTTAACAATCTAAAACAGTTTTGCCCTTTTTTTAAACACTCTTCTCCCCTAAGATCCTCATGAAATGAGATATGGGACTGTTACCCAAAGAAAAATAATAAAATGATTTTTGTAACAATTGGAAACAATGTGCTGATGTGCATGTGGAGAAAAAAATTCCACCTGGACACTCCCAATAGGAATTCTTTCTGGGTGCAACCTCCATGGAAAGCAGCATGGAGATGCCTTCAAACAATAAACAATGGAAATTCCAGTCTGATTCAGCCATGTCACTGTCATCCTGTTTTCATCCAAAGGACAACGGAAACACCAATTTGAAAGGATATTTCACCCCTCTGTTGATAGCAGCTTAACCACTTCTTCGATGCTCTTGAAGGTGTTCCATGCCGCTCTCTTCCTCCTGCACAGTTCAGGTGCCAGGTCGTTTCTCATGTTGAGTTCTCAACCTAGGTACACATAACTGCTGCATTCGGAGATGTTCGTTTCATTGAGGGCAAATTTCAGGAACATCAGAAACTAGTCCGTTTCTCATGAATATTGTTTTCATGATATTCAACTGTAGTCCGACCTTTCCACACTCACTGTTGAAGTCGGCCAGCATTCATGAGGCTTGGCTGATATTTGATGTTATGACAATGATGTCAACAGCAAAGTGGAAGTGGTATAGTTACCAACAGTCTACCTTCACACCCATTTCTTCCCATTCCAGTCATTGCATGATGTTCTTGAGGGTGAAAGTGAAGAGTATCTGTGAAATAGTGTTGCCCTGCGGAACCTCTCTCTTTACATTGATGATCACTTCTTTGTAGAATGGTGAGGTCCTGCTGGGGAATCCATAATACAGCTCACGGAGGATCCTGATGTATAGTGTTTGAACACCCTGTTTGGCTAGGGCTCCGATGACTGCTTCAGTCTCAACAGAATCAAAGGCCTTCTTTAAATCCATGAACTTTAGACAGAGCGGCATCTTGAACTCTCGCAAAACCTCAGTGAGATTGGTCACCGTGTGGATATAGTGCTGAATTGTTCATGCTGAATCCTTTTTGGAACCCGGCTTGCTTGCATGGTTGTCCTTTGTCTAGTGTTCTGCCGATTCTATTCAGGAGGACTCAAGTAAATAACTTGTAGGCGACGGACAACAGGCAGATTGGGTGATAGTTGCCGATGTTGTGGATGTCTCCCTTCCTGTACAACAGAACAGTCCTGCTGGTTTTCCATTGGGACAGAACTTTGCGTTCAGACAGGTAGTGTGTGAAGAGCCAAGCCAGTGTATTGATGAGTACTGGCAGCAGATTCTTCATGTGTTCAGGTCTGACCTTGTCTGGACTGGGTGCTGTACATGTCTTTAGTGATAAATTGTCGTGTCAGATTTCAGAAGGGAGAATGGTGGGAATGACATATCCATCCTGCAGAATTTGGTATGTGGGCAGGTGAACGTGGCTATCAAAGAGATCCGAGTAGAAGTCGTGGATAACCTTCTCCATTGCCCTTCTGGAAGATGTGATAGATCCGTCAGGACATCAGAGGGCAGTCATCTTGGTCTTATAGTTTTCGAAGGACAGGCGGGCATTGCAAATACTTTTCCCAGCTTCTGCTGCATCAGACAACACTGCTGCTCTTCTCTCTTTGAGGTCTTCCTTTATCACTTCTCTGCACAGCTTTATGAGCTCTGACGTTAGCTTGTGATTGCTTGAGGCTCGTGCCAGACCATGTTGGCTAATGAGCTCGAGAGTTTCCGAAGACAGGTGATTTTGTGTTGCTTTCTTTCTGCATTCCTCACACAATTGTGGAAGTGCTGAACCAGTCAATTGTACTCCTCGTTGATGTTGTCAACGATGGCATCTTCCCATATTGCTGCAGTAGTGCCAAAGAGCTCCAGTTGGTGGTCGTTCTGGGAGTTCTCTTAAACTTTGCAGCCCTTTCTCCCTGCTCCATGAAGTGGAATTTCACATGAAGATGACGGTGGTCTGATCCCATTTGGAATTTGGGGACAACAGTGACATCGGTCAGGCAAAACTGTCGATTGAATAGGATGTGGTCAATTTCATTGTGAAACTGTCCACCGGGAGACTCCCATGTCCAGCCTTTAGACTCGGCCTTCTGGAATTGTGAGTTACCATGGATGGTCTTGGTCAACATGATGAACTCAGACAGTCTCTCACCCTGTTCGTTGCATTCTAGGATGTGGGTCCTGATGTGGAGTTCTTAGGGTGATCTTCTAGGTCCTATCTTGGCGTTAAAATAACCAACAATGACCTTGTAGAAGGTGTGGTCTCCTTTAAAGAACTTCTCCAGCTCCATGTAGAACTTCTCAATTTCTTCTTCATTGTAGTTGGATGTTAGTGCATAGACACAAAGATAAAAACTGCCGTCAATGAGCCACATATATTCAAATGTAAGCATATGATTCAGGTTGTTAGGCATTCTAACGAATCAATGCTCATAGCTAAGTTCATGTTGACAAGGATACCGACACCGCTGATGCTTCTACTGTTGCATGTTCCGAGGAACAGTTCTTCTCCAGTGTCGAAAACGGTGTGATATGTTTGATGCCTTCTGGTCTCAGTCAATCCAATGATGTTCTACTTGATCTTTCGCACTTGCATCATCAGGTCCTTGATGGATGCTTCTGATGCCAGCATACGTGCATTAAAAGTACAGTCTCTTTTTTAAGATGATGAAGAACCTCTGGCTCTGGGCACATCTTTTCGACTCCACTGTTCTTCCTGCACTAACACATGCCTCAGAGATCTGGGCATGCACATATATATGTATATATATATATATATATATATATATATATATATATAAATCTCTTCATCTGCCCCCTGTTTGTGGCACTATGCAATCAGTTCTCATGGTCTGACATATGGGGAAGCCCCTTAACTGGTTGGCAGGACAATTGAGTCAGGAGTAGGTTTCCTTGGCAGCTGTGCCTCAGCTTCCCTGAGAGTCTCGTAGACCCAAAGCCCAAACTTCAGGTGTGGACAGAAACCCATCAGTATCTGTGTTTCTCCCAAGACTCCCAGTCACTGACCCACTGTGGGGCCACCAGGCTGGGACCAAACTCCCAGAAGACTTGAACCGTCCAAGCAAAAAAGGGCAGCAATGAACCCCACACTTCCCACCTGGAAGAGCAGGTGATGCTCGGGGGTTCTCTGCCCACGCCGAACACCCTCAGACCAGATGGAGGCTCTGCACCTTTAGTCTGGAAGAAGGCTGGCCCTAAGAAGCCCGCTGGGGAACAGAGGGATGTTTCACCGCCATCTCTTCAGGAGACCCCAGATTCCAACCCAGAAAGGAATCCCCCTGTCCGTCTGCCCACACTTCACCCATCTCAACTCCACATCTGTGGTCAGTGTGGCCCAGAGAATTTTTAAAAATAGAAAATGAACACAAACATCTAAATTGCTCATGCAAATCTCACATTCCAATCCAGACTTGTTTTGTCCAAATGTCCCTGCACAGCTTAGAGTTTCTCCAATGCTCTTAGGCCATTGGTCCAGACCCTATTAGGGCTGGTGGCCATGGTGGACAGACAGTGGACAAGGATTTTTCTTACCCTCCTGGGACTGTGATGATGTCCCAGGACGTGGGAAAGGGGAATAACCCTCTCCCTCGGGACATGGGTTTCCTAGTGACTCTCTGACTGTTGCTCCTTCGGGAGGGGAGATGTTTCTGTTACCTGAGACCCCCACTCTTCCCTCACCCCGGCTTCATAGCCTGACATTCTTCCTGAATGGAGTTTTCTGGAGCACATCAACTTCTCCAACCATGAGTCCTTGGGGAAATTCCTCCCTGTCCCGGCAAGCTGGTTCTCAATGCTGTCCTGATTTCTTCAGTAATGTGGCTTCATGCAGACTACAACCTGCTCTTGAATTTTCTGGGCCCATTGGAGAACTCAGACCTCTCTCTCCCTCAGACCTCAGGGAAAACACAGCAAGTTCCCTAGCTACAATTAGAGACCAAGCCTTTGTCGTTAAGGCTGGAGAACATTCCGTTTCTCAAAAAGGACTGAGGTGCTTCCTGCATTCTGGCAACACTATCTCTCCAGAAACTCAACTCCTTGAAGAGTGAAGGTTGGCACACACCTCACCCGGCAGAATCAGGGTCTGGGCCATGCCCCGGGCAGGTGGTCTTCCTCTGGTTTGGGAGGGGAGGTGTTACGAATCCATGATGCTGCACCCAGCTTGGGGATTCTACTCTGCCTGACAGTGACAGACCTCATTCCCACATCTGAGACATCAATAGTGCCTTTCCAACATAATTTGCAAAGAGCACTGGGAATCTGGACTCAGAGTGAGATATATCCTAACCCAGCTTTCCTTAACCGGAGTTACATGGCTCCTCTGTGGGCCTTCAGAATATTCCAAGACAGGCACAGGTTGAAAATCACATAAGTTGGAGGCCATGGCATGAAACTGGGGGTGGGGGGGGCAATCAATGATTAGAAAGTGGAGGAGGGGGAGAGGGGAAGGTTCAGGAGGGAAACAAGGTCAGAAGGTCGCCACAGTCAGGAAAAGGTTAAGAAACCTTGACCTATGCTATGTACTCTTTTGTCCTATAAGATTTTTTAAAACTGTACTAATTAAATCTTTCAATAAAACAAAGAAGACTAAGCCATGTGAAGAATAAACTTTACAGAGAATTAAAGCCTAACTATATAAGCTTTTAAAATTGTAAGTCAATTAAGAAAGCCTATTTTTGTAAAGGTTAATGCAAACAACCAGATACAGGCAAATAGCTTGTAAACACAAAGGCATCAAGACTAAAACCCAGAGTGCAGGAATATATATTCTATCACAGTAATTAATTTTGTTTAATTTGATACTCTGGAGGAGTGAAAGAAGAATCCCATCCCATGTATTTCGTACCAGAACAATTTCTCTTCTATGGAATGGGAGTGTCCTAAGATCTCAAATTAATGCACATTTCCTATAACTAGAGAATTTAGGCTAAAAGATAATCGTGGCCTCTGATATATGTCCAGCCTCTATCATTGCCCAAGGAACTCACTGGACAGAACTCACAGTTATTCACTCTAACTGGACTCCGTTCTGTAACGGTACCTTAGGACCAAATGGTGGTTTCTGCCCCCACAGTCTTGAAGTCTATGGCTGCCTTGCTCTCCGGACTCCCTTTTGGGTGCTCAGGATGTCAGTGGGGTCCCCCGTGGCTGAGCTTTGTGGGAATAATAGACTCCATCCTGACTTCCATCTGGGTCGGGATGAAAGTCAGAGTTTTGACCGACGCCAAAGCACCGAGAGGGAAAAACAACACAAAATCTGGCATGGGAAAGAATGATTCACCTTTTTGTTTATTTGTTCTTGCTTTGTAGTGGGGGAAGAAGGGGCCCCAAACATGCTCAGGGGTCCCCAAACAAACAACAATACAAAAAAATGATAAAAATGAAGAAGCACAGACCAGGGTGAATAAAAATAAATTTTCCCCATTTGGGGGCAATACCCAGCAATAGCCCTCACCCCACCAAAAGAGAATCAAGTGAAAAATCACCAGTCAAAGGGATTCCAACCAGCCCCAGCACACACAGAATCAGCCAGAGAAGCACAAGTCAGAGTGGATAGAATTTATTTTGTTTAGTTTTGTTTTTGTGGTTTCAATGCTTCAATTCTATAAAGAGGAACCACTCAGGCCCAGAGGTGTTGGGGTCCACAAAACTCCACCCCCCGACAGTACGGAGGGCTTTCAGGACACACCTTCTGTGGTTCATAGAGAGAGCACGCAGCCCTGGGGTTTGTATTCTAGACCTTCCCCTATGCAAAGGCTGCAAAACTGGCCCCTGAGTTATCTACTGGTACCTAGGAGAGACTGTATTTATATTAAGGTATTTGAAATCTTTTTGAAAATAATTAGAATTCCTGAAGGAATTAAGTTATCTTTTTAAAAATCAACTTTAATAGCACTAAAATCTTCATTATCTTTAACCAGTAATTTTTTTTTCCTCCTTACATCCATTTTTGACACAAACTATCTGGCCAGGTAAAGTTGGTGAAACAAGAAAATGGCCCCAACCAAAATAATTTCAGTTGGGCTAATTAGAAAGCTCTCTCCCTGCTGACAAGTTTCTTGAAATAAAACTAGGGATAGGGCAGCTGAAGTTCAGAAATGATTTTAAATAAACTTTAACCTTTTCATCAGGCTTTCTGAATGCTGGGGATTGATTGGCTGGGAAAACAGTGTAGAGTGGACTGGTAGACTTATCTGGAGCTAGTGCCCATTTGATTTGAGAAGGAAATTTCATTATCAAGTGGCAGAAGACTACACAGAAAAGAGGATGGGAGGGAGGAGAAACGTTGGGGAAAAGAATACCAGAGAAGAACATTATTACAGCTCACAGGGACAGCACCAACTTTCTCTCAGGATCACTGGAGGCTCTGGGCTTCTCCACATATCCTAGGGCCAGAGAGACTTGGAAGAGGCACCGGTGGGAGGAGGAAGACCTGGAAGGGGGTAGAGAGAGATACAAAGCCATGGGGGTGAGGGCTGATGTAGACAATCCCCTTGTTGGGAGCTGGCATCTCTGGCATCTCTGAACCTAGAGATATCTCTTGCCTAAGGAAAGCCAGGAAAATCCTCCTGGGGATGTGCTCGGAAGGGGGTGGACTTTACTCCTGGGGATGCCAGTGAAGTCAGGGGGCCCAGCAATGGGCAGTGCTACGAAGGTGCCACACTGGCTCCTTCGTCAGAGGAGCCTTGTGCAATATTGCGTTTATTCTCTGACTCTTCTTTATGTGTCTCTTTTATTTTCACTTAAAAAAATAAATGTGGGTTCTAGTGCTTTATCCTTAATTCTTTTCCACTCTTCCTCTGCGTGTGTGGGGGGGGAGGGGGAGGGGAGGGGGAGAGGTCACTGCCAATGATAATCAGCCAATAGGGCTGGTGGGTCCGTGTTGGGGCCTTGCGATGCTAGGAATTAGGCAGTGACTTGTGCGGGGTAAGGGCATCGTTGGTGAGGGCTTTCGGGGGTATGGGAATGGCCACATCCTGTGATGCATAGAAGGCCTATGTGCTGGGAATTGAACTCACGTTGACACAGGCTAAGCATGTTCCCTAACCACTGCACTATCTCCCAGTCCCCTAATTCTTTTCTGGTTTTGTTTGTTTGTTTGTTTTGGCTTTGGGGCAGCATCTGGCAGTGCCTAGGGCTCATGCTAAGGGATCACTCATGTGTAAGAGAAATACCTTACCCTTTGTATTATCGCTCCAGCACACCAAATGTTTTTCTCTTAAGAATTTGGATATTTCTTGAAACTGCTTGCAGCCATGTCTCTAGACTGTGAACTAAGCCATAGCCCCACGCTGGCCGAGGACGGGAAATATCCTTCTGTCTCGGTTTTTTTTTTCCTTGTCGGGTGGAGTGGCGTCCGCCATATTATGAAGACTATTAAGCAGGCACTAACTTGGTGGCACGGGAAGGAGGAAAAAAAAGAGTTATGTACTTGGAACAGCGGGACTTCATATCTCTTTATTCTCAGCAATGGAAAACTAATTACTGAATGCTTCCTTGGCAGTAGGGCTATCTTTTCTGGGGGTAAACTCCAACAACATTAGTAAGTTTTGTGTTGAAATCTAGAATGTAATCAAGGTAAAGAGAAAATGAAGTGAAATTTATCAGTTACGCAGGTGGGGGTGGTGGGCGGGGGGTGGGAAGTATACTGGGGTTTTTGGTGTGGAATATGGGCACTGGTGAAGGGATGGGTGTTTGAGTATTGTATAACTGAGACATAAGCCTGAGAACTTTGTAACTTTCCACATGGTGATTCAATAAAATAAATTTAAAAATAAATAAATAGATACGTTTACTGGGGAAAAAAAGAATTTGGGTATTTCTTTATGGTAATAGTCAGGAAAGAAACAAGCACCATTAATGATGGTTCAGAGCTTTTCTTGATAATCTCAGTATCTAGAACCTTCCAGATACTTCTAGATCCCAGTGTTTAAGCAATCCTTCTGTTTGTGTGGTCACAGAGTGTAGGAAGAAAAACTGGTTTGCTACTGTTAGCTTGCACACCTGGGCTTTGAGAAATGTGCTGTTCTACATGGGGGAATGCATGAAGAAACTTTCACTTGAATATAGTGAAGGAGCACGTAGACTCAATTTCACGTACACTTGAATTTTCTCTTTTCCTTCTGAACTGACATTTATTTGGGATCAGTGTCCCTCCAAAATACCCGACTCCTGTCTTTACTGAGTTGCTTCCTAGAACCAAAAACGCCTACCTATTTACCCACAAAACCAGACCCACCAAAGGGAAGTAGGTCTCCTGGGAACGAGGCAGTCAGGGCTGATGGTAGCATTTCTGATACTACATCATTGGTCCAGGCAATAAACGTTGCTGAATGAGGCCAGCTGTTCCCTCTACATAGGGCCATGTGGCTCTATGAATCAAAACCAGGAAAGCTAGAATGGACCACCTTGAAATCGAGAGTGAAACGGACTTGTATAGGAAGCCTGGATTCAATACCTAGAAAACAGCGAATGACATTCTCCATTTTACTGAGACAGAGATCCTGTTACTGTCCTGGTTGGTTGAGAGATGTCCATCATCAGATGGACACTACAGCGGTTTATCTTAGTCTGGTAACAAGCTGGTAACAAGCTCAGATTTGCCCCCGAGAAGCACTATCATGAGATGTGGAAGGTGGAGGTGAAGCATCTTCAACATCTGGGTTGGGGGTAGGGGAGGGCTTGATCATAAAGGTGAGAGACGCAGTGGCTTCATGAACATTGGCAGGGGCCTCCACCTTGGGCATAAGATATGGAGGTTTCCAGATCACCAGTGAGCACTGGCCCTTTCAATTGCCTGCAACTTCATGATAGAGTAACTGGGAACTATTTCTCTCATCCCAAGTCAATCTCTGCCCCGACATGTCCTTTATGTTTATTTGAGCCCCAATTCCAACCACATTTGCAGTGATTCTTTCCTGTGGTGGATTCATGCAGATAGAAACATGAGATTAAGTGATACATATGGAAAAACACATGGTATGAAGAAACTAGGTATAAGAACAATGTGACGCCAGAAGTAAATCCTGAGCATAGTTGGGTGTGGCCCCAAACAAACAAACAAACAAACAAAGAGTAACAGTAGTACCAATGCTGTGGAGGTTTTGCTTTTGTAGAAAGGAGAGTTGGGTTAAGAATTTGGGCAAGAGCGGGGGGTGGGGATGGGGGTGGGAGGGAGGGGTGGTGGAAAAAAAAAAGAATTTGGGCCATTTGAAGTTCTGGAGTAAATATACTAGGATTTAGACCCTGCTTCCAGACCATTCTAGCAGGGTGACTCTTTTTCTGATGCCTTTGTTAGCTTCTCTGAACCTTTCAATTAAAAAAATAAGACTTATTTTGAGGCATCAAGAACCCAACACATGAATCATCATGCACAGACAAGGGCTGGATTGAATTTTCCAGGCACATTAATTATCCTCTCAGCTCTTCCTCGGTAGAGGAGGGGAGTCATTAGGGCAGCAAATATATAATGGATAATCAGAGAGGTATCCCTGCGTCCACCCAGCAAGTCTCAACTCTCTCGTTTCATCTTTTGCCCTTGTAGGACTAAAAGTATTTGATCAAGAGGTGGAGAAATGAATATTTGCACCTTGGAAATCACCTTTGGGTGGCAATAGGGAACCTGCTGAAGAGGACTCCGAATTGCAGACTTAGGGAACCAGGAGCAGGATTCTCAAATTAGGGAGCTGACGATCCAAGGAAGGAGGAAGGAAAGGATTAGTTAGTTTCTTGTGCAGTGAACAACGTACAAAATCAACTTGATTTAAATCAACCACACCCATGTACAGCCTGAATTCCCAGGCAAAGGGAAAAACCGTCAGAACTAAATTCATGATCCAGCCTACCGCTGGGTGAGACTGGACACAGACTATCACGAGGATGAGTGACTTTGGCAAGGGGTGGGGGGTGACTTGGGGATTCAGGGACCAGGGGAGCTAGTTACTCTGGGAAAACTTCTGGTAGGAAGGGCAAGACTGGAACCTAATGAATAGACATTCCGAAAAGGTGGTGATTTTGGAGTAGAGGTTGAACCTCTAATTCCACTACAATAGCAATTAGAATGAAACTCACAAGTCCCGATGATGAGTGCTAAAGTCCTGGTAAGGATGAAGGTTAGGCAGGGAAACCCAGAAAACTGGGTTCTTGAATGAATTTATCATGGGACACCCCGTCCCTGGATTTCAGTTATGCTACTTGGATAGTAAATGAGATTCTATTGGTCTCTGAACCCCTCCCCTACACCCACACCCCCCCTTCCTCACTCAGATGACAGACACATTTTCAGCACCCTTGCCAGTCAGTGCCAAGGAGAATGGGGCTGCGGCTGCTCCTCCTCGCCATGACCATGTCCACTCCGCCCTGCCACTGTCTAGCAGAACCCTGAGGGAGCGTCGAGCCTATCCTGAGCCTCAACCAGGGGGACAGGGAGCCTGCAGCGAGCTAGGCGGCTGTCAGTCCGTCTGGTTCTCTGCTTCCCCGGACAATGCGGATTTTAACTCTCTGTGGCCACCAGGTGGCGCCAACTCTCCAAGACACCGAGCTCTCCAGCCAGAAGGTCGTCGGGAATGTCCTTGGAGCTGGATGACACGCAGTGAGGAGCAGAAGCTGGTGTTGGGTAAATACGCCCGGGTGGGTGGGGTGCTGCTGTTGGCGTCGGTGGGACGAGAAGGGCCTGACACACAGCCGGAAACGACGGGAAAGGGAACCGCGGCAAGGGAGCCGAGGAGAGCAGCTTCCCTTCTGAGATTCCGTGCAACCCTAAGGCTGTGCTGGGTCTGGCCCTGGAGCGCTGCCTCGGTGCTCGGGGTGGCACCCGGGGCCCTTCTGACCCCCACCCTCACCCCTACCCCGTGCAGCCTCCCCACCCCCCCCCCGCCCCCAGCCGAGCTCGAGTCCGCGTGGATGTTGCAATCTTCATTTTTGGAAAGAACATAAGACAGTTGTTTCTCTGACCTAGGGGCTTGGCCCACAGGCCTTGCAGCTGTTTCCACAGGAGGCAAAGGCAGGCAGGGGCCAGGCGGGGAATCTAATGAATAGACCCGCTCCTCCGAAGGAAGGAGCCCTCTCCCTTCCTCATCCACTCCCCCAGCAGGCACGGGGCCCTCATCTTCTGTGCTGGCTCTCCCCAAGGGGGAGCTGAGGCAGCCAGCAGGAACTCCCCAGACGGCAGGTGAGCACACAAGACGGCAGAGCAGAGCCCATTTTCTCACACACACACACACACACACACACACACACACACACACACACCCCTCGACTCAGCCCCGGCTCATGATGCAGCCAGCAGGAACTCCCCAAACGGCAGGTGAGCACGCAAGAAGGCAGAGCAGAGCAGAGCCCATTTTCACACACACACACACACACACACACACACACACACACACACACACACACACCCCTCGACTCAGCCCCGGCTCATGATGCAGCCAGCAGGAACTCCCCAAACGGCAGGTGAGCACGCAAGAAGGCAGAGCAGAGCCCATTTTCACACACACACACACACACACACACACACACACACACACACACACACCCGTGACTCAGCCCCGGCTCATGAAAGAAAAAACTGAGGGATCACGAAGTCCATTGGAGAATCTGAGACCCTGCAAGAGAGTTGGGGTTCGAAGCCTCGTCTGGGATGATAAAGCCAAAGGAACACGGTGTTTATGGAGAACTTAGAGAGAAGTCAGGGGCCAATATATCAGACATGCCCCTCAGACACACGCAGGGGAAGCTGGGTGCCACCACACTCAGAGGGCGGCAGAGTGTCGCACGGCAGATGCGTGGGGTGCCGGGGGCCAGGGACATGGCTCTGGGCTAGGACCAACTGAAGGCTCATCTGGGGGCAGAAACAACCCTAGGCCTGAAGCACGAAGGCCTGATTGAGAGCAGCGACCCCACGGAGCTGGAGGGGACGGAGATGCCCTTGGGAGTAGCCACAGTCTCCCAAGAAAAAGCAGTTGCCCTGGAACGTGGAGGCATCAAGATTCTGATCAAGCTGGGAGAGAAACCGGCCTCTTGTCATTTATGTGTAAATCAGCTGGCGCTTCTGTCTGCTCGCCGCTGAGGAGGATATTTGCAGATCTTGTCATTCCCCGACTTTGTTCACTGATTTCCTCCGGCACGATGGTTTGAAAACCCTGTTTCATATGACAAGGGACGGCCCCCACCTCAGCTGTCTGCACGGTGCCGTTTCCTCTGTCTCATGGGGAGCTGGTCTCGGTGATGCGGCACAAGCAGACCAGAGGAAGCCGGAGTCCAGAGGCAGCCAGGAATGTGATTGCAAATTCGCGTGGGCCCGGGAGCTAGTTTGTCTTCGCAGTTGTTTTTACTTACCATTTGCATCGGTCTGCCCAGAGCTCTCCTGCATCCCCACAACCCGCCCCCGGCTGCGGGACCAGAAGCCTCTTGGCCTCGGACCCCAGCCAGCCACGGGCTCATGTGCCCCCCCCCACCCACACACACCCCGGCTTCTGTGTCTGCTGGAGCCATCTGCTCCCTGAACTCCTGTTTCATTGGGTTTGTTTTGTTTGGGGGCCATACCCGGCGCTGCTCAGGGCTGACTCCTGGCTCTGCTCTCTGGGATGACTCCTGGCAGTGCTCCAGGGGAGACGGAGAGGATGACAAAGGATGGAATTTGGGTCAGGAGCCTGCAAGGCAAGGGCCCAGCCTGCTGTAATAGACTCTAGCTGCCCCCAGAGCTTTTGAGGAGTCTGGTCCCATGGGGTTGGCGCTGCTCCCCCCACACACCCCCCCCCCAGCATCTTAAGGGTTTCTGGGCTCGGGTGACAGTCCATCCGGAAAAGCTCCTTATGCCCTCTAGGGTTGCACCATCCCTGGCCGCACCCTGGAAGAGGTACAGCCTGGCCTCAGGACAAGCCAGCCCTTCTTGTCAACACGCCACCCCTTCTGTTTTTTTTTTTATTAAATTTTTAAAATTTTATTGAATCACTGTGAGATAGTTACAAGCTTTCATGTTTGGGTTACAATCTCACAATGATCAAACACCCATCCCTCCACCAGTGCACATTCCCCACCACCAATATCTCCAGAATACCCCCTATTCCCCACCCTCCCCCTGCCTCCATGGCAGACAATATTCCCCATACTCTCTCTCTACTTTTGGGCATTATGGCTTGCAACACAGACACTGAGAGGTCATCATGTTTGGTCCATTATCTACTTTTGGCACGCATCTCCCATTCCGACTGGTTCCTCCAGCCATCACTTTCTTAGTGGTTCCTTCTCTATTCCATCTGCCTTCTCCCCTCTGCTCATGAAGCAGGCTTCCAGCTATGGGGAAATCCCCCCTGGCCCTTGTATCTACTGTCCTTGGGTGTCAGCCTCATGTAATGTTACCCCACACTCCACAAATGAGTGCAATCCCTCTATGTCTGTCCCTCTCTTTCTTGAGAACAGATTAGCCACGGAGAAAAGTAACAGCCCACTGGGCCGGGAGTGCGTGAGGTGGACTGGCGGGGCAGCACTGCGGCGGTGGGGCTCCCTGCTAGCCCGTCCAGATCTGCCGTGCTCACTGGGCGAGGCCGAGATGATTCACCCTAGAGAGCAGAGGCAGCGAACAAAACAGGCGGGCAGCGTGTGGCTCAACCAGGCTCGGGGCTGAAGGATGCTCGGCACCCAGAGGACCGAAGATGCAGGGCGTAGGGAAGGGAGTTGCTGCCTTCTCAGGGGCCGGGGGGACAGGGGAGTCTCCTCAGAGTGGGAGGAAGCTGGAAGGACCAAAAGAACTTGGATCCAAGAGCCCCATTAGACTCATCGAGACAGGAAGGAGACAAGTGTGGCATGGCCAGGGAGGCAGGAAGCACCTGGGCAAGGATACCAGAGAGGAGAGAGAGAGAGAGAGAGAGAGAGAGAGAGAGAGAGAGAGAGAGAGAGAGAGAGAGAGAGAGAGAGAGAGAGTTGGGAAGCAGGTGAATTATTCATGGAGGCACCGGCTGTCGGGATGGCGAAATGACAGCCACATTTGCCATTTCGGGTCGCATCCAGGTCCTGGAAGGCCTTGAAAAATGCCACTCCAGCAGGTTCAGGGTCCACACCCACGCCGCCACAAATGGGTGGATGAATTCTGCCCGAGAGGGCGCTCTCTGCCTGCTGAGGAAACGGGGTGAGTTAGCTGAGAGCTAAGTGTATTTTTATAAAGGTGCAAGGGTGGTGCCTCGTTAGCAACTCTGAGCCTGAGTGAATAAACGTTTCAGACCCTGTCTCAGTCTCCCTTCCCTTGCAGGGACACTGAGGCACAGGCCTGTTTGGACCCTCCCAAGAGTGAAATCACTGATGACCACTGACTAGTTTGATGTTCCTCACAGACAGAGGTGGCCAAGGACTAGAGCCCCAGGGACAGTGGCCAAGAGTGGTCTCCAGGACAGAGCAGGAGACCAGAGCAGGAGGAAAGACCAGGCAGCTGTGGAGAGTGGGGACTCCCGTGGGAACCCCAGTATAGTGAGTTTCCACACCTGGGCCTCAGAGCAGGCTCCACTCCTCAGGGACTGAATGCCTTCGAGTGAGTCCTTTCATCTCTCTCGCCTCAGTTACCACCTCTGTAAAATGGGCCAGTGCTGTCATGCATGAAAGTCATGAGACCGTGGCCGGGAGGCAGAGAGGACGGACTGCCTCCAAAATGGGCACAACTGAAAATGGGGAGCCCCCAGGGGGTGCCCTTTCCCACCCCTTCCTATCAGGGTGTGAGTCCGAGTCCCGCCCTGGAGTGAGGATGGAAACAACAGGCACACATTGGACCTGGCCTACGGTATCCTCTCAGAGAATGCGCTGTCGTCTCTCAGAGCCCTGCTGCCAGCCAGGGCTGGTGGTCAGTGGCCCTACAGCGAAGTCTCAGAAGGGCAGAAGGAGCCTCTACCAGCCTCTTTCCCTCACAGTCTCAGGGAGCAGAGATAGGCAATAGTCAACATTGCCTTCAGCCCAGTGTGTTGTGACACCACACACACACACACACACACACACACACACACACACACACACACACACACACACACACACACACACACACACTGACAGACAAATTCTTCAACCAGATGGTCACCAGGTGTCTAAGCATACCCCACCCCGGGACCCACCCCAGACCGGGATCGAATTATTAGACCTGATCTGCAAGCAAGAAGCAGCCTGTCTTCAAAAAACTTGCGTTCTCTGGGAAACCCAGATAGGTTATCGGGCACTGGCAGGGGGCGGGTCTGTCATGCCCAACTGGGAAAGGGTGTGCCTCACCTCGAATGGGCGGCCGGGACCACCTTGCTCTTGCATCACCCGTGCTTCATCCCCGTTCCCGCCAGTGTGGGTCAGGAGCCGCATGAGTGATGGAAAGAGGCAGAGGAGTTCATGATACTGACTGGGGAAGCTCACAGGCTGGACGGCCTCACGCACACAGAGTGGAGATCACTGATGCAGGGAAGAAAGCAGCGGTGAGATTCTGACGCTCTGAACATGCATGAGGGAGACGGGCTTATCCTTAGTCAAGGATGCAGGACTGAAATCAGAACAATGAGATATCACCTCACACCTCAGAGAGTGGCACACAGAACAGAACAGGAACGGTCAGTGCTGGCACGGATGCAGGGGAAAAGGGACTCTCCTTCTCTGTTGGTGGGAATGCCGACTGGTCTACCCTTTTTTTGGGAAAACAATATGGGCTCTTCTCTAAAAACTAGAAATTGAGTTTCCATACAACCCAGCAGTACCACGCCTGGGAAGATACCCTGGAGGGTGCAAAAACACAAAGCAGAAATTGCAATGAACACTTTTCTGTTCATTCCAGCCCTGCACTTCTAAGTTCATTGCAGCACTATTCACAGCACTGGAAACAAGCTGAGTGTCCAAGAACAGATGACTGAATAGAGAAACCATGGCGTATCTACATAATGGAATACTATACAGACACCAGGGAAAATGAAGTCATGAAATCTGCTTATAAATAAATGGACTTGGAGAGTATCATGCTGAAAAAAAATGAGTCATAAGGAGAGGGACAGACATAAAATGACTTCATTCATTGGTGGGATATAAAAAATTGTAAAAAAAAATAGTACTAGACCAATATACAAGGCTAGGGAAAATAGGGTCTAGGAAGACTGGTCAATGGTTGAAAGCTTGCCACAATGTGCATGGGGTGGAGGACTTTAAGATAGAGAAGGGGCCGGTATAACAATAATAGTTGGAAAAGATCACTCTGGACAAGAACTAACTGTTGGAAGTAGATAAAGGGATAGCTGTACTGTAGCACTGTTGTCCCGTTGTTCGATTTGCTCAAGCGGGCACCAGTAATATCTCCATTGTGAGAATTGTTGTTACTGTTTTTGGCATATTGAATACATCACGGGCAGCTTGTCAGTCTCTGCCATGCCGGCGGGATATTCTTGGTAGCTTGCCAGGCTCTCTGAGAGGGATGGAGGAATTGAACCCGGGTGGCTGTGTGCAAGGCAAATGCCCTACCTGCTGTGCTCTCGCTCCAGTCCAGATAAAGGGATAAGCATGATAACCTTTCGGTATTTATATTGCAAACCACAATGTCCAAAAGGAGGGAGAGAGACAGAGAGTGAGTGAGAGAAAGAGAGAGAGAGAGAGAGAGAGAGAGAGAGAGAGAGAGAGAGAGAGAGAGAGAGAGAGAGAAACAGACACAGAGAGAGTCAGACAGACAGATTGAGAGAAGGAGGGGTAGGGAAACTGGGGACATTGGTGGTGGGAAATGTACACTGGTGACGGGCCTGGTGTTGGAAAATTGTATGAGTGAAACCCCAGTCATGAACAACTTCCTAACTGTATATCTCACTGTGATTCAATTAAAATATTTTTAATAAAAAAATAGAGGATGCAGGACAAAGGAATGGCAGGCGAACAGGTGACCGGAAAGGGTGGCTTTGGGAGCCAGGGTGTAGCCCAGCTCTGCACTAGGGGGGTGGGAGCTGTGGCTGCAGTGGTGCTGATGCCGTCCAGGCGGGGTGACCAGGAGCAATCATCGCCAAAAGCACCACTTTGGGGTTCCACACTTAACACCCCAAGTCAGCTTGACTCTCACTTCCAGCCTAAAGGGGACACAGGGCAATCTGTGATCACTAACAGTAGGCTAAGGCAACACAGGCCACCCCGGGTCCACCGTTCCAGAATCCACCCTGAGACCCTCGGCTAGCTATGACCTGTTGCCCAGCTCTCTGGAGCAGGAGAGCAGAGGAGGAGGAAGGCTGGAAATAAGAAGGGATGAGGGAACCTGCAGCCCAGGATGGAGAGATTGAGGGAAGCAAGACTTCCTGGCTGGACGTGGCACAGCCCACTGCATTTACATCCTAGGGTTGCTTTTTCAAGTCACTACAAACTATGTCACTTGACACAGTAGCAATGTGGTCTATCTTAGCTCTGTGGCACCAAGTCCATGTTGCATTGAGAGAAGAGGAAGGTAGGGATGGTGAGGGAGGAGGGTCTCCTGTAGACTCTAAAGGACATAAATTCCCCTTACAGTTGCTTTGCTCCCAACTCTAAGGGAATATCTAAGCCCTTGGATACCCTTGCACTCTGTGAGAAGCAATTTCCAGTCTCTGCCCCTCACTCTTCTCTTTAATGGACCCTTATTCTTAGATTGAGGCTCTATTCCTATGCTGAGGGTCTAATATTCTAAAGTTATTTAGCTACAAAGATATTTTTCATGAGGGTGCAGATGGCCCTATTCTGTATGAGAACACCATTAATTTATTGTACCCACCCAAGCTGGTAGCTGAAGAAAAAAAAGAGATGTGGGCTGAAATGAGAACTAACCTAGTAGGGCATTTGCCTTGCATGTGATTGACCCAAGTTCAATCCCCAACACTCCAGATGGTCAGAGCCTCACCGGAAGTGATCCTTAAGCACAGAGCCAGAAGTAAACCCTGACCAACGCTGAGTAGAAATTATGATAAGTTTCAATTTCGATATGCTGGGATCCATGTGCCTCTGAGATTTCTGAAGTGTGGTCAGGTAATGAGTCTCCAGCCCCTTGTGAGTCATAAGAGCCAAGGACTCAGATATCTTCCACATGTGGGCGGATAGTAACAGAGACAAACAGAAGAGCCCAGGACGAAAGAGATATGGCAACTGGGATCGGAGAACCAGCCACTCATGTAGGAGTATGAGAACCGCCCCCCCCCCCAGCCCCAAGTGACTCGACACTGGTCTAGGAAGTCAAAGCGAGGAAGAAAAGACAATCAAGGTGGGAAGAAATGGCCAAGGGAGGAGCCATTGGCGGAGCCCAAAGTGTCTTCAGAGTTAAGCCTGACATATGGACTTGGGGGTCCCAGAAAGTTTCTCATAAGGGTTGGATGAAATAAAAATCTAGATGGCACAGACAATACTGTCATTAGGTTTGAATGCTGAAGGGAAGGCAGAATGAGGCTGCGTTCAGAGGTGGACCTAAGGTGGGAGGGCCTTGGGCTAAAGGAAACTGTCTCTTGGAGTAAAGACTGAAAAGAAAGGAAAGATGCGTGCAGTCGGTGGGACCAGCACCAAAGGAGAGCACAAGGCTAAGCCTCCCGGGAAGAGCAGGACCACTTGAGAAAGCAGAGAGGCTGTGGGGAGGACCGGAGCGGTAAGGAGCTGTTTGTGACGGTGAAGTCAGGAAGAAGAAGGGGGTGGTATCCTCTGCCTATTTTCTCTGTAGAAGATAAGGCTATCTGTAGAGAAGGAGTGGGAAGAGGTGTGTGGGAAGTCTGAGAATCTTCAAAAAAGATTTAAAATAGCTACTATGGGAAATAAAGCTGAGTGGGGCACAGAAGAATTTCTTAGCAGCATCAGGAGGTGGGGACCAAGGGATGTCTCTGCAACATTCTGCATGGGGATGTGAATTTCCCAACAATTTTGGAAGGCCTAGAAACCATTTTATTACTGCTGAGTTAGACATAGCCAAGGAAAATGCACCAAAATGCTAATTAGGACCGCTAATTAGGAGCAAGGCAGAAAGATAGGCAAAGAGGCTGAAGAGGTGGAACCCTAAGCCAACATACAGGAAGGAAAGAAGGGAGGGAGGGAGGGAGGGAGGGAGGGAGGGAGGGAGGGAGGGAGGGAGGGAGGGAGGGAGGGAGGGAAGGAAGGAAGGAGGAAAGGAAGGAGGGAAGGAAGGAAGGAGGGAAGGAAGGAGAGACGGAAGGGAGGAAGGAAGGGAGGGAGGGAGGGAGGGAAGGAGGGAGGGAAGGAGGGAGAGAGGGAAGGAGGGAGGGAAGGAAGGAGGGAAGGAAGGAAGGAAGGAAGGAAGGAAGGAAGGAAGGAAGGAAGGAAGGAAGGAAGGAAGGAAGGAAGGAAGGAAGGAGGGAAAGAAGGAAGGAAGGAAGGAAGGGAGGGAGGGAGGGAGGGAGGGAGGGAGGGAGGGAGGGAAGGACGGAGGGAAGGAAGGAAGGAAGGAAGGAAGGAAGGAAGGAAGGAAGGAAGGAAGGAAGGAAGGAAGGAAGGAAGGAAGGAAGGAAGGAAGGAAGGAAGGAGGGAATGAGGGACTAGGAGGAATAGAAGGAGGGAGGATAGAGGATTCAGAGAAAGGCATTTTGGCAGGACTAAGGGGTGATAGGTGAAAACGCAATGTGAGTACAGGGAGATCTGCTGCAAGAGCCATGTAAGTGAGGAAACAGAGCTTCAGAGGTTGGCAAGCCCCATGAGAACCACGGGATGGGATGGGCGCCGTCTCCATTCGCAGAGCCTGACACTGAGATTCTTGTGTCGGGGCTTCATTAGGTAGATGGTCTCAGGGCAGTGGCCTGGAAGGAGAGGATTAAAGTCATGAAAGAAACTCAGCAAGAATATGGTCTTGCCTAGGGACAAGCTTTGGCCATGGTAGTTCTAGGGGGCCAATTATACCTTCAAATTGGCACTGCCTTGAGGCAGAAGGCCAGTGTTTTGTGTCCCAGTGCAAGTCAGAAATTGGCTACAGACACCAATCACCCTGTGGGTCCAAGGCAGTGCTGCAGAAAGAAGGGCAGCTGTGAGGAACGCGTAGAAGCTGTCAGTTCCAGGCTACAGAACTCAGGAGAATGTGCTCCCAACATAAGCAGGATAGCTCAGGAGTGGGTAGCAATAGCATCAATCAATGTTCAACCCAACATCCCGAGTCTACCTAAGCAAGTTTCGGGAGATTGAGCAACTTACACTAAAGAAAACAGCCAGGGATGTTGTGTCCTCACAGGTCACCGGTTTTCCACAATTCAAGTTGCGGAATACATAATGAAGAGTTGTAAGGGACAGCTGAAAGTGTTTCCTACAGACGAGTACTTCTAGAGGGAAGTACTGCCAAGTTGAGTAGCTGGAAAGGGTGATGTTGACCATCACAGAGTAGGTGACCCCTCTCGGAGAGGACAGTTGAGGATGTCAGTGGCTTAAATAAGAAACAAATACAGAAAAGGTTCTGGCTTAATGACAGCCAGGACTGTAACTGAATTCTCCACAGTCCGGACTAGTAGGAGAGGACAGACCACCCAGACAATGCTAGCCCCACCCCAGATTGGCAATGAGCTCAGGGACCCTTTGACCCTGTGAGTAGAGCAGCTAGTCTGTGGATTCATCCCAGCATCCTATTTCTGATTTCTCCTTTCTCAGGACCCACCCTAGACTAGCCCGCATCTTATTGTATAGAGAGATGTCCCCTGCAGGGATCCATAGGTGCCCCTGGTCACAGAAATAAAACCATCTCCAGCTCACTGACTTTCCAGCTTATCTCAAAGCTTGAGCTCAAGCAAGGCCTGTCTTCCTGGGATTATGTTAGACAGCTGACTATTTAGGTTCTAGTATTTGCATTCAGAAGTCAGTCTGGGTGCTAGAGGGATAGGACAGCAGTAGGGCATTTACTTTGCATGTTTCCAACCCAAGTTTGATCCCTGGCATCTGACATGGTGCTCCATGCGCCGCCAGGAGTAATTCCTGAGTGCAGAGACAGAAGTAACCCTTGCACACCATCGACTGTGGCCAAAAAAAAAAAAAAACAGTAAAATAACAGAAAAAGTCATTCTGGAAATTCTTCAGTGCACCAAATGATAATGCCACCAGATGGAACATAGCCAGGCATGTGGACAGGAACAGAAATAGATCATCGCTGGTGTTCAGTGGTGCCTTGTCCTCTGTGAATACCATCGGCCTCATCTATAGGGCGTGGGGGGTGCTCTTGCTGGCCTGTCAAAGCTCTGACATTAGAGCCCACTACAAAGTTAGTAGTTCAGGTCCTGGAAACACAGGGGTGTAGGCAGCATTCCTACACATGACAGGGACACTAAGGGCATCTCCCAAGTGTCCAGGACATCTTTGTACCACTAACACTGTGGCCAGAGGCATCCAGCCTGAGCTGAAAAGGGAGAATTATTCTTCTAGGACAACCAAGTCCTCATCAGAATCCTCCTACACTGAGGCCAGTTCAACTCATCTACCAGCAGAACCGACTGAGGGAATTTCACAGAGCTTGTCTCAAGAGTTACACTTAGGAAGGTAGATTCTCTTTCTTGCAACAGTCATTCACTTCGGAAGTCAAACTTTGGAGCTACAAAGAAGTTTCTTGAGAAGGTCTGTTGAAAGATGGAAATTCCATTGATTTGCACATCTTGCCCCCCTTTTTAATGGATTCTTCAAGGCTGATAGATAGGGGAAAAGATTGCTGAATGTCACCAATGGCCTCTTGGCTGCTTCCAGTTCTGGACTTTGTGAAGAGACATGAAGAAGGAAGGGGAAAAGGTCTTCAGAATTGGTGGCAAGGAAGATAGAACTCTGGATCTAGGTTTAATTTGATTTGAGCTTGGGCTTGAGTGAGACATAGTGGTGCAGGCTTGCCCTTCCACCTAAACCATCACAGTCTTCTTGTACAGTGAAGTGTCATGGTATTTGTTCCCCATCCTGAGTCCCAGGGGAAATGTCATGAATAATCAGGTGTTCAAACTCCAACTTGGGAAGACTGCCATCTCTGTCCCAGGGGCTTTCCCCACACAGTTCCCCACAATCATGGAGGCTGCAAGACAGAGATCAAGGTTTTCAAAGGCTTAGCTTCTTCTGATCCTCTCTTTGACTTGTAGGTGGTCATCTTGCCACTATATCTTCACAGAGCCAGTTTTCTGGATGGCCCTGCATTTTAATGGCCTCTTGATACAGAAATACAAGTCGTACTGGATTAAGACCCACTCACATGTACCCTTTTAACCTTGGTTGCCTCTATAAAGACCTCTCCAAATGCAGTTACTTTCTTTTTTTTTTTTTAATTTCTAGATCACACCAGGCGATGCACTGGGGTTACTCCTGGCCCTGCAGTCAGGAATTACTCCTGGCGGTGCTCAGGGGACCATATGGGATGCTGGGAATTCAACCCGGGTCTGCCACGTGCAAGGCAAACGCCCTACCCGCTGTGCTATCACTCCAGCCCTTGCAGTTACTTTCTGAGGGTTAGTATTCCAACATGGGAATTTGGAGAGACCCAGTTCAATGTATCACACCCCATAATCCATTCATGATGAAGGGACACAGTAGGGCACAATAGAAAAGCCCATTATTCCTCATTAAATGTTCTCAATGCATCCCCTCCACCCATCCCTGGAGGGAAGACTCCCTCAATAAGTGAATCCAGTAAAAAGTCTATTTCAGTCTAGAATAAAAGCTCCCAGACTCCCTTCCAATGTGGAGTATCTCTCCTCTTCTCTGATTTCTTTCCCTCCCAGCACTTTCTGAACTCACTCTCTTTCCCACCATGGCTACAGAATTCAGCTGTGAATCCCCCATTCTAAGCCAGATGTAATTCAGGTCCTGTGTTTCCCTACATTTCAAAAGGTCAGGGGTCAAGCTTTCCAAATTGGTTTATTGATATCTCTCTCCTGAGGTTTTAGCTGGAAATTCTCAGGATGGCACCCTCCCCTCTGTCACAAACCTGAGGATACTCAACAACCTGAAACTCCCTCCAGAGAAATTGACCTTTCCCCCTCTTCTACCTTCTTTCCAGCAAGGGGTTGAAAAAAGGATGTTTTTGCAATTCTTGCACATGCTGTGCATAGTTCCCTAACACCCATTTGACCACTATCAGCCTTGGGGGTCTCAGCAGAAACAGAAAAAGAACATTCTGGAAGCTCTGGTCCATGCATAATGTCAAAGTCAACTAATAAGTATCTTAAAGAATCTTGAGATATAAACCAAGTGCTGGTCCAAGTCTGCTGGGGAGATGAATGAAGAATCAGTCTTACAGCCTGATCCCTACTTCCTGGGCCACGGTCTGGCCAGAACACCATAATCACACTGGACATAAACCAACACGGTTTCAGATTCATCTTCTCAAAATTGTCTAATGCACCATTAAAATTATATGAAAGCAACTCACTTGAATATGTTGAAGCAACACCTGTTTTGGAAGACTTTTGTCTTCATTTCCCTTGATTGACGTTGTCTGGAAGGGTGTGGTTGCGAGAGGAAGAGAAGGAAAGAAATCATTACTGAGGTTAAGATGACGTGCTTGACTCAGCAACCTAAACACTCCTGCTATGATTTATCCCGGCATTGCTACCCATTCCTGAGCTCAAAATTGTGTAACTTCTCCCTCCCCACTGAGCGTTCTTCCCTTTTATCCTGTGTTCCCCACACCTCCTCTCCTGTGAGGAGGTTTAAATTCTGGAAGTAGAATTCCCATCTGCTCATGTCTTCTTCTGTCACCATGGTTACTGGGCCCAGAGTGGTCTCTGTGGAGACAGAGGCAGAACAGTAACCAGGGACAAGTAAGAGCAAGAAAGAATCAATGTGGGGGTATTTTTTTAACCCCCAGAAGAACTGGCAAGGCCCTACTTATGTCATCGCAGTTTTTGAGGGGCTATGTCAGACTTTAAAGAATTGTTTATGAAAAACGAACTAGTCCCTGAAGTTCCATTTGCTCTCAATGGAACAAACATCTCCGAATGCAGCATCTATGTGTACCTGGGTCAAGAACTCAACATGAGGAATGACTTGGCCCCAGAACTGCACAGGAGGAAGAGAGCAGTGTGGAACACCTTCAAAAGCATCGAAGAAGTTATTAAAAGGACGAAGAACTTCCAGCTCCAGGCACATCTTTTCAACTCCACCGTTCTTCCTGCACGCCTCAGAGACCTGGCCCCTACAAAAATAGGATGAGTACACTATTCTGTTATCCCAAAGAGGAATCTATAGAGCCATGCTTGGAATATCACTTTTCACTCAAGTTAGAGAAGGACTCTGGAGTTGATGATCAAGAGAAGGATCCCCTCCATCGATGATCAAGAATCAGGGATGCTGTATCATTTGCCACAGTGTCCAAAATCAGATGGGCCAGACATGTCTGAACTCATAGAGAGTAATATCTAAGTTAAATGCGAGCAAGCATCTTGGAACACCTCTTCATTTGTGATGTGAAACGAACCACTCCATGGTGCCATCTGGGAAAGTTCGGAAAATGTCATTGAGTTCCATTCTTGTATGTTCTGACTTAGTATTTGGGGGAGTGGGTCAGGACATGGGTCTCTGTGACATACTCAAAGCCAGACCCAGTGAGTAGCCACAGTGGAGATGATACATTTAAGCCCAGCTTCCTGCTGCCCCACCCATTTTTATGGGAAGAGAAATGACCTGTGCCAGTTCCCAGATAGGAGTAGAGCTGCTCCTGGAAGCTAAATCTTTGCAACTCCAAAAACGCAGTCTACCAAAGGGAGTATTTTCTCTTACCACCGCAGACATCAGCATTCTGCTTCTTTACTGTGGTGTATGAGCCCAGAGACTAGAGAATAAGTAATATATATACATATATATACATATATATGTATACACATGTGTTTACATATATATGTGCATATATTATATATAAACATATGTGTGTGTGTCTTGGAGAGCCTGGAAAGCTAGACCAGCTACTAAGAGAAAATAAGAGAGATTCTGTGAGCAAGAGAAACTGCCCACAGGAGGCCACCAGTAGGTCCAGATATGACGCATCTTGACTGCCATCAGCTCCTCCTCTGAATGATCTTGGCAAACACTAGGGGAGCTGGGAGCCAGAGCGCAGTGTCAGCCAAAGGGGTGGCACCAAGAGACCCCATTGCTTGTCAGCATGGCCATGAATCAGCTGCATGACCTTAAACAAACCCCATACCCCCTCATAGACAGTTCCTCCTCATATAAAACAACGGTGGCAATATGTTGTGAGTGTTAAATGCAAACTGGAACCCATGTAAATTCAGGTACTGGAAATGTACTAACGAATTGTGTGACCCTGATCTAGTTACTTCACTCCCTCTAGGATTCTTCTTTCATACCCTCAAAACTAGAAGGAATAATGATTTGCAGCTCCAAATGTGGTGGCTGGGAATGGGGGTCCACTGATCTAATTACAGTATAAAGCCTAGCAGTGCCATCCTTAGAAAATACCCAATAGAAGCTAAAATTTATGAATCAGCATAGCAACCTGACATGTTAGAGAGATTGGGCTTGTTACTCTCTGAGAGTCACTCTCTGTTACTGATGCTGGGTCCTAAAAGGATGGGCCATGCCTCTGGCTGATAACAGAAGAGAGTCAAAGGAAGAGAGAATGTTGTTCATAGCTGGACATAACAGAGTGCCCAATCTATTGGGAGCAGGAAACTATGGGATTTGCCAACAAATTAACTAGTAAGTGGAAGTTATAAAGACCCTACAATGCCAGGGTGTGTAATGTTGGCGTTTCATATGCACGAGTGATCCCAGACACTCTGCAAGAGTGGATTTTAACTTCAAACAGAATCTTACGAGGAAGCTGATTATGTTAGGTTGAAGCTAGTTTAGGGGTTTAGGATAAGGGATCATGCATTATTTTTTCTCTTGCAGGGCCACACAGCAACCCTTGTGAGTCTGTGAGCATATAAACATGATGAGAAAAAAGGTTACGAGAACATAGACCCTAGCTTTTTGTTTGTTTGTTTTCCTTTCCTGTGTGATGTGCTATGACAAATCTCTATGGATACATTCCTTGGAATCCCTATAAAATCTAACACAGGAACTTGAACCATGATGTCTTTGAACCTGACCCACTGACTTAGTTTTGCCTGTTTGCTATTGGGTACTCCATTTTCTTGGAGTAGTAGTTCAGAAGCTTACCTCTGAACTAGACTCTACCTATGGTTGGGGAAAAGGTATATTCTTTGTGGGTGATGCACAGTCCCAATAATACATGGTCATTAAAATAAGTGGTAGGTTGTCTTCCCAGGGGTGTCAGTGAGCTGTCATGACGGCACTGGGCAAATTTAGCTCCAGTCATCTGGGACTGGCTGAACTTGACCCTCTTTGTTGTATTGGATTAAGGTATTTTCTACATTTGTTACTCATTCAATGATTCCCTGTTTTGTTTTCATTTAGTTTTCTTTCTCATGGTGGAGACTGGAGCCTTGTTTTGTCTCTTAAAATTTCAAATCAAAGCAGACACCTGTAACTTCCAGCCCATATTCCAGTAATTGTGTAGGTCATATGACCAAGGCTAAGATCCATGGAATAGATGCTATTCTATCCACAAAGTCTTGGCTAGAGATGGACAGAGGGGCTGGGGCAGTAGCACAGCGAGTAGGGTGTTTGCCTTGCACGACTCAGGTTCAATTTCCATGTGGTCCCCTGAGCACCATCAGGAGTGATTCTTGAGTGCAACGCCAGGAACAACCCCTGAGCGTCACCAGGTATGATCCAAAAAGCAAAAAAAAAAAAAAAAAAAAGATGAACAGAAAGGGATAATGGTCAGCAAATTATATTACCTGCCACATGACCTGGCAAGGGAAAACCAGACTAGAAACCAACATGGAAGCAAATTTATTCTTCTAGTTTCCAAGTGTAATCCATGTGCTACCTCTTTTTGCATGCCAAGTTGGCAGGGAGCTTTGCTTTCCTGTCCTCTGGGTTTGAAGTGTATCCGTGTTTGCTGATTTATGACACTGCAAGTGACTCAAACATTGGGTGTCCCTTGCCACTTAGCACAAAACGGAACGTAATGCTTGCTCAGTCTCTATGCGCAGCTTGATATAGGAATGGAGTAAAGATCTCAGAAAGCAGATTGGCACACAGATTTTATTGTTTCCTCTTTGCAATCACCAAGCACGTCAGTGAAACATAGTATGATAAAGGGAACCAAGTCCTTGGAGTCAGAGAAACTCAGGCCAAAAAAGCCACCTGAATATTCACCATTTCCGTGACCTTGGATAGGCTGTTTCATCTGACAATGCCTTTGATTTCTTATCTGTAAAATGGGAATAATAGTAATTCCATTACAGAATGATTACTGTTTTTCAAACGTACCATGCACTCTCCTGCCTCCGGGCCTTTACACATGCTGTTCCTTGCTGCAAACCAATTGCTCTCTTGCTTATCTCTGTGAGTCATCCCCCCGCCCCCACCCGCCCCATTCATCCAGTTCTCTGCCCAGATGTCATCTTGTCCAGGTTTTCTTTCATAATTGAGTAGAGAACAGTGTATCCCTGCCATTACGTGCTGTGTCTCCTTGCCCTGCTACCCCCCTGCTGTTTTTACTGGCACTGGACATCTGTTTGTTTGTTGGGTTGTTGTCTGGGTAGGTTCCCAATTACCACGTAGAATCCACCGGTCACTGGGTCTGGTTTTAACCATTTTAATCATCTCCGTATTTCCATTGTCCTCTCGATGCTGCCTGGAAGCTGATTCTCAGACATTTATTAGATGCATGAAGCATCAGGACTGAATGAGATGTTTACCAAGTTCTCCAGAGTGCCAGACCACACTACACACTCAATACATATTAGCAATGGCCTCTCCGAGCCTATCCTCACGCTGAGCACTGAATCTTTCCTCGCTGGGTTCAAAGCACAAGCCAGCCAGAAAAACACTGAGCATCGAGAGTGCAAGCCCATCCGCAGACTTGGGCACATATTTTAGAATTGTCAAGCCCTTCACTCTCTTCCTCCATCCCTAGCAAACAGAAGAGCCTTGGTCTTACAGGGGCCCCCCGAGGAGTCCATCATCTTTATTTCCTCTGAGGGCCCTGCACACATCATCACCCAGATCACCATGTGAATCACACGCATTCAGCTCCTTCCTAAATGCCTTCCTCTGTGTCAAGCAGCAAAACCAAGCCGGAAAACTGAACCTAATTAAATACATGCATGCTTCCATTTACTTCCAGTAGAAAAGGCTTTATAGAGCAGGGCATTGACATGAATTGGGAGCCTGAAACTATTTTAAATTCTCCCCCAAATCCCAAAGTGGTGACTCTGGGCCTCAGAGTAGGAGGCTCAGAACCTCTGGAGAAGTAAGATGATCTTGGAAACTTAAGAGATCGAAGCCCAGACAGTGCTGGGAAAGGAATCTCAGCACAACTTAAAGGGAAGGGGGAAGGGAATCAGCAAAGAAAGACTGCTTCATTTGTCATTTTTAGATTTGGAGGTTTTTTGTTTCAAATCAAGAGGAGTGAATTTGAAAAAAAAAAATGTGTGGTTTAAAACTCTATGGATTTTAGGTTAGCCTGGCTTCTATGTAAGGGGCAGAGGCCGAGGTCCTGGAAGAGATGTTGAGACAAGAGTAGCTGCCCCCCTGAAGCACCCCCACCCAGGCCTGACTGCCTGCAGGGTCACCCGGTTTAATCAGGGGGGTCTCTGAAAGGAGAGTTATGTACCCTGCCCCAGTCCCCTACGGGGAGACTGTGACTATGAGAGAGGAGAGGCTGAACAGGAAACTGCGTGGAAGTCTGTGAGCAGTGTCTGTCAGAGAGCGGAGGCAAGCCCAGGAGGGAGAGGCAGGCTGGGCACGGGACAGAGTGGGACACTGAGGCTGCCGTGTGAGAGAGCTTCTCCCTGCCTCTGTCAAGGACAATGACACACTTTGTCACATATGATCGCAAAGGACAAAAATGTTTCCCCACTGAATTCCCCCCACCACTACCTCTTTTGAGAGAATGTACTGTGTAGTTTTTGCCCCTAAAACTGACTTGATCTTTCAACCAAGTGGCTCATCCAAGGCAGAAAGTTTACCGGCCATCAAAGAAGGTTCAGGGTAGAGTATCTGTCCTCAACCCTCCATGCCTTGTTGGATTTGTACGCAGATTCCATGGTTTTTTCCAGGTGAAATCTGCTCCTGCTATTCTCCATGGGAGGTTTCCCTCATCGGTACCCCACTGTTCATCTGGGGAAGGTGTTATACTTCCACAGGGGTCTATGAGATTCATCACCATCTGGACCCATCTACCTCCCCAGCATTGTCCGGTGTGTGGATTACCCCATCGCAACAGGCCTAGCGTCCTGAACACATGCTTCTGTTTCATCTTCCCTCATGCCTTTTCTTTCAAAAATAACTTCCTAGGCCAGTGAGTTCAAGTGGCAGAGCACAAGCACTAGTAAAGTCCCAAGATCAATCATGAGCTGCAGTGTTAGCACCCCGCACTGCCACACGCTGGCCCTGGGGGTCCCTGCATACTGATCCATACCACCTGCCTTAGTAACAAGGCTGCCTGGTTATCATAGGAGATGACCTGAGCCCATCATGAGTGCTACTGGGAGCTAGAGCCTATTTTTTAATTAAAAAAATTTTTTTTAATAATTACCATGACATGCAGTTACAGACTTCACAAACTTTCGTGATTATGTTTCAGTCATAAAATAATCAAGTACCCATCCCTCCACCAGTGCACAGTTTCCACCACCGATGTTCCCAGTGTATCTCTCGCCACCCCTAACCCATCCCCCACCTGCCTCTGTGGCAGGCGCATTCCCATTTACTTTATCTCGCCTTTTGGGCATTATGGTTTGCAATGCAGGTAGTAAGTGGCCAACATGTTTGGTCTATAGTCTACTTTGAGTACACATCTCCCAACCCAATGCAGGTAGTAAGTGGCCAACATGTTTGGTCTATAGTCTACTTTGAGTACACATCTCCCATCCCAAGCAAGTCCTCCAAGCATCATTCACTTAGTGGTCCCTTTTCTGTCCCAGCTGCCTTGTCTTCCAGGATGGGAGGCCGGCTTCCAAGCCATGGAGTGATCCTTCTGGCCCTTATCTCTACTGTCCTTGGGTGTTAGTCTCCCAGTCTGTTACTTTGTATAAAGACCTTCCTATGTCTCTGCCCAGCCGATTCCTCCTCAACCTCAACATTTGTCTGAAGTATCACGGTTAAGCGACAGAGCCCCTGTTGGCTGAGCTAGAACTACTCGAGGCCCAGAGAACACAGGTCGCCCTCAGCAGTGCCTTTCGCTCATAGCCCTCTTCTCCCTCACTCCAGTTAACTTTCCATTATGCGTGGTGTCTAGGGCTGCCTCTCAGTCTATAGTCATACTCAAGTATCCCAGTGTCTAAGAAAATCTGAACACGATAATAGGAAACTGCAATAATGAAAGGAGCTGTGATTGTTTTCATCTTTACCAGCATAAGCAACAAATAAAATGTTAAATAAAACATTTGAAATAGTGTGATCCTGTTCTTCCAATAAATACCCATAGTGGAATTGCTATAGAATATGGTATTTTTATATTTTTGAGTAATCTGTATTATTTTTATAGCAGATATGCCAACTTCCATTCCTACCAAAAGTATTGGAGTGTTCTCATTCTTCCATATTCTTGACAGCATGTGCTCTTTATTGTTATTCTGATGACAGCTTACTTACAAGAGGGAGAGGATATCTCATTGTGTTTTTTTGCCTTGTATTTCAGTGATAAATAATAATAGAGGTTGGACATTTTTTTGGCTACCTGATGGCCATCTTTATGCTTCCTGTGGTCAAATGTCTACCTCAGCACTTTGAACATCTTCGAATTAGGGTGTTTGATTTTTGTGTTTAAATTTAAATTTTATACTATGCTCAGCTATATCTATATATGTGCTTATATAATTAAACACATATATCAACATATGTATGTGTTTTTAAAAAAGATGAAAGCTTGCCACTAGTGAATAAATGGACAGACACTGAGGGCATTATGTGAAGTGAAGTTAAATAAATCAAGACAGAAAATAAAGGAATGCTATATGATTTCATTCATATGTGAAATTTTGAAAAACAAGCTATTGCTAGAGAAATAGTACAGCGGTGTGGGCACTTGCCTTGCATACCGCCAGCCTAGTTTGACCCCCAGCATGCTGCATGGGACCCCTAGCTCTTCCAGAAGTAAGCTCTGAGCATTACTCTAAGCCAAGAGTAAGCTCTGAGCATCGTTGAATGTGCTGAATGTGGCCCCCAAACCAAACAAAAACAAAAAAGCAAGCAATTGGACAAACACACAAAGCAAAATAAACTTTTAGAGATAGAGTACAGTTGAGTGATTGTGAGAAGAAGGGGGCTAGAAAAATGAAAAGGACCTAGTTGTATGATACAAATGTATAATTACAGCACTAAGATGTATATATATGTATATATATAATGCTATCAACTAATATCACATCAGTGGGAATTTATATCAGAGGAAAGTGTCCATGAAGGCAAGTATCCGGGGCCTTGAATATCATAAGGTTCCCACTTCTTGCTTCCTTCTCCTACTTAGGTGTGAGATTTTTGAGCTCCTATGGCTCTACTTTCCCTGGTCCCCACCTCCATTCTTGGGCATGGGATCACTTAAGGGAAGAAAGTGAGTCACTTGGGGTAGGAAGAGAGGGAAAGCCTTCTGTGTGCCTATCTGAGAGGCAGAACTTCCCTGGTCCTAGAAGTCAGTGACTCTAAACACCACCTGTAAGAGCGGATAGAGAGGAACTGAGCATAACCTAAAATATTGGGGGTGTGAGGGAGGGGTTCTAAACTTTACAAGTGTCCTGGCCAAGCCCGTTCCTGTGTCTCAGAATCAATGAGATGGTTGTATAGTTTCATGGAAGAGTTCCTTCTGGCTGAGTCTCCCAAAGTACTGATGGGAAAATTCAGAGTCCCCAAGGCAACCTTTGAAAATGAAGATAACGGGGCTATCTGGAAAAACTCATGGGAAGAGAAAGCAATGGATAATAGATTTTCTTTTTGATATAACTTCTCATATCTATGACTACTGGGATAGAAACACCGATAATGCAAGTTCCAAAGGCAAAATATTAGCATGCTCAAAAAAGCCGTATATGTTATTTTCAGTCGGGCACTGGGGAGTCTTAATGCTTTAATGGAAACTGTTGTCAGTTTCCAAAGCAGGAGATAAATCTGACCTAGATTAAAAGCAAGATGTAAAAAGTTCTTAAACACAGAATTCCAGTAAGCTCCTTCTGGAATACTCCACCCCTTCCCCATTGTACAGATGAGGAAACTAAGGTCCCCTAATCAGGAAGACTCAAGTGCCAGGTAACATAACAGGATACCTGTCAGTGTCAGAGACAAGAGCAACTGAGAGCCGCCATCCCTCATCCCACTGCTCCTGTGACACAGTGACACTCTGAGGAGGGATCATGAAGTGCTCCTTCCCCTTTGCAGTTTTAAGTCACTTAGTACACTTAGGTTGAGAAAAAGAGATAGCCATGATCGCGTTTGTGAAATCAGATGAGTGGGTTTGCTCTTTGCTGAGTGCTTTCCCATGCAATAGCTTTTGGCATAATCAGCCACAACCAGTCGATAATAGATGAACTAGTAGAACCTGCCAGCTGGGGTTCTCTACAGGACAGTGACAGGAGGACGCGTCTAGCTGCAATTACAGGACACCTCAGGACAAGCATGGGGACTTCCACCCAGAGTCTCCTCTCGGGGCCGAGGCGTAGTACAGCGGGTAGAGTGCTTGCTTTGCACACTGCCAGAGATTTGATCTCTGGCATCCACATGGTCCTCTGAGCCTGCCAGTAGTGGCTCCTGACCACAGAGGATGTAGCCGCAAAACAAAATCACAAGCGAGAAAAAAAAAAAAAAGACCCTCCTCTCCGCTCCAGTTTTTCCTCAATGCTGGATCCCTGGGACATCCTTCCTGTTAAAATCACCCTAGCAGGTTGAAGGCACATCTTTGAAGACCTCCCCCTTCCTGCCCCCCCATCCTGCCTTCTCTTGGGTTCACTCATTCCCACAGTTTCTGCCAAAGGCCTTCAGAGTATTCAATAAGCAAGCTAATTAACTCTCGGCATGGTTTCAGATGCCATGAATCTGCTAGTAGATCCAGAATTTATGAGAAGAATGTCATTGTTTCAACTATCTGATTTATAGTCAATTAACCCAGAATATCAAAATAACCAAGGTTAATAAACTGATTCTGTCTGATGTAGAGGAACTCTCTGGTTATTGCCTTATTGTTTTAAAAATGTATTATTTCATTCATGCCACTAATATTGATTAATCCTGCACACTGTGTCAGAAACTGGAATTAAAAGTGAAGAGATCACAGCCCTTGCAGGAGAAACTTCTTCAGGGGTTGTTGGACAAATATGCTGGAGAATATGTTGGGTAGATACATTGTAACTGGTTGTTACAATAGTTGAGACATATGCTAAGGCAAAAGCACTTTTAGGGTGGAGATCTTATTTCTGACAATATGATAGACTAGCTATTTATAGAAAAATCGTCTCTGAAGTGTAGTTTAAATGCATCTAAAGTATTTTTAAAGACTTATTTTTAGGCGTGGCTGAGTTGAAGGAAATGGGAAATTATCAGAAGTCACAGTGACAAAGTCATATAAGCACGAATCCATAAGCAAAACCTGTGCAGCGACAGAACATTCTGGGGGTGGATCCTGATTTGAAGGAACTTAGAGCTTGGATTTTAATGAAAAATAAATGACGTAACAGCCAAACCTGAGTTCTTAGCAGAGTTGGCTAATTAGAGATTCATTTGAGGTAAATCTTTTTGAGTTAAAGAACAAGGATATAAAATATACCCTTCAAGGGCATAAAATGAGATCCCGTTCTGCTGGAAGGAGAATCATGATCAGAATGAAGAGGAGAGAGAGGAAATTAGAGAGCGAGATTTCATATGTTACTCAAAGTCGAGCCCATGTTTTGTAGGTTTTTAATTAAAATTAATTTCTTAAGAAAAATTATCTATGTCTTATTCTGGAATGGGAACAGAAGGGTATATTAGGCCACACCAGGCTCTGTTCAGGGATTGTTAAGTATAATAAAATATCACCCTATTTGCAGTGCTCATGGGACTACATAATAGTGCTGGGAATCAAATCAGACTGGCTATGTGCAAGGCAATCATCTTAACCCCTGTAATAACCCTCAACCCTAGGCTTTATTTTTTTAATGGTCTTGGTTTATTATTGCTCTGAGAAAGGAAATGCAAAATTTCTCTGAAGAAACATATTCTATACCAAGACATCAAATTTTTTCCATATATAAAGATCTAAAGAACATGAGACCCCAATCAAACCTCTAAACAGACCAGAAGAAATGCCAACATTATAGCCAGCATAGATAATATAGAGACATACCAGCATAAACTGTATGTGTCTCTATTGAGGCAAAAGATATAAAATATATTTAAATTATTTTAAAAATAAAAGAGAAGCTAAAACTATGGTGAGGAAATTGTGAGTCAAAACTTAGGCAGATGCAAGGAAAGAAATATAATTTAAAATAAAAGAAAAATGGTTATGTGTGTTAAAAATAGTTAGATTCAACTGCAAATTGAATTAAAGAGAACATCTTTGAACTGGAAGATATATGTGAAGAAATTACGCAGAACATGTTCCAAAGAGATAAATAGCAAGAAAAATCACAAAATCAATTAAGAGAATAATGAGTAGAGGGGTCAAAGCAACAGTACAGCAGGTAGGGTGCTTGTGGTCAACCTAGCTTCTATCCCCAGCACCCCAAATGTTTCCCTAATCCTGCCAGGAGTGATCCATGAGTACAGAGCAGCAGTAAACCCTGAGCACTACCAGGAACAATGCCCCCACTCAGAAAAAGAGAAGGGGAATTAGAGTGAGAAGATAAATAAATGGTCTAAGTAAGGTCCTTAAAGGAAAAAGAAGAAAGGCTATAATAGAAGCAATAGTTTTAAAATGGTTGCTTCAAATTTCAACAAAAATTAGAATCCAAGAATTTGTACTATATATAATAAATTCCACAGAGAGTCTCTTGCCCACACACCTGACTGTCTTCCCCGGGGCCCCTCAGAGGGGGTGGGCTCCAGCTTCCCTCCCCGCTGCGAGCAGAGCTCCCGAGGCCAAAGACCTCCGGAGCCTAGCCACAGCCATGCTCAGGGCCCTTCTCCACACATTCAGACAAGCCTCACGTGTGAAGGTACCGGCAGAGGAACCCAGGTGTGTGGGACCTGGGGCTGAGACCTCCAAGCCTGCTCGGATCAGGATCTGGGCCCAGATTTCCTATATTCCAGTAGCTAGGCGGTCACACCCAGGGACTGCCCCCGGCACCGTGTAATCCCACCAATGGCCAACATCCAGAGACTATAAAATCAAGCTCCTGGAAGACATCTTATAGCCTACTTCTCCCTCTGGAAGAGCCTGGCAAGCTACAGAGTTTCCTGCCCACATGGGAGAGCTTCGCATACTCCCCATGGTATATTCATATGCCCAAACCAGTAACAATGCTGGGTCTCATTCCCCTGACCCTGAAAGAGCCTCCAATGCAGCATCGTTGGAAAGGACAAGTAAAGAGAGGCTGCTAAAATCTCAGGGCTAAGACAAATGGAGACATTACTGAGGCCACTCAAGAAATTCGATGATCAAAGGGGTGATGATGATGATGATGATGATGATGATGATGATGATGATGATGATGATAAATTCCAAGGAAAACTGGATGAGAAAATTCAATGGTTTAAGAGGTGAGGGGGTGGAGGAGAAGCAGGGGGAGGCATCCATCACCCTTGACCCCAGAATATAGGGAGGAGAAGGAAAGAAATACAGTAAAGATGAAGGGGAAAAGAGATAGATAAGAAGCTGTGGGGTAAGGGGCCAAGGGGACGCAGGCACATTGTTGGTGTTAAGGAATGACAGAGCTAGATATCCAAACCACAGAATCAATAACACTGAAAGTGTGAGACCCAAAGTTTGGAAACCAGGTGTAAAAGATGCCTGTCAAGATGGCAGGGATAGGGAACCTATTAGGAGAGGGAACTGGGGACACTGGTGGAGGGAAGTCGGCACTGATAGGGATTGGTCATCGAACACTGTATGTCCAAACTCAACCAAGAATAACTTTGAGATTCACGGTGCTTTAATAAAATAAAATTTTGAAAACAAAAGAAAGAACTCCACTTTTAATGTTCTTCAGAAAATATACAAAATACAAAGAGAAAATCTTAATGGAGGCATAAAGTAAAGCCAGAATATATATTAAATAACTCAATGATGCTGAATCTGACTTTTCAATAGCAATTAGAAATTCAAGCAGTAGCTCCAAAGTCTGGTGTTTAATATGCCCAGAACTCCATATCCATTCTTTCACATAGTAGCACAAGAACTCCATAAGGAAACATGGAAAATATAGAGGAATAAACAAAGGAAATGCCATACATGTGGGTAAACATAACATGTTCTGTATTAAATTATTATAATATATTTCATTTATATGGTCAAATAAACAGGAAAATACAAATTCAGGACACAATAGGATATTATGTAGAAGTAGGGTGCCCAGAGTTTATGTTAATGCTATAAATTTCTGTTATTAATTAGAAGAAATAAAGATACTAAGTTCAGAATTTAAGTTACAGATGTACATGATATAAAAGTATCTCAGCACGTATAGTTTCCACACTAGTTGAAGAAAAATGAACTATGTTGGAGATATTTAATTAATCCAAAAGAAGAAGAAAAAGGAAATAAAAAGATGCATTCTCACCCCAGTAAATGGTAGGCTAAAGAAGTCTTCTTTAGCATAAACACTTCTGAAAACAATTTTATATCATCCAAAGGATTAAAATGTGCTTATTCTTTGATAAAATATTTCTATTACTAAGAATTTATTTTAAAATTTCTGGAAATATATATAAGGAAAAATAGCTAAAAGCGTTTCTTATAATAAAAACATTTCTTATAATAAAAATATAACACTATTATGAGGAGAATGAATGCATAAATTATGATTTATATAATGGAACATAGCAGTTAGGAAATAATGAATTGTATTTGGTATTCCACATTATCATAAATTCAGAAATATAATATTGAGCAAATAAGTCACAATACAAATTAGTTGCATAATGTCAAAATACTGTCTAACCTATGTAAATATGTTGTTTGCATATACATACAAATATGGTCAATCTTTACAGAATTTTTTTTAAGTTTGTGATAATTTTAGAAAAGGGAGATGTTTGGGGAAAGGGTTGAGAAGGAATTGGGGAACAACATTCAAATGTTTTTTTTTTTCAAATGGCAATTAACCTAGATGATGGCTATCTAGGTATTCATTTTCTTACTATTCTTTTGTTTATCTTGGAGTCGCACCTGTGTTTGGTGTTCACTCCCTGCTCTGAGCTCAGGGCTCACTCCTGATGGTGCTCTTGGGACACACAAGGCAGCAGGATTGAACAAGCATCTGCATATTCAACTGCAGGCAAGTGACCCAGCCACTGCACTACCTCTTGGGCCCAAATTTTCTTACTATTCTTTCAAGTACCCTTAATATCTTATGAACACATATCAATTCTGTTTCTTGGGAGGACCCTCTTCCGCCATACTCAAGAGACCCTGGGTTATTGGTCCAAAGTAAGAAAGAAACAAGGATATGGTGCTGCTCCAACCCTGTAATGCCAGAAATTACCTGGCTCACCCAGGGTTACACAGAACACCCTCAGGGCTACACCCAGTATTGTTCAGGGCACCATGTGGTGACCAGGGACTGAATCCAGGTCAGGTGCGTGCTAGGCATGTCCCTTAGCCACAGTACTATCTCCTGGCCTCCAATATTTAAGTGTCTTTTTTTAATAGCAAAAAGGAAAGACATGGGGAAAATAAATGTCACGAGTGCCAAGAAAGACAATGATGGGAAGCTCTCCCTTAAAGCAATCACATGGTATATAGGTTTCTCAAGAAAACGAAAAGTTGGTGTTTGAAGAGTGAATAGTGGATGAAAGAAGTAGAAAGCAATGTGTGCGCACTCAAAGATAATTCAGAACATGGGCAGTGGAAAACTACAAGTTCTGTATCTTTCTGAAGCTGAGTCTTCCTGAGGGCTGTGAGGGGCAGTAAGGTTCGTGACCAAGGCCTGCTCCCAGCCTGTATCATTTTGTTCTCTCTTCTGTGTCAGGAGCAGGAAGGCATTTAGTAAATTTGGAATTTCCTCCTGATGATGGCCAGAGATGCAGTATTTCATGTGGGTGACAGAGATGAGATTCATTTTAAGTGAAGCACAAATAGAGCCTTATTCTGAATCGCCTTGACTCCATCTGGGGAATAGAATGTGAACCTCAGCTCAGAGAGGATGGAAGGATCTTTGGGGTAGGAAGGAGATTAATATCTCAATAAACCACAAGCCATCAACATTTCAGCATAAACAGCCCATGGAATCATTTTCCCTGTGGTAGGAAAAATATCATCATGTTATATACTTTCACTAAAACCTTGTTTTCTGCTTTCAATCACTGTGTCAAATCAATGGCTTATGATTCTTAAAATTTTGATGTAAAAACTATAGCCAAGAAGAGAAAATTGTTCAGGATCACTCAGAGAAATTGAAAGGCAAGAGGGTAATGATTAAAAGCCAGAACATCCAGAAGCTTTAACCTAAGCTAAACTCAAGAAATGTGTGTGAACATAAAAATCTAAGTTCTCCCTTGATTTAGCATAGGCAAGTAGAGTCTCTATTTGCTGAATGTTAAGTCCCCCTTGTATGGTAAGTTCAAAGTAATAAGGAGAAAGAGGAAAGTAAGAAGGGAGAATTGGGGACTCAGAGGGACAGGCATGCCATAGCTTATAAATGAAAAATGACCAAGCACCAATCTGCAGAAGGGTTAGGCCACCATAGCTTCAACCACAAGTGTGTGGGGGGCATAAGGTAGGTAAGATAGAAGAGGGGACAGTATGACAATAATAGCTGGAAATGATCACACTGGACAAGAATTGTTAAAAGTAAATAAAGGGAGATTCCTGATAACCTTTCAGTATTTGCATTGCAAACCATAATGCCCAAAAGGAGGGATGGAGGGGGGGGAGGAGAGAAAGAGAGAGAGAGAGGAAGAGAGAGAGAGAGAGAGTAGACAAAGAGACAAAGAAGAGAGCCTGGAGGCAGATTGGGAATGGGGGTTGGGGTAATAGGAGGGAAACTGGTGGCACTGGTGCAGGGAAATGGACAACTGGTGGAGGGCTGGGTATTAGAACACTGCATGACTGAAGCCTAATCATGAACAGCTTTATAAAGGTTTATCTCATGGTTATGAAAGAAAGAAAGAAAGAAAGAAAGAAAGAAAGAAAGAAAGAAAGAAAGAAAGAAAGAAGGAAGGAAGGAAGGAAGGAAGGAAGGAAGGAAGGAAGGAAGGAAGGAAGGAAGGAAGGAAGGAAGGAAGGAAGGAAGGAAGGAAGGAAGGAAGGAAGGAAGAGAAAGAAAGAAAGAAAGAAAGAAAGAAAGAAAGAAAGAAAGAAAGAAAGAAAGAAAGAAAGAAAGAAAGAAAGAAAGAAAGAAAGAAAGAAAGAAAGAAAGAAAGAAAGAAAGAAAGAAAGAAAGAAAGAAAGAAAGAAAGAGTCTTGGGCTTCTTGCTTAGGGTTTCTGGAGTCTGGTACCTAAAAAGACTGATTAGCCAACCCATGGTCAGCTCTCCTGTGATAGCTGAGGAATGGCTGGATATAGGTTCAGAATACAATGCTTGATTACTCTAGCGTCAAGTGAAAGTACAATGCCCATTTAATTTATATTTTATTTTTCACAGGGGCTATACCCAGCAGTGCCCAGGAGACTGCGGAGAACCATGAACATGCTAGATATGTGCTTTACTCTGGAATCCATCTTCCCACATCACTCCCTTCCCCCATTTTATTTTTAGTTCAATTTTCTGCCTAATATAGGATATCATTGGTTTGTCCTTTCTCCCTTGTCACAAAGAGTTTAGGTTTATCTGGTAATACTCTTTAAACATTTTAAGACAACATTGGTATGTCCTGTTCTCCTTGTCACAAGGAGCTTAAGTATATCGGGTCACACCCATCAAAGTGCATTCCTTTGTCTTCTGTAACCACTTCTCTATGCTCTCTTCTCCAACCAGTTAATCAGAATTTCCCCTAAATCAGACTCTGTTAATTTGTAAGGTCAGACCTTTCTAGGACACTGAACTTGTATTGTCAGTTAATATTGCCTTTCTCCTCTCCTTATGTCTTTTGAATAGTTTACTTTAAGCAATGTCCTTTTTGTATGGACAAAGAAAGACAGTTGTTAATATGCTTTTGTAATATGGGGTTTAATTGGCTTTGAATATTATTCACTCCCTGGCATCTGCTTTCTCGACTTAAGCCTCAGCTGCCCTTACTTCCTAGCACCCCGAAAAGCAGGATCCCGACAAGGGACGGGATGGACCCAGGGCAAGAGGTGAGTTATGTGCTACCCTGGCATCGAGATGGGCCTGGCCAAAGTACCTGATGCTTAACTATAAGTTAAGAGCTTGGTCATGGACAAATGCTGTCTGTCATGATCCAAAAGCAACTACGAGACTAGGACCCTGCTAGGGTTAGAAAAGACTAACCTGGCCTGAGCATTGTAGTCTGAGATTGAGATGACCCCAGGAGAGCAATTCCATAAGCTTAATGCATTTCTTGCTGTGTCCATACAAAATGATTAATATTATGAATATTTATATGTTAGTTGGACAAGGAGAGGAGAAACACACTAATGGGATTCCGCTCTTGGGTGGATGTCCTGCTGAAAGAGAATCTGTCCTAGAAGAAGCATCCCCTGAGGGAAAGAACTTTACCCCTATTGATTGTGACCACACTTATGTGTAAGCCCTGACCCCTCATGCTAGGATATTTAAGGAGGCGATAAGAGGGAGTTCGGGGAAGAAGCAGAGAGAGACAGGGGTGTATAGAGAGGAGATTGGAATAAACCGCAACTGAAACCAACCAGCCTGGCCCTCGTCCTTCCTTCGCCTGCCTCATCATCGCCATCCACCTCCCCGGGGTGGGGGAAATGGTTGGAGACTACCGAACGCGGGTGGTGGGAGAGATAGAGCGCTGCTGCCCTGTGCCTGGTGTAGTGCCCCTTTCTCTTTTGTGTGTTTACACAGCCTAGGAATTATATTCCCTTGTGTTAAAATTAAGGACACCTAGAGGTAAAAGTGTCCCTGTTGCCCTATTTGATCCTTGAGTGATCTCCAATCTATTCTGGCTTTGGTTGGTACGGCTCATTTATATCATGGGAAAGGCAGCTATGTGTGCCAAATTGATGTTCACCAAATTGTGATATTGTAGAGCAGTACTAAAAACTGACTTCCTCTAATGTGGGTACTCAGATCTCACGGGCAAAAGTTAACTCTTCAAATTGTGTACTGACACAAAATCAAATCCTTCCCCGAGTGAGTCCGAAGTATGGATGAAGTCCAAACTTTGAGTAGACACAGTTGGCACTTCACAGGTGAGCTTGTGGGAAATAGGTGCTTCTTACCACAAACACTGCAAGTTCATTGTAAGAAAAAAAGCCATTTTTGAATTTTAAGGAAAACAAACCTGAGGTTTTTATGGAAATGTTACTTGTTCCCTCTGAGGAAACACTTGCAGCTGTCTTAAATGCAAGATGTGAGGTTCACAGGAATATGTAGGGCTTCCATATTTGTGGATTTTTTTAAATTTGTTTTATTTTATCTGTTCAATTAGGGAAAATGGTCAAAACATTTGAGTAGAAGAGTTTCATTTATTTATGATTTTATGTATTTTATTTTCATAGAGTAGTTCACCATAGTTCATTTACAGATAATATTCAAACACCCACCCCACCAGCAAGCATCTTCCCACCATAATAAGAGGGAAGTGTGTGAAGGTTATTGTATTTCATTCCAGAGCCATTTAAGCCCGTATATAAGAAAATACAAGCAAGTATCTTAAAACCCAACAAATGTGTGCTACTTTAGGTACATCAGTGGGCTAGAGTACAAGAGGTTGAGCAAATGTGTCAGCATGCTCCAGGAAGTACTGCATCACTCTCTTCTGGGAGTTTTAGTTTATAGTCTCTAGATCTTGGCTGTTTATGAGATTACATGGCACCAGGGAGGGTTTATGGGTGTGACTGCCAAGCTACTGGAAAACTGGGGAGCCGGGTGAAGGAGGACCAGTCCCGATCTGAGCAGGCTTGGGCCTGCATACCTGGGTTCCTCTATCGGTTCCTTTTTTTGGGGGGTGGGTCACACCCGGCGATGCACAGGGGTTACTCCTGGCTTTGCACTCAGGAATTACTCCTGGCTGTGCTAGGGGACCATATGGGATGCTGGGAATCGAACCTGGGTAGGCCGCGTGCAAGGCAAATGCCCTACCTGCTGTGCTATCGCTCCAGCCCCCTCTGTCGGTTCCTTCATGGGTGAGGCTTGTCCGAGCATATGGAAAGGGGCCTTGAGCATGGCTGTAGCTGGGTTCTGGAGATTTTTGGCTGCTGGAGTTCTGCTTGGAGCAGGGAGGCAAACTGAACACGCCCCCTCCAGGGTACCCCAATAGAGACAGCCTGGCACAGGATAATGAGATTCTGCCAAGTAAAAATATTTCAAGAGGACAAGACACAGCTGACTCAATAAAGCATCACCTAAATTTCTAAGAGTGGAAGTATGCCTCTGAGAGTCTCCCATGGCTTACTACAGAGTGAAGAATATTTGCAACTTGGTGAATAATAGCTGCTTAACCCAAAAGAAGTAGTTGCTTAGGGTCTCAGAAATAAAGATGCCAAAAATGGCTAAGATATGGGCCTTTTCATATTAAACTCTTTCTTGTATAAATTTAATGATTTGTTTCATCTTGAAAATCAGTTTAATGGGAAATTATTCCCCAAGAACATGTAAAATGTGAAGTAGTCTTACAAAATAAATTCCACTTTTCTCTCTTCATTGGTAAAAGTACTTTTCTCTCTTCCTTGTATCCTTTGGAGTTGAGTGCTCTCCTAGGATTCATTTGTTGTATGTCTTGCGCTTTTAAATTATTGAGCAGGATTGCCTTCCCTATAATGTGTTGGTTCCAATTATACTAATCACATGTGGTTTTTCTAGTACAGTAGTACAGTCCCACCCTCATATATATTTTTCAGTCTCTCTTGGGCAAACTTCTTTCATCTGGATATTCCTTTACATCAATCACAAACTTCTGTTTTAATATTTTGACTTTCTGGATAATTGTAACTTTTCTCCTGGTTAAAAGAAGCAAGATTTGGTATCCCTTCATTTCCTCCCAAAATGAGATAATATTCTCAACAATTTGAGCACATTTTTTTTTTCATTTCCAAGTCCAGCTCACAGCTTTGATTGCCCTCTGCCCTCTTAGAAATGTAAAGGTCAACCTATGTGACCTAATTGTACTTAAGTCATCCAATGTGTTAGTCACCTCTAGATTCCCAGCTGTTTCCACACAGAACAGCATAGATCATGGGTCATAGACTGGAAGAGGTATCCACGGGGAATTTTTAAAAAGGTTTAACTCAATGATTTCTGATCATGTTAGATCTTTATATTTAATGATTTACTTTCTGGTCTGGGCTGAGCAATAGCACAGCGGTAGGCGTTCGCCTTTCACGTGGCCTACCTATATTCAATTCCTTCGCCCCTCTCGGAGAGCCCGGCAAGCTACCGAGAGTATCCCGCCCGCACAGCACGGCAAGCTACCCATTGGGTATTGGATATGCCAAAAAACAGTAATAATAAGTCTCACAATGAGAGACATTACTGGTGCCTGCTCAAACAAATCGATGAACAATGGGATGACAGTGACAATGACAGTGACTTTCTGGTCTGGTCATTTGTGACTCTGGCTCCCTCCCGTTGTTTGTCATCAACAATTCTATGCCTTCTATTTGAACAACACATATGATATTAATAAGCACAACACACACTTTTACACACACAAGTTATCTCTTTTCTCTTTCTTTCTCTCTCTCTCTAACACACATACACACACACACACCTTTCAGAAAAATATCTACTTTCCTTCACAAACAACAGAGAGATTCAGCTCTGATGTTTGCATCCCAATCTCTCCTTGATATTCAGTACACTACTTACACTGCTTAATTCAACCAATATTTGCTGTACCAAGTTTTGAGAATACAAATTTGAATAAGATATTGCCACAGCCTGCAGATTGTTCACAGTCTGATCGAGGAGATAATCCTATGAATAAATAATTAAGATTGCAACATGATCAAGGAGAAAAGTGAAAGATTATATGACTTCCTTGAAGTCACTTTGTCACTTTGTGACTTCAAGGAAGTCATATAATCACTATGGAAAGATGACAAGAGTACAGGTTTTTGTGTTCTAGTCAGGAGTTTTAAGAATCTTTTGCAAAGTTAAACACGGTATTGGAGCCTGGAGCAATAGTACAGCAGGTAGGGCATCTGCCCTGCATGCAGATGACTCGGGTTCAATCCCTGGTATCCCAAATGTCCCCCAAGTTCCGCCAGGAATAATTTTTGTATAAAGAGCCAAGAATAACCGCTGAGCATTGTTATTTCTGAGCAAAACACACACACAAATAAACAAAACAAAAAAGCCACAATGCACTGGGAGTAGAGTGGTAGTACAATGGGTAAAGTGTTTGCCTTTCATATATCACACCCGAGGCCCCCATAGCCATGCCACCTGACTCCTCATCAGGCTGTTTTCACTCGGAGTGCCCCAGAGGGGGGCGGGTGAGAACCCTCCCCACCCCAAAGGACCCATCCCCGGCAGCCGACCTCCACTACCCAACCACTGCCATGCTCAAGGCTGCTTCCTGGGCCGCGGAAGCGGCACATTATAAGACACTTCCTACCCATTGTCCATAATTAACACACCCTATTTGATGGAGTTCAGAGACTAGGCATCAAATCATAGAGAGTAATGTACACACACACACACACACACACACACACACACACATATATACCTCTCGGAGAACCCGGCAAGCTACCGAGAGTATCCTGCCTGCTCAGGTAGAGCCTGACAAGCTACTTGTGGCATATTCGATATGCCAAATATGTCTCATCCCCTGACCCTGAAAGAGCCTCCAATCGTTGGGAAAGATGAGTAAGGAAAGGCTACTAAGATCTCAGGGCCGGGAGGAATAGAGACGTTACTGGTGCCCGCTCGAGTAAATCGATGGACAATGGGATGACAGTGATACAGTGATGTCACACCCAGGCTATATCCACGGCATGACATATGCTCCCTGAGCACCACCATGGCTGATCTCAGTGAAGAGCCCAGAGCATGCTCTGAGCATAGTCACGTGTCACCCAGCACCCCATAAAAGAAGTAAATGCATAATTTTTATTATAATAAAGTGAAGAATGATTGGCAAATAAATTGAATGTTCATATATTTAGGAACTTTAAAGTAATTCAATCAATAGACAGGCAAGAAGGAGGGAAGAACAGAAAGAAGGAAACCTAGGCAAAGGTGAAGGAGGTATGAGACAAGGGAGAATGATGGAGAACTTTTAAAATAGTGCAGCTCTTCTCAGCCGGCCACGTCCATGTCGTCAGAGCCTCTGCTTGCTCTTCCAATCTCTCAGGTTTTGAAGGGTCACCTTCCAGCTGACATCCAGGGCTTTCTTCTATCTGGAAGAGGATCCCGTCCTTTCCAGCTGAGTGCTAGCAGCCCCCCTGGCTAACTTCCTTTGCTGTCTTCTCAGTCAGTCACCTCCATATCTCACATAGGATGGTGGGGTAGAATCTACAAAGATTCAGAGCAGGAGCATAGCAAAAACAATGGGGAAGATGCATAGAAGCCTAAGCTCAGTGAGTGAAAAGAATAACCCAGATGGTTCTATATGTACCAATCAGAACTTCTCAGAGTTGAGGCGTGCAGGCACCAAAGTCTCAGAGAAGAGTCCCAGTCCAATTAGAACCAAACAGAAAAATCGCAGGATATATTATAATTAGAAAGACAAAAACTAAAGACAAAGATAAAATATTGAATGCCACAAGACTATAAAAGGAACTAGCATACAAAGGGAAACCCACAAGATTCACTTCACAGGAGATCTATCAAATAAGACTCTATGAGCCAGGAGATAATGGTAGCAGATAATTAAAAAATCAATAAAATGAACACCTCACAAGAATACTCTATTCAATCGGCGTATATTTTATATTTGAATGAATGATGCAAAGCTTTATGAACAGACAATAGAGTTTTGCAAGAAGCTTCTTTAAAAGACAAGAAAACTTGCTATTGGGGCTGGAATGATAGTATAGCAGGTAGGGCATTTTGCCTTGCAAGAGACCGACCTGGGTTCGATTCCTAGCATCCCACATGGTGCCCTGAGCACTGCCAGGAGTAATTCCTGAGTGCAAAGCCAGGAGTAACCCCTGTGTATCGCCGGGTGTGACTCCCCCAAAAAAGAAAACTTACCATTGAGGATACCATTCACTTACAGTGCTTAAGGTTGTCCCATACTATATTAAGAAAGGTCTGTTTACTTCTAGCTTGTTAAGGGATTTAATACTTTTTGAATAATGATTTGATGTTTCATTTCTTTTAATTTTCTATATTCACGTGATTTGGTTGCATCTGTGGAAAATTTTATTATAATCTTTTTCTTATTAAAACAGACACTTAAGAATTATCTATAATATTTTTAAACATTTTTTAACATAAAGCCTGTATTCCTTTTTAGAATAAAACTTAACTTTATACTTTTATAGGCCTATTTATATTTTCCCTGAAAACATTTTTATTATTTCCTCTTTTCACTTTATTAAATCAAATATTTATCATTTTTTAAATTTTATGTTAATTTATTAAATGTAGCAGTATAGCACTGTTGTCCTGTTATTAACTATATGCACCTATAAATGTAGAAATGCATTTTTTGAAAAAACTTTTCAACTTACTGATTTACATTTTATTTAAATTTCCAAAGTGTAGCATTAATTATCTATATGTGTGTATATGTCATCACCTTCACAATAAACAAAAATACCTCTCTCATATGTGGGATCAAAAGAAGCATAGTGAAAGGACAAGAAATGGACAAAGTTATAGCACTGTCGCATTGTCGTCCCATTGTTCATCAATTTGCTTGAGTGGACACCAGTAACGTCTCCATTGTGAGACTTGTTGTTACTGTTTTTGGCATATTGAATACACCACAGGTAGCTTGCCAGGCTCTGCCATGTGGGCGGGATACTCTCGGTAGCTTGCCAGGCTCTCTGAGAGGGACAGAGGAATCAAATTGGGTGGGCCTTGTGCAAGGCAAAACACCCTACCCGCTGTGCTATTGCTCCAGTCATAAATGGGTATTTTGTCTATATAATTGAGCCTACATGGAGGGAGGGAGGGAGGGAGAAGGCAGTTTGGAAGAGCCTCGAGAACATTGGGAAAAGGACGTGGGAGCTCTGGTGATGGGTGTGGTGTTGGAATGGTGTATGCATGAAAACTATAAGTAATAGTATTGTAAGGGCCAGGGTAAAAATGGTAAAATCAAATAGAGAAATAAAGTCATAAATGAATGTATTTCTACTTCAGAAATGTTGCAGTACATATTATTGTATTCCCTTGGAATCCAGTCTGAATTCCATAGAACATCAAAAGACCCCATGGCTGCCCACCTACGAGATGGTCAGACTTCTTCGCTAAGACCCTGAATGAACAGTTTGAGGCTCTTCATATTCCTGGAGCGAGCAGATACCATTGGGCTATACTAGCACTCGACAGGGACAAATGGAGACATTACTGGTGCCCACTCGAACAAATCAATGAACAATGGGATGACAAATGATACAAGTGATTGTTGTATTCTATTTTAGGAATGCATATATCAAGCAGGCTTGCCAGTCAATCCTGCTTCAAGCCTCCAGTGAAAGTTTCATAGTTCTCTGGGTCAGCATGACTTTCCAAATAGAACTGGGAAGTGTAAGACACAGGATTCAGATGTTGGGTATCTCAGAATCACACCTCCTGTAGGAGTTTCTAGCCTAAGGAAATGGGGTCCTCCAAAAGAATCAAAAGAAGATGGACTCGGGCCTTCATCCTGGTGTTGCCCATTTGACCCTAACAAAGGAATATTTAAGAAATGCCGAAAGATGGGGCTAGAGCAACAGCACAATGGGTAAGACGTTTGCCTTGCACAACCATTGATGCTGGGTTCAATTCCCAGCATCCCATATGGTCCCCTGTAGGATAACACAGGGTTTGTCCTTTTAGCCTTGCCGCAGGGAACTTAGTTTACCTTAAAGCAATGTCCTTTCTGTATGGACACAGGAAGATAGTTAATGTTATGCTTTGTAACTTGGGAGCTGATTGACTCCAATAATATTTACTCCCAGGCATCTGCTTTCTCCACTCAGTTGCCCTTAGTTCTTAGAACCCCAAAAGCAGGGTCCCGACGAGGGACAGAATGGCCCCAGGGCAAGCTGTGAGCTACCCTGGCATTGAAATGGTCAAAGGACCACAATACTCAAGTATAAGTTGAGAGCATGATCATAGACAAATGATCCAAAAGTAATGACAAGACTAGGACCCTGCTGGGGTTAGGAAGACTAACCTGGCCTGAGGACTGTGGTCTGGAATATATAGTGAATGTCCTCAAGAAGAACCAAACGTTAAGTCTGATATATCTCTTACTGTGCTCATACAGAGTTACATTGCTAGAAAAATTAGAAGTAAATTTACTATGGGCTGGAGTGATAGCACAGCGGTAGGGCCTTCACCTTTCACACAGCCGACCCGTGTTCCTGTGTTCGATTCCTCAGCCTTTCTCGGAGAGCCCGGCAAGCTACCGAGAGTATTGCGCCCGCACGGCAGAGTCTGGCAAGCTACCCATGGCGTATTGTATATGCCAAAAACAGTACCAATAAGTCTTACAATGAGAGACATTACTGGTGCCCACTTGAACAAATCGATGAGCAACAGGATGACTGGACAGGAAATTTACTATAACTATTTAAGCAGATTACTAGCTGAGGAAGGAAGAAAGGGACACACCCTGACACACCCTTGTTTGGACCCCACCCTTGAGTGGGTCTCCTAGTAATCTCCTTAGTGAGATTTTGTTAATCTCCTCAAGAAATGGTCTTACCCTTCGTTGTTGATTTGTTAATGTTAAACCCACCTTTGTGTTACCACCCCGTGTAATTTGCTATATAAACTAAGACTGCGGAGCACTGAGAGGAGACAGAAGAAGACAACGACATAAGAGAAGACACAGAAGACACATGGGAAGACACAGAAGAGAAGGAGACAACACGGACAGAAGAAGACACAGAAGCAGAGACAGAGAGAGGTCGGAAGAGACTAAAGGAGAGACTACAGAGACAGAGACAGAGAGACAGACAGAAGAGAGCACAGCGGCACACATAAGGAGGAGCCGTTTCGATCCGGTCCACACACAGCGGCTAGGAATGCTGCACTCGAGCGGTACACGTGAGAGAGAGCTGCCCCGAGTGCCCGCGCACAACAGAACGACACGACACATCATCACATCATCGCGTCTCCCCTTCCCATGCGCGCCACCTTTGCGATTTTTTACAGCCCCCCCCCCCACCCAGCACTGCCAGGAATAATTCCTGAGTGCATGAGCCAGGAGTAACCCCTGTGCATCACCAGGTGTGACCCAAAATAACAAAAAAAGAAAAAAGAAATGTTGAGAGGTTTGTAAAGGGTATACAAACCAAATGGGAAAAGAATAAATGTGATGACATGGGAAAAATACAAACTTGAGTCAGAGTAGCCCTTCTATTACTAGATAGAACTAGCTCTACTTTTAACTCCTGGACCTTCCGACAGACAGTCTTAAGTCATTGCCGTAGGTCCCAGCATCACAGGTTTCTGGTACAGAGTAGCAGAATAATGATTCCTTCCTTAGCCACATTCCAGGGTGACAGTGAGATGAGCATCAGAGAGAGGGACATGATGGCTGGGGAATTTTGAATGCTCTGCACATGAGGAATCATTGAAAAATCACCATAATGTGAAACGACTCATGTTTTGTAAACTCTAAACCCACAGAGCTGGAAAGATATTTTCTAGCCTCTCCACTCATCCGTTTGCTCATTCATCCATCCACTCATTCCAGCTGTAAGCTCTCACTGTGAATTTACCCTGTGGCAAATACAATACTGGATGCTGGGTTTACTTCAGAGATGGAAAAATCATGGCCCTGTGCTTAAGAAGCTCCAGTTTATGATGGGAGACAGACATCCAAAAGTCATACTGAATAGAAATAATTTCAGTTGTCAGATATAATGGAAATTTCTCAGGAAAAAAAGGGGGGAAATCCACTAGTTTTGAGTAACATGTACATGTTGAGGCTAGATTTAAGATAGAAGGCCAAAAGAAAGGGGAGAATATTTGCCTTATACAAAAGTGTTGTGCACTAAACGGAAGCCAGTGAATCTCCTTGGGATTTGCCTCATGGGAGGCTTTCTGTCTTCAATGTCCCAGATTCAAATTGAGATTTAAACACCAAGAGAAACACACTCTTACTTTCTCCAACTGAAATTGAAGATAAAGGAAATGAAGTCTCTGTGATGGATAAGAATTTACCATGCCTCTCAAGAATGTAAAATATTCAAGGATGGAAAAAATATTTTGAGATTCATGGAGTTTATGTGATTAATATGTCAAATATCTCTGAGGATATTTTTGTGTTTTCTCTTAATGGCAGAAATGTTTTGTTGCTTGGGGATTTTCCTGTCTCTACACTCAGGGGTCACCCCTGGTGGTGCTTGGTGGACCTTATAGGATGCCAGGGATTGAACCCAAGATGACTGTATACGAGGCAAGTTCCCTACCCACTGTACTATCACTCCAGCCCCTTACAGTTGAAGTTTCATCTTCATACAAAACTGAGTAAATCATCAGCTGAAAAAAAAAGTGTATGGAAACTGTGTGGTTTTGTGCCAAAATCAAATATGAAACTCCATCTCAGTTTTCCCCAAACACAAGCCATGTTTGTAATTAATGTGATAAAGGAAGAGTTTCTCAAATAGCATGTTTCCCTTAAATTAGTGTCTTTAGTCAGGAATAGGCCTGCAATATATTGCATTACTGAGCAGTGTGCTGTAAAAGATAGATTGGTGCGTCGCGACATCTGAAACTTGCGAGTGTTCAGAGATATGGACTTTGCCTCCTATCTCTGTCTCTCTCTCTCCCTGCTTTAGTTTCCTTTCTCCCACTAAATCCTTGTTCTTATTTTTGGAACTTTTATGCATGCTCACACTGATGCAATACACATACACTCTCCCATTCACATAATTTCAAGAAAACATAATTCTTCGGCCCAACTGTCCTCACTCCTGCCTCTACCATCAACATTCTCCTGACAAGAGTGAACCTCGGAGTCCTCATTATTGCCTCCTTTCTCTTCTATGATATCAGATTAAGGGCCCATCAAACATGCGTCTTCTTGTCCTTCCCCAAGTCAAATTTTGTTCCCCTGAAAATTTTAGTGGGGCTACCTTCAACCTTCCCCACCCTACCTTCCCCAATCCATCTTCAAGAAAACTGTCTCATTGGCCTTCTTCACTCACAAACATCTTAATATCTGCCTGTTTCCTAAAATGTCACTGGATTCATGTTCTCTAGTGTCACTGGCTGGCATCTAAGATCTTCCAACCGCATTTCTAACTCCACTCCAGTGTGTGTAGACTATTCCAGGGATATTTGTCTCAGTTTCTATACTTCTCTGCCTCAGAGCTTGTATATTCTCATTGTGGCTTTATGCAATTGATAATGTACTAAATTATGATGTCCAACTCTTATCATAAGAAATATAATATTTTGTTCTTGCTCCAAGGCCCAGCTAGAGACATATATCCTTGAAGCACTGCCTCAAATCACGGCAAACTTCCCTGAGGTATAAATTTTTGCTGCCTTGCCAAGCAAGAGAGTTATCCTTGGTTATTTTCTGGCTTCTATGTTAACTTTTTATCAGAAATATGAATTTGTCAAGAAGGATAATAAATTCTAGATGTTTTCTGTAAGCTTAGCACATAAAAATACTCATCTGATAATTTTTTGGATCAAGAAATTTGACAAAACTTGAAATACAATATTTAAAATAAAAAAGAGAGAGCAGTATACATATTATTCTATAAATTAGTTGGCTTTCTGTTAAAAATAATAACCAGAAATTGTAGCAAATTCAAAATTTTTAGACCTCCAAAATTGGAATTGTGAATATTTCATATTAGAAATAAGTAATATGACATCACATAAAGGGTCATAATAAAGTATTTTTAAGGTAATAAAAAAGCATTTATAGGTGTATGAAGACAAGAGTATGGGGGGGATTAAATCTGTCTTCACTAGTCAGAAAAAAGTGATAGGTAGATATGGAAAATAATATTAGTAGAGTTACTATTATATACAAAATATGAGAGTCTGAGAAAGAGTGCATATTTGGGAAGAGTTTTCATTTCCCATGTCATCCAAAATTCAAGTTAAATCCCCCTACACCTACTCAGGCACTTTTCTCTGCTTATTAAGAGGAGTGAAAAACACAGTGTGGGATGGTTTAACTTATTAAGAAGAGTTAAAAACATATTCTGTTCTTTGCAATATAGGATCATGTAAGGTTCAAAAAAAATTCTTAAGGTGTTTCTGTCTTGGCCCACAAAGAAAGACTATACAAAAAACTTCCATTTTGGGAAGAGGCTGAGGTTTTGGCTGAGCTTAGGTTAAGAGCTTGTCCTTCATTGTCATTTGCTTCCTCCTCATGCCTGTTAACTAGGCAGATGAGAACTTATTACTTTAATCCAACTTACTTTAAACCTAACATTTAAAACCTAGCCAATCTCTTACAGAAAGATTAGTCTCCTGCTTCTGTCTTCAGATAAACATGTTCTTATGAGAGCTCTAGAACTATGCTCTTTTGAAAGTTATCTGCTTTTCTTACTCAGAAGGACATAACATGGTGAAATCAAGGACCATGTGTAATAGCAGGAGACATCGCTCCAAAAGGAAACTCAGACAGAGTCTTTGCAATAAAAAAAACACTGCACTATCTGTGTGGCACACTTGGGTCATCAGAAGCTTCAGTGGACAGTTCTTTGGTGATCACTTTCCACAATGGCACCTCTTCGCCTGAGCGCCTACCTTCCACCTAGGAGTGTTCATGTTATGTGAGAAGCAGAAAAGCAGGTTGAGTAATAAAAATTCCCAATAACTAGCTTTGACCAAAGGCAAAAGTTCTGATGGGGAAGGACTTTGGCTATCCTGCCTTTAATAGGCAACACTTGAACCCACATCCTTATCTCAGACCTGTGTAGCAGACAGCCCACGTTAAGGCAACCTCATAAATTAGACTGAAGTGGCTAGCCATTGTCATAAATCTACAGAGTATTCTAATTAGAGAAGTGACATGGCGAGATACACATACATTCATACAAATACATAGTATATGTTACTTATTACCCATTACACACAAATACATATTTATATTTTCAAAAATATATCACTGAGATAGCTGAAAGGAGGAAGGTATTTAGAAGCCAATGAGAAGAAAACGATCCCAATTAAGGATTTGTTACTGGTGTCTGGGGGGTGGATTGAAGGTGAACCTGACAGAGCATAAAGTCCCCAACCTTCTCTAGTTCCCTGCCTATGTATCTACAGCTGTTCATCTTTGCTTATTGGAAGTGGTTTATATATTTCCAAGGAGCTGCCCACCCACTTTACTGGAATCTCTAATTGCAGAATTACACATATGTTTTCCAAGGAGAAAATGCTACCTCCCCACTGACTCATGTTCATTTATTAACTTCTTATCCCAGGCAGAACGAGATCTATTTTTGTACATTTTCCACTATTCTCATCTCAAGATTTATCTACAGCCCCGCACTGAGCAAAGAAGCTTGGTTCATTGGAACTGGGATAGAATGTCTAACTGGGAAATGGCTTTATTTCTAGTCCTGATTTTACCACTTACATGGTAACCTCAGAGTTTCCATTTCTTCTTCAGGAAAAGGACTATGAAAATTCCCACCGAGGGAATGCCGACTGGTTCAGCCCTTCTGGAAAACAATTTGGACGACTCTCAAAAAATTAGATATTGAATTCCCATTTGACCCAGCAATACCACTGCTGGGAATATATCCCAGAGAGGCAAAAAAGTACAATCGAAACAACATCTGCACATGTATGTTCATCGCAGCACTGTTTACAATAGCCAGAATCTGGAAAAAACCCGAATGCCCCAGAACGGATGACTGGTTGAGGAAACTTTGGTACATCTATACAATGGAATACTATGCAGCTGTTAGAAAAAAGGAGGTCAAGAATTTTGTAGTTAAGTGGATGGGCATGAAAAGTTTCATGCTGAGTGAAATGAGTCAGAAAGAGAGAGACAGACATAGAAAGATTGCACTCATCTATGGTATATAGAATAACAGAGTGGGAGACTAACACCCAAGAACTGTAGAAATAAGTACCAGGAGGTTGACTCCATGGCTTCGAGGCTGGCCTCACGTCCCGGGGAAAGGTCAACTCAGAGAAGCGATCACCAACTACATTGCAGTCGAAGGCCATGTGGGGGAAGGGAGTTGCGGGCTGAATGAGGGCTAGAGACTGAGCACAGCGGCCACTCAACACCTTTATTGCAAACCACAACAGCTAATTAGAGAGAGAAAACAGAAAGGAATGCCTTGCCACAGTGGCAGGGTGGGGTGGGGGGGAGATGGGATTGGGGAGGGTAGGAGGGACACTGGGTTTACGGGTGGTGGAGAATGGGCACTGGTGAAGGGATGGGTTCCCAAACTTTGTATGAGGGAAGTGTAAGCACAAAAGTGTATAAATCTGTAACTGTACCCTCACGGTGATTCTCTAATTAAAAATAAATAAATTAAAAAAAAAAAGAAAAAAAAAAAAGAAAATTCCCACCGAGGTTATAGTGTACATATATATATGTATATGCATGTATGCTTATTGTCCTATATGTTTATTATCCTTGCTGGTATGATCCCCACTGAAATGTGGCTATTCAAACCCTGATTTCAGAAAAGACTTCTCAGCCCTGGAGGAAAACTTGAACTAGGAACATTCCAAATGAACAAAAGGAATACCAAGGCTGCTCATCTCCAGTTTTACACAGTGTCGACCTGGGCTCTAAAATGTGCCAATTTTGATTGAATAAACAAGGCCCAAAGGACTTGTTTTTTCTGGTGATATTCTGAGGCTTATGGATGGATCTTTTGGTGTCTGAGTAAGTGTTTGGGGACAGTGTCCAAGACAACATTCTAGAATAGGGTGGGAGAGGGATGTGGCCGAGATAGAAGCCCACTTCAGGAAATGCTTTAAGCTGGCTTTGTCTCCTCTGCTCTTTTCCAATCCTGGTATCCAAAGCTCCAGATTCCAGCTTTTGTCCAGGTACTTGTCAACTGGTTACTCTTCTTATCCCTGCAACATACCTGTTGGTTTCTGACTCTACCATGAACAGACTGAGTTTAGAGTACAATGAGAATAGTCGAATGTCCCGTTAGATGTGATGCATATGAATTATACCATTGGTGACATAACTAACTCATGATTTCCAGTGAATAAGGCATAGAGTTGCACAAGTAGCTGAAAGACTACTCAAGATTGTGCAGCTGATGTATGGGATAGTTTGTACTTGAACTTGTGGCCCTATTTCCTACAGCAAATTCAGATGGTGACGGAGGCAACTGGTGGTCTTTCATCTGGGAGGTTGTCGGAGAGAGCTTTGTTCCTGCTGGGAATCCTAGAGCATCTTGTCCTCAGATCTACTAATCACAGGAACCACCATTTCCACTTAGCTCCTGAAGAACTTGACTCCCACAAATGGAGAAAGGAATATGATGTTCGAATGATCTAGTGACATTACACTGCAGTGGGTGTGATGTCTGCAAGTTCTCTGAGCTCTCTCCATGCAGCCTGATTACAACCATGCAGGATGTGTGCTGAGCATTCTTGGCACTGTGTCTATTTCGGGGAGTCAAAATTGCTGTACTAAGTGACTTGTCTAGCTGGGAGCTGATAGCACTCAGAGACCCCACCTCCATTTTAGAAATTTTCTTTAACAGAGAATTTTCTGATACAAATAAATGTAAAAATACACACACACACAGGCGCACACACGCACACACGCACACACACACACACACACACATACACTCTGTTCACCCAGTAGTACACTTGCTGTGTGACAGACGGCTTCTATTTCTGTTCCTGAGAACACGCGGCAGAGTCAGCAGGAACACGCGAGGCAGATCGCTGGCAAGGCGTTGGCATCGCACAGCAGGTTTTGGGGATGGGCTTGGAAGCCCCTGATTGCCAGTCACTTCTGATGAGCTGACACTTCACAAATGCTCTTTCTTTCAGAATCTGGGAAGTTTGTGTAGCTACAAATGTCATTTTGGCAACCTCAGAGTGTGGGAGTAAGTGTGATTTTTATTAAAAATAGATCTATAGAGGGTTCAACTGAAAGGCACATTTGGGTGAACGGTTTTTCAAAGGGCACATTAGAGAGGGTGTGGTATTGTCAAGGTTATAGGCAAGTTCAAGGAAACAACTGGGGACCCAACACCCATAACAGACTTCACCCTAGACCTTCCCCACAAAGCAGTCACTCACCTTACTGCTTCCTTCCTGTGATACAAAAGAGACTACTGAAGGATTCTAAATTTTGCAAGCCACCTCTGCGTTCTGTCACCCCTTCCAAGGTTTCTGACTGTAGAGGTGAAAAATAAAAACAAAATGTTCTATCCTCTTAGTTTCAAAGAAACCTGACATCTTTATATGCACACTTTACATATTTCTTCTTTGCCAATATTCCACTTCTTGATAACTATCAAAGCATCTTTGTTTCCTGTCCTTGCTTTTGGAAGTTTCTGGTTATTGAGCGTCTCAAAGATAAGACTATAGCTTACAGCTCAGACCCTGGGCCAAGCATATCTCTGCACTGAACCTCCAGAGGACAAATGCCCATTCGTTGAATTTTATTTTGTTTTATTTTTTGGGGGGGAACCACATCTGACAATGCTCAGGGGTTGCTCTTGGCTCTATGCTCAGGAACTACTTCTGATGGTACTGTGGGGATCATATTGAATGCTGGAGATTGAACTCTCGTTGGATGTGTGTAAGGCAAACTCTCTACCTACCGTGCTACTGCTCTGGTCCCCGATTCATTGAATTATACTGTCTTGTTTTTGTAAGCACCATCCATAATGCTGGCTATTCTAAAAACCTTTGACTCTAGTGACAGGTGATCCATTTAACAAGTGAGCACACACATTGTATCTCTGACCAACTTCTTCATCAGGAGGCACCTTGCCGTAAACAAGAAATACACACAACCCATAAACACAAGAAATACACACAACCCATAAACCCTAAAAGTTAGGTCCACACATGAGCACATTTGCAAAATTCTATCAATATCCTCTTTGCTCAACTGAGAGTAGTCACAGATCTTTCAGACTGAGAAGAGATTGAGAAGTTGGCCATGTCTGTCACCCTAGTTTTTCTATTCCCAGTTTCTGCTTCTCTCCTGCATGATAACTTTCTTCTGCTCGGATGTCCATGCCTAACCTCAGAAGGGTTTCATCTCTGATCTGGTGAGATTCACTATGTCTGGCCTTTATTTGAAAAAGACTGTCATTTGTTAAAGAAGAAATCTGCTATGAACCCGCAGCAATGCCATGAAAAAAAGTGAGAGCCCATCTGGAAAACCAGATGCTGCATTTGACTTACTCCTATATCCCATCAATATTGAAGGATTTCTTCATTCTAGCCTGATCAAGTGCCAGACACTCTGTTGGAAAATGTTAAATATGGGCCTTCAACAAGGATGACCCCTGAGGGGAGAAAAGACTTTTCACAACCAGCATGACCTCTGGAATATGAGATAAATCAGTCCAATGTTCTAATTATTGGGGAGGGATGTCACACCCCATGGCCTAGTTAATCAAGTTCCCCAGAGTCTGAATTCAGGGACTTAGAAAGAGTCCTAGTGACTTCACTTAAGGGTGACCAATGGCCAACTGGTGGGTAATGGAAACACTATTCCAGAATAGTAAGTTCATGGCCTCTTAGCATGTTCCCCTCAATCTTTTGCTGCCAAAGCAGCCACATAACATACCTAGTGGGGATCCTGCCTCAAGAAAGGTGCAGGGGCCTCAAAACTGTTGTCTTCTCTGATGGGGTTGAGATCCTATTCTTACAAGTGTCCATGGTCAAAACCCCAAGATCACAACTTTGGTTCCTAAACTGGATGTGCCCTAAGTCTGGAAATCAGAATTCAGTGCTCCATCCCACCATTATTACCATGGTACCATTTACCTGGCAGCCAGGAAATGCTGCATTTGGAAATGCTGTGTCTGCCTGCATGATTCCATTTACCTGGCAGCCAGGAAAACCTGGCCAATACAGAAGTGAACGTTAGTAGATACCAGTAAGAAACGCACGATGCTGTCATGCCTTCCTACACAGGCACACACACTGAGCAATAGCCATCATGTGATGCTAGGAACAGAGAATGAAGAAAAGAACGAAGGCCAAAGAAGGAAGTATTGTTTCCAGATCTTGACCTCTTAGTGCAGAAGACACCAAAGTGTACCTGGAGAGCTCAATGGTGAGAAAATGGGAAGGCCTGTTCAGAGAACATCAATTTCACAACTCCCTTCTGGGCTGTTCTGTGGTGTGTCACCCAGATGCCCCAAGAGGGCTGACTCACTCATTCCCTCAGCTGCTGGGAGTGTTTCTAACACATGGCTTTCAACAGGGTTCCTTGCCCAAGTCCCTAACTTGAACTTCCATAAAATTATCCACTTTATCCAAGGTCACATCCATTCTAGAGGCAGCCCACAAAAAATTAACTACTCACTCAGTATTTTGGTTCAAATGTCCAAAATCAACTCATGGATCCTCTCAGTTCCAGAAATTCTCACATTGACATTGGGTGGGGTTTTTTCTTACAACCACGTTGTCTTTTAACTTCTCTGCCTGCCCAGTCTCACTTCATAGTCCCAGAGGAATGAACCCAGAGGGAATCCTCAATAACATTTCTGCACACTTGGCTTCTGAGTTTATTTTCAAGGGAGCACAGCAGAGCCTGGCAAGCTACCCGTGGTGTATTCAATATGCCAAAAACAGTAACAACAAGTCTCAGAATGGAGATGTTACTGGTGTCCACTCAGCAAATCAATGAGCAATGGGATGACAGTGACAGTGACAGTGATTTTTCAAGGGAACACAATCACAAAAAGAACCCCAAAGCAGAACAGACTGACATATAGGCATGTGGACAATTAACTGCTCAACTGAGAGAGATCTAGACTTGAGCCTTCAATCTTAGTTTATCTCAGACTAAGTTCTTCTAAGAGCCTAAGTGTCTCAGTCATTCAAATAACCAGAACTGCTCTTTCTCTGAGGGGCAGGTAGTGATCCCACAAGAGTCAGCTATGGTCCACTGTCTCACAATCAAGAATGTGCTGCCTGAAGGGTACAAGAGCAAGCTGTGCTCCTGGCTGAGAGCTCAAAAGGCAGGAGGAAGTTGTCAATGTAGCCTGCAGATTTGGGGTCCACCAGAGGTCACCAGAGGAGTGTGTCGGTCAGGATTTTTTAGAGAAACAGAATTAGTAGAATATGTGTAGGCATGGAGATCTAGTACAAGGACTTGGCTAATGGTACTACAGATCTTGAAACATACCAAATCTTGGTCTTCCTGATGAAACCTAAAGATCCAGCAAGAAACCAGAACACCGGGCTGGAGAGTGCTCTGGACCCCAGATGGAGCCAATAAGACCAGAGTACCCCAGATGGAGCAGGTGCAGTCTCCCCACCTTCTCCAGATGGAATCCCGGCGACTAGGTGATTCTACAAACATGGCTCCGGTATGTGGGACTATATTCTCCAAACCGCATGGCCAGTTATGTGGCTGCGCGACCTTTCCTTTTCCTGATATACAAAAAACAAAAATGCTCAGGAACAGCTCCTCCGCCCCTGAATGGCCATGACCCCAGAGGCACGCAAACCAATCTCAGAACACAGCAGCTGCTGGCAGAAATGCTCCTGAACTGTGAACTAAGCTATGACCCCGTGCTGCCCCAGGAGGGGAAGGGTTTTTGTCCCTTGGCCTTCTCACCTCTGCGGCAGCATGGTGACCACCACCTTTCAGAGCCAATTGGACAGAGAGGTAGGAGCTTGCAGTGATGGGGCGCACAGGAAGTCTTACGATGGGGGAGAGTGGGACCTGCTCCCTGACCAGACGAGACTCCAGGCAGCCACCTACAAACAGCTCCTTTGCTCCTGAATGGCCATGATCCCAGAGGCACCCAAATCAATCTTGGAACGCAGATGCTGCTGGCAGAAATAACTCTGGACTTAATTACTAAAATATCAGAATTCCAAAACCACACGGCCGCTGTTGTGGCCGTGTGACCTCATATGCTTTTTATTATCAGCAATAGAAAACAAATTTTCTAATGATGACTTCTCGGCAGGTCTGATTGTTGAAGGAAAATTCCACATAATAAATAGTAATGGTTTTTCTGTCAAAAATTGAATGTAATCAAAGTAAAGAGAGAGTAAAGTGAAAATCATCTGCCACACAGAAAAGGTGGGGAGTAGGAGGGGGGGTATACTGCGGTTCTTGGTGGTGGGACATGTGCACTGGTGAAGGAATGGGTGTTTGATCATTGTGTGACTGAGACTTAATCTTGAAAGCTTTGTAACTGTGCTCACAGTGATTCAACAGAAAAAAGAAGAAGAAAGAAACCACAACACCCAAAAGGAGAGAGAGAACGAAAGGGAAAGCCCTGCCACAGAGGGTGAGTGGGGTGGGAGGGGATGGGATGCGGGTGGTGGGAGAGATACTGGGATCATTGGTGGTGGAGAATGGGCACCGGTGGAGGGGTGGGTACTTGATCATTGTATAACTGAAACACAAGCACAAAAATTTGTAAGCCTACAACTGTACCTCATGGTGATTCACTAATAAAAAATTTTAAGAAAATAAAAATAAAAAAATAAAGACCCAGCAAGGCTGGTGGTAGAACTCCAAACTAAGTCTCAAATCCTAACTATCAATAGAATAAGTATACGAATACCAGTCTAAGGGCATAAATATTGTCCCAGTAAAACAGACAGGCAGGAAGAAAAGGAGTGACTACTTTTTCTCTTTGCCCTTTGCTTTATTGAGGTCCTCAATGAATTGGAAATTATCTGCACACATTGGGTTAATCATGCTGCTTTCACTGAGTCCACTGATTAAAGTATTGATGTAATCTAGGCCACACCCAGAAATAATTTTTGTCTAGGTGCTATTTAATGCAGGCCATGTCACATATAAAATTAACGACACAAGGAGACTGGACAGAGGAGAGTGGTTTGGGAACATTCAGAATTGAAAGACCTGGGTTCTCTTCCCAACTCACTCAACAGTATGACTTCCTTTTGTGACATGATGCTCCCATTGCTCCTGTTCATAAAAATATATGAAGACATTATCTCTGCCTGCTGAATATAGAGAGAATGACTTTCCTTTCTGTTTCCTAGAACTCCAAAGAATACTGCTTTTACAATGATTGAGATATTATCAGTCTTCCTAACCAAGTTCTTTAGACATACACAAATTGGGAGAGTGAAGTCTTCACCGATGTACTGGGGATATGCTATCTTTAACTTCACTAGAACCCCATCGGTTATCAACCCTCCTAATTAAGAAAAGACTTTCCAAAAGGTTCATAGACATACAAAAAGGGTGAGCCTTATATGGCATAATATATGACCTGGATATGAGCCCCCAAACTGTCATTTAAGCTCCATGGAAAAGGTATTTTGCCATAACATTGCCATACAATGGCATACAAGTGATTCCAAGATTCAGTATAACCCCTTTGCTGGCTACACTGAAGACCTCACAAACCCAAAGTCTGACCTGCTTTATCTTTTAAGCGAATTTATTTTTTAGTGAATGGCTACCTGATGCCTAATCCTCAGTTGCTCCCTTCTTTCTACACAATACCAAACAGAAACTAGGTAAGCATAATCTGGCAGATACAGATATATAAGACTTTAAAACTTGCAAACATGCCCACAAACCCTAGTCCATAATGTCCGTGAATCAGACATAAGTGCACATAACTTGTTCAGATTTATGAACAGCATAAGGCCCACCAATATCCACGCTTAGTATGTGGCAAAACACACACACACACACACACACACACATATTCAGTTCCTGCACTTGTGCTTCCTATCTCCATCCATTTTTTACCCATAGATTTCACTAAGTGTGGCCCTGTGACCTGGTGAGTTCTGGTGGCATTTTTATAATATAACAATTGTCTGACTCTGTCATTCATTTTAGCACCAATAAGTAAATAAGAGGCTGGTTCTGAGAGTGACAGATGAAGAGCTAGAAAACTAGTGGTAAGGAATCCTCATCCTTCCAAACAGAACTACCAAATCTCTGTGATTCAAGCATTTTATTGTTGTTTACCTATTGTTGGTGAAAATGAGAATTCCTTGTGCAACCATGTATTTAAACAATTCCACATACATCTATCTTTAAATTTGAGCTCAGCAACACAAACCAAGAGTTAATTACAGAGAATGAAAGGGAGAGGATGAAGTCTTTGGGAAGACAAAACCTTTCCATATCCATTTCCATTTTTGTAAAAAGAAAATGTCAGTTTTATACTAATGTTGTTTGTGTGCCCGGCAGTGCCAGAGGCAGCAAATAGACCCTGCAGCCCCCCAACCCAATGTCCCTTTGCCCTCTGTAAACAGCACTTAGGTATCATATGTGCGGTTTAATACAACTTTATGAGGAAGGAAATGGTCACTTCAATGTTTGATTTTGTTATATAGAAGACACTGTGAGTCAGAGATCACAAGTCACCATCCACAGGTTGTTATAAAAGAATCAGACACCCATTTTTATTTCTCTACAAAAAATGTGAAAGCTAAGCTCTTTCTATACACTCCCTCACTTCAGACTGTCTACAAAGACAAAGTGACTGTCAAATGTGACTTAAAAGAAAGTAAACAAGAAAACTCAAAGCTTTGAAATAATTTCAGCTTGAACCATGCCTGTTCGTGCTAGAAACAGGAAACCAGAATCCTGCTGGGTTGTTAAGGGACTTGGGGGCCTCAGACACATGAATTGGTCACGTTGAATTCTGTCATCAGATTCTGGGAGTATCAGTGGTACTTCATTTGCATTAAATGAAAAGGAATCCAAAAATACACACTGTTGCTAAGGTTACATCTTGCTGGATGCAAATGAAGATGTGTTTGTTCAGACTAGTTAAAAATATCTTGGCACTAAGCTAGTTTTCCCATTGGCATAAAAGGAATTATCAGTAGCCTATTAAACTGAGAGGTTAGATTTACCTTATTCAGCATTATGGGTCTAGAAACAGCATCCTTTCTGAGTAATATTTTTAGAACTTGCAAAAAAATACATTTTTAAAATTAATTCATGTCTTAAGTCATATTTCAGTAGGGTATTTCTTTACACAAATATTTTCAAATCTACTAATACACATATAGGTATGTTTTTCCAGCTTCTGAAGAGACGTCTGTATTGATATTGGGGGGGTGTCTGTGAGAAAGTGGAAACAAGCAGGAATAGAGTTTGAGATGGAGGGGTTAAGACAGGGGAGTGGGAAGACATAATTTCTACCTAGTGAATCTCCTATATGCATTATTTTATCTAAAGCTCACAATAATAATAAGTGGGTGTTACTGAAGCTTTGAGGTATTCAGGGCCACTTCGATGTAAGCAGAGAGACTGGGAGTTGAATTTCAAATAAACTCTGAGCCCATTATCTTTCCTCTTGATCATTTTCCTTCTGTAACTGAAAGTACTTATCTGAAAAATCTGCTATACTGGTATGGAACATCTGAGGCCCAAAATGCAATGGAAGTTTTGACATTTGAAGAGAAAAGGCATTATTTAAAGTTGAGGTGATTTTTGATTTTAAAACCAGATTTATGCCTCTTTCTGAACGTTTCAGCTTTCTATGAGTCAATGACAAATTCTTTCTTATCCCCCCACCCATAGTCTAAAACATCCCCCAAATCATTAATTTCATTAGTTATCAAATCTGAAAATGTCGAAGTGAAAAAGGAACTTCAGAAGTCATTCCAGAGCTCCTTCCTGAAGCACCAAGCTGGCACCACATCCTCGAATCTGAGGGAGGAGGTATGCATACAGTTATCTACTTAAAATTCTGAATAAATGGTAGCTTACATTGATTGAGTTGTTACTCAGTATTAAGCACCTGTCACTCTTCAAATGCTTAACCCATTTTAATTCAGGCAATTCTTACAACACCCTATGAGTTGTAAAACCCTATCACCTCTGTTTTACATATGAGGAAAGTGACATGTGGAGAACTTAAATAACTCCACATTTATGTGTGGAAATGAATAGAATTCCCTGTAATATGACTCAAGAAATTGAGTTCTTAACAACTGAATATTTTGTGTTTTTTTTTTAAATAGGTTTCTACTTCACAAAACAGTCATGTCCTAAGGTTCATAGAAAGGTCTTGCTTACATAAGAGGCATCTCTTGTCTAGTTTATAAATTCTCTAAGTTCTGAAAAACAGGCCAGGGGTGAGAGAAGAAAGCCAAGAGGGATAAAATAGAGTAGAGAGAGAAATGATAGGTTAGTAAATCTTGTGTTCAAAAGGAATGTAGTGCAATTGTGAATTCTCTCTAGGGTTGTCACAAAATAAAGAGGATCAAGTTGATAATGACTTCAATCTATTTATTATGTGCCACTGATGTGGTGATGTGTATTGTTTCTGTTGCAGTTACCCTGCAAAGGAAAGGTCACTTCCTCTATTTCAGAGATGAAAACACGAGTCCACGGTACACAGCTTGTCGATCATGGGCCAGGATTCCATCAAGAGCATTCCTGTATTTTCTTTCTACTAAGAAACTTTTTTAAAATGTCCTTTGACCTTTCTGATTTTTTCCAGAATTTAAAGCTAAAACCAATCTCTAGAAACAATATGGAGTCTGAAATAAGTTTTGTTCTGAGGAAGAACTTCAATAGTTGTTTTATCTTCCTCCTGAAAGCATTCTTTTCCTGGGTGACCACACTCTTCAATTTACCTCTAATCCTTGGCATATTCTAGGTATTCTTCCCTGAATTCTTCTTTTCTCTAATTATTAGAATGCCCCTGCACTCTATCTAAGGGCTACTTCCTTCCCTAAAACATTCCTCTACTATTGAGTGTCTTCTAGTCCTTGACTTGGCGTATGTCATCTTTAAACGTGGATTCACAAAATTATATTTCTATCTTTGATCTCTAAATTCATTTGTCAATTTGGCATTTTAACTGATCAAAAAACTGTAAATATAAAAAATAATAGATCATGCCCTTCTCATACTCCCTTATGACAATCTTATCTTCTCAAACACCAATCTTTTTCTTCTGAATCAATGACATCAAAGTTCATCCAACTTTCCAAAGTCCAAACCTATGTATGCATCTGGATCTTATGTTTTCCCTTAGTCTCCAGGTCGGATCTGTTAGCAACTCTTAATGTTTTCACCCTTGAAATACATATTGAATTTTTCCACCCTCCATATCTGCTACCACCCTGACCCAAGCTATTATGATGAAGAGCCCATATAACTTCAAAAGCCCATAATTGCTCTTCTACTTTCCACTCTTGATCTTCAGGGCAAGCAGAAAGAGTTTTATAAAATGTAGATCAAACAAAGTCATTTCATTCTTTAAAAGAAAAAAAAATTGCTCCAGCAGCTCCAATTGAATTTTGAATAGATGCTAACCTTCTTAACTCCAAGATATCTTCTTGATTTTTAAATTTTGTGTCACTTTTAATGTCATCCACATTCTCCTGACACACTGACTTCTGTCTTTTATTAAAATTCACCGAAGTCTTTTTAGTTGCTCTATTTTCTCTTTCTGAAGCCCTTTCCCAGTCTTTCCACATGGGTAGTTATTTCTGAACTCAGAAGTCTCTAATCCAAATGTACCCTCCTCAAATAAGTTTTTCACTCACTATAAAACAAAATGTTCTATGACTGTGTTCTTACCAGATTTATTTCTTTCATAATATTTATAAACCTCTCAACCTATGTTTTCATTTATTTCTATTTCCTCACTGTTATGGATTGAATGTTTGTGTCTTCCAAATTTATTTGCTAAAGTAAATATGTTTCTACCCACACCCCTAAAGAGATGGTATTTTGGAGATGAGACTTTCAAGAAGTAAATAGGTTTAGATTAAATCATGAAGATAGATCCAATGGTCATGATATTAGAGCAATGAAGAGTGAACAGAGACTCAGGTACTCTCTGGAACCAAGCACTCAAGAAAAGTTGTGGATCTCTATAAGGCTCTTAGCAGATACCACGTCTGTCCATACCTTGAATTTGAACTTCTCAACCTCCAGAATTCTGTATTTCTGTCTTCTAATTTTACAGCATGTTATGATTTATTACAGAATATTCCACCATATAAGACAAACTATTCCGTAAATGCTGTTTAATAATGAGTCTGAAATTTTCCACGCAAAAACTGCACAAAAGTGGTAAAAGAATTGGGTAGAAAGGATTCCTGTGCCATGTGAAATTAATTAATCCATTGATCTATTATTTAATTAATGATTTATAGATCTTCACATTAAAAAACAGAAGATATTGGTTATCTGCTATCCATTTAGATTAATCCAGATTATTCTAGCCTTTCATATCAGGGCTTCAATTATGCCGGTAATATGAGTGAGGGAATTAGCCATATACCGAAAACACAGACTCAATAGAACTAAAAACATGAGATCTAAGTGACAACTACTGAAATTTTGTAATGTGCTTGTCAAGTTCACAGACTAGGTTGGAGAGAGGGTTGGGATGGGGAGGAATTCTGGGAACACTGGTGGAGGGAAGTTGACATTGGTGGAGGACTGGTTTTGAATTTTTGTATGCCTAAATGCAACTATCAGTAATCTTGTAAATCATGGTTCTTTAATCAAAAGAAATATTAAAAACATTCCTTGGCGTTCAGACCCTGCTCCAGGCTGTCTTCACTGGGGCAACTCAGAGGAGGACATGTGAATATCCCTCCCCGTCCCAACAGAGCCCCCGCAGCCCCAAACCTCCAGAACTCAATCACCGCCATGCTCACGCCCTCTCCACAGGCTGGGACAAGCCTCACCCATGAGTGAATCTGCTGTATAATCACTCAAATTTTAAAATTCCTGGACCTCTCATACCCTACACCACTGAAGTAGCAAGAGTAGCACATACAAGGGCTTAATGGCTCCAGGATGGAATACAACAATCTTCACACACTCTCCTCTACGGAAACTTTATTGGACCATTTTTAGCGGATTATTCATAACAAGTAATACAAAATAAGTTGTTTTGGTTCTGCTTTGGGGGAGTATGGTTTGGGATTTGGGATGGAAACATTCGAAATATGGTGATGGGAAGGTGCAATGGTGGTGGAATTGGTGTTCAAATATTAAATGTAATGAATTATTGTGAACAACTTTATAAAACTAAAATAAAATAAATGAATAAAAATTATTATTCCTAGCCTTTCAGATTAGTAGAACTTGTCCTGATTGGTTTCAAAATTGCTTGGAACCAGTGACCTCTTTTTATTCCATTTCCTTTTATCAGAATGAGAATATCTATAACTAATACAACCTAGATAGGTCTAAGTTTTGATGGAGAATAGTTATGCCTTAAGATAGATGACATCCAGGTTGTAATCATACTTAATTTAGAAGGTACAGATGAAAAATTTAGGGAATTTGGCTGATGAGACTTGGTTGATATTTAGTACTTTAGGTTAAATAACAATGATTTGGAACTAGAAGAGGGCAGTTGGGGATCCAAAATGAGATTAATATAATTTGGCTATTGGATGGATATGGATCGTTGAACCCAGATTAAAGGGATGGGTACTTGATCATTGTAAGATTGTAACCCAAACATGAAAGCTTGTAACTATCTCACAGTGATTCAATAAAATTTAAAAAATTTAAAAAAAAAACAAAACTAGATAATGGCTCCTAATATATGAACTTTGGTCTTTATAATCTATGAATTTTATCACACGTGACAAAGACTTTGTCATGTTATTAAGGGCTTTTACATAGGTAAATAATGTTAGATTATCCATAGATAACCTAAACACAATGATATGTATTCCAGAAAAAGGAAACAGTTTTGACACAACATGACCCTTCTGTAGAGACTATCGTAATACAACCCTTAGTCTCCAGAATCTGCAAGTGGTAATCAATGAATAGAGTCTGTCCTAAAAATGTTGGAGAGAGCACAATCTTGTCATTACCCTGATGTGGATCCAATGATATTGATTTATCATTTTTGCCTTCCAGACCTACTATAAAATATTTCTATTTTTGAAGCCACCAAATTGATTGAAACAACCACAAATATCTGATGCATTTCTGTCTACTATCATTGATCATATTTTTATACATAGAATTATGGCTATAAATTACAGATACTCCTTTGTCCAGTCTCATTATGAAACTAACTGAATCAATTCCAGGTGTCAGGATTATTTGAGCAGCAAAAATGTTCACTTCCAGCAATTCTCAAACCAAATAAACAACTGGACTTTGAAACTAAAAAGACTATGATAGTGGACTTTTATACTTACAAAAACAAATGGATTATATCAGAAGCTAGTTAATATCTTAAAAGAAAATTTGAAGAGCATATAACTGATTCTAAAGGAAAGAGCTAATTTAAGAAATGAAAAATTTTAAATTGAATTCTCAGAAAAAAATTTTTTCAATAAAATAAGAACAAGCTCCTATGAAAAAGAGGAGAAACAAAGTAAGATAGGATTTCAGGGAAGTTAAGAATATAGCTTATTGGGGCTGGAGCGATAGCACAGCGGCCAATGTGGGTTCGATTCCCAGCATCCCATATGGTCCCCTGAGCATCGCCAGGGGTAATTCCTGAGTGCAGAGCCAGGAGTAACCACTGTGTATCACCAGGCATGACTCCCCCAAAAAAGAATATAGCTTATTATATTAAATTTTCAATATAAGAATTGAATTGTGAAGAGGACTGTGTATGGCCTATGACCAAATTAGTAATATTAAAGATAAGACTGAGAAAAAATAAATTGAGTTCTATAAAAAGAGGAATATATTTAGTCTACACCACATGAGCTGTGAAATCTGCATCTTTTCCAACACTCCTGACATTGAGAGGTAAATATCTGTCTCCTTTTATTCAAAAACACAGTTTACAGGACCAAAGAGATGGTAACCGTGGGTAAGACTCTTGCTTTGCATGTAGATGTCCTTGTTTCAACCCCTGGGCACCACCAGGAGTGATAGTCGAGCAGAGCCAAGAGTAAGCTCAGGGTATAGCCAAGTGTAGCCCAAATACCCACCTCCACAATAATAAACAAATGAAAGATTTGGTTACAGCCAAGAAGTTTCAGTGAAAGTGGTCCTATGTGACTGTAGGATAACATTGGTTTGTCCTTTCTGCCTTGCCACAGGGAGCTTAGGTTTATTGGGTTACTCTCATCACAGTGTTCCTATTCCTGTGTTTATTTGTAACTTCTTTCTTTGTGCTCTGTTGGCTTGTAAATATTTTTTTTCTTCTCCTTAAGTCCTTTGTATAGTAAATTCAGAGCAATATCCTTTTTGTATGGACACAAGAAGACAGTTAATGTTATGCTTTTGTAACATGAGAGTTCATCAACTCTCAATGATATTTACCTCCTGGGAATCTGTTCTCTTGACTTAAGCCTCAGTTGCCTTTACTTCCTAGCACCCAAAAAGCAGGGTCCCAAAGAAGGACTGCATGAACCCAGGGAAAGCTATAAGCTATGTGCTACCCTGGCATCGAAATGGGCCTGGCCAAAGTGCCAAATGCTTAACTATAAGTTAAGAGCATGGTCATGGCAAATTCTGTCATGATCCAAAAAGTAATAAATAGATTCAGACCCTGCTAGGGTTAGGAATGATTAATCTGGCCTGAGCACTGTAGTCTGAGTCTGTGGCAAGATGTTCCCAGGAAAGCTGCCCTACAAGCCTCAAATGTATCTCTTACTGTGTCCATACAAAAAGGACATTGCTCTGAATTAACTATGCAAAGGACTTAAGGAGAAGAGAAAAACGATATTTACAAGTCAACAGAGCACAAAGAAAGAAGTTACAAATAAACACAGAGGAATGGGAGCACTGTGATGAGAGTAACCCAATAAACCTAAGCTCCCTGCGGCAAGGCAGAAAGGACAAACCAATGTTATCCTACAGGTGACTCCTAAGCATCAGACTTCCTCTTGTTCACTCTGAAGCCTAAGAGCTCCAGGAAAGGTGCTCAGTCCCTCAAAGGCCTCCACACTGCAAGAGGATGCAAAGTGTCTCCCGTGAGCATCTTAATCTGCAGGTCTTCCAATCACCGGCCACAGGACCCGGGAATTAGCTCTTCCCGTGGCTGTGCATGTTGATTTTGTGGGATGCGGTATGACGACATGAAATAGCCAAGCCTGTGTCTGCTCCAGGTGCCTGGGACCTCATCTGAAAGTCATCCTGAAGGGTGGGACAAGAGTCATCTGAGACCGGCTGTTGGTTAGGGGCTTTAGTTCCTCTCGAATGTGCTAGTCTGGGTTTCTTTGTCAGTGTGGTGACTGATGGGATTCTAAGTGGGAATGGGTTTGGACTGAGCATCACAGAAAGGTAGGAGTCACATTGCTTTCATGGGGCCAGTCTCCAAAGTTACATGCTGTTGATTCAGGCATGAATGTGGTCACAAGGTCCTGTCACCTTTAAGAGGAGGAAACTTATTCTGCTGTTACTTTGTTTTTATTTGGTTTGGTTTGGTGGGGTGAGAGGTGAGGGGGTGAGGTGGCAGAGGGTGTTGGGACTATACCCTGCTGCCCTCAAGGCTTACTCCTGGCTCTGACTGCTCAGGGATCACTCCTGGCAGGGTTCTGGGTACCATATACGGTGATGGATTGCACCCTGGTCTACCACACGCAAGTCAAGTTGCCATACCTGTAATATTATATCTCTGGCCCCCCCAGATTCTACATTTTGATGGAGAACAAGAAGGACCTAGTAAAGCATGTGGGAAATAATATCAGAATTTTCAAATAATTTCAACTTTCACCTCCAGACATCAGGGAACAGGGAAGAAATTTCCCTGATGTGCACAAAATGAACTTTAGATTCTCAGAACACTTTAATTAAAGGGTCCTATCCTCCAGCAGAACTTTCTGGCATTTTTGTATAGCACTGTCTGTATAACACTGTTGTCCCACTGCTCATCAATTTGCTCAAGTGGGCACAAGTAACATCTCCACTGTGATACTTGTTGTTATTGTTTTGGGCATATCGAACACGCCACGGGGAGCTTGCCGTGCTCTGCTGTGCGGATGGGATACTCTCAGTAGCTTGAAAGGGACGGAGAGATCGAACCTGGGTTGGCTACGTGCAAGACAAACACTCTACCCGCTGTGCTATTGCTCCAGCCTTGTGGCATCTTGTTAGTCAATAATAATAGCCCCACCAAAACTTATATATTGGTGCTCTAATCCCAGTCCCTCCAAATTTAATCATTGTAGAGATTAGGTCTTTAAAGAGTTCCTTAAATTAAAATGTGGCCTCTAGAAAGAAGAGGTCTTAATACAGACAAACATCACAGAAGACTGTGGGGGCATTTCTGTGGCATCAGAAATCAAGAAGAGAAGCCTCAAATAAATTGAACATGTTCAGTGTTGGGGTTTGATCAGTGGTCAGCCACGTGCAAAGCAAGCACCTTAACAAAGATACCACATTCAACTATATTCAACTATATTTTAGTCCAGAAAAGTGAGAAAGTTATGTCTACCCATGAGTGTATGTAGACTGTTTACTTTTTACCCCCTATATTACAGCGTTGGAAATTTTCACATTGGCTATGCATTCCTATACTAATAATGCCCTCCAAGCAAATGTCTTGGTTAACTCACTACATCTTAATGAACATATAATGCCAATTATTCTCAGTCGTGGTTCGGCTTGTTTTGCATGTCTCACCAGTGTGGTCTGATCAGCCTTTCCTACCCTCCTCAGCTATGTGGAGAGCACAGCACAAACCTTCTAGGAGTGAAAATGCTGTGACAACAGAAACAGGATGGAAATTTCATTTGTAGGCTGCATTGCCAGGACCAAGACTGTTAGGCTTGGAACCGTCTGTGTTTCTGCCTGGGAATGTGTGGTGTAAGATTGCCACTGTGGCTTAGATAGTTGTTCCATCTTGAATGCCTTTCAAGTCAAGGAGGAAAAAAAAAAAGCATGGTCTTGAAAATGCTAACTCTCTGAATTTGAAAAATAAAATTATCATGTCTACTATTTGCCAGAACCTTTTCTAAAAAAAAAAAAAGGCCGATAAAAAAATAAAACAAAGTAAAGTAAAAAATAATGTTACTCCTATTTTCCAAAAGAGGAAATGGACCTCAGCATTTTCTTACCTAGAATGACTTTGAGATCACTTTATAAAGTATGATATTCTCTTAGGAGGAAAAGAGAGCCAGATCCAACTAGACCCTCCATCTTCTCTGGTGGCAATTAATATCGTCTGCTTTATTATTTTTTTTTGTCTTCTCCTTTTCCCCAAAGTGCAACTGATGATGTGACTAGGAGTGACTTTGAGGCCCAGCCAACCCTTTGTTCCATGCAAGGTTTGATGAGTCATTTCTTCTTCTCGCCACACTCTGTGGCACTGACCCAGGAGAGAGTGAGTTAAAGGAAGTCCAGGAGGGCTCTTTCTGGAGAGAAATCTAGCTAGAGCAGGGGCCACAAGCAGATCAGTTTACTTCAGACCGAGAAATGAACAATCTGGAAGGAAGAAAGAAGGCTGGGTGACAGGCAGTGATGGGGGAGCCAACGCAAATTTCAGAGTGTTCGTCTATTAACTGCATTTCCCAATTTACCCTATTCTTTAGAGTTGGCATCTGGGGGCCTCGATGACTTGACTGGGGAGACTTGTTTGTTTCGGGGGTAACTAATTTTTAGAGATGGGACAAGACATGCTTGGAAATGGAGCTTTTCTATGCAGCCCAAACCATCCAGATCCCTCAATCCCTACCTACCACCTTCTCTTCTGTCTCAGGCAGAAGGTTGTGTATACCTTCTTGTTCACCCAAAGACTCCACTCCCTGGTCTCAGACAACTGGAGCTAGCCCCTCCACTCCGGAGAGCACTGTTCTGGAGTCCATTCTAAATTGGTTTCCCTTTTTGAAAACTTGGCCTTTTCTGCAGAATCCCCAGTAAAGACCTTGGCCCGTGTTTCCTCATTTCCCCTCCACTTTGACTCTGGTGCTGCTTCCTGTCTGTGACTCCTGCTCAGTGCAGTGGATCTCCTATTTCTAGGAAATTTTGAGTAAAGCATTCTGCAAAAAATAGTTTCCTTGCCTGCTTGTCTTATCAGACCTGATTAATACTAATCCAGTCCACAGCTTTGAAAAAAAGCTGCAGGGCTGGAGAGATAGCACAGCGGGTAGGGCGTTTGCCTTGCAAGCTGCCAACCCAGGTTCAATTCCCAGCATCCCATATGGTCCCCTGAGCACCGCCAGGGGTAATTCCTGAGTGCAGAGCCAGGAGTGGCCCCTGTGCATTGCCAGGTGTGACCCCTCAAAAAAAATAAAAAATAAATAAATAAATAATAAAATAAAGCTGCAGGACATAAAATCGCATGATGCTTCAGATGCATGCTAATGTAAGAAGCCTCATGAGACTATGAAAACTGGTTTGTTAATGGTGCCGTGGAACATTCAGAGTTCTGCCATTCCCTACCTTTATCAAACTGACTTTCTTTCCTTTCTGAAAAATTTTGTTTTATTTTTAAGGGATTTTATTTTTAAGGGATAGGACAGCAGGCAGTGCATTTGCCTTAAATGCCACTGACTTGGTTCAACACAGGACACTCCTTATGGCTCCCCAGAACTTCCAGGAGTGATCCCTGAGTTCAGAACCAGAAGGAAGCCCTAAACACCACTGGGTGTGGCTCAAAACAAACAGAATAGCACTGTAGCACTGTAGTCCTATTGTTCATCTATTTTGCTTGAGCGGGCACCAGTAATGTCTCCATTGTGAGACTTGCATTACTGTTTCTGGCATATTGAATACGCCACAGGTAGCTTGCCAGACTCTGCCGTGCGGGCGGGATACTCTCGGTAGCTTGCCGGGCTCTCCGAGAGGGATGGAGGAATCGAACCTGGGTTGGCCACGTGCAAAGTAAACACCCTACCCGCTGTGTTATCGCTCCAGTCCAAACAGAATAAAAAATAAAATAAAATACATTTAAAAATGCAATTTTTAAAGGGAGAAAAGAGACAAAAATGCAGGTATAGAGCTTTCCTTGAATTCAGCTTACCCAAGTTTGACACCCAGGACCCCATAGCACCCCTGAGCACCAGCAGGAATGATCCCTGAGCACAGAGCCATGAATAAGCCCTGAGCACCATCAGGTGTGGCCCAAAAACCAAACAACAAAGTATTTTATTTTTTAACAAGTAAGTCCACTTTTTTCTTATACCTTCTCCACCTTTTCTCCCATATCCTTTCCTCTCAGATAAACCAATTTTATTGTTGTCTTTCACATTTATTTTAATATTTATTTTTATGTTATTTCCTTTGATCCAGTCATTGCTTTTATATCCTTTTATTAAATATATGACTGAAACTATTCAAAACTTTTCTTTTTCCTTCTGACCTATTTCACTTCTCATAATTCCTTTGAGTTCTGTTTATTTTATTGTAAATGATAAATTTTTATTTTTTAATAGCTAGATGGTATTTCATTGTATTAAAATATCACTTATTTTTATCCAATTATCTATCAATTTACATACCAACAGACAAATACTTGTAATATTTTGGCTTGTGCAACCCTGCAATAAAAATTAAGGTGTAATTTCTTGAATTAATGGCTTCATATTTTTCAGATCAATACCCTGAAGTGGGTTTGCTAGATTATAGGACAGTTCTTGTTTTCTTGAAGAAATTCCAAACAGTTTTCCAAAGTGGCTCTGTCAATTTACATTCCCACCAACTATACCCAAGAATTTCTTTTATTTTACAGCCTCACCAATACTTTTGGTATTGTTTCTTTTGAGATAAGCCATTCTCAGACATGAAAGGTATTGCCACATTGTGGTTTTTATTTGTGTTTCCCTGTTCATTAGTGACAGTGAGCGTTTTTCATATGCCTGTTGATCATATTTATGTCCTTTTAAAGTATCCATTCAATTCTTAACCATTTCTTGATTTCACTGCCTGAGTTTTTATTGTGAAGTTGTATAAGGTTTTGATATACCTTGAATTTTAACTCCTTGTCTGATGTGTGATTTGTAATTATCTTCTCTGATTTAGTATTCTGTGTTTTTATTTGTTCATATTTTCTCCGCTTTTCAAAAACTTTTTAGTTTGATGAAAAGTTTTTTCTAGTTGTCACTTCCTATATAGTTGGGTCATTTACAAACATATTGTCAATGCTGTCATGTGATGTTTTATCTACTATCTACGATGTAGTTTATGGTTTAATATTTTAACATTCAGGTATTTAATTCATTTTTATTCTGTTTTTTTTATCATTCATTTTAATGTGACTGCCATTTAACCAATACCACTTATAAAAGAAGTTTCTCTTCCTCCATTTTGTGGTCTCCTACCTTTGTCATTAATAAAAATATCAACATATGTGTTTGTTCCTAGGATTTTAATCTACTTTATTGTTTTGCAAATGTATCTTATTCCAATACGATATGGTTTCAGTTACTATTGCTTTTAAACATAGTTTGAAATCAGATTAGCCTAACTCAAAAGTTGAATGTCACCATTTTCCCCATTTTTCTATTTTTTGATTCAGCATTACCTTAACCAGTTGAGGTGGCTTTTACAAAATTAATACTATTATTATTTATGTTATTAATATTATTATATTACTATTATTATTATTATTACTATTACTGTTATTACTATTATAGTATTTCAGGACTGGATAAAAACCAAGTGCCCAAGAACAAATGACTGGGAAAAGAAACTGTGATACATACACACAATGGAATACTACTCAGCTTTCAGAAAAGACAAAGTCATGCAATTTGCTGCTAAGGGAATGGGTCTTGGAGGGTATTATGTTCAGTGAAGTTAGTCAGAAAGACAGGGACAAGTACAAATGATCACTTTCATATGTAGCTAGTAATTTTTTATGATGTCATCTGAACTTTTCTTGTTTCATTTCCTTAAAAACATTATTGAAATTTTTATTAGGATTACACTAAATCCATATAGTACTTTGGAGAAAGTAGAGATTTGTTTGTATTGATTTTCTCGTCCGTCAAGTGTCTCTATTTCTTGATATTATTGTCTTCCTTCAGAAATTGACATTTACTGGGGGCTGGAGAGATAGCACAGCGGGTAGGGCGTTTGCCTTGCACGCGGCCGACCCGGGTTCAAATCCCAGCATCCCATATGGTCCCCTGAGCACGGCCAGGGGTAATTCCTGAGTGCAAAGCCAGGAGTAACCCCTGTGCATCGCCAGGTGTGACCCAAAAAGCAAAAAAAAAAAAAAAAAGAAATTGACATTTACTCTTTGACCTTGCCAGCTTTTCTTTGGAACATGGAAACATGTTTTTGAGGGAGAATATGGAGTTATAACTTACTATAGGGTCTGAACATGAATTGAAAAACTCTGGACACAAATCTTAAGGATGGTCACACTTTGGATTTGCTTTTCTTTCTCTGGGCAAGTGGTGAGCAGAAGAGAAAATCACAGGGAAAAGTCCAAGGGAGAGGCAGAAACAATAGTATGGTGAGCAGGGCATTTGCCTTGCATGCTGCTGACCTGGGATTGATTCCTGGCACCCAGAATGATCCTGAGGTTGCCAGGAATAATCAATGAGTGCAGAGCAAGAATTATGTTGTCATTAATGCCAGGTTTGGCCCTCAAACAAATAAAACAAAGTCAGAGGGAGTCTGTTTAGCTGGTTAGCTGCTCTTGTCCTTACCACAATTACAAGGAAGCCACTCTATCACTCAGAAGAGCCAAACTTCGATGTTGATTCCTTGGGACCTATAGTTCTTTTATCTCTTTGCTCTTAGTTACCCATAGTATAGTTGATGATATTGATAGGTGGGTTGATCTCTAAGGCCATGTCTAATTTGAAAACCTCATGGTGTCCAACTAATGTCCTTTGAGACATGCTGAGTGTTGACTGTACTAGTCAAAACCAGAATGAAAGTCCCATTTGAATCAAAAAGCTTTAAATCTATTGCAATGTCACCCCCACCCCTTAATAGGGCATGAGTGCCATGTTTGAACACACATGCACACACACATATGCATATAGATGGAGAAGGGAAACAAAAGCATAGATTTATTTATTGATTCTGGTTTCTTCACATTAAAAGGCAATATTTCAAACTCCAGACAACTCTTCCTGAGCTGTAAGCTATTCAGATGGGTCCCCAGACACTTATCAGACCCCGCTAATTACTAGTAAGGCATGCCCTTAATCTTAAATAATGCAGAAAGCACAAGCATTTTCCATAGAGTATAAGAACTGGGGGAGGGGCTGGATATTCTAATTAATGCAGGTGCAAAATGCATTTTAGAAGGAGAAGCCTTGTAGGAAAAGTTTTGTTATTCTTTTAATTCAAGAAACTTTCTAGGGGAATTTTATTTTCAATATTCTGAACCAAATGAACCATTAATTTTCACTTCAAAGGCCTTTTATGTGAGCTCTAATTGGACTTTGGATGGCATTGATGGCCAAGAGTTTTCTTTCATTCCTTTTAATGCTGTGCATCTGATGTGTTAGATGCACTAAATATCTAATAAGCTATAAATTGCATTGAAAATTATTTCATTACCTTATTTAGGGACAGCTATCCATTAGTTAATTCATCCATTTGAAAAATAAACATAAAAATATTTTACAAGTGGAAGAAATATACTTTTGACTAATATGTTACTAATTTATTCTCCTGATATTTAGGCAACTTGTAGGCTTATTATAAACGTCCACACACTCCCATCTTTCTCCCAATATGAGACAAGAAAACAAAAGAGAATTACATTTTCACAATTGTAAGAGTGTACGTCAAAGAAAACTCCACAAGTATTTGAATTGGATATATGACTCATGGGGTTAAAATTTAGATAATTTGGGGAAAGAATGAAAGCATGAAAATATTTTTTATTTGTTTGGAGCGGGTCTAGACTTGACCTCACTGCATACAATCAGGATCTATCTGAGCTGCACTATTGATGAAATAAGACTAGAAATTTGAAAAGACTGGGCAAGAAGTAGAATGACATCACCACGGAGATAGAGGCAAAGTTGCTAGAGGTACACTAAGGCTCAAAGGCTACAAAGGGCAATAACACATCACCCAGAATCATACTCTTTTCAATATAAAAATTATGGAGTTAAAAAATCTTATAAGTAGTTACTTAGACTGGTATCTGAGAGGTATTCATGTGACTGCCTGCCTATTCAAATCAGTCTAGACTCAGCACTCCCACAAATTTGAACTCTTCTGAATATGAGAAACCATGAGAAGAAGCTGCCTTATGATATAATCAGGAATTGTAACAAAGAAAGGCATTCATTTCAAAAGAAGATACTTGAATTAGGAATGTGTAAAATGTTCTAAGGGTTAGACCATAGTTCAGTGGTAGAAGAACACCTCACATGTATGAGGGCCTGGGTTCAATCTCTGCACTGAAGCACACACACAGACACACATACACACACACACACACGCGATATTCTAAGAAGCAGGTTAAGTAAGAGCAAACAAAGAGAGAATAGAATGGAATTGAAATATAAGAGGAATTTTAAAAAGAAATATAAATTCTGGAAAATAATACTAGAAGGGCTAAAATCATATCAGATAGAAAACGGAATCATATGGCTTAATTGATTACCAACCCCAAGAGAGAATCATCCAGAGTGCCCCTTCTATTCTTTGTTTCCATCATATTTTACATAGGTTTTATAGTTTTTCCGTTAGTCAAATATAATTAGCATACAGCATGCAACATGGTGAACATTTTAAGGATCACAGCATGATTATTTGATACATGTCATATTACAACATAATTACCATGATCAGGTTAGTTAATACATTCACCACTTCACATAATTATGATTTTATATCACAATACTATTAAGACCCATCAGCAACTTTTAGGTATATAGCAAACTATTTTTAACTATAGCAACCATGCTATAAAATGACCCAAAATCACTTGCTTTATAATTGAAGCTCATGCTCTCTCACCAATTGGTTTGGGTCATAATCCTAAAAGACAGCGCCTTTAAGGTTAAAATTCTGAAGATTTAAATTTCCAAATGTTGTTGATTAGAAAGTGTCCAATGCCATGGTGCAAAAACTGCTAACTATCATAAAATGACAGAGCCAATTTGTACACCAGTAGGTACTTTGGTTATTCCATGAGAGAGATGTGTGAATTTTTTCCCTCAAAAAGAAGCCATATGTTTGGAGTTCAAAGTAAAAGGGTACCTCACAGAGAATGAGGAGAGTTCTTGTTCTTCTTGAGAACAAGATAAAGAGAGTGTGTTCTCTTTGGTTCCACAATAAATGAACATCACTTCGTGGTGACTACATAATCACCTCTGTACTTTCCAGTGAAAATGCTAAATCTACTTATATAGACTGTCAGTGCTCTACCAATTACAAATGCAGAACATGTTCCAAAATGTGTCTCTCTCAAAAAGGTCCTTTGCAAATGGTTTTGAAAGAAATTTTACATATTCTCTGCTCCAGGATTATCTCTTGAGAATTTTCACCCATTAGGCTCTGGAATTTGAGGTTGTGTATTTGGGTATTAAGATGGTCACCAGTCTTTTGAATAATTGGTGTTGGTAAAATTGGTAAAATAGTGCTAACTATTGAAACTATGCCTCTCTTATACTATTCCCAAAATAAGTCATTCAGAATTAATTAAAGGCTTAAATGTAAGAACTGAAAGTAAAAATCTTTTAAAAAACTACAAGGAAATAACAATCAATCATTAATCCCAACAATCATTCTTTGAGATATAACACCAGTAGTAAAAATGAAAAATAAAGAAATAAATAGACAAGTCAGATTATATAAAAGCTAAAATGTTTTGCACTATAGTAAAATCAATCAACAAAATGTAAAGGTTACCTATGGAAAGAGAAAAAATTGTAAACCATCTATATTATAAGAGACAATAATCAAAACAGAAAATTCATGCAATTTAATAGCATAAAAATGAAACAAAACATATAACCAAACTAAAAAATTCATCAGTAGACCTGAAAACATATTTTCAAAAGTTCTACAAATGATGAATAGAAAAATAAAAAGGTATTTAGCATACCTGTCACTGTCACTGTCATCGCGTTGTTCATCTATTTGCTCAAGCGGGCACCAGTAATGTCTCCATTGTGAGACTTGTTATGTTTTTGGCATATCGAATACACCACAGGTAGCTTGCCAGGCTCTGCCTCGTGGGCAGGATACTCTTGGTAGCTTGCTAGGCTCTCAAGAAGGACGGAGGAATCGAACCCGGGTCAACGCATACAAGGCAAATGCCCTACCCGCTGTGCTATCGTCATAAGAAAATACTAATCAAAATAATACTAATTATAACCTTCCATGTTAAAACCGCTATTCTCAGACAAGATTGGTATTGATGAACATACAGAGAAAAGGGGACTCTTCTGAACCGTTAGTTTGAATGTTAATTGGTACAACCACCATAGAAAATAGCTTTAGAGGTTCCTCAAAAAATTAAAAGAACAACTGGACATTTTCACAACTGAGTTTGTCCAAGACAAGTTTATACAAAGCTAAAATCAAAAAAAAATTGTGAATATCTACACAATGCTCCTTCCCTTTATAAACGTCTGGCTTTTTGCAATGACTTTTGACGTTTTTATGAGAAAGCACTGGTGGCAGTGGCCATGTGGAGATCCTGCATGATTTCCCAGAAGGAAAAACCTACTATGAACATTTTATGTGCTTGGTCCAGTCTCCAATAGGAAGAGAAACCTGAATGCTGCTCCTTTGTTCAAAAGATCACCTCCGTCTCTTCTTAGAGAAAAGATGAGACTTCACAGTGGTCACCTGGACACATTGGCAGGACAAAGGACACACAAGGAAACAAGTTCTTGAAGAAAATAATATCAAGGGGCAGAAAGATGGTATACTGGGTGAGATGCTTGCCTTGCACAAGTCCTGTTCTTGCTCAGAATCAATCAATATTCAATCCCAGGCACCCTCTAAGGTCTTCAAGGCCCCAGCAAGAGGGATTCATAAATGCTGAGCAAGGATTAAGCCCTGAGCACCAAAGGTAATGTCCCCAGCAAACAATAATAATATCAAAATAAGATTTCCATGAAATACTACTGGTGTTCTACGCAGATCTTCTCAGATTCCTGTGCTCTTTGGATTGTTTAATACTCTCTCCTTTTCTTTGCTTGGTAAGGACTAACTCAACTCTCTTCCTCAGATTTATGCAACTCTTTTGTCTAAAAAAAAATTCTCAGAGAACTAGGGGTCTGAGGTTTTGCTTTCTTTCTCGTTACCTCATATACCCGCTACTGTGGTCTGAGACCCTTGGTGCAATGATTGGTGTAGGAATAACGAGATGCCATGAAACTCAAGAAAAGACCCACTTTGAAGTATAATTTACACTTAAGAACTCCCCTGTGGAATCAGGCCTAGGTTGGAGCTCTGTAATTTTACCCTTGCTTGGTTTCTTCCTCTTTCCTGTTTGGTTTTTATCACTCCCTTACTGGTGTATTATCCAAGCAACAACAACTCTTATTAAATCCTTTGCACATAAGATTTCCTGTCACATTCTGCTTCTGGGGAATTTAGCCCAGTAAAAATGTCCACCCTCTAAAGAAGCTTATAATTATATCAAAATTAATATGAATAGTATTAACTCAGCATTCAGTCAACCATTAGTAGCAGGTATCTACTAATTGACAACACTAATGGTACATGTAATAGAGGCATCATACTGAAACCTGCCCACAAGGAACTTTTAAGCTAGTAAAGAGCACAAGACAGGAGCATAAATAAGTGTACCATGAAGTGACAAGTCACAATAACTTTCCATACTTTGGATAGCCTGTTTCTTAAATCACATTCATATCCATCTTTCCCATCTTCAAATTTTCCCACTAAAATTATATTGTTTATCAGTCAATATATGAATACATTACATGCTAGTCTGTCAGATCTGTTATTTTACAATTTAAAAACAAGACTTATAATAATGGTTACTTGGGGCAGAAGAGATGCAATTTAATGAACAATTTTGCCAAACAGAACAAGCAGGATTCATTTTGTTATGCAAAGGTAATCCAGACTTAGAAGATTTATTAAAGTAATTTTACACATTAAGATAGAAAAAGAAAAGATCCTGTAAAAAGTTTTAGAGAGCGAACTGCCATTCCATAAACCTACCATCATTCCCTAATTGAAACAAGTCATTTGTCAAGTTAGAAGAATAGTTCTAAATAGCATCATCTTGGGAAGTACATGAGAAGTTTTAGAAATGGGATTTCCCAAAGAGCAAAAAAGCATCCAAGGAATTGTCCTAAAAGTCACTTAGTACCTGTATTGCAAACCATAACGTCCAAAAAAGGAGAGTAAAAGGGTATGTGCCCGCCACAGAAGCAGGGTGGGGTGGGGGTTGGAGGTGGCAGGATACTGGGAACATTGGTGGTGGAGAATGGGCACTGGTGGAGGGATGGGTACTTGATCATTGTATGACTGAAACATAATCACGAAAGCATGTAAGTCTGTAATTGAATCTCACAGTGCTTCATTAAAAAAATTAATTAATTAAAAAAGAAAAGTCACCCAGAGTTGAAGTCAGCCTGCCAAAGAAGGATCTTTATAAGAACTTCCCTTAATTCCCTTACTTGTTCTCAGTGACCCCATCCAAATTCAAGAAGGTAGAAACTGACTAAAAGAGTACTTTGTCAGTGTGGGGTAGAGGGGTGGTGGGGAGAGTAGAGAATAGTCTAGCCATAAAGGATACTAAAACGGGAGAGCTTTCTAGCTGGAAATAGATTCATTCATGCTAGGACTGGGGAAAAGACAACTCTAAATTAAGTTGGGTGTTTCACTCAATAATTTAGGTGTCAAATTCTAATTTGGGGATTGAGATAGTTTGGAATGTAAAATGATCCTAGAACTACTATTTAAGCATGGAGAGGAACGTTCTGTGTCTGCTAGAGTTCTCGTCAAAGAACAGAAGAAATTCTCCTCTGAATACATTTGAGAGGGATTTGGGTTTTGATTATCTCATCAGATGTGCTTAGTCAATTATATGTGGTTACATTTATTTTCAGTTTCATGTAAGATAAGCCTTTGAATTTTCTTGTCAAGTTTCTTTTAAAATTAATCTTGTTGGAATCTCAAGTAGGCTTGCATTTAATTTATAAATAGACCTGTAATAAAATGATATTTATATAATGGTCAGGTATTTTTTAAAAAATGCTCCAATAGTTTTCTGAGTTATTTCATGTGGGCTGTGTTATTTCATATGGGTCACTTAACACAATTTGTAAGTCTTGCATGGTGGTAATTTTATCTTCTAAATAATTAGACAGTCTATAAATAATTTCTCTTTTTTAATATCTATGCCTCTACTCTGATTTCACTGAGTGAATTTTATAAATATGCAGATCTACTTTATGGGAGACAGGATGCTTCTTCCTATTGTTAGCTTACATGTGCGCAAATTAGAAATGTCTTCTGGCATCTATTACAATGATCCATGTCTCTTGCCCTTTCATGTTCTGCATAGTGAATTTCACTAATTATTTTCCTGATGGGAAGCCATTATTACAGGCAAGGGTAGAAAGGGAGAAGCCTCTCACACTAATTCTTTTAATTAACTGCTAATTTTAAGTTTCTAGGTACAAGTTTAGATTATAGATTATGAGATTTGTAAGTATATTTGTGTATGCAATACTTAACATTAAAATAAATATTAAAATTTGATATTAGCATTTTACTGTCAAATTACCACCTTTTTCTGTGTTCCAGAACAGTTAATACAATGCATAATAGCTTCATTTACTAATGTAATGACATCTAAATTTTATATAAAGCTAGATCTTGCCTACATTCTTGCCATTTCTTCCATGTAATAAGCATACATGTTGACTTTTATTGATTATATTGATAAAGTATATGTTTCCAGGAAACGCAAATCCATGTTTTCGAGTTTTATATTTTTATTTGAAAACTTATTGCTATACATTTTTGCTATTTTTTTATTTCTACATTTTTTCTTATTTCCTATACATTTTCAGTTTATGGAGCAATCTGTCAAGAATTTTTTTATTAAAATTTTCAAAAACCATAAGTCCATTTTCACTATGCATCTTTTGTCGCTATGTTATGATTTCAATATTTTTGCTTTTATTTCTTCCAAAATATTCTTTTATTTGTACTTCATTTGATGTTTTCCCTATCTTTTTAAATGGAATGTTTCCTTCCTTTATTCACAATCTCTCTTTGTTCTCTTGTATGAGATGAAATTAAGACTACTCATTGTTTAGTGAATACTACCAAATCAACATTTCACCACTTTTAAAACATAGTGTTCATTGAATCATGCTTCTAAGTTTATATTCTTAATTTCACTTTGATTAACAAACTAAAATATTTCTGTATCTCTTTTCATTCTAGTATAATCCAGTAAAATTTATGAGAAGGGTTAAGTGTGGTAGACTTAACAAAAATAATCTGAAACTAGTAACTAAGTGTAAACAATCTTTTTCTGCACTTTCTAATTTTATTATTATATTGTAGGACTGGAGCGATTGCACAGTGGGTAGGGCGTTTGCCTTGCACATGACTGACCCAGGTTCGATTCCTCTGTCCCTCTCGGAGAGCCCAGCAAGCTACTGAGAGTATCCTGACCTCATGGCAGAGCCTGGCAAGCTACCCGTGACATATTCGATATGCCAAAAACAGTAACAATGAGTCTCACAATGGAGACATTACTGATGCCCGCTCGAGCAAATCGATGAACAACGGGACAATAGTGCTACAGTGCTACAGATTTTGTGCGTCATTGAAGGAGACACCCTCCCAAGCTGTGCTCAAGGGCTCTGGGATTTTTCATCAACCAAGCTGCTAGAGCCCTGTGAAGCCAGGGATATCCAGGGTCACCTTGAAAGTGGTCAGAGCCTTAAGGACCACACCCCAAGGTACTTGGCAGCCTCTGTCAATGCTCAGTAAGTTCCCGTGCTGCTAGGGATTGCACTGGGGCAGACACCTGCTTGTGTCCTCACCCCTTTCTCGTCTCCCTGGCCCTGTGCTCTTCCTCTTTGCTGGTTCTTTATCTATATTCCTTCTAGGCTTTGAGTAAAACTATACATGAGTATCACAAAGGAAACATATGGAAGATATTATGTGCACCATAGATCAAGTCCTATTTAATTATCTTCAGTCAATCTCATATGCGTTGAGGTCAGAGCACGTCTCACAGAGGAATTGAGTGATATGGCATCTTTAGAGTAGGAACAAAACTGCTTTTGTTGGAGGGAAATGATTCTAAGTTATGGCTGCGTCTGATCCCACCAGGCCACTGCACGACCACATGGATCAATAGCTTAGTGCTTCGGTGACCAATCTGTGGCTCACCTCAGTGAGCAGCATGGAAAAGTTCAGCTCTCAATGATTTTAGTAGCTTTTGGGGGGCAGGGAAGTCTATCAGTGCTCGGGGCTTATTCCTGACTCTGTTCAACAAATACTCTTGGCAATGCTCAGGGGTCCTGGGCACTGTGGCACTGTGGGGAATCTATGTGCTCTGTGATTTCTCGGGTCCCTCTAAGTGCTCTTTTATTGTTTCTGCTCATTTCCAGTCTGTTGCAGATTCGTCTAGTCCATTTGAATTGAACAATTCTTCTTCTGTTTGGAAGGCTGTTTTAGTTCTAAAAACAAGTTCCATGTATTTTAAGTCTTTCGAAAGGACTGTGACTTTCCTTAGATACTTCTTTTTTTGTTTTCTTTCTTAGAAACAGAAAAATGCTTTCTTGACTAGGTTTGCTCTCAAACCAATGTTCACGCTTGAACATGTATCTCTCTCTGCTTTTTTCCACTCTGGAAAAGCTAATGTTCTCTCTTGAACATATATCCCTCTCCTTCTCTCCCGATGTGTCTTTTGTTTACTTGCTGACTTGCTCTCTCAATTCTATGTTCTCTCTTGAACAAGTATCTCTCTCGTTCTGCTTTTTCACACTCTGGATAAGCTAGTGTCGTCTCTTAAAAGTGGATTCCTCTTTCTCTCTCCACACAACTTCATAAATATTGCTCAATAAAAACTATCATGCTTCAAAAAACATTCTATCTTGCTCAATAAAAACTATCATGTGTCAAAAAATCTATCTGTTTTTTTAATTAATTTATTTATTTTTAATTAGTGAATCACCATGAGGGCACATTTACAGATTTATACACTTTTGTGCTTATGCTTCCCTCATACAAAATTCGGGAACCCATCCCTTCACCAGTGCCCATTCTCCACCACCAGTAAACCCAGCATCCCTCCCACCCTCCCCAATCCCATCTCCCCCCACCCCACCCTGCCACTGTGGCAGGGCATTCCCTTCTGTTCTCTCTCTCTAATTAGCTGTTGTGGTTTGAAATAAAGGTGTTGAGTGGCCACTGTGCTCAGTCTCTAGCCCTCATTCAGCCCGCAACTCCCTTCCCCCACATGGCCTTCGACTACAATGTAGTTGGTGATCCCTTCTCTGAGTTGCCCTTTCCCCAGAATGTGAGGCCAGCCTCCAAGCCATGGAGTCAACCTCCTGGTACTTATTTCTACAATTCTTGGGTGTTAGTCTCCCACTCTGTTATTCTATATACCATAGATGAGTGCAATCTTTCTATGTCTGTCTCTCTCTTTCTGACTCATTTCACTCAGCATGAAACTTTTCATGCCGATCCACTTAAATACAAAATTCATGACCTCCTTTTTTCTGACAGCTGCATAGTATTCCATTGTATAGATGTACCAAAGCAAGGAAAGTCTCTTTAACAAATGGTGCTGGCACAACTGGACAACCACATGCAAAAAAATGGGCTTAGACCTTGACCTGACACCATGCACAAAAGTCAGATCAAAATGGATTAAAGACCTCAACATTAGACCATAAACCATAAGGTACATTGAAGACAAGGTCGGCAAAACCCTCCACGATATTGAAGATAAAGGTATCTTCAAAGGTGACACAGAACTAAGCAATCTAGTAAAAACAGAGATCAACAAATGGGACTACATTAAACTAAAAAGCTTCTGCACCGCAAAAGATACAGTGACCAGAATACAAAGACTATCCACAGAATGGGAAAGGATATTTACAAAATCTATCTATATTTTAAAAAACGTATGGAACAACAGCATAGAGGGTAGAGCACTTGCTTTGCATGCAACCCGGGTTTGATTCCTCCGACCCTCTCGGAGAGCCCGGCAAGCTAACGAGAGTATCCCACCCACACGGCAGAGCCTGGGAAGCTACCCATGGCATATTTGATATGCCAAAAACAGTAACAACAAGTCTCACAATGGAGACATTACTGGTGCCTGCTCGAGTAAATTGGTGTACAAGGGAACAACAGTGCTACAATATTGCTATATTCTGCTTTTTTGACTTAGCTACCAGAAGGTATAAAACAGTCATTTTTAAGTTATTCATTTTATACTTTTGCTTATGTAAGTGTGCTTCTTGCAAATGATACAGGGCTAAAAATAAATCTAAGAATTTCTTTAATATTTACTGCAGTTATGTTATATGAACTTATTTTTTAATTGCACTTTTATTTAGTATACTTCCTTATCTTTTGTTTGTTTCGGGACCACACCAAATTGTCCTCAGGGCCTACTCTTGATTCTATATTCAGGGATTATTCCTGACTGTGTCTAGTGGACTATATGTGGTGTCAGGGATGAAACCCAGGTCAACAGAGTGCAAGGCAAGTGCCTTATCTAATGTACTATCTCGTCATCCCCTTCAATATACTTTTTTAATTTCTTTGTTCCATTTTTGCTTTATTATGTTTTCTTTGTCCATTTCACTTTTTGGTATTTCTTGCTTGCATAACTAATTTAACTTTATTTTGTGTTTAATTCAATTACTTTTTACAAGAGCACTATTTAACTTTTGATAATGAAACCCTTAAATTATCACACTATCTATTAACCTTGGCAACTGATACTAATCTATTAACCTTGGCAACTGATACTCTTGTTCTTTAGCTTAACAAGATAAAATTCTTTTTTTTTTTTTTTTTTTTTTTTATTTATTTTTAATTAGAGAATCACCGTGAGGGTACAGTTACAGATTTATACACTTTTGTGCTTATACTTCCCTCATACAAAGTTTGGGAACCCCTCCCTTCACCAGTGCCCATTCTCCACCACCTGTAAACCCAGTGTCCCTCCCACCCTCCCCAATCCCATCTCCCCCCCACCCCACCCTGCCACTGTGGCAAGGCATTCCCTTCTGTTTTCTCTCTCTAATTAGCTGTTGTGGTTTGCAATAAAGGTGTTGAGTGGCCGCTGTGCTCAGTCTCTAGCCCTCATTCAGCCCGCAACTCCCTTCCCCCACATGGCCTTCGACTACAATGTAGTTGGTGATCGATTCTCTGTGTTGACCTTTCCCCGGAACGTGAGGGCAGCCTCGAAGCCATGGAGTCAACCTCCTGGTACTTATTTCTACAGTTCTTGGGTGTTAGTCTCCCACTCTGTTATTCTAAATACCATAGATGAGTGCAATCTTTCTATGTCTGTCTCTCTCTTTCTGACTCATTTCACTCAGCATGAAACTTTTCATGCCCATCCACTTAACTACAAAATTCTTTAACAAGATAAAATTCTTAGTTAAACTTTCTACTCTCCAAAACTAGCTTCTTTCTATCTAAAGATCTAGATTGACACTAATATATTTTCAAATAAGGAAAAAGTAATCATTAAACCATGAGTGTGTGAGTTACTGGTATTTGTGGAGTATGGTTTATTTGTTATAGGTTTGTTGACTCTTTTTAATGCTTAATGGCCATTTAAAAAAAGTTTTATCTTCTATTTCTGGAATTTCTTATTTATTTTACTAAAATCATTATACAAGTCTTGTGGAAGTTTCATGAGTGATAAATTTTAGGAGTCCTTGCATTGCTTAAAGCACCTTTGTTTTTCCTTTTGAGTATTTTGAGTCTATTCTATGATACCAGATTCTAAATAATCTTACCTCCTAACTCTTTAAAGGTGTATCCCATTATTTGACACATCCAACATTTCAAGGTGAAGTTGGGTGACAATTTTGACATCAAGCCTTAATAACTCTCTTGATTATTTATTTTCTACCTCCAGAAACTTTGAGAAATTTCTCTTTTTATATTGAACTTTTACCACCATCATTTTTTTAAAAAATGAATCACTGTGAGATACAGACTTACAAACTTTCATGATTACATTTCAGTCATATAATGATCGAGTACTCATCCTTCCACCACTGCCCATTCTCCACCACCAACGTTCCAAGTATCCCTCCCACGCCTCCATCCCCCCATGACTCCCACATGCTACTTCACACCCCCCTTCCAGGCTCTGCAGCAGGTATATTTCCTTTTACTCTCTCTCTCTTCTTTTGGGGTGTTTTGGTTTGCAATACAGGTACTAAGTGTCCATCATGTTTGGTTTGTAGTCTACTTTCAGCATGCATCTCCCATTCTGAGTGAGTCCTCTAAGCATCATTCACTTAGTGGTCCCTTCTCTATCCAAGCTGCCTTTTCCCTCCTGGCATATGAGACCAGCTTTCAAGCCATGGAGTGATCCTCCTGGCCCTTATCTCTATTATCCTTGGGTACCACCACCTTTTGTTAATTTATTTTCATGACATCCCAAGCAATATTTTGTGATGAATGAGGGAGGGAGTGTGCTTTTATTTATGGAACCAGAGTTGTGACAATCTGGACAATCTGCCAGTCACCTGGGAAAGGAAGTGAATAAGAGATTGAGACCAAATGTGGGATATTCCAACACCACTTCTCCCCCAACCCCAAAGTTGACCCATCATAACCCTCAGAAGCTATGAATATGGTGAGAATTCCTTGCCATGCTGATGTATTATACAGAAGAGTTTAATTTAGGATGGGGAAAAGTTTTGTCTGGATTTGATCCAATCTTACGAGCCCTTAACAGCAAAATGTTTTCTGCTTCCGACTACCAGCTCAATGAGTGCAGAAGTGAATTTTTCTCAGAACCCTCTGGTAAGAATCCTGCAACATTGGTTGCTTAATTCTGGTCTTGTGTAATTTTATATGGACAAACAATTAGCCAAGTCTACCCCAGCTTCTGACCTGTAGAACCTAAGATAACAAGGTGCTTTCAGCAGTGAAATGTGTTGGGAATTTGTTATGCAGCAGTAGAAAATTACAGAAAACAAGCCCTTGTCAAGTGGGAAATGAATTCTTTCCTTTCACCTTTGGAAAGGAGAAATATTTGGGTAGTGAAGCTGCTAAGTAAACGGTGAAGTGAAATAAGCAGGAGATATCAGAATGGGAAAGTAATGTGTCACACCTTCATGGTTTTTACAATGTTTTCCTTTTTTTCCCCCTCCTAAGGAAATGATTATCTTCTCTCAAGTTGAAGGGAGTTATCAAACTCCTCATATTGATGGAAAGTGGGTCAAAATCTCAATCTAGCTCTTTATTTTGGGAAGCTGAGGAAGGTGATAAAGGACTCCTTTGAAAATGATGCCAACTGCACCCCACCTTCTCAGTGAGAGCATGGCCAGAGTCTCTTTCTAAAGAATCAATTGACCTCAGATTATCTCTCCTCCTGTGTACCCTTTCACCTCAAATTTACTACAGACCTGACAGGCAGACATTTCTTCTATTCTCTAAAAAATGAGAAAATCATGGCTCATAAAGTCGAAGTGACTTGGTCAGGGCTATAACACCAGTTAGACTGGAGGCAAGATTTCCAACAATCCTCCCTTCCCTAAATGCATGGCCAGGAGCCCGTGCAGACATCACACACCAGTTAAAAGGCTAAGGGCAGGCCTTGGACTCTTGACCCCTGTCTGCTGTGGAATCTCTGATCTCTTTCCTGTCAATATTAGATATCTTCTCTTGTCTACCTGGTGAACCTCCCTTCATCCTTTAATGACACAGTTCCAAAAGTTCGCTTTAGAAAACACGCCTGAAACCTGAGGCCATACCTTCTGAGGGGCAAACGCTGCGTGACTTTTCACTAATGTTGTCCTCACGACTTTGCAAGTAATCTGACAAAGACAAGTTGCTCAGTGAATATTAGCAACTAAATCAGAGAATAATGAAGTTACCTAAGGAATGAGTGAAACCCAAGTAAATTAACAATGGAATGGAAAGAAAGAAACCTCTTATCACTAAGTGATCCATTCCACAGCATAAAAGGTACAAAGCACAAATCTTTTTTTTTTTTTGCCCTTTGGGTCACACCTGGCGATGCACAGGGGTTACTCCTGACTCATGCACCTAGGACTTATTCCTGGCAGTGCTCGGGGGACCATATGGGATGCTGGGAATCGAACCCGGGTTGGCCGTATGCAAAGCAAACGCTCTACCTGCTGTGCTATCATTACAGCCCCATAAATCTATTTTTTGAGGCTGAGTTGGGATGAACACAGAATTCTGGTACGCATTTTCAGGTGCTTCATCAGTTTTCCTCCATGTCTGTTTCTCCAGGTTTCATTGTCTCATTTCTGACCAGGGAGCACACGGCCTTGGCTGCTCACAGCTGGATGATGGCTGGAATGGCATGTGTAAGTTCTCTGTCTCTGTGACATTGGACACCAAGAATAGTGACTGGGAGCCAGACAGGAATTGCCTAATGACTGAGCACTTGAGTAAGGGATTTGAGCAGCCCCACCACCGTTGACACACTGTTCTCTCTACAACCTAGATTCCTTCCATGGAATATTCACTCTAACTCCCTTGAAACATCTGTGACTAAAACAACAGAAGGTACTTAGAAAATAAAATTACTACTAAAAAGTATTGTGAAAATACTGCATCAAAGAGACATTACCTTTTCAACGATTCACTAGAAACCACACTTCAAGAGGCCATATGACTTGACCTTCAGACCTTTAGATTTTCCTTGGTGAAATGTGGATGTTAAAAGCATATTTCTTAAAAGTCAAAGTGAACATAGGAAATTTCTTGCAGGGATTGGAAAATGTGGGCATGGCTGGGTATCCTTGCATTTATTGTACAAGCAGCATTAACGGCACATCTCACTATACCTGGCACTGGGGGGTCTGAGCGGGGAAGACTAGCCTTGTATTCTCAAGGAACTCCTGAACAGACCCAGAAACCATCCTGGGAAACCCACAAGGGAAGTGCTTCAAGCAAGCAAAATGCTGGCCAAGTTTTCTCCCCTCTGCCCTTGGGAGTTTGGAAGCTGGAGCAGAAAGTAAGACCAAGTCTGAGAAGAGATGAACGTGAACCTGAATTTTAATAGGCAGGGAGGGCCAGACCAGGAATGGAGATCCAGAGTGAGGAGTCAATGTGTGCTTCAGGGAAGCTAGGAGCTGCCGTCATTGTTCCTATCACCTTACTGATGATTGCCACTTTGCAAACACACCTGCCCAGTTATCAATTATGCACCACTTTGTGTCACCTTATATCCGAACGTTATTTTCTTTCTTGCATTGCTCTTCAGTTCTCATTTATTATATATAACTGGCCCCTTCAGATGTCTCTCTGCTTGCATTTCTCTGCTGCCTGAAGGAAGTTTCTGCAGAAACTAACCCCCACCTCTTCCCCCAAATCTTGTTTTCTCTTCTAGCCTTTCATTTGCCCTGTCTCAAATGGATTCATCCTAAATCTGTTCTCCGCTCTCCCACCCCCAGTCCTCTCCCAGTCCTCTCAAAAGTCACCGTTATAAAATTATAGTAGCTGTACCTCAAGAAAGCCCCTGTCAGTATCGTACTCAGAGCCACAGTGGCATTTCATACCCTCTATCCAAGTTCTGGGCCAGGACTGACCCTCTCTGGGGAGTCTGAAGGGCCTTAATTACTTCCTCTTAGCCTCCAAGGGTGTCCTCTGACTGTCCCACACACAGGCCCAATTCATCTCCCTCCTCATGTAAGAGCTTCAGGACACTGTGACCCTTTCAGCCTCGTGAAACCCGCACAGCATCTTTTTGGCTCTTTGGACAGTGAAGCCTGAGGTCCAGATAGTGCAGTGTCAGAGACTGAAAATGAAAAGGTGACATTTTAAAAATATCTAAAATTAGCGCTTTTTTTTTTTTTTGCTTTTTGGGTCATACCCAGCGATGCTCAGGGGTCACTCCTGGCTCTTCACTCAGGAATTACCCCTGGCCATGCTCAGGGGACCATATGGGATGCTGGGAATCGAACCCGGGTCGGCTGCGTGCAAGGCAAACGCCCTACCTGCTGTGCTATCACTTCAGCCCCTATCAGTGCATTTTTTTTTCATCTTTTCCAAGTTCTAGGCCTTCTGTATGTTCAGGGTTAGGTGTAGATGCAAGTTTTTTTTTTTTTTTTTGTGTGTGTGTGTGTGTGTGAGAGAGAGAGAGAGAGAGAGAGAGAGAGAGAGAGAATAAGTTGAAGACTAGTGCTTGCAATAAAAGAAATACAAAAAGAACTGAACTATGAGATCATGAAGTAAAACAATAACCTTTAAGACATGTTATTGTCTTGAGAGACATTTTCCAAGTAGGCTTTTATTTTTTGTCACTCTGGCATATGGAAAACCAAATTTGGATAACTGAACTCACAGATTTTTTTTCCCCAAAGTGCAAAGGAAAAGGCTCTTTTCCGCTCCTAACAGTTAGCTGTAGTCAGAAGGAAAGCAAAGAATATTCCCACCTACCAGAACATTCCAAATGCTCTCTGTTCCTGCAGACAGAGACATCTGATTCAGAGACCTAGTATGGTAAGAAAGAAAGAAAGAAAGAAAGAAAGAAAGAAAGAAAGAAAGAAAGAAAGAAAGAAAGAAAGAAAGAAAGAAAGAAAGAAAGAAAGAAAGAAAGAAAGAAAGAAAGAAAGAAAGAAAGAAAGAAAGAAAGAAAGAAAGAAAGAAAGAAAGAAAGAAAGAAAGAAAGAAAGAAAGAAAGAAAGAAAGAAAGAAAGAAAGAAAGAAAGAAAGAAAGAAAGAAAGAAAGAAAGAAAGAAAGAAAGAAAGAAAGAAAGAAAGAAAGAAAGAAAGAAAGAAAGAAAGAAAGAAAGAAAGAAAGAAAGACTCAACCACAGAGGTTGAATTGGGCCTTGATAGAAATCAGGCAGAGTTCATGAGTTTGTGGTCTGAGCAAGGTGCTGAGGAGCAATTTATTCTGCAAAGGGGAGTGATTTTGTCCTCTTGGGAGCAAAATGCAGGCAAATGGATGGTCAGTCCACCAGCAGTAGATGCTATAGGAGGTTGCTAAGGTACCACGGGGACTGCAGTTCTGGTTCCAAAGGGCACCACCCATTAACACTCTGAGAACCCAAGTGATGATTATGGCCCTCTGTCCTCCCAGCTAGACCACACTGACTTATTCTCCCAAATATGCTGGCATTTGCTTCAGAAAGGTGCACCAAGTGGGTCCCTTTAGGATAGACTGGTTTCCAGCCAGAGGGAGACTGAATGATTTCTTAAGATTAAATAGGACTGTTTTAAGCTTTAAGACTAAAGTTTCATACCAGGTTGAAATTTATACCACAATGGTTCTTTTGGTTTTGTTCTAGACAGTTTGTGAGTGTATGGATGCATTGGCCATGTGTCCGTGTATTGGGTTTGAGTCTGGCTCCCAGCATGTAGAAAATGGAGAGCAAGGCCATTTATTTATGTACAAATTTAAACACAAAAAAATCACAACCATTTTCTTGGCAAATCTAAGTTGCTATGAGCATTTAATCTGTGGCTTCCTTAAAATGTAGGTTTTTCAATACACAATGACAGGAACAAAGAGAAAGGTTAATAGGGAATCACAGAGACTGGTATGAAAGAATCCCAGTATGTTTCTTTACCTGACATTCAACTGAATCTATCTTGGGGTTTCTTAAATTAATTTTTTCCACTTTGCTTTAGATCTGAGAAACTTTTGTGCAACCCCAGATATTCAGGTATATAAAATAAGTCACTGTCACTGTCATCCCATTGCCCATCGATTTGTTCGAGCGGGCACCAGTAACGTCTCTCATTGTGAGACTTATTGTTACTGTTTTTGGCATATCCAATACAGCATGGGTAGCTTGCCGGGCTCTCCGAGAGGGGCAGAGGAATCGAATGCGGGTCGGCCGTGTGAAAGTCAAACGCCCTACCCACTGTGCTAAAATAAGTGTACAAACAAAATATTTACTGATAAGAAAGGATACAGAATTTATATTTAAATTATTTTTCAACACCCCATATAGACTCATGACCCAGAATTTCAGATCTGGGCTCCCTCTCACCCTTTCTTTACCTATTACCTTTCACATTTTCCTTTGAGCTACTTGATCCTTTTCCAAAATCAGTCTCTTGGAAAAGGGCATCCTGCCTCCCAGTGATAAACTGCTCTTTGACTTGAAGAGCTGGTGCCCCCATCACCTGTCCCCAACCCACTTTTTACTTCCCCTCTTTGTTCTCCCCCTGGGAGAGGCAGGGCTGAGCCTCAGTGGGCACAAAGAAAGGGAAGTGAAAGCGGAGAGGAGGAGAAACCGGAGCGGCCGCCAGTGTGACAGAGACCGGGATCAGATAAGAACTCGGGCAGAGATGGAAAGAAGAGGATCTAGAGCACAGGCACAGAAGTGGCCTTTGTGTGGAACTGAGGAAGTATCCCTGGCCAGAGCATCATTTAATTTTTTTCCAGGTATTCCAGAATATACGATCCATGACCTCTGGCCCCTTGCTTTTTCAGCTTTCTCTGTGTGCAGGTGCCAGAATGGCCAGGGGTTCAGCGAAAAGTGTCTTTGAAGAAGAGAGGAAATCTTGTTACCAGGTTTCAATATGACAATAACTTGAGAAATCCCCATCACGCACTGACTGCTGTTGGCCGGACCTATGCTGAGACAACCAGTTGTTAGAAAATGTCATGGGAAGCACCAGTGCCCCGGGAACTGTGGGGCAGAAGGCTGTGATCTGCACAGATCAGATTTATTGTGGCGGTGTCCAACTCACCGTTGTTAGAGAAAATCTTCCTTCAGTGATGAGCTTCTACAAGGCCTCTGGATGAAAATAAGCTTATCTAAGGGCCAAAGAATCCATGTTTTACGTGCAGTCAACTTCCTGTTTGATCCCTAGTATCACATGGTCCCCTGATTATTGCCAAACATAAGTCTGGAATATCCCCGACCAATGCAAAATATGCCCCAATGGTCTCAAACCATTCCCATGGTGTTCCCAATGGCCCCAGATTTTCAGTCCCCAAACAATATTATATTGTGAGGTTCTAACACTGAACTGCTAGCCTGGTTGGTCAAAACTCTCTAGAAGTGTCCCCCAAGTCTTCTGAGCACTGTTTGAAGACATCCCCCAGAAAAATAATACATTTTCCTAACTAAGGTTCTTCTCAAATCACTTCTAGCCCCAGCTGTTCTCTCTGTGGTCACAGAACCCTGTGGTCACCACCTCCTGGGTCTGTGGTATTTTCTCTAGAGGTCACCAGGCCATTCTTGAAGATTTTGAGACTGTTAATGTTGCTTCATCTGAAAAGATAGAAAACCAATGAAATTGAAGTTGTTTTGCTTACCCCAGCCTAGCAGCATCAACACTCTCCTCCGGTCATTCAGTTTTATCTTTTTCTGATGATTTACCCATCCCTCAACATCCAGGGCAAGTCAAGGGTTGGCCTCAGAATTAATTCTAGAGTGTGATCAGTTGCATCATGAACCGAGCTGTTTCAGTCTTCAGTCTTGATCCAAAGTAGGCTGTGCCAAGGCACTGAATCACCGGGCCCTCAGAGAAGTCTGCCCTATACAGGTCACTGCTGGGTGGACTGTGGCTGTGTTCTCCTAGTGATACCTTATAAAGTCTCGATAGCCTTTAAAGATAGTAGGATTGGAACCATAAACCACAGGCCCTATCCCACTGCCTAATAGACCTGGCAATCATAGAATGTCCCTTCGTCTAAGCCAAGTTGTGTACAATCAACAGTGCTTCTCCCGTAATTTACAGGGCTCATTCTCCTCTCCTTTTTCTTCTGTGTGTGAGATCTGTCAGTTGGTGCTGCCCTTTTGTCAGGGCCCACCTGAGTCCTGCTCCTCCATTTCCACATCCTTGCCAGCCCAACCCTCTGTGGCTTTCACCAACATACCTTTGTCCACTTCGAATTCTCAGGCAGTTGCCTGTGCTGTAGATGATCTAATTTCTCTTCCTTTCAGTGCTTGTCAACTGGTCCACTCCTTCTGCTCTTGGTGAAAACCACAACCACAAAAATTGCTGATTGACTCAGTGGATAAATGGCCTCTTTGGCACTATTGCCAGGTAGCCCAAAAACCCTGCCTGGATGTTCCTAATGACAAAAATCCATGCCACAAGAAAGAGTCTTTTCCAATTTGTGCAATCCTTACAGACTCTTCTCAGAAATTAAAGAGAAGACGGCCCTGAATGTAATCTCCTATTTTATATACATGAAACTGGTCTTTCCAGCTCAGTGTTCAGTGAGTTGGTGCAATTTCAGGGCTATAACTGCCATCCTCTCTTCCCAACCTCTGAACATGCCATCCACACTGCCTCCCTATGTCTAGCTGACTTCCACTCCCCATCATATCACCCTTCGCTGTAGTACTGTCCAGTAGGAAAACCAGTCCCATTTGGTCCCTGGCAGACCTTGTCCTATTCTTTTTGACAGCATTTCTTTAACTCCTAGGAGTCCTTCTTATACTTGTGCCCTATAGGTGGATCCATACATAAGCAACAACTGTTCCACCTGGTCTTTTATACATATGAGCCTGCCTTCCTCTAGCACTGTAGCACTGTCATCCCATTGTTCATTGATTTGCTTGAGCAGGCACCAGTAATGTCTCCATTGTGAGACTTGTTACTGTTTTTGCCATCGAATATGCCATGGGTAGTTTGCCAGGCTCTACAAGAGGGATGGAAGAATCGAACCCTGGCTGGCCGCATGAAAGGCAAATACCCTACCAACTGCGCTGTCACGCCACCCTACTTGCTCATATATAGCCCTTATTTCCAGACACATTTTCCATATTTTCTCTGAAAATTTTTTTTAATAATTCAACTTCTTCAACAACTATTTTTTCTGTACCAGTTCAGTAACATTGGCCAGGACCCCTTCTACCCACAGCTGTGGTATCCCAATGACTCCTTGGTTTTCTTGAGGACTCTGAACCCTTTGAAAGTGTTATTATATTATTATTATATTTTCCCCATTTTATTACTCATACACAAAGAAACTATATGAGGACTTTTTATCAATAACTGTCATATAACTCATTAATTTTGCCCAGTTTCACATGAGGAAAGTAAAGCCCACAGAAGTTGGTGATTATGACATTCCATCATCTGAGTGTTTTATTTTATTTTTTATTAAATCACTGTGAGCAACACTTCCAAAGCTTTCATGATTGAGTTTCAGTCATGTAATTATAGAACACTCATCCCTCCACCAGTGCACATTTTCCACGACCAATGTCCCGAGTATTCCTCCCCACCCCCACGAAGTCCCACCCCTCCCCCTGCCTCTATGGCAGACAGTTTCCCTCTTACTCTCTCTCTACTTATGGGCATTACGGTTTGCAATACAGTTACTGAGAGGCCATCATGTTTGGTCCTTTATCTACACTCAGCACACATCTCCCATCCTGAGTGATCTCTCCAACCATCATTGACTTAGTGATCTCTTCTCTATCCCAGCTGCCTTCTCCCCAAGTTCATCAGGCAGGCCTCCAAGCTTGGAGCAGTCTTCCTGGCCCTGTCTCTACTGTCCTTGGGTGTCAGTCTCATATTATGTTATTTTATAGTCTACAAGTGAGTGTAGTCATTCTATGTCTGTTGCTCTCTTTCTGACTCACTTCACTTAATATGATAAATAGATGGTCATTTGAGTGTTCTTAATAAAGTCAGGACTAGAACCCAGGGCTTGATGCTCCTTCCAGTGTTTCCTTCAATATAGTCCCTTGGTTGATACAGAATTTCAATATGTGAATTCTTTCTGTAAGTGATTTTTTTTGCTCAGATGCTTGATGTTCTCCATGTAAACGATCATCCCCTGTAATAATACCAATATGTTCATACACCATCTCTGAGCCTATATATTTTCAGCCTTTGTCGAGAAGTAAGCACAGATGGACACTTAATAAATGCCTTTTGCTGACAATAGTGATTTTTTTTTTTTACCAAAAGCCTTCATTTATGGTAAGTGTGCAATTCTTGGGAACACAACTCAAGTTCTTACTCACATTTCCACATTTGCTGCAAGCAACTTCAAAGAACCTCTGCAGATGGAACAGTGCCACTCTATTGCAATTTAAGCTTTCTCCAGTCATTTCTCTGCAACCACACTCAAATTTCCAATCCCCCAAATAGAAAATGAACTGAATAGACATTAACAAAGTAATCTCTCTACTTCTTTGAAAATTGCAAACTAGCTGATTTTTCTCTTATGGTTGGTAATAGCCATGAAGGAACCAATCATAATTCTTTTTCCTCTGCCTCTGAAATGCGTCGTTTGAAAAAGTTTTCCTTATTGCGAAATAAAATGTGTAAGAAGTGATATTAGAGATTAATGAGCTCACATAACATTATTTTCATTATTAGTATCCTCGGGGTATGGGTTGTTTCTTCGTACTTCTTAAAAAAATATAGACTAAGGAATACATTTTCTAATGAACGTGAAATCATTTAATTACGGTGATTTTTTCCAAATGTATAAAATTCGAAATAGAAAGACAGTTCCTTTTATCTCTGGGTATTCTCATTTCAATCATAAATTCTGGTGGAGATCATTAAGCCTAGGGTCTGATCCAGACTCAGAGAAAGAGACAATCAGTACTGAAGTCCAGAACTTCCGTAGTGACACTGTGGGCACAGGTCTAAGTGGGTGCAAAGGACACACTGTATACTAAGGTATTTTCTGGGAATGAAAGTAGTGGGTCTCATCAGGCAGTTGTTCTGGAGAATCAGGTACAGACTTCAGGGACTCCTGAAGCCAGAGGTTGAGAGGGCTTGTTTTATAATTAAAGGAGGCTCATTTCTGGCTAAATAAGAGGCATGATTAGAGAGCTGAGAATAGGCCAGCTCCAGTGTCCATCCCCGGTGGTGTTCAGGGTTTACACCCAGCTGCAGCTTACTATTTTCATTGCACCAATATAACGCCTGGCAGCCCACAAAAGCACTTCCTTGCTGCTAAGGTTTTTGCATGTTCCCTTCAGAATGGAAATGGCTGGCAGGAGCTCGGGGGGGGGGGGGGGCGGGGGAGGGATCCCGAGTGGTAATACAGCATGTAGAGCCCGTACCTTGCGTGTATCTGACCCAGCTTTGATACCTGGCACCCCATTTGGCTCTCCAAGATGCACCAGGAGTGATCCCTGAGCATAGAGCTGGGAGTAAGCCCTGAGCATCACTATGCCTGGGCCCCCCTAAAAACAAAACACAGAAATGGAATGGAAATGGAAACAGAACGGAAATGTTTCACTGTCCTCTGAAAGTAAGGTAGACTAAAATGACATGAAAGACACTCTCTTTACTCAAAACAAGATAGAAATGTTGTCTTCAACATGGAAACATAAATTAGAGCATAATTATAAATTAATGGTATAACCTGAGATGAGATGGAGAAAGGAGAGTTCCAGTTTGAAAGGGTTTGGGGGAAGAAAGGGTACCTCAAACTTGGTAAGAGTTAAAACTGAAAATCGTTACAGAGGAATTGGATTCTGTTACAGGCTTTCACATCTGGGACTAGGTATGAATGCCCACACAGAGAGGGGAATTCAGCCAGAAGTCCTATGTGGGTGGGCAGCTGGAATGGAGTAGTCTGAATTGGTTCTACAGCCACTAGCTAAGTCGTGTGTAAGAAAACGATTGCCCACCTGGGCCAAGAAAGCTCTAACAACTGTTCCTAATCCAACTAGAGCAGTGAATGGAAACACACACATACCTACAAGTAACTGGTATATAGCAATTTTCTAAGCAATGTAGGACCACCCCTCAAAAGTAAATTCGAATAAGCATTAGTACAGTACACTTTAAATCCGTAAATGCCCAGCAGACACTGTCACATGAACAAAGTCATATGGATACCCCATGGAAAATATTCTCACAACACTATCATAGTCAAAATTATGAACAATATAAAAAAATTCAGTGAGTCTCTAGAAATAAAAAGCACAATATCATATAAGAAGGAAATAAATATAGGAAGAAAATATAAATTCTAGAAATAGAAGTAATTTTTTTAAAAGCTCATGACGTACTAAGCATGGAGAGACTGTTATTTCTAAAATTATGTATTTAGATGCAAATGAGTGTTATTTCTAAAATTATGTATTAGGATACAAACGAAGATGTGTTTTTGACCAAAATGTAAGCAAAACTGAAGCAAATAATTTTAGGGAAAATATTCTAAGATGGAGACTTCTGATTGTGAGTTCCACATGTCTTCAAGTTCTATTTTCTCCCACACACAAAAAAAAGCTGAAAAACATAGAAGTCAACAATCTTTATAAATCATCAGAAAATTGATGTCACAGGGTCTGAAAATTGGAAAGACGGGAGGATGCTGAGAATTACAGTTTATCAGAAAGCAGAAAACACAGGTGGAGTCAGGTAGGAACACCTCCTGGGGAGTTGACTAGCTGCTGGAGACTAAGTGAGGAAGAGTCGGAGTGAGAGTTAGAAACTCCTGTGGGTGTGGCCTTATGCAGGCTTCCTGTTTCAGATTTCTGAGGTTTCCATAATGTTATCTCCTGAAGAGCAAAGAAAAAATTTCCCAAGTTTCCAGCAGGTAAAAATAGCCATTTGAAAATAACCCCAAAATTAAATGAATAAAGACGAAAAGAATCTAAGTCCCAGGAATCTTGTTCTCATAAATAGACTACCTGTGCTTAAGAGAAACTTATACCAAAACTAAGTAACAACCTAAGTTTGGTTTTGGTATGGGAGTCCACACCTATGGTGCTCAGGTCTTACTTCTGAGTCTGTGCTTAGGGATTAGTTCTGGCCAGGCTCAGGGGACCAGATGGGATGCTAGGATCGAACCCAAGTCAGCCGCATGTAAGGCAAAATGACCTATCCACTGTTCTCTGGCTCTGGCCCCTCAACTTGAGTTTTAACAGACCCTAATCTATTTGTGGGAAAGGAAACTGTGGTGCCCTCTACTTTTTATGTGTTATGTACAGGAAGAATAGGTAAGAAAACTGAGAAGAAATTATTAAGGTCACAACCCAGGGACACAGGGTAACTAAAAGAATAATAATTATAGAATACTTCCTCTTTCTCAACATGTTATCACAATATTAATAAGGATTTCTAATATCACTGTATCACTGTCATCCCATTGTTCACCGATTTACTTGCGCGGGAGCCAGTAACATCTCCATTCATCCTAGCCCTGAGATTTTAGCAGCCTCTCCTTACTTGTTTTTCCCAATGATTGGAGGTTCTTCTTAGGAACAGGGAATGAAACCTGTTATTGTTACTGTATTTGGCCTGTTGAATATGCCATGGGGAGCTTATCTCTTCTGTGTGGGCAGGATACTCTCCATAGTTTGCCGGGCTCTCTGAGAGGCGCATATATATATATATATATATATATATATATATATATTTCTCTTTATGATTATGTGTCCAGGAATATGTTCACTCATGTGTGAGGCTTGGCCCGAGCATGTGGAAAGTGGCCTGGAGTGTGGCAGTGGGTTGGATAATGGAGGTCGGCTGCCGTGGCTGGGTCCCTTGGGGTGAGTAGGTCTCGCACCCTTCTGGGCACCCCTGGCACAGAGTTCGGTGGCATGGTCATGGGGGCCTCATTTTATGCTCCCTTCCAGGAGAAGCAGCCATGAGTTCTAGACGGTGGCCGATGAGGAGAATATCTGGCTCCAGTAGGAAGTGGTCTATGGGCGTGACCCCTGGGTCGCCAGAGACTGGGGGAAGCAGGCAGAGGATCTCTGCTCCCGGGTCTCATTGAGTCCAGAGTCCAAGATCACAAAGTTCCGCATTACCTGGGTTCCCTGGGACTTCGCTCATGCGTGAGTCTTGGCCCGTGCGTGTGGAAAGCGACCTGGAGTGTGGCGCCGGTCGGGTAGTGGAGGTTGGCTGCCAGGGTTGGGTCCTTCGGGGCGGGGAGGTGTCTCACCCACCCCCCTCTGGGGCACCCCTGGTTCGGAGTCCAGTGGCATGGTCATGGGGCCTCATTTTATGCTCCCTTCCATGAGAAGCAGCCGTGAGTTCTAGTAATAATTATAGAATACTTTCTCTTTCTCAACATGTTACCACAACATGAATAAGGATTTCTAAGATAAGATCTAATAATTAATTTGAACTGCTAGCCTCAACCTGGTTTAAGAAAGACCCTTTAGGAAAATTCAAATATAATAAGCAATGTTTTTAAAGGGAGTTTAGAGGTCTAAATGATAGTGCAAGTAAACCAGTATCCTGGTGAACTTGCTACTTTTAACTTTTCCTTTTTCTTCCCCAGGGTTGCTCCTTTAACATTTATTTTCCTGAAAGTCCTTTTTATACGCTGAGTATCTTAAAATGCTTCTCATGCATTTTCTTAAATATTTTCATGTCTGTGTCCCACCTGGGCAATGAGTTCACAGGAACATTCTTGTTTATATCCTTAGCACCTATCAGAGTGTCTGGCATATAGTAAGTGCTAAGTAAGTTTTTACATATGTAACAATACAACACTTGTGCCAAACTTCAGTGATACTTTGTAAGAGAAAAATAAGGAGCAGGGAAAAGCTCTCCACCTGCAGGAAATTAGCATCAAATTACTATGTATGCCACTTTGAGCAATAAACAAAAGAAAAATGTTCTGCCGGGTTTCTACTGCTATACAAAATAATGATTTTTAATTTAACCTTTTTCTCAGCCTTTTCACATGCTATTTCACTCAATTCACTCAAAATTCCCATAAAGTAGGCAGGGCAGGCATTTATTATTCCTGACCATCAATGAGAACATTGAAACAGAAGTTTACTGATGTGACCCAAATCATAACAAAAAAAAAAAAAAGTAAAGAAGAGCTGTCTGTAGAACCCAGGACTTTGGCAAACAAACTCTTCTCTCCATATTACCCTGCCTATTTAGAATAACAATTAAGATTCTTGTCTTCAGAGTTGGCCCTTCCATTGCAAAAGACTCAGCCATCTTAGAAATAAGACCCAACAAAGGCAACTCAGTAGGACTCTTTGGGATCTGTGAGAAACTGTGGAGGAAACTAGATAATTGAGGCACATCACATGTGCAATAAACTGAAAGAATAGACTCAAATCAGAAGATGAGGTGAATATCTGTAGAATATCAGGGAACTCAAAGAGCACTGAGCTGGAACTTGCACACTGAACTTTGAATGCCGGCTCTGCCATTTGCTTGCCCTTTCAGAAATCACCTTGCCTTTCTGGACCTATATTTCTCCATCTGCCAAGTAAAACAACAAAATGAATAAGATTATCTCTAAATTCTCTCTGCCCAGAGATCTTTTAAGACCTCGAAATGTGTAATTGTGCATAATAAAAGGTAATGTTCCTTTACTTCTTAAAAAATGACATTAAATAGATTCAAGACAGCCTGGATATAGAGAGGGTGGAAATCAGAGAAACAATGGCATCTCTGTATAACAACATAAAAGTGATCATATTTTCTAAAATCTTCCATTTCCTCTCCCATTAACAGATGGGAAGCAGTTTGATGGAGTTTATCGGAAGAAGCAGCTGCCATCTGAACAGTCCCGCTGCATGAGTGACACTAATGAGACAGGTGAAATATTCAAGAGACCAAGGCTCTCCCCAAGAAATCACTACAGTTTTACCAGGGTCGGGCTGGGCATGCCTGTGAGTTAGTTTCATCTCCAAAAATAGACTAAATATTTTTTTCTTATAATGATGATAACTATTATTTATAGCTTGCCTCGTCTTCCAGGCAAATATGCCAGGAAGAACAGAAAGATGCTTAGCATAATTTTAACAAAGGAAATATGTTGAGATGAGGAAAAGGAGAGTTTCAACATCAGAAGGAGAAAACTGTGTGTTGGATTGTATTAATCATCACTAATGAGAATTTTATATTAAGATCAGATAACTAGGACAACAATGAAAGCTTAGTTTTAATCACAGAAAGCACTTCTTATAAAAGTGTTTACGTGTAGGCACATACAATATGTATATATAGACACACATGGCTATGTGTATATCCTATGTTATACATTAAATCATGTATATACATGTGTTATATATGATATATATCATTTCCAAATACCAAGAGCTGAGAAAATAATGAGCATAATAAAACATCACAGAATAAAGAGCGTGACAGGATTTAGTGAGGATCAGCATTTAGAAAAGATTTTATTATAAGGTGATATTTCTTCTTCCTAGAAGGAAAACTTTGAGTTTTTTCACTTGACAATGGAAAGTGGGGCACTCCAGGAAGAGGAAGTAGCAGGTACAAAGTATATACTTGTTGTATATAATAGCTATGCACATTTAAACATAAAACACTCAGTTAATACTATCAGTATTGGCTAGGAGTCCCAGAATCAACCATTCCAAATCGTGGCAGCTTTAATATTGTCTTAGTACTCAGTTGGGTTTTCCTCATCTCTGAGAGCAAGGAGAGAATCCTGCTTTATGTCTGAATCAATCATCTCAAGTGCTCACTGACAAATTTCTTAAAAAGTAAAGAAACTGGGGTTGGAGCAATAGCAGGGCGGGTAGGGCGTTTGCCTTGCAAACGGCCGATCCGGGTTCGATTCTCAGCATCCCATAGGGTCCCCTGAGCACCACCCAGGGGTAATTCCTGAGTGCAGAGCCAGGAGTAACCCCTGAGCATCTCTGGGTGTAACCCAAAAAACAAAAAAAAGAAAAGAAACTGTTCGCAAAGCAAAAGATGTGATTGTCTAAGGACTTCAAGGATTGGTACCAAATTCTGAGCCAATAACCCTGCTTTTTATTTTCTTGGCTAAGGTTGAATGAGTTGCATCAAGCCTTAATTTCCCTGACTATAAAATGGGTATGGTCAGAAGTGACCTTTACTTAGCTGTTTGTGATGCTGCACTGATGATGAGACTATGCCTATAAAATGCTCTCAGCCTTTGCTCAAAGGGCTCAGCACATGTGTCATTACTTTGTTGATGTGAATTTAGAGATGGTGTGAGTTTTGTGGGTGGTGAGGTTGAGTCCCTTAGAGGGACTGACTCACTTTGTCAAAGGTGCCAAAAATTGATGCAATCAGCAACTTCTGGACTTACCTGGGCAACCAAAGATTGAGTTGAACTGACCTATAAGAAAAAAAAAATATATATATATATATATATACATAAACAATATCATGGATGTTCAAACTTAGAAAAGAAGTCATACATTAGAACCTAAGAAGTTAAGGTAAGAAAAGGGAGAGATAATTTTGCAGTTCAAGCAATTAAAATTACCACAGGAAGCTGGGTAACATTAGACATTAAACATGATGCTTACTTGTTATCTGAACATTCATCATCTCATTCCTCTCTCTATCTGGCATTTAGTAGCTCAGTAAATTCCAGCTGCACAAACCACCCTTTACGGTAAATTTTATTATCCCCATTTATATATGTGAGAAAGACAGAAGGGAAAAGTCAAGCAACCTGCTCCTAGTCACATTTCTGTAAATAAAGAAGAGCCCAGATTTGAAACAGGACCTTCACAGCAAAGCACTTCAGGGGATTCCGAAACATCTCTGCTTCCAGTAGTCTACCTTCCTTCCCTCTTCCCTCTACTTCATTACTGGCATTCCCTATCAATTCTTGGGCTATGCAATTCTCGTTGTTATCATTTGATTCTGTTTTTCTAAATTCTGGCATACTACTGCTTTCTCTCGTGGCTGACCTGAGTTCGATTCCTCCGCCCCTCTCGGAGAACCCGGCAAGCTACTGAGAGTATCTAGCCCAAACAGCAGAGCCTGGCAAGCTACCCGTGCGTATTGGATATGCCAAAAACAGTAACAATAAGTCTCTCAATGAGAGATGTTACCGCTTGAACAAATCGATGAGCAACGGGATGACAGTGACAGTGACTGCTTTCTCTGAGGGGAGCTGGGTGAAGGGTGATGTTTGTCTTTTACCTGCTCGGAAGCCAATATCTCTATTATCCACATTTATCAAAGAGGAAGGATCTCTTCCATATGAATATTTCTGAAGTTCAAATGCAAGGATCTTCTCAAAGAACTGAAAGAAAGCAAGTCAAATTCTTGGTCTTTCTTCATAGAAAGGTTGTTCTTCCATAAGAACAACCTGGGACATTTTTGTTATTTTATTCATAGAAGTTTATAAATGATTTGAGACATCTCTGAATAAATATAGCAGTGGATTGAATTGTTCACTCATTCAATGAACACTTATTGAACACCTGTGTTTTATGTATCAGATGCTTTTCGAGGTGCTGAAAAGATGCATAAACCAATGAAACACAAATCTCTTTCTACGTCTAGTGAAGGCACACATAATGTAGATTTATTACTTGCCTTTGTGAATTTGTCTACTTGGTAAAATGTATTTGTGGCTTAGAATCTATGCCCTGGGTACTTTCATCTTATTTGTCAACATGCACCAAATACCAAAACTCTTGAGTCATTGACAAGCATGGTTGTTGCTGAGGTCCAGTGAGAGAAATTTCTGTCTTTGTATTTTAGTTCTTTTACAGTGAACAAGTGCTTTCTTTTCATAGTCCACTTAGTACCATGTTGTCCACTTTTTGTGTATAGTACTGTTGATTTTACTGTTTAACAGTACCACAAAGACAGAGCTACATTACTGCCTCACGTTCTAGAGTGTGTGAAGATTGTGAAGTACCTTATGGAGAAAACATGAGTCTTAGATAAGCCTCGTTCAAGTCTAAGTTACTGACCTGCTGGCTTTGGTGAGTTCAGTGCTAATGAATGCACAACATGTGTTACATAAAGCTCCTTGAAACAGAAACCTATGTGTGCCTATTGAAATTAAATGAAAATGTTGTGTCAGAGGTACCGGAGACCTTTGCCAAAGGAACCTTTATTTCCTATAGGAGCAGTCATACAGTATTGTCTAGTTCCACATTCATGGTGACTTCACAAAATATAGTTCCTTGGAAGAACCCCAAAATTGGTTGTATGTAAATAGAGCTCATTCACACAGCTTGGTGAATGATGTAATAGAGGTGTAAGTACAAAGAAATTCTTCGGTCTTAGTGAGTGGAAGGTGGCATTATAGATGGGTTGCTTTTCAATTGGAGTTTTGGAAAATGAGTAGGAACTTGATGGATGAGTCAGGATTAAACTTTTTTTTATTTTAGGGGATATGGAATCATGTGCACAGGAAGGGAGGGCCCAAAACTCCAGGTTTGTTCCATGATTAAAAATGCCATTAATGTTCAAGTTCTTAACTTCTAGGCCGCAGGCAAAGATTTTCAGCCATTTTCAAGTTTCTCTGCATAGTTCAGGCTATGGTGTTTTTTACAGCAAGGAAGTGTATGGCATTTCAACTGTGAAAATTGACTCGATATTCATAATCAAGTCCATTCTGTTCCCTCTGAGCCTGGGCCGTGTTCCCGTTGTAACCCTTAGTTACTGAAAGGAACCCTGGCCTGTAATTGGCAGGAGAATCTACCACCTTTGGAAGCCTTTATGTAATGACAAGGGGAAAGTGCTCGAGAATTCCTGTTGGAGACACTTGAACTGGGAGAACAAAAATAAGTTTTCTTCCCATCAAGTAGAAAACAAGAGAGCACTGAGAGGCTTCGTAACTTGGGATCCTCCAGACGGTACTCTGAATCCTTATTCACTAATCTACACTAGCCAGCAAGTCTGAAATGAGCGATTACTCTAAACCCTGACTATTCAAGACTCAAGGAAATGTCTTACCTACACATGCATATACACACACAGACACACAGACACATACATAGACACATACACACAAGACACACACACATACACACACACACACATACACACACACACACACACACCCTTCTTTCATAGCTACCAAGCAGTTTGTATTAGCCCTCACATCATCAACCTTCTGACACGGGTTTTATGACTCCCATTTTAGAGAAGGGAAAATCCAAACTCCAAAGGCTCAGGGAAGTTATCGAGGTTCACAGTGATCAAATCAGGATTCGTGCTCAACTTTGGCACCAACCCAAGTGGTTTTTTTTTTTAATTTGTGTCTCAGAAAGATCATTGCCCTAAAAGCAAACAAACAAGCAAACAAAAAACACCCTCATATATGATGAATGTTAGAAGTGACCTTTAGGGTAATTTCTGGAGAAGTGTGAGTCCACCACTGTCCCAAATTCACAGTGTCCTGGAACACATGAACAGGGGTAGGTGGGAGTCGGGGGAGGTCATCCCAGGTGGAGAGACAGGCATAGGTTCAAATATAGTATGAACTTTTGCTTTTAGTTTTTGTTTTGGTGCTACAACCAGTGGTGCTCAGGGCCTACTCCTGGCTCTGTGCTTAAGGATCACTCCTGGCAGAATTTGGGGACCATATGGAGTGTAGGGAACCCAGATCAACTGCATGCATGACAAGCACCCGACCCACTATACTATCTCTCTGGCTCCACAGTATGAGCCTTAGAAGGAACCCTGAGAGTTACAGTGAAAAGTAAAATCAAATTTGTTTAGAGATTAGGAGGCAATGGCCCTCCTGCCCCAGGATGGTCTCAGTGGACAGTGAGAAATCCAGGACGGAATCATCCCTGTGGCTTTGGCTTCAAAGAGTATGTGCATCCTTCACAATTCTATCACTCATTCAATAAAGTATTGCATGCAGGTTGGTGTCTGGTGTTGTCTGAGGCATTAGAGCTTCCTTAGGGAATGGGTTTGCAAATGTGAGGAAATAAAATGTGAACGTTGGAGGGCAGCCCCCATCCCTGGACAACGATAACAGCTCTTTCCTGATCACTGATCATCCTCACAGCCCCCTGTTCTTTGTACTACTCTCCCCAGCGTCTGTTGTCTCTCTTCAGAATCTTTGTTTGAGACTGACCAAGCCTCTGCTCCAAGGCGGCCCAGTCTTGTGAGCACAAGGGTCAAGTTCAGGGTTGAACCTAGCATGACCTTCATGGGAAGGCATTCGGGTTCTCTGCTGCTCTCAGCCTCACTCTCCCAGCACACCTAGTACAGCAGCCATTGGGGACGCCACCCAGCATGTATCCCCATTGTCATTCTACCTGGCATGTCCTTGACCCCGTTTCCTGCAGATTGAGGTCTAGCACATTCTCCTGGTTTCAGCTTTTAAAAAAACTGCTCCCTCTTTCCCCCAATCACAATTCAATTCTTCTTGTCCTGGAGCGACACAACAAATTCCTCTATTTCAGCTTCTGGTTCCTCCTTGTTGCTAACTGAGCTGGCAACCTGTCTGGGTCTGCTCCAAGACCAGGGACACGTGTCCTGATTCCATCACTTAGCACACTGCCAGGCACTTGCTGAAAGCATAAAAATACTCTTAAAAAATAAATAAATCCCTAAGAGGGTGTCCTCAAAACAGTTCAATTCAACTTTAATTTAATTAAGACATGAAGGTTTATTTTCACAAACTTATAGAGTGAATAGAAAACATTTGAAATTTAATCTCCACCTACCTGCCCCCTCAACAACAGACTAATTTTACTATAATCTTTATTATAGTCACCTCTAAACTTATTATTAGAATTACTAAGAAAGTTGAAAGGCCATTTCATCTGATTATTGTGTCTTAGGAAACACTTAATTATTGAATTCCACACTGATAATTAGAAACCCTATTATTTAAAAATGGGCTAGGCATTACCATGCAGGTATCCCTCAATTACTGAAACAGAAGTCATTTTTAAGTCTGTGGAATTGAAATAGTATACACATCAAATAATCTTTTCTCACCAACTTAAGCTACATGATTGGGGATGGACTGGCTTTAAGTAAGGAGTCGTCCCTTGTTCTAAAATGATAGTGTTTTACGGGGTGGATGGTATCTGTGGCTGATTTATACTTGCCATCCCCAATATAGCTTGGCCAGCTCCAAGGTGGACAGAGTAAGTCAGATGTTTGGGTGTGTAGCCCTATGTGTACACAAGGAAGGCAGAGCCAGAAAACTTTTTCTAATAGAATGACCTAAAGGTAAACGATAAAACAGATTGTCTTTGCAGGGATTAATGCCCCTGCTCAGGCTATGGTGAGGGGGGCCGAGGGGGGGGAGGCAAATGGGGAATTCAGAAGAGCTTAGGGACCCCAGTCCACTATATCCCGAGTCTATTTCATTCTAACAGCCAGAGCCCTCTGGCACCTTGTCTAAATTCCTGCTGAGACCCAGGACAGGACTGACACCTGGCAGCTCCCGGGAACCTGGATGCCAGCTTGTGAGCAGTCAAGAGGGTGAAGAAGGCTGCAGGGCATCGAGTGTAGCTGGGGACCCCTGGAGCCCAAGAAAGGGACTTTAGGGAACTATGGAAGTTCTCCTGACTTGGGAGACCGGGTGCCGCCCACAGCAGTTTCGGGGACAAGGCTGGGCCTATCATTCGAGCTGAATCAATGTTTCATGATGTTCCGTCTGATGTTTGATCATCAGGGAAGGAAGCCCTGGAGAAGCCTGGGCTGCAGGCGCACCCCCCCACCCCCCGCACCTCACCCCCCAAAAAACAGGAGCTGTGACTCACAACCTGTTTGGCACAGAGCAGCCCTCTCAGGTTTCCTGAATCTCTCTCTAATGCAAAAAGCCTCCACGGCAGATGTTAGAAAACAATGATCCTGACCACGACACTGGAATCCCCTACTTTCCCCTCGCATGCATCACAACACATTTGGGGAAAAAACAAAGAAACAAAACAAAAAAAACAAAAAGTGTTTTTTCAGACTTACTCTTTAGGGCAACTGCAGGATGGACAACGCGTTTGAAAAACAACCACATCAACAACACCTAAAAACCTTTTGGGGGGTCTCTTGGGATTCCCCCGCGACCCCCAGGCGGAGCTGGGCAATCTCTAGCGCGCGCTGGGAGGGTCGGGGAGGGAGAGCCGCGGCGGCGTTCCGACGCCCAAGCCCCCTGGGAGCGGGGAGGGGGCACCGGGCACTTCATTGGAGGGTGGGTGCGCGTTTCGGAGCGCGGGTGGCGCTGGGCTCCGTCGGAGGAGGGGACAGCGGCTGGAATTCGGGGTGGGGAGAAAGAGCAGGAGCCGGAGGAGCAGGCGTCGTCTCCCGGGGAGGGCCGAGGCGAGTGGCGGCCCCGGGGCGCCGAGCGGTGGTCGCGGGGCTGCGCATCCCCCCGGGGCGGGGGCGGGGCGGCGGCGGGGGCCGGGCGGGGGCCGGGCGGGGGGCGGGCCGGGGCGGGCCGGGGCGGGGCTCGGGGCCGTCTCGCTGCTGCGGCGGCCGCGGGAGACGCGTCCACAGCGGCGGGGCCAGCGGCGGACTCGCGGACGGACGGACGGGCGGCGGCGGCGCGGGGTGAGCGCGGCCGGACGCGGCCGGGGATGGGCGGGGAAGCGGCTTCCCGAGGAGGCGCCGGGTGGGAGTCGCGTGCCCTGCGCCCCCTCCTCTGCCCCCGCCCCTGGGATCCAGACGGCTCGGAGGAGGGGCGCGGGGAGGAGGAAGGGAGATGGGAGCGCCCCGTCCTGGGAGCCGGGTCCCGGGCTGGCGGTCCACATGTCCCTCTGTGCCCCCCCTCACGCCTCTATTCCCCCCTACCCGTAGCCCGGGGACAGATCCCCCCTGATCCTGCTGCCGGCCGGCTAGGCGCGCTCGCCCTAGCCTCACCCTCTCCACCTCACCCCCTACCCCGCAAACTGGTATGCCGAGCCCCCCCCCAAGTCATTCTTCTGGAGACTCCAGCCTTCTTTTTCCTGCTTCCCACCACCGGAAGCCTCGGCTGCCCCCCACTCTCTGCAACCCCAGAGAAAGAGAGAGAGAGAGAGAGAGAGAGAGACGACCCCTCCCCCAGACCCTGCACACCTGGTCTCTTAACGCCGCTGCACCTCCTCCCCCTCTGCCCCCACCCCCGCCTCTGTTCTGGGACCCCTCACCTCCTCGGTCTTGCAGCCCATCCCACGTTTCAAGTCTGGCCGAAGGGACTTTGGGGGATGCTGAGCTTTAGGGACAATTTGACCCACTTCCCGAAAAGACTGGCCCCAGGCTAGTTGTGCTATTTGGTGACCATACCTGCCAGCTTGAAAGAGGTGGGGTCGGGGAGGGGGGGGGGGACATCTGTCAACACGAAGCAGCGGGTCTCTGAGTTCTCGGAATTTCCCTGACCTGGGGGCTAGTGTCTCGGCAGGCTGGGACAGGGGGCTATCTGTCCATCGACTGGGACAGGGGGCTATCTGTCCATCGACTGGGGCAAGGGCTTCGTCACTTCAGCGCCCCCACCTAGAGCTATTAGGCAATCCCGCTTCCAGAGCCCTAGAACCCCCAGAGCCACTGGTCAGGGGGAGCAGACACCCCCACTGTCTGCCTCTTCTTCCCAGCCCTTGTTTTCCCACCTGCTCCCTGGGACCCCGGGAGAGGCGCGGACCAGCCCGCCCAGCCCTGGCTCACCCTCTGTCCCTATCCCGGGTAGAAACTTTTCCCCTCTCTCACCAGCCACCTTCTCTTGGAAGTGCCTGGGCGTTTTTTCAGGTTCCCCGGGGGTACCAAGAACAGGGCTGAGGACTGCCTAGGGCCAGCAGCAAGGGCAACTGCCAGCCAGGTCAAGGCTGGGCACCTGGGCCGGGCTGCGGGCAGAGCCTGGGGGGGGGGGTGAGTTGTTGGCTTGCACTGAGCTCCGGAAGGGGTCCCGGGGCTTGTTCAGCAGTGACAAGAGGAGGCAGATCGGGGGCTGTTTTTTTCTGCGTGCTTCTGCCGGTCCTGTGTTGCCATGGCGACAGTTTTGCCTCTCTTCCTCCTTCTGACTCTTCTGGGAGCTGCTTTTTATTGGTCTGTTGTCCTGTCTTTTATGGCTCTAATTTCTCCTTCGACTTGCTCTGAAATAAACAGTCATAAACATGGGCGCGGGGCCCAGGCTGGGGACTGGCAGAACTTCATCTCCTCTGGGCCCCAGGCTCCTGTGAGGAGCGAGTGGGGAGGGGACAGAGAGGAGGACAGGCTAGCCAGCACTCCCTCCTCCTGCAGCTAGGGGCTGGGGGGTGGGGGTGGGGGCAGAGGCAGGCATCCCAGTGGAAGGCACACAGTGGGTAGCATTCTGCCTCTGCGCTAATAATAAAGCTCAGTGTGGTAGAAGAACATCCTGAAGCTATTTCCTTTCATCTGAAAGAGAACCTTGTGGGCTAGGTGGAAACTGTCCCCACTTTGCAGATGAGGAAACTGAGCTTGGAGTGAGCTGTTTGCCTTAGGTCAGTCGTAACGAATTAGCACATAGTTCAGACTCCGTGTGTGTGTGTGTGTGTGTGTGTGTGTGTGTGTGTGTGTGTCTAATGAATGGAAAAAATCTTGGTACTGGCATGCAAATGCCCAGCTCCCCCCCCCCACGAAATTTCCACCCTGCTGAGGCTTCCTGGCTCCTCTCCCAGAGAGAAAATAGAGCCCCCTAAACCCAGATTCCTAGAGGCGCATCAGAAATTGTGCCCTATTGTTCCCCTTGCTCAGATGTGCCTCTAGACTTCCCCGGAGGCAGGTTCCGGGTGCTGCCAGGTCAGGCCCTGGCTGTGCCCTTGCCCCCCAGCTGTTGGAGATTGAACTTGGGAGGAGAGTGAAGCCACTTGTGACTTCCTGTTTATATTCAGCACCAAGAAGCATTCGGTTTGCTTTTACTCTCAGGGCCTAGATGCAACGGCATGAGTCAGGGACATTGGGAACCAATTAGGCCCTTCGGAGCCAGCCCTGGGTGAGGAGCTTGGAGCTCCCCAGGGCCACCGGGTCACTGACTGTCAGCTCTCGGTGGCACTCGCCAGCAGGGCCGCCCCTCTCTTGCCTTTGGATTTTCTCCTTCATTGCACACTCTCATTTGCACCCCGCCCTCTCCTCCCTTTCCCTCACACACTCAGGCTTATTAAGAATAAACTGAAACAGTGTTGTGGAAGCGTGCAAAAGCCAGGGGAATCGGCGGCCTTGGTACCAGATGTGTTCCCCGAGGAAGGCGGTTCACTCCTCTGATCTTCAGGTTTGGTCTTGAAAGTGGGTTGATAGCGTTTGCCAGTGGCTGCCTAGGATGATGCGGAGTGTAGCCCATAAGGAGTGATTGGAACATGGCAGAGTCTCGCCTGATTGGGAGATTTCAGTGTTAAGGAGACCCCCCCTCCCAGACCACTGCCCAGAGATGAGAATTGAATTAGGAATAACGAAGCCGTCATATTTCAGGGTGGAGGTGTTCTGGAGAGTCGCGCCCTGCACTAGCCTTGATGTTTGGGCCCATTTCTTCATGTATGCACGTTGCGTTTGTTGAACCAAATAGGGATAGCCAAAAAGGGAGTGTTCATCTTGTGTTCAAGGAATGGAATCTGGACAGCCCTGGGCAGAGGTGATTCTGACATAGACAGGTGATGTCAGAGGTAGGGTGACACGGAGCCCAGAGAGGTGACTTGAGAGTTAGTGACCTGTTGGGGTTGAATCAGGCTGCCGAGGCTTGTGGCTGCAATAGAGTTTCTCACTATTGTGCACTTGGGAAGTCCCCTCTCGGTCCCCAGAGGGAGGGGATGAGGCTGGGAGCAGTCCTTCCCTATGAGTTTTGACTCACCCGCTCCTGGCAACCTCAGGTTCTCATTTCATCTTGGTCGAAACCGTTTCTTGGTTGTATGAGCTACCCAGGGCTGGAGGGGGAAAAGTAGATTTTGAAGCCAGCCAGGGGGTTATTTATTTGGTTATTTATGTTTATTTATTTGTTTATGTTTTGGTTTTGGTTTGAAGTCATTCCCTGCAGTGCTCACGGCTTCTGGCTTACTCCTAGATCTGGAATTGCTCTTGAAGGGGCTCCAGGGGCCCCATCCATGGTGCTAGGGATCAAATCTGGGTCACTGTGCATCAGGAAAGCACCCTACCTGCTGTACTATCTCTCTTTTCTGGAATCAGTCAGGAAATTTTAAAGTACTGGTACTATGTCCCCACTTACAGCACCCTGATAGCGGCACTTTCTAAGCCTGAAGTTTTGTAGCTGTGAGAAACTAGTAAGAATCCTGGCCGGCTAAGACGCAAATGATCTTATGTATTTATGGGATCTGGCGAGATGCCGGCCTCACTCTAGATTTGCTGCTGTTTGGTTATATTGATTAGAAAAGACTTCTCAGTTACTGGGCCTCTGGGTCCTCTTAGCACCATGGTCGGGGAGCTCTTTGGACTAATTCTGGCCTTTGGAGATCCATTCATTATCCGGGGAGGTTAACAATGCCCCCCCCCCCCCCCCCCCCCCCGCTCAGGTTTCTCCCACTAGTGGCTAATTTTGAGTTATCTCTCACCAGATCTGCAATGTCCTCCCCTCTACCACAGCAGTGTGTAAATCACCCACACTGTGTAATTTCAAAGAGGAACAAATTTGAAATGTCAACGGACACCCTGAGTTTCAGAATAGGCTGTTAACTGCGAGGAGGCTTTAAATATGATTGCTTCATAGTCGCACGTATCCATAGTCATGTAGATGTATATTTACCCTGGGCATGTTTCGCTGGTTCCCGTTTTTTTTTTTTTTTTTTTTTTGCATTTAAGCAAACCAGGAAAGGTAATGTTGCTTGTACAGCGTCCAGCAGCTAGTGAGTGGCAGGGCCAGAATTTCAAACTGGCTCCTGCTTGCTCTTTGTACTATGGCACACAGTCTTGTCATTTCCTTGGCACTGCGGCAGTGACCTAAAATAAGGGCATTTGCAGACTGCGAGCTGATTTTAACGGAGGTGGGACTAGCTGATCAGTGTTGAAGCTCAGCCTCATAGTAAATATTTAGAGATTTTTCTTGAGGTTTTGTTCTCAGCACTGCGTTAACAATGCATTCTGCAGTTGGCGGAGACCTCAGATCTAGAAGAGATGAATAGGGGCTTGCGAGGGCTGCCTTCAGAGAAAATGTTTGCCGATCTTAGGGTTGCTTTCTTGCCACAAGAATGGATTACTGCTCTGGCGTTGCAAAAATTTATAACTATAGGTAGAAACTATGCCACTTTATAACTATAGGTAGAAAGCATGAAAGAGGCATCTCGGGAAGGCAGATAGGACTGGGAGCAATGAGGTAAGAAAAAGTGTGTGATTGGCTCTTCAAATGCAGTATTGGTATGTAGAACCCATGAAAATGCAGTTGAAAATTGTCAATGCTCCAATAATAACGAAAAGCAATTAAGACTTCACTGCTAACCTTTCTCCTCTAATTCAGAAACTGAAGTTCCACCTTTTAATTTTGTTTTTAAAAATGCCTTCCTCTGTTTCTCTTTGTTGTTGGTATTACATGAACTATTGTTCTCACGCGTGTCTGACTGTGGTACCTGCCTGTTTTGAGCCGTGGCGCTTGTAGGGGACAGGAGGGACAGGAGATCAGGTTGTGGGACTCAGACCCTTGGCTGCAGTGCTTACTGGCATTTGCACTATTTGTGCTCACTGTAGGGGCTGGGGGTCCCTGTTTTAGTTGAGATGCACATTTTCAGGTTTGGTGCTTACCAAGGTGGCTGCTGTGCTCACTGTACCTCGACCTTCCTGGCTGTGGTGCTCACACATATTTTCAGTTGTGATACTTGTTGCGTGGCTCATCCCTTTTTGTAGTGTCCACACACACTGGCTATGGTGCAGCACAGTGTTATTCGCGGTGCTGAAAACTGCTGAGAGCAAAGCTACCAGGCTCCGAGAGCAGAGCTGCTGAGATAACTTGCGGGCATAAGGATTTGAACTCATGACTCTGTGCTGACAAGGCAGGCATGAGAATCCCTGTGCCCTTCCTCTAGCTCTAGTTTCCATGGTGTCAGAGTCCCAGTGACCCAGTGACTTTGGGGGGGGCGGTGGAAGCGGGCGCCTTGTTTGCCAGCCCTGTGCCTCCCGGGTTGGATTTAGGACTGCAGACACATGCCTTTTCTCTCTGCAATTATCTCAGACCTGAGTCTGGTGTCTGCTTATTTAATGACTTCACTTTCTAATAAAAATTCTGTATGGCATAGATAATTAGATCCTTAAAATGAAACGGGGGAAATGGAATGCCCCCAAAGAGTCTGATTGTAGTTTTATGATGGATCAAGCTTAAAGATGAGATTATTCATTCATTCATTCATGTCCGTGGGGATGCGAACCTGCCCTGTGCTGTTCTAGGTAGGATACAGCCACCCTCTACCATTGACTCTCCCAGAATGTGGGAGCTTTCTCTCCTGGGGAGGTCGACGAGGAAACCTCCATGCCCCCAAGTGGAGATTGGAAAATGTCTTCTCCAATCCAGAGCTCACTGTGTTAGAAGAAGGGGTGGGGAGGACTAATCGTCCCAGCATGCCTTGCAGCTCAGCTATGCCTGTGTCTCCCTTCACATGGTGTCACCTGTGAAGTCCCGGAAGTCCACTTGACAGGTCTTAGAGACAAGGAACAACAAGTAGAACGTACCCGATCACTTGGGCTCTCCTTCCCCCTTGCCTGGTAGAAGCAACTAGCTGGAGGCCTTCGGCTACAGGTTTGCTGGGAACTCGGGGAGAGGGACAGGGGATCCAGGATGATTTGCAAATAACCCTTTCAAAGAGCAGAGAGTGATGTCCTTGCAGACAAGCAACACCATCCTAATCGTCACCCTGACAAAAGACTGCAAGTTGCAGTGGAGTGAAGGAGTGACTGAGGGAGGCAAGAGCTCAGCAAGGGCAGTAGCAGGAGACACCAGCTCTTCCTGTGGCCCAGGGACTGTCTTTGGACATCTTGATCCCGAAGTCATCTTGGTGACCGCCAGGTTCTCTTTTCAGTTGTCTTCCAAAATGTGCCATGCAGGGACATTCCCAGACTCTGTACTTGGTGAAATGCACAATCACGGTAGGATCAGAAGGGCACAGATGTCCCGGCCTCCCATCAAGCTGTCCTGTTCCTTTGGGTTACCAAGCACATCTGCATCTGGGCCTGTCTCCCAGATGCTTCAGGGAGGAGGGGGCTGTGGTGGTGCGGGAGTAGAGAGAGGCAGGGCCATGGTCCCCCTCTCGCCCACCAGGAGCCTGGGCTTCTGCAAGTGCGTGTCCTTCCCAGACACAGTGAAAGGTACATAGTCACACCCTCTTGTGCACATGATGGGCAGTTGTCCACGGGAATAATCCACAGTGAGTAGCCATTGTAGGTGGGATTCTTGGGAGATGTGTAAGCAAGTCTTCCCCGTTCTGTAGAAACTGACGTTCAGCACCTAAGAAATGACAGGCCTGCTTGTGAAAAGTGTGGAATTCATAAGCAGATAGTTTAGGGGAATACTATCCCCTAAAGAGTTAGGAAGCTCAAAATAATACAAAATTAAAACATACAATTAAACATATATACCTACATAGCCTTTCACGTGGCCGACCAGAGTTAGATTCCTCCGCCCCTCTCGGAGAGCCCAGCAAGCTACGAGAGTATGGAGCCCACACGGCAGAGCCTGGCAAGCTATCCGTGCGTATTGGATATGCCTAAAACAGTAACAATAAGTCTCTCAATGAGAGACATTACTGGTGCCCGCTCGAACAAATCGATGAGCAATGGGATGATAGTGACCTACATAGCCTGGGCTGGAGCCATAGCACATCGGTAGGGCATTCGCCTTGCACTTGGCCAACCCATGTTCGTGTTCGATTCCTCCACCCCTCTCGGAGAGCCCAGCAAGCTACTAAGAGTATCTCACCCGCATGGCAGAGCCTGGCAAGCTACCCATGGTGTAATCTATATGCCAAAAGCAGTAACAATAAGTCTCACAATGAGAGACATTTCTGGTGCCCGCTAGAGCAAATTGATGAGCAACGGGATGACAATGACAGTGACAGTGACCTATATAGCCGTGTTTTCAGAGCTTATCAGTAGCCAGTGTCCGCATGAACATCATTGAGGTTGCCTCTTACTCATGCCCTCTGTCCAAGAATGCCATCGCAGCAGGAGCAGAACCTCTGCTGTCTTTGGTCTTGTGGAGCTTCAAAGCCTGACTTGAGAATGTGTGAAAATCTAGATTTTCACGTGTCCATAAGATGGGAAGAACTTCTCAGTCAGTTCCTTCATGAAACTGAGGGAAAGAAAGAAAAGAAGGAGACAAAGGTGGGTGGGTTGGGGGATAAAGTTAGCGAGCATTCATGAGCTTTTCCAAGAACTGTATTTTCAAAGTCAAGGACAAAGTCAAAGACAACAGGACTAAGTTCAAGCCTGGAATCCCCAGAGCTTTGGGTCTGTGGGAGGGTCCCGGGCCCTTCGACCCTAATAGCTCGTGATTGGAATCCTGCCTCGCCCCTGAGGCAGAGTCAGATGCTAAATTGTTAATCTGTCAACTACAGCTCGAAATATTTCTTTTACAGGAATATTTAAAAAAAAAGAATGAATTTGACATCAATTCATGTCCCTGTTTTGCCTGAGCTCTGAAGAGAAGTTTGAAAAAGTCGTCGCTACTATCCTTTAGTCTTTTATTCTTGGCCGATTGGAGTGAACAAGGACAGGGCCTTCTCTTTTCTCTGACAGATACATTTCCTCTCCAGATCCACTCTTCTGGACTTATTTCTAGGCATGGGGGCTTTCACTTTATGCGTCACACTTTGCTTTATTCTTAAATGAACCTGGCTGTGTGTTTACTTGCATCTAAGAAGAATAATGATTCCAGTCAGCAGGCAGTTCCACACACACTAGATGATCCATCTCCCTAACCTAAGTTGTAAGTGTGTGTGTGTGTGTGTGTGTGTGTGTGTGTGTGTGTGTGTTCAGGAGTGTTGAAGTTACACATCTGAGACCTTGGAGTTCCTTACAGGGTAACAGATGGGATCATAACCATCCCCATTTTTTTGCAAGTCAAAAATCCAAGTAGGGAGCCGGAGCAATAGTGCAGGGGGTAGGGTGTTTGCCTTGCTTGCTACTGACCCAAGTTCGATCCCCGGCATCCCATATAGTCCTCCCGAGCACCACCAGGAGTAATTCCTGAGTACAGAACCAGGAGTAACCCCTGAACATTGCCAGGTGTGACCTAAAGAGCAAAAAAAAAAAAAATCCAAATAGTTGTGAAAATATATGGATCTGTTGTTTATGACATATCTGGAGGAAAATCCTGACCATACTGTAGACATCCAGCTACCAATGAAGAAATGATTCATGAGGGCCCAGGCTCTGTCAGGATGTACCTAAACATGGACCTTGTACAATATTACTTTTCTACAATCCCCAAAAGCTCTGAATTTGGAAGCACATCTGAGCAGAGAGTTTCAAAGAAGGGCTTGTGGATCTCTTTTGAAAAGGCCCCAAAGAACTGGTAACATCCCCCAAGGCTGGGGAATTGGAAAGGCAGGGGTGGGACCCTCAAAAATCCTACTTTGGATACTAGTTGGTGGGTGACATGGTTCATCTCATGCTCATCAAAAGTCTAAATGGCTCGTTTTTTATTTCATCCGTGTAAATAATAGGAAGCAAACTAAATGGCCTTGCTTGGCACAAGCAACAAACATAAAACAACAACAATAAAGGGCCTTCAAAGCAGGGGTTTCCAAGTTTCCTTGGGACGGAGTAATTTTTCTTTAAAAATAATTAGAACTAAAAATAAACCGAGCTTTTTTTTTTTTTATCTAGCTTATAATCAGATTGCATCTTTGGCCTTGAAGGGGGAAGGTAGATGGGAATTTGGAGACTCTGCTCATCATTCGAGCCTTAGGAGGAGGAAGCAAGGCTTAGAGAACGGGGATGAGGAAGTTAAAGCTCCAGCAGAGCGTGAGAAGGACCTAGTTTTTGTCTTGGGTCTGTTTAAACTTTTTGGATAATCTTGGACTTAGAGCTTTGCTTCTCAGGGCCCTAGAGAGTCTCTTTCAACGTGATTTACTTCTTTTTTTTCTCTCCCTCTGAGAGCCTGGGAGTAAGAGGCCGAAGGCCCCATGAGAATCAGTTGTGCTGAGCTACCTGCCTGTCTGCATTCCTGTAGCTTCCACCAGCCTCCAGGCATATGGGAGACAGGTGGAAAGTCCGTCATGGTTTCTTCTGGCGCATGACAGGCTTTATGGTTTCTTCCTTGGCAGCGCCTGCAACAGTAATTTTCTGATGCTGCAAGCTTTGTGCTATGCTGGTTGGAGCCCAGCAGCTTCTTTTATGTCCAGTGAGGACTCACGGAATGAGTACTCAAACCTTGCAGATGACCATGTCCTGTGGGGATGCCATGACCAGCAGGTCTGTAACCGAGACTTGGTTAGAGTTAAGGGGGTGATCAGTGAGAGTAAAAATTCCCTACTGCTTACTGGAGAGCATAGGATTCATGCAAAATCTGCCCAGGGGAAAGGAGTTGGTTCTTGTCTTGACCAGTGTCATAAGGTGCAATAAGATGCAATATTTTAAAATTGCATCATTTAGGTAAAGAGGGTATCGGGACCCACCCACTTTTCTCTCATCACCTTTATTTCCTTGTCTTTTATGTTTATGTTAATGTAGCATACTGCTGATTTTGGCCAGGTTGAAAAGTTAGTGTTTCTTTCAGTGAGGTTTGAAATATCTGCAACTCTGTCTCCCACTAAATATTCTGTCTCCTCTTCCTCAGCACCCCTCTCTGCTCATGGAGAGGATTCTCACTTAGCAGCAACTCATGATGGGAACCAGGGGCCTGACCACAGACAGGGGGTTTCCAGAATGGAGAAGTAATCTTGAGTTTTAGAATCCTGAAGACATTTAGTTTGCACCAACTATGATAGCCACTCGAGATTTTAAAATATGATCAACCCCAGGGTATGAGGAAACCTTTGGGATACCTGGTCCTTAAAAATTAATAAGGCCTGGATTTATGCATGAATGTGTATATGTACTAAGGGGGTGTGGAGTATATGTGTATACTTAGTATATGCCTGTGAATATATGGGTGGTGTTGGGTGTATGTGTGTGTGTATGTGTGTGTTTGTGTGTGTGTGTGGTGTGAGCTTATGGTGTATGGGGTGTCCAAGTGGGTACATGGTGTGTTACTATGGGGCAAGTATTATGTGGTATATGAGTGGGTGTATGAAGTGTGTAAATGTATGTGTAGTTTGTTATTGTGGGAGTACATGTGGTATCATATGAGTGTATTAATATTGCATGGTGTGTAGCTGTGGGTATTTGTGGTATGGCCTGTGACTGTGTGAGCATGTGTATGTGTTGTGTGTGTGTGTTTGCCTGGTGTATAGAGTGTGTGAGAGTGTGCACTCTGTATGCCTATACATGTATTCATGGTATGGCAGGTGAGTATGAGAATGCATGTGCACATGTGCGCTTGTGTGTGTGTGTATGTGTTTGGGGAATATAACAGTGTGCAGGGTATATGACTATAGATGTGGTGTGTCATATGAATGGTGGGGGTGTATGAGAGTGTATAGAGTGTATGCCTGTAGATATATTCATAGCGTAACCTGTGTGTGAATGTGTGGAGGTCTGAACATGACTGTGAGCGCAAGTGAGTACCTGCACACACAGGTGTTGGGGGGATTTGCTAGACACTGGCAGGCGCGCCCAAGGCCAGGTGCTGCCAGGTGGCCTCTGGACAAGTCTGTGCCTCAGCCCAGCCCCTGGCCTTTGTGTTATTGACAGATGGATGGAATCCTCACCGCGGAGATCCCACAGACTGGAGGCCTTTCTTTCTTTCTGGGTTCATGACTGCTCAGAGGGTGATTTGGAAGGTGGCTAGCACAGAGCAACGGAATTAGCTTCCCGAGGAAGAACTATCTCGCACTTTTACTGTGGACTCACGAACCCTGAGCAAATCTTATTCTAGTCTTCTTTGAAAAGATTCAAGTTAATTGAAGAAATTATTTATTTTTTTATTTTAAGCGGCTTCCCAAGGGGTGCTCAGCAGGCCTGGGTACCACTCCTGGTGGTCCTCGAAGAACAGATGATAATCTGTTATCACATGAGAAAAAGAAAGAGCTGGGAACCGGCACTTAGTTGCCTTTACCCCATGAAACATGGGGTGCTCTGGTTTCTTCAAGCAGAGCTGAGTACAGACACAGGAGGTGAGGGGGAGGCAAAAAAATGAAGGAGGGATGGGTATCCTGAATTGTGTGGCTTAGAAAGGAAGATTGATATTTACTCAGCCGCCTTCACCCATCCAAGCATCAGTTTCTCAGCTTCAGGAGAGTTGAGTAGGGGAAGTTGGAAGCAATTTCTAAGTTGATGGGAAATCTGTTCCCAGATGCTAGGTCCAAGGCCCACCTGTGATAAGAAGAGTATATTTCTTGGGTGTGACCTCTTCTTATGGCCAAGGGACTATTCCCCATGTTTCCAAACAGGGCCTCCTCCCAAAAGGTGAGGAGTGAGCGTGTAGCCTACTGCCACTGTCGGTGGAATACTAAACGCTTCACTGTCTTGAATCACCTGTGCACAAGCCCCACCCCTCCTTCTTCCAACTGTTGTCCCAGTAACCTGCTAGTAAGGTCATGGGTTGTGTGCATCTTTCTGTTCAATCTCAAATTCAGAAAATACTTTGATTAGCTCATCTAAGCTAAAAGAACTTCAATGGTGGGGGTTGGCAGGATAGCACAGCGGGTAGGGCGTTTGCCTTGCACGTGGCTGACCCAGGTTCGATTCCCAGCATTCCATATGCTCCTGTGAGCACCGCCAGGGGTAATAATTCCTGAGTACAGAGCCAGGCATAACCTCTGAGCATAGCCAGGTGTGACTCAAAAAGCAGAAAAAAAAACAAAACACAAAGTCCAGTGGGCTTATTCTCACGGTCTTATGTCTGTGTATTATTTCTCTTGACCTAGATGTACAGGTTATGTAATACTGACATGCCTCTAATTTTCCAAATAGCCAGATATCATGTGTTAGTTCCAGACCACCGCAGCCAAAGGAATATCACAGCAAAGCAAATCACTCAATTTTTGTGGTTTCCCAGTGCACACATACACATTTGCACTATAATGTAGACAATGTGTCCAAGAGCATTATAACTAAACAAAATACACACACCTGAATTTCAAATATTTTATTGCTAAAATATGCCAATGACTACCACATGCTGATGGGAAAATGGCAGGGTTGCCACAAACTGTCAATCTGTAAAAAGCACAGTATCTGCATAGTGTGATAAAGTGCAGTACAGTAAAGAAAGCTACACCCAAAATTTCAATGATATGAATAAATATGGATTATGCTTTTCAACATATTTAGCATATTTAGCATGCCCTTAGCACCCTTTAGTTCTATTTTGCTAGCCTGTTTGTGTACCTTTCTTATCCTAGAGACATTCTTGCAAGGTAGTTATATTTATTTCTCTTTTCAAGATAAAGACACTGAAAAAATTTCTCTAAGACAGAATTCACATTGGACTTCAGGATTTTTTGGTTCAAGTCTACCTGTTTCAAAGTCCTACATTTCCCCCTACTATACAACTCCCACAGCTTCTGGGCCACAGTTTGATGTTTTCAGGAAAATATATTTTTTTCTTGCCACAAGTCTACTTGGCCTCAAAGAAATACAGTTGTTGCTGCATTTATTTGCCTTAATCTTGAGTGGAGGTTCTACCTTTCTGTGAACTTCATGTAAATGATAGATTTATATTTTGCAGACCTTGACCATACACATCCAAAGCAGTGACACTGCGGTAGAGACTTTCACATGTCATGTAATAAGAGGATGCTGTGGGCTTCATTTTACAGAGAGCAGAACTGAGTCCAAGAGATGTGATGATTTACCTAAAGGTAAATGGCACGAGAAAGGTGCTTGTTCTCCAACCTTAAAGAGTGCAGTTGAGTTTGATGCTTGGGAGTAAGCCTTTAAACTGAGACCTAAACAGTATGTACTCAACTCCGAAATCAAGTCCAGTGGACCCAGTCAGCCCCAGTCAGCCCTTACCCTCATTATGCCCGGCATACTCAGTCAGCCTCCTTCAGTCTGCAAGTGGTTGTAGAGAAAGGCATACATCCTCTTCTCTTGTTCTATTTTATATCAGCCTACCCTATCCTTGCCTCATTTTAGCTCGTCCACGGCTATTTTCGTGTCATGGCTATTTTTTGTTACCACTATCTTGTTTTTGTTATATATTACAGGAATGATAATGTAGTTTACCCAACATTGTAGGTGAACTACCTTTTCTCTTTCCTATAGATTCTTTCTTGACTTGCAGTGTCTTAGATTCACTTAAAGTGTTTAATTTTTCTGGGACCTCTTTTGGTTTCCTACCAAATGCATGGATCCATCCATCCATCCATCCGTCCATCCATCCATCCATCCATCCATCCTTCCATCTGTTGACTCATCCATCATCCACATACTCATTAAATATGCATGTGACACTCACTGTCAGATACTTCTCTGAGTCAATTTCTTTTCTGAGATTCAGTAATAGCTGATCTTCTACTGGGAAAAAGTGAACTATTAACTCATAGCTTAGTAAGATTTACATGATGTTAGCGGGCTGTAGAGTCCTTGAAGAAATAGGAAGCAGAGATGCGTGCCTTGACTGGGAGCAGGGTGGGAAGCAAAGAGTTGGAAGAGTTGCTCTTTTGGGTTAGTGCTAAGAAAAACTATAGGACCTGTATGAGTCGACCTTGCAGTTGGTTGGAAAGGTGTTGCTCAGCTCAGCAAAAGCGAGCCAAAGTGGAGTGTGTCTAACCTCATGAAGGAAGAACAAGGAGATCACGGGCTGTCTCGAACTAGACTCAAGAGTTGTGCTGTCTTGTGCGCTCTTAATCCCGGTTGCTTAGTTTTCACTGTTTACTTGCAGAGTCCTTTTCACTGGGCTGTGAACCATGAGGGGACAGTTTCACTTGCTGTGCTGGTTTATCCCTAAACTTTTCACCCCTAATTCCTTGTCCTGGAGAAAGGGCAAGTGCAACATTTCCGCTCCTTCTGGTCCTTAAAAAAATAAAAAAATAAAAAAAATAAAATAAATTTCTCCTCTGGGAACTAGAGCCATAGTATAGCAGGTAAAGTGATTGTCTTTCATGTAGCCAACCTGGACTGGATCCCTCACACCCCATATTATTCCCCAAGCCTGCCAGGAATGATCCCGGAGTGCAGAGCCTGGAGTGAGCCTTGAGCACTGCTGGGTGTAGCCCCAAATTCTGAAAACCCAAATCAAAATAATTTCCCCTTCTCTTTTAGGGTTAGGGAATTTAATTAAAGATTATTTGTAATTCTTTTGATTTTTTTAAAAAAATGGGAATTTTGAAGGCATGCTCTTTCCAGCCTCCAATTAGCCAGTTCCTTTTTGGACAACCATCTGAGGGAGGGCGTTGCTAGGGGGAGCATCAAAAGGGAGAAAGCAGGAAGTGAGCGTCACGGAGAGGGGAGAGTTAAGGCGTCAGGAAGAGGAGGGCTTCACCCAAATTTCTCAGGGCTCAGAGGCTCTCCTAGTGCCTGCTGGGGACTGGTGTTCTCGGCCTGTGACCACAGCCTCACCAACAAGGAAGGCTCTCGAGAAACCCTCAAAGCGTGTCAGGAGTCGGCCGGGCTGTCCACTCACCAGTGTGCTGACTCAGAGGGCAGCTGAGGGATGGGGGTGGGGGCAGGGCTTTGTCTCTGGAGACTTAGGGGAAGAAAAGAGCATTCTCCCTGGCGGGGAGTTTCCGCCAAGGGAAAGAACTCAGGACACGGGTTGGCCGCGGCGCAGGGACACTGAGGTCTGAACAGAAGCAGCTGGCGGCCAGTGACATGCCAGGGTCAGGAGCCTTCCCTGGCCTCGGCCCCACCTTTGCCTCTGCTCCCCCGGCAAATCCTCGGGAGAACAGAGGACAGAGCACTGAATCCAAGGAGCTCCCGCCGAGGCTGGAGGCCGCCAGTGAGAGGAAGGAGAGGTGGCAAAGGGTGGAAATGGCAGCTGGGGGACCTGAAATCTGACAGGAGGGGGAGTCCTTAGGATTTTTTTGTTTTGGATTTTGAGCCACACCAGGCGGTGCTCAGGGGTTGCTCCTGAGGTTACTCTGTGCTCAGGAATTACTCCTGACGGTGCTCACGGTACCCTATGGGATGCCAAGGATCGAACCCAAGTTTGTCTAGTGCAAGACATTTGCCGTACCTGCTTTTTCTCTCTCTGACTACAGCACTTCTTTTTTTTAATTTAATTTTTTTTCTTTTTTTTCTTTTTGGGTCACACCTGGCAATGCACAGAGGTTACTCCTGGCTCTGCACTCAGGAATTACTCCTGGTGGTGCTCAGGGGATCATATGGAATGCTGGGAATCGAACCCGGGTCGACCATGTGCAAGGCAAACACCCTACCTGCTGTGCTATCGCACCAGCCCCAAATTTATTTATTTATTTTTTTTTTTTTGGTTTTTGGGTCACACCCGGCGATGCACAGGGGTTACTCCTGGCTCTTTACTCAGGAATTACCCCTGGCTGTGCTCAGGGGACCATATGGGATGCTGGGATTAGAACCCGGGTCGGCCGCGTGCAAGGCAAACGCCCTACCCGCTGTGCTATCGCTCCAGCCCCCAAATTTAATTTTTTTGTATTGGATCACCATGTGGTACAGTTACAAAGCTGTCATGTTTGAGTTTCAGTCATACAATGATCGGACACCCATCCTTCCACCAGTGCACATTTTCCACCACCCATGTCCCCAGTATCTCCCCACCCCACCCCTCCTCTTGCCTCTGTGGCAGACAGTACCCCCATACTCTCTCTCTCCTTTTGGCCCCAGCCCTTAAGTTTTTTCAACCAGGGGAGAAAAAGGCATGTAGATTTCCTGCCGGAGGCGTGCGCATATCTCAAAATGGGGCATAGTTGGAAACTGGTTACAGAGACTTGGGGTGGGCCGTGATTCCTTTTCAGCCTGCATGTCAGAGGGTGGGTGTATTCAAAAATAATTAAAAAAGTAAGGCTGTGTCTTTTAATAATAGTTCAGCAGTGATGTTTAGCGCTAAGAGCATATGGAGACACGGCCGATGGGCACAGTTTTCATGGATGCTGCATTCATTCGACCGGGCTTTGCTAAAGGAGCTGGACTTGAAAGCTCTTAGCTCAGAGCACTTGAATGTGCAGCCTTTAAATGTGTGTTGCCCTTGTTTAAAAGTGGGGAGATAAAAATTCCCAGTCCCTGTGGAGATCTCATTCTGTACCTGCTAAGGATGGGTTCAAAGCAATTCTCAGCCTTGCCAGGCCTTTTATTTCCTCACCTCCCAGTTGACCTTCTGTCCTGCCTCCCTCCCTCCCAGGAAGATAACAAGCTTTGAAAACAAGTGAAAAGCTCAGTAGGAGTTAAAAGGGAGGTGTCAACCAACATGCCTAGAAGGGCTCTCCTTTTGCTGGGTGCTACCTGGGGAGCCAGTAGAGGTGAAGTCTAACATTGGTTCACAACTCAATTTTTAGCAGCTTTGTTTTTATTCTCCTGTGTCTTGGATGGCCTGGTTGGGCTTTTTTTTTTTTTTCCCAGTGTCCTGAGCTGGTCACCCGGGTTTGATGTTTTTGCTCAGGTTTTGCAATTTGGTGCGTGCTTTAAAAATGGACCCATGTCTGTGCTCATTGAAATAGCGTCCGACTGATTGCTTTGTTGGATGTTGGGTACAAGATGGAAATAGCATCTGTGGATAAAGCGGGGGAGGGAAGTGTCCCAAGTTCACTGCACAGGGGTCAAAAACAACTGTGTGAATTTTCATGAAAAGTCCCATGCAGAATGCCCACACTCTTGGACGCCCCCAAGAGCTGTTGAGATTGGAGCTTTCTGGTAAAAAGATCAGAGGCTGCAGAACGCCTTGCATCAGCCAGCCAGCAGGGACAGAAATATGTCTGAATAAATGATTAAGGTGACTCACACACTCCTGTTGAAAGGAGCTCTTTTAAAAAGTGAAATGAAAAGGGAAAGATGAGGAAAAAGGCAAAGACAAAGAACAATCAGGTTCTAATGGAAAACAATGGGAAGAAAATGAAATTAGTCACTCCTGTCAGATCCTGCGAACCTCTGTCCTGCATTACTACCTCCTGACTCAGTTCTGAGGTCAGGGTCGCTTAATGCTTGAACTTCCTGGTGAAATAATACAACCTTGGTTGTTGCATGTTCCAGGCATGTGCTGAGTATTTGGTGGTGGTGGGGGGGGGTGGGTAATTGTCAAGCAGATGCTGGAGAATAATTCTGTTCACCACAAAAGGCCTTCCTCTGGCCAGAGAATGATCACAGTTCCTGGGGACGCTTAGAATGACTCCGGCCACCTGTCAGCCATGGGACATAAGAACTCATGCCCACCTTCCTCCTGCAGATAATGCTCTAGCTTTGCCTTCAGCACTGTTTGTACATCTCCTCTCCTGCTATAGCTTCCAGGCTATCAGGAACAGGTCCCGGGACCTCTGTCACTTTGATGATTTGCTAGAGTTCTTATCATGCTCCAGTCTGCAAAACAGATTATTACATTGAAGATGAGTCACAGCTTTGTTCCCATGGCTTTCAGCTCTTTGTTATTAGGTTCGGGCCCATTGCTTCGTCACGCGTAGGTCTTTGGAACCTTAACCATAAAATGGACATCGCCGCTTCTTGGCTGACCTCAGCATAATGCCGGTAAATGTGCGATGATTCAGGCCTGGTGACGTGAACAGGGAACAGGTGATATGTTTGTCAATCAGCTTCGGTAAGAAGTAGCTCCCAGCTTTCCATGGTTGACAGCAACAAGGATCTCTGTTTCCGGGCTATAGGTTGGCTCTGTAGCTGACCTGGGTTGAAGGGACAGCTGCTTCTTGGATAGGATCACGTTCATGACGGAGGGAAGGGGGAACCTTATGGAAGGAACTTGAGATGCTCCTTGGAGAAGCTTTATTTTACTTACATGCCATTTGCCAACCCCAGGAAATGGTCAAGTCTTCAATTTTGTTCCTTTCCTAGCGAAAGAAGACTGTCCAGGCAAGTAAGTCAGTTGGCAGACAGAAAGACTGGTCTCCCTACAGACAACTTGATGCAGCTCAGTTCTTACTTTGGAAACCTATACTAAGCAAGCGTCATGTGAAAGTTAAGGTTGTAGTAAAACAACATTTGATAGCACACTGGGAGTTAAGCTGACTTTAGTCAATTGGACTATATTATACCAGTCCACATGCAGTCATTCCACATTATAGCCATTCTGAGATAGAACATGTCCCATATTCCATATCCTAGGATAAAACCTCACACTGTGACTGAAAAAGAGGAGAGGGTCAACGTTTTCTGGGTTTTTTGGTTTGTTTGTTTGTTTGTTTAATTTCTAGTGTTCAAAAATTCAGCCAACTCAAGAAAGCCTCTTCAAGATTAATAAAAAAATATCAGGGAGCTGGAGCAATAGCATAGCGGGTAGGGCATTTGCCTTGCATGCAGCCAACCCGGGTTCAATTCCCAGCATCCCATATGTTCCCCTGAGCACTGCCAGGAGGAATTCCTGAGTACAGAGCCAGGAGGAACCTCTGTGCATTGCCGGGTGTGACCCAAAAGAAAAAAACATAAAGGCAGTGTGTGTATTTTAGCTAGGTGCTAGATAAACAGATTTATCAGTTTATTTTATAACGTTGAAGATAATAAATCTTTTATCCTACGTTTTTAAACTTATGTTATCATTTCAAAGAAAACTCAAGACTACAATCATAACTGATGTTTCTAACCCTAATTGACGACTCGTCTTTTTGTCAAGGACAATAATAACTGTGACCTTATTATGTCTTTGAGATTTTTGGGAAACTTTTATTATTCCTCGTTTCTTTGGTTTTTTGTTGTTGTTGTTGTTGCTGTCCCCAACTCTGTGTTGCCAGAGCAGGAGCACATTCTTAAGTTAGAGGGAAAAGACCAAAATACCAAGATGCAAGGGTGAAGCTAAAGACCCCTAGGAACGGAGCACCACCTTCTCCTCACTCTCTGCATCGCAGTTTACTCAAACTCCCTGGGCATCATCACTCACATCTGCAGAAAGCAGATCTCAACAGTGGCATCTCCTTCTTCGGGATGCTGTGAGGGCTTAATGGGGTGACAGGGGAAGTGTCAAGTGTCTGGGGCCTTTCCTGGCCTGTCCTCTGTGCCTAGTGCATTTATGAAACATCTCAGCTGCTCACCTTTTCAAATAGAAGAGCAAAAATAGAAATGCGGTCTCTGGAGATTGATACCTGGAGTTCTAGGGCCAGAAAGAGCTGAGGAAGACAGGGAGGTAGGGAGTGTCTCTGGAGCGCCTGCCTTGAACTGTTCTATGACATGATGCAGAGACTGGAACGTTCTTCAGGTTTAGGGTCCTCATCACTGCTGTACCTGAACCTGGAGGGCCGAGGGGGCTTGGTGAGATTCGTGGTTGGTCAGGGTTTCCAGGTTGGCAGTCATGGGTCTCCAAAGACGCTGGTGGGGAATCAGGCAGGAGCTTCCTCCAACAATACCCGCGTGAGGCACAGAGGATAATGACATTGGCATGTTGTCTGATCTCTCCCTGATCTCTGAAGGGCTCTCACAGTCAGCCTGGTGAGGCAGTGCCAGATCAGACTGGAGGTTCAGAGACGCTGTCTTGAGGAGCAATCCACGTGGTATGCACAGAGCAAATTCTCTGCTCAGGACATTTAAACTGTATGTGTGCACACACTCACGCATGTACGCATGCATGTACGTGTTCATGCACAGTGCCTTCCCAGGGACCCCTCTCAGGAGGAGGCATCTTCAGTGCACTTGTTGTCTCCTGGTGTCCTTGCAAACTGTCATCACAACTTCCCTCTGAGACCTTGAGCAGATGACTTTGGAAGAGGGCAGTGTGAAATGTACTCTGCAGTTAAAGAGAATCAAATCATTCCACTTTTTAAAAATGTAATTGAGTTACCTTTTCTCTAAGACATTCAATTTAAATAATTTCATCCTGCGAGTTCAGACATTTCAAAATCCATTTCAGCATCTAACCCCTTTGTCACCAGGATTGAAAGGCTTTAGCAGGACATAACAGCTCATTTAGAAGATGCTCTGTTTTAGTTACAACAGGGGATAGATAAGTGTTATTTACATGTTAATATTTTTCTCCCATGCAGCATTTTTGACTTGGTAAGACAGTTATGTACCGCTCTGATGATATAGTCAAAGTGCCAGGACACTGATTTTCAGTTAGAGAATCTCCCGCGTTCTCTCTCTTACTCTTCAGGACAATCCTGGGAATTGCACTTCATGTGCTTTTTGTATTTTATTTTTAAATACCTATTTATGAAGAGGGAGGAAAATTCAGAAGACCCTAGGAGTGTTTAGTCCAGGTTATAATGGAGAGGTCAATATTCAGTCCTAATATGTATGCTCTTGGCACTACTTAAGATAGTGATTGGTTGTGTGATGGTAGAAGTCAGCTTTTTGAAGATGCTTTTTGGAGAAGGAAGGGGGTTAGGCTCAACTGTATTCAGGGCTTGCTCCTGACCCTGCACTTAGGGATCATTCCTGCTGGATTGGGGGTTCTATAGGAGGTGCCAGTGATTGAACTCAGGTCTGCAGTGTGCAAGGCAAGCACGTTACCCTCTGTACTCTTCCTCTGGCCTCTTTCTAAGGGTCGTCCATCTCTCCCTCACTGTTTGGGTCAAAGTGAAGGAAAATATGTGCTTATGAAGAGTTTGATAATGTGACTAAAATGCCTATGAGCCCTCTTCCCTTAATCACACAGTGGTGAGAAATGCGGGGAGGATTCAGGACTTTTCAGATGAGGTTTCCCAGTGGAGAATTGTCCCCATCCTTGTCTTCTCTTCCCTGTTTCTCCAGAACTGAGTGTTTACCCTAACCACTTCTGAGCATGTGCATTTTATTTACGAGGACCGTGATAGCTCAGCCTGACCTATTCATTTGAATAGTCTGTATCAGTCAATATTGGTTGAGCCCTTTCTATGTGTCTGGGACTGAACAAAGCAAAGCCACAGGTTTTGTTGGACATACGCATGCATGTACATTGCTGGACACTGTGGAGTTACATGGTCCGGGTCATAAAGGTAGCTCGAGAGAGTGAAGGAGTTTCACTTTAATATGCATGGTTCAGAGAAGATGGATTGAGAGGTAAACAGTCGAGATAAGAAGAGAGTCCTGTTAGTGTGCAGGGGGATCTGGGATTGTACCCAGCAAAGGGAAGTAAGGGACTAGGTTTTTCCCAAAGTAAATGAAAAAAATAAAATAAGACTGGCAGTAGGCCAAAGCGTGTCAATCCTCCGCATTGGCGTTTGGAAAAACCCAGGGGAAGTTAATGAAGCCAGAATCGTAAGGGGTGAGGTAGGTGCTGGACGAACTCTGTTGGGTTTGGTGCTTGGATTTCTAACAGGAAGGAAGGAAAGAAATGTTTGCCGAACACCCACTGTACACGGAATTTGGGACTGGGTCTCAATCTTGGATCTGTTGCAATTGTAGCTGATACAGCTGAGGCAGTCTGGGTGCTGGTCTGCCACTGGGTAGCTCAAAGACGGCAGAGACAGGATTTAGACACGGTCTTTTGATTGCAGAGCATATCCCAGACCTGCTTTAAAATTAAACAATTGTTCATTAGTATTTGAATATACTTGTTGGTTTCTCTGCTTCGTATCAACTGTGATAATATGGAAAGCTTAATCTCCCTTCATTGATTTACATGAACACAGTTGATAGTTATAAAACATCTTTTTTGGAAGGGAGGTTGTACCAGATGTGGTCGCATTGCTTGAGCAAATTAACACATCCCCTGTTAGCTGATGTGAATTAGTCTGGAGACATATCTCAGGAATCTGCAGAGTGGTGAGGGGAGGGGAGTCAGAAGGGTGGAGGCTGTCGTTTTAGATTGAGTCCAAAACTGCAAAATCCAACTGCAGATATGTTCAGTGGTAGAACATTTGCATGTGTGAAGTCCTAGGTTTGATTCCTTGGGATGGGGGTGTGGGTGATGAGGGATGGAGGGAGGGAGGGAGGGAGGGAGGGAGGGAGGGAGGGAGGGAGGGAGGGAGGGAGGGAAAGAGAGAGAGAGAGAGAGAGAGAGAGAGAGCAGGAGGGAGGGAGGGAAAGAGGTCTCACAATTAGGAGCCAATATGCTGGCTTGTGTGAGACAAGAGAGGAGATATCGCTGTACAAAAATAACAAATTCTCTCTTTCTCAGCCTGTTTTTCTATTTAGCTATCAACTGACTAGTTGAACCCACCCACCAGAGAGAGTGATCTATTTTACTCAGCCTAAATATTTGAATATTAAGTTCCTCCAGGAACATCCTCGCCCCACAGATAACACCCAGAGTACTGTCTGACCAAATATGTGGGCAGTCCATGGCCCAGTGAGTTGACACACAAAACTAACCATGACAGGGGCCATCTTTCTAAACGGTGAAATAAGTAGATTCAGTGGCAGACATCAGAGTCTGTCTGTGACTGACCATGCAGTGACTGACCGTAGATTTACCTTCTTTAGCCATGTGGGAGACTTGAATTCTCGTGCCCCAATGGCAAGACCCCATCTCTCCTTGCTTGCACCAGTTTCTCTAGATTCCTAAAATTTTGCTTTTAGGCAATTCAAGCTCTCTCTGCTTTCAGGGCAAGTCTTAAACTTTTCTCGATCATTGACTAAAGAGTCAGCTTCTTTGAAATGATCTCAATTATCGTTTTTCATCAAGTTCTCTGTCATAGCCACATGGAAAACAGTAGTACACAGAGGAAATGGAAGTGCTCATGACCCCAGGGGAGTGACCTGAGGACTCTGGGAGCTCCCTGACTACTAGATATCTCTCTACATTAAGGGCATAAATTGGCCTATCTTTGCCACATGACCAAGCAATCTGACTCATACCAAGCCATCCATTTTACAGAGGGGAATATTAAGGACCAGAAAGAAACCAGAGCAACTGCTGATCACACCTGTGGTCAGCTGCACAGCTTCCTTATTCTGAATAAAGAATGACTGAATTATTTGCCCCTTATTTGTTACAAACTGTCAGAGACAATTGTGTATGTGTAAGTACTAGTATGTATATGTGTAAATACAGGTACATATATGCATGATATCTCCCCCACTGGGCTATACATTATCTGAGGACAGGATTTGTGCCATATTCTCCTTTATTTTCTTTTACCCTTCATGTTACCAGGTACAATGGCTTGGAATTTTCTATATGTTAAAGCGTAAATGCATAACTTTTCATGACACCCTTTAAAATTAGCTATGGCGGCTTCTTCCATCAAGTATCTTCCTTCTAGACACTGTTCTCTGATGTCCCTGGTGGTTAATAAAAGAAATTTTGTCTGACCTTCAAGACATTTTTTACTGATAACATTCTATATCTTTGACTGCTTTCTGTTTAATATTAGAGTCACATAAGAAGATAGTCCATCTCCCTTTCCAATAAAATCACCACCAGAAGAACAGAATTGCTCATGGAGTTCATTTAGCAGAATGTCACTAATCTAGCAGCCATTCAATTCCAATTAAGCTTTTTTGGGGGGTGAGGGGGCAGTGCCAGGAATCGAATCTGAGGCCTCACATACAAAGCAAGTGCTCTCCTCTCTCTTTCTGTCTCTCTCTCTGTGTCTGTCTCTGTGTCTGTCTCTCTCTCTCTCTCTCCCCCTGTCCCCCGCCCCCCCCCTCCATTATTTCAGCATGTTGAGGGCCTGTCACCTGTAAAATACTCCACTGGTTTGCTGGTACAGGAGTACCTTTAAACTTCGGCAGCCATGGTAGGTTGGATGGTCTATTAGCTTCACTTCATGATTGGAGGAAATTGAAGCTGAGAGAGGAAAACCTGAACAAGATAGCACAGTTTTAGTTGAAACCAAGACCTTTTGACTCCAAACCCCAGCTCTTTTGCTGCAGACCAGGGAGATTTCATGCTTACCTTAGTGCATGTTTGTTGAATAAATATGTCAGCCAGAGGAAGTGACTTCATTCATGTTGAGGCTCCCAAACTCTGGGTATTTTTGGCATAGGTTATAAAGGTAACCATGTATTGGATGTAATGAGAAGAATATTGGTTCTCATGGATGTGTCCTACAGGCCTGATGTGGATCCCTGGGATGTCTGTGACTCCACCTGAAGTATGACTTTCAGGTGAAAGAATGTTCTCACTGTCCCACATCTTTCTCCCCTGATTACAGCCACAGGGAAAAGAGGAATGTGGTGATGTTCATTTTGATGTTAATTAGATTCCTTGATAAATCTTGAACATAGGCTATAAATTCAATCAGCTGCTGACCTCTAAGCAGCCAGAGTTGTAACTGGTGTCTGTGTGTGTGTGTGTGTGTGTGTGTGTGTGTGTGTGTGTGTGTGTGTGTGTGTGTAGGCAGCAGGGCTCCAAACGTCGCACTTCATTTTTCTGCTCTACTTCTTCTTATTTCCCATAGCCATAGTTGTCCCCCTTTCATGTTAAAGACCCCCCAAAGGTAGGACAAAGCATACACAGAGATCCTGGATTCATCTTCCATGTGATTATCTAAGTGTGGCCTTCAAGGAAGTAACTTCTTGAGAGCAGTTAATTCCCAATTCTAATCAGAGCCCCAAAGCCCCCAATCATGCTTCTGAGTTTGGTAATGGCAAGTCTTTACACAAACATCTGCAAAGAAAACAAGCTCAGAGGAAGCTTGTGATTGACAACAGTAGTTAAACCCCAGCACCCGCTTGATAAATGCAGCTTAAATAGCATGATCTGCTCCAGCTCTTGGGAGAACTTGGCAGGAAGTGCCCATAGAAGAAACGGTCATCTGGAGCCAATCTTCAGAAGAGGCTCCACATCTTCCCTACAGGGTGGCACATTGGTACCATGAGACCTTTTGATGAAAGCTGATGCTAAGGCTTATTCACTGAAGCTTGTAGTGTTAGAGTGGAGCCTCTCTCCCTCTACTCAGGAATGACCATCTGCCAGTGAGACAGGGAAGCACAGAGGATGTCCCAGGACAAGATGCTTCAGGCTAGTTCTGCACTTCAGATACAACCACTGGGGTTGGTGTCTGAAGTGATACAACCACGCTAAGCTGCTGTAACAGAGTCAAGAAGATGGATGCACATCAGATGTGTGGGTAGATAGGTAGATGAACTTGACTTCAAATATTAGACCTTGTACATGTGCTGTCTGAGACATGTGGTGCTTGTGCCCATGTGTTGCTTTTGAGTGTGTATGGTGCCCGAGCACATGTGTCACCCACATGTCCCCTCTTGAGATGTGTGCTTTCATACTTTTATATTAGGATGTATACTGGAGCTCTGTCCACATTTAGAAAAGCCCATGGTCTCTCTTGAACGTGTTACTCTCTCTCTCTCTCTCTCTCTCTCTCTCTCTCTCTCTCTCTCTCTCTCTCTCTCTCTCTCTCTCTCCTCTCCTTCCCTTTCTCAAAACCTCCAAATAAAATGTTTTTTTCCTTGAGAAAATAAATAATACATCTTTATCAAATATCTGCTGGAAGTTGGGCTCTAGTTGTATGCAGCAAGGAAAGTGAGGGCTAAGGCGTTTTCAGTTTGGAGTCTGTCTAGCTGAGAACTATTTCACAGACTATAATCTTGGGCCGTGGATCATTAGGAACGCGGGGGCACATGAGGGAAGTATTCCTTCTGATCTCCATTGATCAGACAGACCATTTAAAGTCACTTACTCTGTGTGGGTAGCACAGAGGGAAAGACAGGAAGTAAGACTGCCCGGGAGCTGGCTCTGAAAACATGCTCAAAGACTCTAATTGTGGATGAATATAGATAGAACTGGGGACATTCTCGTTGGTTAAAAAAAAAAAAGGAGAAAAGGTGTGAAGAAATGTGTAATGTAAATAAAATTGTCGAGGGAATGTTTCTAGGCCATTATTTACAAACATTGCTGTGTTTCAGTTCAATTTGGACTGTGTCTTCTCTGGGTGGGATGGGGGCTGCCCTGGGGGCTTGGTGATGCAGTGCTGTTCAGGTTCAGCAGGGCCAAGGGACCCCAGGTTATGCCATGCTGGGGGCTGGGTAAGTGGCACTGAGGCATGAACTTGTAGCCTTGTGTATGTAAGGAGTCTGCTACAGCTCCTTGCGCTATCTCCCTAGGCCAATTTGTCTTTTGTGCTAAATAAATTTAAAAAAATAAAATAACTATTTATTTGAATTCCTTTGAAACTTCCCTTGGCTTGTCTAGACAAGTTGGAAATTGCTCAACCTCACTTCTCTCGTGGTTTTGTATAACACAAGCATTCTTTTGCAATGCCGTCGCATCTTAAGATGTTGGCGAAGGTGGTATCTGTGGGTTCTTGCTCCTCTTGTTGCTGCTATTTATAGCTGCCTTTTGTCCTTTCTAAATGTTATTTATTGTTCAAGTTGCAGTTCAGGGTTTGTTGGTTAAAGTCATTCATAAGCAAATGTCTATCGAATGCCTAGTTGGTGCTATGTGTAGTTCTTGCTCACGGTGATAGGAAGATATATTCGTGATAAAAGTATATAATAAAGTAATGATGGAAGTGAATCAGGAAAGAGTAATTCTATCTCTTAGAATGTCAAGAGTAATGGAAAAGAAGGGAGCAGGAAAAAAAAAGTGATATTTCCTCATCTGAGGTGGATATATTTTAAAGGGAAAGCTGGAAGAAGTTCCTGAAGAATTAGATGCAGAGCTTGATTAAATTGCAGGCTAAGGTGACTCAGTGTTGCACTAGAGAGATGGCTCAAAAGTAGGAAAAGAATTCTTGGTATGCAGGAGCCTCTAAGTTTGACCTGCGGCACTTCATGGCCCCCGAGCAGTGCTGAGTAGAGCATTTCCTCTTGGTCTCAGAACTGAATTGTCCTGTTCATTCCACTAGGCAAAGTATTGCGAGGAGTATGCCAAGGACTCCCTGAGCACTGCTTTGGAGAAAATACATAAGAAAGGAAGGAGAAAAAAAAATGACTTAATATTTTTTCCCTACGAAATTGGAAGGATGGAATTGTCATTATCCCAGATGAAAAAGACTGTGGCCAAAGCAGGATCAGGAGGGGAGACGAGGAGTTCAGTCTGGGGTCATGTTAAATTTGAGTTAGACTTCCAAATGTAAATCTGGAGTAGACTGTTTGTTATTGCAAGCAAGGGGAGGGCCAGAACTGAAAATAGAAATTGCGACTTATAAAAATATAGATGGTACTTAAAGCCACGAAACTGGATACAGTCACCAAAGGAGTGAGACCTTCTAGAGGAGAAAGGGCGAAAGCCTGAAGCCCAGGGAAGGCCTGTGTTTTAAGTTCGGAAAACAGAAGGAGCCAGCTATGGGAACTGAGAGGCAGCAGGTATAACTAGGAGGAAAATTAAGATACTCATTATTTTCTTGCAGTCAAGTAAATAAGTCTTTCTAGGAGTCACGTCTTAGTTGTGTCAAAATTGCTATCAGTCAGGTCAAGATGAAGATTGAGAATTGACTATTCGACGTACATCATGGAGGTCATTAGTATAACTGACTTATCCCAGTCTGCCCAACTTGCTTCCTCTGTACATTGGATGACTCTCCTAGGAAGCTGGTTCACACAAAATAGCTTTACATTACAATTTTGGAGTCATCCTTGCCCATTTACTTATGGAATATGAATGTCCACCTGGACTCCATCGGCACCTACCCAGATAAATAAGCAGAAATCAGTTAGGCACTCCTCTCTGCTGAGATATATTTGGTTTAAAGAAAGAAAACAAAGGTTTATAGAATTTGTTATACCAAAAGAAAGAGATTATAAAATTAAATGGGGACTTAGAAAATAGAGAAATTTTCCCTACAAGTCAAGGTGAAGACCTTGGCAGAGTGACCTTTGAATTTGATCAAGAAAGAGGAGTAGGATTTGGAATTAAAGAGGTGGAATATGGGAACCGGATATAGTACAGCAAGTAGAGGGCTTGCTTTGCATTTGGTCTACCCAGATTTGATCCCTGGTACCCCAGATGGTCTCCCAAGCACTGTCAGGAGTGATTCGTGGTCAAGGAGTCGGGAGTAAGCTCCAAACAGGGTTGGTGTAATCCCTGCCCCAAATAAACAAGAAGCTGAGAGAGAGAATGAGAGAGTAAGGAGAGAGAGAGAGAGAGAGAGAGAGAGAGAGAGAGAGAGAGAGAGAGAGAGAGAGAGAGAGAGAGAGAGAGAGAGAGAGAGAACAGCATTTTAACTAAAGAGAAGTAGACCTGAGCTGGATGGGGGTGGGCGGGGGTGGGCAGGAGAAAGAGAAATGGAGCACGAGGCAGAATTCAGGCCAGGACCTGATAGAGATGCCTTAGGAATTAGAAGCGGAGCTTTCATTCTTAGGCAGTGGGGAACTCGTTAAAGGCTTTGAGCCATGAGTGATGCAACACTAGCCTTGCTGCTTCAGGAAGAGTCATCTGACTGCATGTAAACCCATCCAGGAGAAAGATAATAAGGCCCTGAATTAGGGCAGCAGCAGTGGGAGGACCCGGATGGGGTGACGTGACCCGCTGTGGAAACGGACTCAGGATAACACCGAGTTTCAGTTTATGGAGCTGGGGGGTGGGGTTGGGGGGGGGGGGTGAGACGCCGGGCTCTCCTGAAAATCCAAAATCAAGGTGTGCCTTTGGAAGTGCAGTGGTCTAAGTGGCCCTTCTTGCTCATCATCTCCACCCCCCACCTCTTCTCCCCACTCTCGAGATTGACTCCTTCCATGAAGTCCCCCTCTTATTTGGGATATTCCGTGAGGGGCATCCTTTGCCTCACACAACAAAGAAGCTCTGTTGCGTTTCAGGACTCTGCATGGGACCCACTTTAAAGAGCTCATTGTGGGCACGGGGAGAACTGCAAGGGAAGCTCTGGGGAGGCTCACGCAGGTTGATTCCCCCCCCCCCGCCCTTTTCTGATTTGTCATTTGCACACAATCTGACCACATCAACTGCATAGAATATTCGACCTCGTAATTCTCAAAGCCCAGAGAGGGCACTACATGGCGTCACCCCAACCAGCAGGACCCTAGGAAATGGGAAATGACCCAGATGGGGCCCAGGCTGTCTGGCTGCTTAGTTTCCCTAACACACACACACACACACACACACACACACACACACACACACACGTGCTGGGCCTTTGTAGCAGGCGATGGGGACACTCTTGCTGCTCTGTGATTCTCGCAGCATCAGCTCGGGCGGGCTGAGAGACGTGGCAGGTAATGACACCCAAGGGGATCAGCCCTGATTTCGGGGAGGTTGGAAGCCCTGGCTGTTGGGGGAAGGGCCTGGCCAGCAGCCAACCCCAGCATCCCCATTCGCGTGGCAGCACAGGGGAACAGCCTTCGCTGCGAGGCTGGCTTCCTCCCGAATCTGCCCATAAAAGGATAAAAACGCTGCTATCTGGTCGGCACTGGGGAGGATTGCTAATGATACATTTTTAAAAAGTGTGGATTCGCGCCCCCCCCCGCCCTTTTTTTTTTTTTGCCAGCAGTGTGCATGTGTCTGTGTGTGTCTGTGTGCGTGCGCATGTGTGTGTATGCTTTCACACAGTTTGCAGCCTGTGTGCTAACAGATGGACGCAGCCTCATCTTTTATCTAGTGTTAGGGAAGATAAAACTGAAATTGGATGACATGATGCCTCTCCGATTTAAGAGACAGAAGAGAAATAAATAAATGAACTCTTTAAGGGACGCCCTTCTGGTAGGGAAGAGTGGTCCAAAATATTGTCTGGCTTTACTCAGAAGGCGAAGTATATAGTCGAACCATTTAATAGAGATTTTTCTCCCCCCACTCCCCGACTTCTAAATATATGATCTCTTGTCAGAAGTAGGCCACGCTTGAAGGCGATCATGAATTATACATCATAGACATCTTTATCCAGGAGTCTTGAACAAATGCCCCCTGGTTTAAATTTTGCAGACATCCCTTTTCCAAGCCCCGCGCGCCCAAGCCCCACCCAAGGGCAATCATTTCTGTGACTGCTTCCTTCCTAACATGGAAAAGGAGAGTGTTTGACAAAAGGAGGTAAGGAAACCCGGTGTTAATAAAGGTAGCTGTGCAAGGGCCGGAAGGAGGGTCCCTTCCGGAAGGAGCCTTCATCACCCTCACGCGCTGCCCCCAGACTCCAGGAACTCCTTTGTCTTGCCTGGTTTCAGCAGAAGTCAGAGGCCTCTCGAGAGTCGAGAGTTGGGGCGGCTGAGACGAAGCCCATGAGTGGGGCAAGGCTCTGCCCCCGCCCTTCACGGTGCAGACATTACCATGGCATTTGAATACGCTTCGCTCAGGCCACTTGCTCCAAAGATTCTCCAAAGATTCAGCCAGGACTTGGTGAAAATAACTCTCCAACCGAGAGTCAGGAATGACCGTGGGGTAAATGGGGTGCGGGTTTTGCCTCTTTACAGCTGTCTCGTAGAACAGAAAGTCAGCGTTAAAATGAAGCACCTCTGCTCCCAGTGCTCCCTCTGCTCTCAGTGCTCCTGGTACTCCCTCTGTTCCCAGTGCTCAGGACTGGGCAGGGCCTGCTAGGCCAGAACACCTGTGGTCACAGGAAGGGTCTCCGCTCATGCTCATTATTTCCCTCCCGATGCCCTGCTTTAGCTGGAGGGGGTGGGGGGGCTAGTCAATACCCGCCAGTGCGCAGCAGCTATTGCTGGCTCTGTGCTTAAGAGTGATGAGAGAGAGAGAGAGAGAGAGAGAGAGAGAGAGAGAGAGAGAGAGAGAGAGAGCCTGCCACAGACCATAGAGGCAGGCAGGGGGTGTGGTGTGGCGGGTGATGCGATGGGAGGGAACCTGGGGACATTGGTGCTGGGACATGTACGGTGGTGGAGGGATGGGTGTTGGAACACTGTATGACTGAAACACAGCACGAACAGGTTTGTAAGGGTCTATCTCACAGTGATTTAATTAAAAAAGTTGGAAAGAAAAAGTGATTCAGGCGCTGGTGGCCATATTACATCGTCAGGGGTTAGGACCTAAGTCTGCCAGATGCAAGGCAAGTGCCTTAGCTCCCCACTCTCTCTGCACCTCCCCCAAAGTGCCTTTTTCTGGGCGGGCACTGAGAGTTCCAAGCTCTCTTCTACAGCGCCTTGAGGAAAGGCAGCCAGCCTTTCTGTAGGCCTCTCCGCTTAGTTTTCTCTGGAGCAATCCATCCTCTCATTGACTCTCACTTTACTCTTGTACTACACTTTGGGAATATGGGTCGTCTATATCCCTCCCGTCTTTGAGATGGAATCGTTGAAAGCCTAAGCGGAGAGCTAACTCCACAGTCGCTGCCAGTGGGGCAGCGAGTCGCGTGTCTGCGTATGTGGCACGCGACAGGAAATGTAATCCTGACCATAGACACCTGCCCGAGCCCAAGAGTACAAAGTCTACAATCGAGCCTCCATTTGGAGCCTCGATTCCTTTTCGAGGCTGTGCCGGGCCCTCTCTGGTCTGGCTCCCCTCCGGCCCCACGTTGTCTTGCAGACATCTCTCCCGCCCTACCCATTCCTCTGCTTTCCCGCTTGGCCCTGCGGTGTGTGATTCCTTAGACCAGGAACTGTGTGCACTCCTGCCCCTTTGAGTTACCTTGTGACCTTTGCTTCTGCACCTCCCTTCCCCAGCATCCTTGCCCCCTTTGACCTAGCTAAGCCCTGTGTGGACTCCAGGTTGACTCATGCGTTGACCTGTCCACAAAGCCTTCATTGCCCCAGTCCCCACCACATGCAGAAAGTCCCCAGGCTCAGTGTCCCGCATTGACCGAGCTTCCCACGGCAGTAGACACCACCCTATATTCCAGTTGTCCCCTCATGTTCTCTTTTCTAGTAGCCGTGGGGCCGCTCACTGTTCTCAGAATCTTCAGGTGTTTTTCCAGGGACGCTAGGGACAGCTGGCAAGACTGGCCTCCCCATGTCATCCTTCTGTTTGGATGCACCCAAAGGAGGGATCCAATCACTGGGGAGAGTTTTGTCGCCCTCCTTGGTGCCACCCAGTTATGTGGCTGCATCCAGACTCCCACGTCTACCACCCCATTCAGTGCCAGCCCGGGTCCAGTACACCACGCTTGCATGACACAAGAAGGGAGGTTGTTGTCCAGAGTCTGTGGTGCCGGCTGCAGCCCTGAGTTAACACTCAGTTGTTAGGGTAGAAGAAACAGACGCAGACTCAGCCTGACCTGCTGGAGGAAGATACTCCTGCCGTCAGAGAGGACTGTGTGATCTTGGAAAACTCTCCGGGAACTCTTGGAGCCTTTGTGTCGACCTGACTAAACTGAGGGTGCACTGTGAATCTATTCAATAATGGGTGACTATTTTATAAAGAATGTGGTCCGTAAGAGGTATTGAGAAGTATCGCCCTGTGTTATTAGTATGGAAAAAGATCAGGCTTTCAACCCCATAAATTAGGAGATTGCTAATGATTTTTTTAGGCCTCAAGAATTATCACATTGTTGCTTTAGACATTGTACCTCGAAATGGGGGGGGGGGGGGAAGTTGTTTAAAGAAGTCCATAACTGGGCTGGAGTGATAGCACAGCAGGTAGGGCATTTGCCTTGCACACGGCTGACCTGGGTTCGATTCCTGGCATCCCATATGGTCCCCTGAGCACTGCCAGGAGTAATTCATGAGTGCACGAGCCAGGAGTAACCCCTGTGCATTGCCGGGTATGACTCAAGAAGCAAAAAAAAAAAAAAAAAGAAAAGAAAGAAATCCATAACCCATCTGGCTACAAGGAAGTGTCTTTGCTTTGATTTTCTCTTCATTATGGGCATTATAAGGATCTGAGGAATAGATGGGAACTGTGGGGCTATGAGGAGTCCCAGTTCAGACAGGATCGAGCTGTTTTACAGGAAGTAATGGTGTTTTTATTTAAAAAAATTTTTTTAAATTAATTTTTGTCATTGTTTTTGTGTCACCTCCCGGCAATGCTTACTCCTGGTTCTGCACTCAGGAATTCCTCCTGGCAGCATCTCCTGGTTGCCTGGGCAACGTATGAGATGCTGGGAATTGAACCCGTGTTGGCCATTTGCATGGCAAACGCCCTACCTTCTGTACTATTGTTCCAGCCCCTTGTTTTTATTTTTTAATTTCTGTTTTTCCAGAAACTGCCCTACTTCCAACAGTGGCCCCAGGTTCTACTTGGACTGGAACTAACTTTGCCCCTAAGCTCCAGGAAAGCCTGGTGAGTTTGGAGTTTTAGAGCCCAGAATCAAAACCTGCCCTGACATTGAAGAAGTCTGTTCCACTGCGAGTCGGTTGGAAACTGGGCTTGCGAGCCTGGGACAGCCTGCCTTCTCCCTGGGGTCTCCGGCTGCTCATCCATAAAGTGAGGGGGGTGGTCGACAGCTGCTCAGGTGGCTTCCAGCCCTGGCATTCTGCGAGTCTAATTTGTAGCTGAATGAGTTGTCATTCATAGACCGGGAAGGGCAAAATTATCTTCATTATTCTACTCAGTGCCTGAGAAGCCACTGGGTCCTGCCACATCTAGAATTAGCTCTGAACCCTTGGGCTTTTAATTAAAGGGCTTTGTGAGTCAGATGGCTTATGGTCAGATCAGCTCTTCGGGGAGACACGGAGGGAGGTCCTCTCTACTCTGTCATCCACCCCTGGAGAAATCAGCTGCCTCTCCCCTGCGAGGAGGGGAAGTGGGAGCCTGCAAGCGCACTTGCAGGAAAGGCAGCGGTGAAGCTGGCTCCGCAGCCCCTCTCGGACCCGGGCCCAGAGACTCAGGACAGCCCGTGTGCGAGGCGTGGCAGAGCCTCTTTGCTTGGGAGCGCTTGAACTTGGCTTGCTCCGGTTCCCTCCTCCTCCTTCTCCTCGGCTTCCACCATCCCCGCCTGGTAGGTGTCGCCTCCAACGTACTTTCCTTGTGGGGTGTTTAGTGCTCAGTGCATTTTTCAGCCCCGAGTGGCTCAAGGGTTTAGGAAAGGATGGTCTAAAAAAGCTGGTTTGGGAATGTGTGGGAAGCAAGGCTGCCTGCTGCGTGGTTGGAACAACTGCCTCCCCGAAGGAGGCTGGACCACCTCACCTTTCCAGATCTTTCCATTCCTGTTAGAGAGGAATTTAATCATATCCCGCCACTCACTACTGCTGCTCTGACTGCGGGCCAGTGTCTGTGGGTCTAAGCTGAGTGTCCAGAGTTGGAAAGTGACACCTTTTCCGGCCAGAGGAGGTCCCATGGGTGCTCGTTAACTTCCTCTGCCTGTGCCCGGCTTCTGCGGGAGAGCACGTTTCGGTGACAGTCTTGAGGCTCCCCGCTAAGCGTTACTGAGCGTCCACTGTGTGCTGAAACAGCGCCAGGGTAAGAACTCCGTGGGATGCTTGCATGGCTGCCTTGTGGCGTACTTCAGGGTCCTGTGGGCTTCCTGCCAGCTGACCAAGCTCCTTTTCTTTTCCTCCTGGAGACTGACGTGTTCAAGGCACTTGAATGGGGCCCTGTCCTTCACTCTGGACATCAGGCTTTCCCAACCTTTGCACTAATGACTTCCTGAACATAGCAGGTCTTTGTGGTGTGTGTGTGTATGTGTGTGTGTGTGTGTGTGTGTGTGTGTGTGTAGTAGTAGTAGTAGTAGTAGTAGTAGTAGTAGTAGTAGTAGTAGTAGTAGGGGGTTGTCTCTCCTGAGCTCATAGTAAGATGTTTAGCAGCATTCCTGGCCTCTCCACGCACTTGATGCCAGTAACGCCCCACACATGCGAGCTGTCACTTTGAAAAGTGTAACAGATAAGTCCTCTTAGCTTTGCATTCATCCAACTGTCTTCACGCCCATTCTCTTTCTTTATATCCTTGTGTAGAGAAAAGCAGGAGTGGTCTTCCCCTTTTGTTAAGGTAATTGAGAATCAGGTACAGAAAAAAACTTATCTCCAATTCCAACTGTGAGTTGGGGCAGTTCTAGTTCCTGGTTAAACCTTTTGTCTCTCCAGTGTGCTAGCTGTCTCACAGATACATGTGGTGCTGTGTAAATATTTCCTCTTTATTGATCTGGGAAAAACCAAAATAAAACAATTGTGATTAGTAATGGGTGCCAATTTCCCTAGTGTAAAACTCCTACCACAACTGTTTCCTACTTACAGACATGAAATTGGAAAGAGATAGGTGTAGTTGGCTCCGGAGAATGGTGCTTTCTGACCCCAGCATGGCCCTGGATCCAGATGTGCTGCTGTCACATATCAGTCTTGGCTTTCTCTGGGTCTGTTCTTCTACTCCCCCTCCCTAGGCTACAAAAACACATAAACTAATTACTGTGAACTACAATGGAGGAAACAGCCTGGAAAAGGGTGTTGATCACTTCATTGGATCGATACAACACAGTTTACATGGAGTTTTCCCCCTTTCCTATTAAAAGGACATTTTATTTTTGGTATCTTTCCATATAAGGAGTTGGATGAGTAATAGAGCAGTGCTGGTCTTAGAGCAGAAATCTTGGCACACTCATCACTGGGATCTCCTTGGCAGAATGATAATCTCCTAGGTAGGAACTAACTGCTATTATTCACATCAGACTTGTCAGGTAGGAGTTACCTGGTGGTGAAAGATATTGATCCAACGGGCTGTTAGCATTCTGGAGCTTAAGGGAAGGGTCTTGGCTGGAGTTTTAGTGCTGGTATGAGCTCTACCTCGATTAGCCTCAGTTTCCATACCTATGAAAGGACAAACAACAGTCTCCTCTTCATTTTTAATAAGTAACAAATGGACGTGTTTTTTTAATGTCTGAACCTTTATACCTCTCCTAGTAGTTCACCAATCCTGAGGACTCAGTGGGTAGGTCTTAACATTATCACCTGGTTGTGTGCACCTGACCATCTTGTCTGTGGTTCACCACTAGACCTGGGGGAGCCTTGGGTGAGGTTCACAGGAGACCTGTGTTCTTGTTCTGCCGCTGCAACCATCTCATTACATAATCTCTGGGAAGTTGTTTGGTGAGACTGGAATGTGGGTAGCCTCGGGGAAGGGGTGGGAACATGAGGTGTGACTTGATTTCCTTCTGAAGGTGGTGGGAAGTGCTAGGAGGGTTTTTCAGCAGGGAAGGCGCATCATCACAGGCATGCTTTCGAAAGTTCTGTTCGTGGCCAGAGTCCAGACAATGTGAAGCCAGTTAGAGGATCAGTGCAACAGTCCAGCCACAAAGTGATGAGGCAACCTGTGGGGACTAAGGACCGAACGGCCCTGGTGGGAAATGCTTTGAGAGCTCAGAAAAGAGACAGGTTTGTGCGAACTGGGCAGCAAAAGGGCATCCAAGAAGACTTCCTGGAGGAAGTGAGAACTGCTCACCGAGCTACTGGCTTTGAGGGAGAGTCAAAAGGATTGTAATGCAAGACGAGGCGATAGTGCAAAAAAAACCTGAAGCTGCAGTAAAATCACCTTTGGACTCAGTTTCTCCATTAAGTATGAACCCATTAATGGACGGAATGGACCCAAAGCTCAGGAATAGGGATTTCGTTCAAGGACGGTGGTCTCAGAGGGGAAGTATATTTGCTACTAGCTGCTCCCTCTTTTTGTCCATTTCGAGGGGGCCCTGAACCCCTGATGTGGGGTGTGTGCATTCACCTCCTGCAGACCCCTGCTGCTCGGAAAGGCAGAATCCCCAGGCTTTTTGAAGGCTAAAGGCAGCACTGAATGCTGATTGGCTGATTCCCGATTTGCCTCACCGCAGGGAGCCCCCGAAGTAGAGCAGCTGCGCCATTGTCTGCACCCAATCGCCAGTGTTTGTCTGCCTAGGCCTGGGTGACTGTTGTCAACACTGTAGATAAGCCGGCTCCCAGCTGTCGCAGGTATGTCCTCAATCATCCCCCTCCTGTTGACTCTGCCCCTCTCTCCCTTTCTGTGAGGAATGGCAATTTCGCCTGCCCCCCCCCCGCCCCCCCGCCCAAGCTGGCTTTGTGACAGCATGTCTGGCTTTGCCCACGAAGGTGAAGGATGGCTCGCCTCCGAGTATCCAGAGGAAATGAGATCTGGGCTTTGGGGGAAGTGTTAGAATAGGGAGTTCACAGCAAAATGATATGAGTGAGATACAATGAGCCCTGAGACATAGCTGAGAAAACTGGGGCAGTCATAGGGGGACAGAGGGGTGACTCAGCCAAGGTTGTACAGCCGGGCATTAGTGGGGTGAGAGACTAGAATCCGAGTGCCCACACTGGACTTCAGCACCTGCTTGTTGGATTCAGATAGCCACATTTTGTAGGAAGGGCTGGTGGGATTTTTAGTAGAAAAAAGAAAATCGTTCTTTGTAATAAAATGACTCTCTTGGGGGCTGGAGCCATAGTACACTGGGTAGGGCATTTGTCTTGCATGCAGCAGACCTGAGTTTGATCCCCGATAGCCCTTATGATCTCCTGAGTTTAAGCAGTTCTTGAGTGCAGAGCCAGAAGTAACTGCTGGGCACCATTGGATGTAACCTAAAAAACCAAAACTCAACACACACAGACACAGACACCCCCCCACCGCACGCACACACACACACACACACACACACACACACACACACACACACACACAAGAAAATGACTCTCTTGGACCGAAGCAATAGTACACCAGATACAGCACTTGCCTTATACGTGACCAACTTGAGTTAGTGCCCTAGGATCCCATGCGGCCCTCCAAGAGTCAGAATTAAGTCCCAAGCACTGCCAGGTATAGCTCCAAGACCAAAAGAAAAGAAAATGACTCTCAAGTGTCGGTATATATCATCAGTTTGACTCGCTAGAAGATCTTCACCCACGAAAGAGCACCTGGACGTTGAGAGCTGTAAATTCCAATGATCCCTAATCATTACACAGTTGACAGTCATTGATTTGCCCAGTGTCTTCCGGAGATCGAAGGAGCGTGGAGCCAGATCTCTTGCTTTGTAAACTCCAGGCTCTGCCTTCCACCCAGCATTGGAGCGTAAGTGGGGTCTTTCTCCACAACACAGAACATAAGGTGTTTTTTGGTGGCATCATAGGCCAGCGGCTGCAGGAGAATTCACGGGGGTGAGGGGAATAAGTGTGGCCCTCAAGTGGGTTGGCTCCTTGTGACTCATTGGTCCATTGGTGTGGAAGATACCGGAGCACCTCTGAGTCCTTGGAAGCCTGGGAAACAAACGCCGATTGGCAGCTGGGCTCTGCTGAGATGGTGCTCCACGTGGTCTAGCCACAACACCCTTTTGCTTTTCTACTCCCAGACAGCCCTGGCTTCAGGCTGTTCGTCTTCCTCTTGAGGGTCAGGTCTGTCTGCTTTGAGCCCCTGTACCCCTATCTATTCCGGAATAACTATGTTTGCTGAAGCTCAAGTTGGCCACTTGCAAGCTGGGTCACTCAAGAGACTGAAATGGCTCTATTGTCTCCATTATATACTCTCCTCCTGAAGTGCTCAAGAACTCAGGCTCTTCATACCACTCTATTCTCCCTGAAAAACTTACACAAGTTGGGCTGGAGTGATAGCACAGCGGGTTGGGCATCTGCCTTGCATGTGGCCGACCTGGGTTCGATTCCCAGAATCCCATATGGTCCCCTGAGCACCGCCAGGGGTAATTCCTGAGTACAGAGCAAGGAGTAATCCCTGTGCATCGCCGGGTGTGACCCCAAAAGGAAAAAAAACTTAGACAAGCCTTTCTTTCTTTCTTTCTTTCTTTCTTTCTTTCTTTCTTTCTTTCTTTCTTTCTTTCTTTCTTTCTTTCTTTCTTTCTTTCTTTCTTTCTTTCTTTCTTTCTTTCTTCTCTCTTCTCTTTCTTTCTTTCCTGCCAGCTTACTGTTCAGCTTCACAATAAGCATGGGTGTATGATCCCAGCCATATCCCGGCTTCCTTTTCTTTTCTTTTCTTTTTTTTTTGCTTTTTTTTTGGGGGGGGGTCACACCTCACAATGCACAGAGGTCACTCCTGGCTCTGCACTCAGGAATTACTCCTGGTGGTGCTCAGGGGACCATATGGGAGGCTGGGAATTGAACCGGGTTGGCCGAGTGCAAGGCAGATGCCCTACCCGCTGTACTATCGCTCCAGCCCCCGTGCTTCCTTTTCACTGCACCCCCATCACCTCTTTCCTCCCTCCCCAGCTGCACGGAGCCCATCACTGCCCTCAGACAAGCTTGATCTGACAAAGTCAGCCATCCACATTCCTCATCCTTACTGGAGCTGGGCTAGTTTGAGTAACCTGTAGAGAGATGGTAGACTGCCACTTCCTTCTCCTCTTTCCATCCAATGGCAGAGATAAAAGTTGAACAAAAATAGCTACGGTTCCTTAAAATCCCTTGATCTTCAAAGTAGCCCGAGAGGCTTGCTGGCGTGTCTCGCTGTAAGATCTGCGTCTAACAGACTTTGCATCTAAAGGTCAGAAACTAACAAGAAGGGAGTGTCTAAAGGTCTCACAGCCAGCCAGGACCACGTCGGGGATAGAGCCAGTTTTGCTTGCTGTCTTCATCCTACATCAAAGCATCCTCTTGGCCGGGTCCCTGTGATGAACAAGTGTGACCCCTGAAAGTTGGTCCGGGGTCTGTTTCTGTCATTCCTTTCCCTCCCTCAAAGACAAGGCTCCTGAAGTTGCAGCTTTGGGAAGGAAAGAGGCAGCAGGAATTAGTCCGCTTCTCTGAAATTTGGTGTCTAGGCCTTTCAGAAAGAGGAGGCTGATTTAGGAGTGTTCCTAAAGTGTCACCTACTTCCTCACCGCAGAGGAGGACTGAAGGACTGAAATTTCGCTAAAAGAAGGGTTTCACTGTGGCATGTTTGCTGTGGTACGAAACCTGGGGGGAGTTTGCTGAACTCCCCTGACGGGATCCTGCCACTTTCCTAGTGGTTATTCGGGTTTGACGAAGATCAGGGACAGAGGTAAAACCACAACCTTGAGGCATAGAACAAAAGTAAGCCTGGACAGAAGGACTTGACTCACGTCCTGGTTCTGTGACCATGGGCCGCCTACAGCTGGCCTGTTTGTAAACAGTGAGCTGGGCAGAGAGCACAATGGTTAGAGCTAGACCTTGCGCCTGAACTCGGGTTCTAATAGACACTGACTGCTGACTCAGAGGGATATTCAAGCTTACTAAAAATCAGCAAAGATTGCAAGGGAGGGAAAAATTTGCAAGTAAACAGAAGAACTATTTGTTTAAGGGCCAGAAAGTAAACAAAAGGGGGAGACATTACTTTCTGATAACTTGTGTCTACTCCTGCATACTCTGAAGCAGCTTCAACACCTGGAACTCCTTAACCTGTGGAACAGCTTCTATAGCCCAAGGTTCCAGCTAAATCCATAGAATTATATCCGGAGTCAGTTTCAGACATTGGGTCAGCTCCATCTTGGCTTTTCCTGAGTAGCCCACCACTTCCTTATGTGTAACATGTGGCTAGCAGGGGTGTGGCAGCGTTTGGTGGATGGAGGGAAGGAGAGCTTCGGGAACCACGTGCGTGTGGGGGGGAGGGGGTTGTCCTTGGAGCTTGCATACAGTGAGCCTGCAGGGAGAAGAGCTGCCATACCCCTGTGCCATGGCCGTGGTCCACTTGGCACCCTCTGATCATCTGAGGCACCCCGGTCACACATTGGTGTTCTGGGGTCAGCCACGTGGTCGGCATGAACTGCTCCCTGCTGTGAGTCCCCCTGAAAATTTCAGTCTGAGGGTGCACTCACTAGGATCAAGAAGACCCTGCTGTCACTTGGGAGACCAACACGGGGGCCGCGGGATGCTCTTTCTTGTATTTCCACCCACGAGTTGAGAGGCCTGAGGTCTCCCCAGGATAGCATTACTATTAGTCTCATGATGACTCATAGGAATAATAGTAATAACATCACGGGGGCGTGAATTGTGGCCCCCACAACATGTGTTCATGCTGAGCCTCCAAGAGTCCGTGAATGGCACCTAGTTAGCTGGGCCGTCTCATCCATTTACCAACCTCTTCACTTGCTGCAGCCCCGATGCCAAACAGACCCAAAGCCCTGTCACTTGTGTGCCACCAGATGCAGCCCGGAGCCCTTCCCAGAGCTACTTCAGGTATTTCTGGGGCTCCTCCGGCCGGTGAACTTGTACGATGTTCAGAAATCACTGTCCAGGGGCTGGAGTGATAGCACAGAGGGTAGGGCGTTTGCCTTGCATGTGGCCAACCCGGGTTCGATTCCCAGCAACCCATATGGTCCCTTGAGCACCATCCGGAGTAATTCCTGAGTGCATGAGCCAGGAGTAACCCCTGTGCATCACTGGGTGTGACACCCCCTCCCCCCCAAAAAAAATAAAAACAAAAAGAAAATCACTGTCCAGGTGCTGGGACGCTCCAGGGATGAATGAGTCAGAAGTGCCTCTTCACAACCTCCCTCACACACGCTGTTCCTAGGAGCCTCGGACTGTCTCTGTATTGCGGTAGGAGCTACAGTCCAGGCTGATCTGCTGTTTCAAAAGAACAGCCGACTCTTGTTCCTCTAGACCAGAGACGCCTGGGAAGAGAGGCTCTTCGGGAAAGATTCAGCACAGCGGACTTGGACCGCTGTCCCCTTCCTTGCCTGCCCAGTGGTGGAGTGTGCCTGGCCAGAGGACTCTAGTTCTACTCCCTCTGGATAGGGGAAGAGTCTGTGAATGGTGGAGAAAGGGTGGGGCTGTCCCAGCAACACGTCTCCTGAGGAAACGCAGTCTAAGGCCGGTCAGACCATACTTCGACCTCCAGTTCCTTCTGTTCAGTGGCCACAGGCCAGCCCCGGTGGGAGAATCACCGCACCCTCATGTTTGGAAGGTCTGGTCAGTTCTGAGGACAGCTCCACGTTCAGGATCTGGGCTGCCCAACTGCCCTTTAGAAATGTACTGCTGTAGGAGCCAGCTCGTGCAGTGGGTAGGGGGCTTTACCTTGCAGCCTTCCGACTCAGGTTCAATCCCCAGCTCTTCCCCTCCACCTCCCGACCCCCAAGCACCAAGCACCACCAGAAGTGATTCCTGAGCTCAGTTGCAAGTAAACTCTGAGCTTATAGACTGGCTGGCAACAAGCAATCGTCCCCATTATTTTTGTTGTTACTAGTTTTGTTATTACTCTCTGACGATTATTTGTTTTTATTTATTTTTGTCTGTGGAATAGTGAACCCTGCCCTGTCCTACTTCCCAGATCTTCTGGTGGCTGGAAGCAGGCAGCAACCCCAGAGCCAGTGTCCCAGGAGGGGCCTGTACTGGTGGGGACAGCACTTGCCTGCCCTGTGCCCAGCCGGCCCATCCCCGAGACTTGGGAACTGCATTCCCATGCCACTCCCCCTCCACCCACTCTGCTCGCTCTCCCGTCTCAGTCCCTCCCTCTGTGTCCTCTGAGTGCAGCCTGCTTCCTTCTCCCAGGATGATTGCTGCTCTAGAAACCAGCCCCAGGATGTCACAGGCTGGAGCTGGCTGGCACTGAAAACTTCCCCTGGGGACCACATTCCTGGGGCTGCCTCTGCAGGTCTCAGTCTTCTCTCTTGGAGAGCTCTCTCCCTTCCTCTAGCCTTCGAATGAGACGGCATTCATTCTTAGTGTGCTTACCTTTTTTTTCTCCTTCCTTCCTTCACCTTCCTTCCTTCCTTCCTTCCTTCCTTCCTTCCTTCCTTCCTTCCTTCCTTCCTTCCTTCCTTCCTTCTCTTTCTTTCCTTCCTTTCCTCTTTCTTTCTTTCTTTCTTTCTTTCTTTCTTTCTTTCTTTCTTTCTTTCTTTCTTTCTTTCTTTCTTTCTTTCTTTCTTTCTTTCCTTCCTCCCTTCCTTCCTTCCTTCCTCCTTTCTTTCTTTCTTTCTTTCTTTCTTTCTTTCTTTCTTTCTTTCTTTCTTTCTTTCTTTCTTTCTTTCTTTCTTTCTTTCCTTCCTTCCTTCCTTCCTTCCTTCCTTCCTTCCTTCCTTCCTTCCTTCCTTCCTTCCTTCCTTCCTTCCTTCTTCTCTCTCTCCTTTTTCGATGTAATTCTCCAAGAGGGCCTATAATCAGTAAGTCACACCCAGTGGCCTGAATTCAATCTTGGGCTCTAGCATTCAGAAGTTGAACAAGAACCTCAGTTTCTCCATGGATAAAGGCAAGCAGAGGGATGTGAGTAGGTACAGTGCCTATATAAGATTTCCAGGCATTGACAGACGAATGATGCTAAAAACTCCGGGTACACAGAGAAGTCCCCATGGATAGGGGGTTGTTTAGTTACCAAAAGGCCTGCTGTGGTGTGTCCTCATGTTGCCCAGGAAACTTGGGGCTGTGAAAGGCGGCAGCACTGGGATCTTAAGGCCTTCAGAGCCCAGGCCTGACTACTGCTTATCTGGGATTTAGGACAACCGACTCCCACACTGGGCTAGTCTCCTTATCTGCCCGGCCTGGAGACCAGCAGATGGTCTTGTAACCCTCAGTCCCTGTCATCGACATCCCTGTCATCCCTGTCCGACCCACTCACTGCCCTGGCCCTGCGGCCTGAGTCCAGGAACATTCCAGAGTGGAAGACACGTTGTGGGTCAGAGCGGTCCCGCAGCCCCTGTCTTTACTGAATGGGGCATGGGGACCACATGGTGTCGCGATAAAGTCACCGGTCATCATTTTGAAGGTCCGGGGATACTTGGTCTAGTCTCAGTTCTATTCTGTGACCTTAGTTAAGTGATTTTCTGTTTGTGGACTTCCTTGCCCTGTTCACAATGGGCTCATGACCCCCCTCTGCGCTGCCCCTCCCTAAAGATGATCACAGGAAGATATGGAAAGGCGTCTCACTGGCTGAGAGGTGCTACGAAAGTGGGGTGGAGGGTCTGTGTGATGTTGGGCTAGGAGGGGATGAGGGGCAGGCAGTGAGGAGGGGGGGTGCGGGGGGCGGGCGCGGGGGGGGGGGGGACTGTGGCAGCTGCTCAATCCATCAGCCTGGCAGCAAATCCTCACTGTGCTGTGTGAGGTCAGCTGGTTGTGGGGATGCGGCGTGGGAGTTTCAAGTGTCTTTCCTGGCTTGATCTCTGTCCTCTCTGATGGACATCTGGCCTCGGGGCGACTCGGACAGGAAACCCCCAGCCGTTACTTCCAAGGGCTTGGACTCTTCTCAAAGATCTGCTTGCTGTTTTGTTGTCGCGTTTGTTTGGATGGTGGAGGGATGATTTACAGACGCCAAGGCAGACCCTGGGCGCAAGCCGCTCCCGGACAGAGCCTCTGTGATGGAATCTAGAAGGGGTGTGTGTGTGTGTGTGTGTGTGTGTGTGTGTGTGTGCACGCACTCGGGGTTGCGCAGGGAGGGCTGGATCCAGGTCCAGGTTCTCCATCCAAGTGCTGGTCTGTGGAATAGAGCCAGGGTGGTGACATGGAAACTCTCTCAGAAGCTCTGGTTTGGTTTGGTTTTTTGGTGCTGGTTTCCCCAGATGCGTGGCCAGTTGGGGAGACTGCTAAATAGGAGAGACGCAGCAGAGATGGTCATCTGAGGACTTTTCCTTACAGAGCTTCTTCAGTCCCTCCTGCGCTCCCTTCCCAGTGCTCACCAGGAAGCAGTAGACTTTCTTGGTCCGAGAGAGATGAGGTGGTTGGCAGAGTCGTCGATTTGTGTGATTGATTGTTCCATATTCAGGGGGTGGCCATATTTCTGGACACACACTGGGAGCTGGGGAACTCATCCCAGGATCCCTCCACATAAATTGATAGAAAGACTGGGGGAAGATTCTAGAAGAACCTTAGAGTTATGGGGTGTAGGAGACTCAGAGTCCTCCCAGCCTGGTCCTCTGGGTCTGTTTTAGAGACGACAGAAGGGGGTCTTTGCTGTGCCTGGTTGGGTGAATCAAACCCCAATTGCACACCCCCCAAAAATGAGTATAACAGTGAGAACTCTTGAGAAGGAAATGGTGGGGACCGGAGCCCCTGGCGTCCCGTCCATTCAGCAGCCTCTCCCTCCTATCCAGAATTTTTTTCTGTGGCACAACTGGTCTCTCAGCCCCAACCAAGAGACTGGTATTCCCCCAAGGGACCCTTCCTTGGAAATTTGCCTCCTTCGGGTCCTGGCAGACAGCCGGAACTCCCTTTTCCTTGGGCTGTGCTCTTCTCGGTGGGAATCTAGGGCGGCAACCCCACGTTGGAAGAAACCAACCTTCTCCTGGTTCCCACACGGACCGACCGGTCTCGCCCGTCGGCAGCGCCAGCCCCACACGTGTCAGCCCAGCAATCACTTTCTCATTGGGCCAAGGGCTTTTCAAAGTTGCTGTGTTTTCTCTCTCATTTCCTTCCCTCCTCAACCGCCCCCCCTTCACTTCCTGTTTTTTCTTCCTCTTTCCCCACCCCCCACCCCATCTCTCCAGCCCTGACCCTTGTTGTCTGAGAACAGGAACAAAGCGCCCAGAGTTGATAATCATGATTTCCTGATGGCTCTCGGGCCGGGCCGGGCCGGGCCTGGCTTCTCTGGGGGGGCACGTGAGTCCAGGCTGAGAGCACGATAGGAAACTGGGGCCTTTAGAATCTTCTGTCAGAAAGGGAATCTACTAAGAATCCTCCTTCCCAAACTGATAGCCACCGACTGCTTCCCCAAAGCGCGGTCTTGCGTGCAGCGGAAACCCTGGGAAAAGAACACGCTGTGAGCGTCTCGGTGGCCTCGCCACAGTCCAGTTTTAATGGACAGAGACATAAATCTGGGCTTGGGAATCTGCCTGACTTTTTCCTGTCTGCACTGGATTTCCTCGACGGCACTACAGAACATTCTGCCCCTCGGGAAATTGCTGAGGATGTTAGGGAGATACTTTGATGCGATTAACCTTATAGAGCTGTGATTTGCTTGGTACATGTGAACTTCCTTCTTGGGCTTTGTCTCCTGCACAGAGCAGTGGCTGGTCACTGCACAGTAGCCAGAGTAATGCCAGCAACATCCCGGGGAGGGCCCAAGGCTATTATTACTGGTTTCTTTGGAAACCTTAGCAAGCGAGGCAAGACAGACAGAGACAAAGAGGGACCAGAGTCCAAGAGGCGGGGCTGAGAGAGCAGCCGGAGGATAGGGTGCACATGCCCACGTCAGTGGAAGGGCAGTGCCCCACAGCACCCCACGGGAGGCCTGGCGCAGCTCTCAGAGCTGACCCCTGCTCTCATTTTCTTGTGGGAACCGGCAGGCTCATGTTTAAGGTGGACCGTCTTACTGATCTTGCTCCCCAGAGTCAAACTACAAAAAGTACAAACCGAACGACCCCAGGGAGGAAAAGAGCATCACCTCCCTTAAAAAAAAAAATCTAATTAAAAAAAAAGCCCCAAAGACTTCCCATTCGAATTCAAGGTCAATGACCATTTGTCTGAGTGGCCTGACCATGTGGCTGCTTTAAAAAAATGCCAGCGGGCCAGAGCCACGGAGACCCGTTCTCTTCTGGATTCCTTCCCTAGGGGTCACGCCAGGGCATGCTTCTCTGCCATCCCAGCCTCAGTTTCCACAATGGCCACTGCCCAAAGGCGTTCGAGAAGGAGCTCTCACTGGCTTCTTAGCTTGTTAGCTCGGCTCCTGCCTGATTCTGGACGGCGCAGGCTGCCTCTGCTCTCCTTACAGAATGCAGAGCCCTTGGGGGCAGGGCAGGAAATGGCCTCTCCCTAGTGACATGGTTTGCATTCCCTTTCAGCAGATTATCACTCACTTAAGGACCCAGAAGCACTCTCGGAGGTCAAGGTCCTGAGCCAGAGCCACAGACCCGCCTTGGCTTCACAGCTGCTCTGCTGACGTTCAGCCCCATCAGCCTGGATTGGTGAACTCCAGTCAGAAGAGATTTCTCCAGGTAAGCAACGGTAGACTTTAGTGTGCGCAAATGGTGCAGAGCTCCGCCCCCCCCCCCCACACACACACACCCCACACATACACACCCCCAGCGTGCTGAGTGGAGAGCACAAGGCATCTGCAGCCTTGTGGAGTCCTTGGGCGTATTCAAGTTGGTCATTACTCTCTATCTCTCGCGATTGGCTGGGGGCTTCCTATCACCACGTCCATGGGTGGAAATGTGTGTGGAAGGCGAGGGGAGGGACATCATAATTGTTTCAATTATTTCAAGGTGGCTGCAGTTTTAAGGTGGTTAAAGGTTCCGGGGTGGTTCTATAACCGTGTTCTGAGTGGGAGCTGTTGCCGACTTGAGACTTTTTTTTGAGCACGTAGGCATGAAATAGAGTAGTCGAAAACTACATGCGGGAGAGGAAATTAGAGCTGTGGTTTGGTGAGGCTTTTCCACTGCAGAATCCGTTGGAGCTCAAGGCGTGTTTCTGTCCCTCCTGTCCGTGTAGATGTAGAGGAGCAAAGAGCTTCACCCTTCCGTCGTCCAGCCCTGACGGGACTTGGGTCTCCCTCTGGTAGCGGGTCTGGTTGGCCTCTCACTTGCTCACATTTGCTGAGGTGTTTCCAGATGGTCAAGTTCTCCCCCAAGGCCACCATCCCCTTTGTCCTCTTGATGTCGGTGGGCCCCACGGGTGACTTCCGTGAAGCAGGGAGGGGAAAGACGGTCACTTTCTCCTCAGCCGCCTCTACCACCCGGGACCCAGAGTTACTGGGTTCTTGTCTTCGCTCTCGGAAAAGAATTTCAGGAGTAGACAAGCAGTGAAGTAAATAGATTTTATTTAGAGGTTTCTGAGGGAAGGAGGAAAGGATAAGTGGGAGAGAGAAATAGTAAGAATAACGCGCTCAAGAGAGAACTTCTCCAAGGGTGGAGGAAGCTCTACACACATCCTAGCACTGGACACGAAAGTAAGAGAGTACACATCTCAAGGGGGGAGATGCGGGCGACACATGTGCTCAGGCACTGCATGTGCTCAGGCACCACATGTGCTTGGCCACGAGGGCACAAGCAGCACATGGGCTCAGGCAGCATGTACACGCCCTTCCTCTGTTCAAGGTGTCTTTTTATAAGGTTTCCTCAACCTGCCCCACCCACGTGGGCTTTCTTTCCAGGTAATAGTTCGTTGCTAAGGTTACCAGGGAGGTTGGGAGTGGTGATGGCCTTCTTTGGGGAACCTCCTGGGGAGGGGTTATCATTATCCTTAGGGTCTGCTGATGGTTTCCTCTGGGTCTTTTGTTTTCTGCAAGTCTTAAGAGTCTCCTTCCCAGAGACTCTGTTAAATCTCAATTTTCATTGCCAAGGGCCTTTCCCTATCTACCTGCCTACATCACTCTCCGCTTGCTTGTCAGTGCATAGTCCTTCCCCTCTAACCTCCTCCAGATCAGCAGTGAACACTTTTTCTTTTCTCATATGCAAGGAAAGGATCGTATTTACTTCTTGATTGAACTTGGATCTGACAGGTGCTAGTATCCCCCCCACACCCCGATAACTGAGGACCCCCGAGGCTGAACTTCCTGGACTCTGTTGTATTAATTTATCCCTTGAAACTGACCCAGTGCTCCCATATATGAGCTCAGGGAGAAGCCACAGCCCGGCACCGCTAATTAGACTGTAACTTTTGCTCTCTTCTTCTTTTTCATCTACATGTCTTGAGTTTCCTTGAAAACTTAAACCAGAGTCACTTCATAAACCTGAGCACAGCCCAGAAGGCATCCGGTGCCTTCAAAGGGAGTTTCCAGTTCTGAGCTCCCAGAATCATGTTACCCCAGACTCATTCCTAATACTAAATTCTCATTCTTTAGGAGCATAAGCTTTTATTTCTTCCTTTCATGGTTTCCGCCCCCCCTCCCCCCCGGAGTGATCCCTGCAATAACATAATTCAGAGAAAGAAGAACCTTTGGAATTATACTTGACTTTTAATCTCAATTTTGTCATTTATTGCTTCAATAATTTTACTTCAATTTTTTTTTAAATTGAGATAATGTTGGTTTACAGTACTGCATATATTTTCAGAATACAAATCCACACCTCTTCGGAATATTTACTATCATACCTACCATGCAACTACTGAGACACTCACCTCCGTTGCCCCTGCACTCACTGCACCCACAAACACAGTTCAATTGACTTTCTTCACCTTCCACCTCCTCCTTTGTAGTCTGAAGTCCACAGTCAGCCACAGTCAGAGTTCAAGACTTGCTTTATTTGGCCTTGCCTGTTCTTACTTTGTTTTGTCTAGGTCCTTTCAAGTGTCTCAGCCTCTGTTATCCATTCTGTAAGAAGGGGAAAGCATACCATATATTGAAGGCCTATAATGAGAATCCAAAGCAGCGATCTATTAGCATAGTTTCTTGCTTTGTGAAAAATAGTAGTTTCCTTTTCTGTCCACCCTTTATTTAGAGTCAAAGAAGTATATAGTTTTGATTCCTGTGGGGTTCCTTTTGAACCCGAGTCTAAATCTAGAGAGACTCCTTATTTACATGACTCTAAGTCCCAACCAATCAAAGAGAGAAAGAGAGAGAGAGAGAGAGAGAGAGAGAGAGAGAGAGAGAGAGAGAGAGAGCTGTCTTTAGAGTCAGTCTCCATCTTTGATGTTCCTTGTCTGAACTTGGGGCAGTTCCCATCCAATACTGGGCCTCTTGAAATGTTTGTTTTGTTACATCAACTTCAGGCCTTGTCACTGTCCATTGGCCCCGTCCTTTATTCTAGGAGGTTTGCACAGAGACCCTCCTTACTCCCAGCAACTTTCTCACTGAAGACCAGCATTATTAGGGCGGGGATGGGAGGGAAGCTGGAAACACTGGTGATGGGAAATGTACACTGGTGAAGGGATGGGTGTTGGCACATTATGTAACTAAAACCAAATCATAAACTGCCTTGTAACTGTGTCTCTCACTGTGATTCAGTAAGAAAAATTATATAAAAACAGGAAATAAAAAAGAGAAAAGACCAGCATGACTGCCATCTCAGAATAAATGTTCTGACAATTGGGATCAGTGGATATGGGGGAGACCTCCTGGCCTGGTGCTTGGCAAGAATGTCAGGCTGCCAGCATCCATCCATTTCATCTTGGCCAAGGCATTGTCTGCGGTGTCCACCCTGGGGGATGCTTCTTCCTCTCGTCAGCCATGTTCTTCACGGCGTTTATGAAGCATGCGTGTGTGTGTGTGTGTGTGTGTGTGTGTGTGTGTGTGTGTGTGGTAGGTAGGTAGGTAGGTTATTCTTGATGCCAAACAAAAGTCCTTGTTCTCATGGAGCTTACAATGTTCTGTTGAAATCAGGGAACCATCATTGTGTATACAATCCAGTATATGTTCTATGAGGCAGTACTTTTCTGGTAAAATCAATCAGTCCAAAGTTGGGAGGACCCATTCAGGTTGAAAGCTGCAGGCCGAAAGTAGACTATAGACCAAACACGATGGCCACTCAATACCTCTATTGCAAAACACAGCACCCCAAAGGAGAGAGAACAAAAGGGAATGCCCTGCCTGCCGCAGAAGCGGGGTGGGATGGTGGGGGTTGGAGTGGGGGTGGTGGGAGGGATACTGGGAACACTGGTGGAGGAGAATGGGCACTGGTGGAGGGATGGGTAGATGATCACTGTATGACTGAAATGCAAACACAAAAGTTTGTAAGTTTGTAACTGTACCTCATGGTGACTCACTAATAAAAAAAAAAATCACTCCAAGTTATAGAGATAAGGATTTGGGGGGTCAGGCATTGCTGTTTCATAGGGTCTCACGAAGGCTTCCTGATACATGCCTTACTAGAGAAGAAAGCAGTGAGGGAGAAGGGATCCGAGGCGGAGCAGAACTTCTGAGGGGGGAATGTGCTTGCCTCTCGGCACCTGCTGTGGAAAACAGGATGGAGTAGAAGACAGAGGCCAGGGTGGCTAGGGATGAAGGCGGGGAGGGGTGCCGGCCTGCTACACCATGTCGGGGGCTCTTCTGCTCTGACTGGCTTTTCACAGATTCTTGGGCCTTCTTGCATCCTTGAGGCCCGATTCCACAAGTACCTTGATGTAGAAATAAGGGCGGAGGCTCTTGCTCAGAGTATTAGCCATTTACTCACACGCTGGTATTGTCCACTAATGAGCTTGGTCATGCTCTGGACCCACGGTCTAACCAGGTCAAGACCGCTTGGGGACGCTGCATGGGAAAAGTAGGTCAAAGTGAACAGCTGTCCTCTTGTGTTCCGCCTGGAACCAATGGGCTGGAGTGGGGTTGTTCTCCTTGGACCCTCCCACTGGGGACTGTACCGGTTCTTCTGCAGGGTGTTCACCCAGACCCTGGCTGTGGAGTCGAGGGAGGGTCAGCCGCCTGAGGAAACAGCAGAGCACCAGAGCAGGGTGCTGGCGTGAGCAAGCGCTCCAGCTGGCCCTGCCCTCTGGTGGCTTCTGGTTCTACAGGGAGCCACACTACCTGCTTGTCAGTGTTGTGGAAGAGGGATGGAAGCCACGGGGACTGTGGGACTGTGAGGGTGAGGAGAAATCAGGCAGCAGAGCGGGGAGAGACTCCAGAGAAAGGGTTACCAGGCAGAGAAAAATCTCCTCCCTCCACCACTGTATCCGTGTGAAGCCAGGAGGGGCACAGGAGGGCACGCGCGACAGCCTGCTGGGGCTCTCGCGATACTGCCTGCCTCCAGAGGAAGCTGGAAGGCTTTCCCTGGGGTTTCACATCCCAGCCCAGCTGCCGGGCTTCTGAGTCTCTCCTCAGGACAGCCGTGAAACAGTGATTTAAGCAGAAGGCTGACCTGAAAAGATGACAGTTTGGGGAAATAAAGGTTCTAATTTTATCGGACCCTCTTCTTTAGGGCTGGAACGATAGCACGGTGGGTAGGGCATTTGTCTGGCACTTGGCCGACCCGGGTTTGATTCCTCCCTCCCTCTCGGAGAGCCCGGCAAGCTACTGAGAGTATCCTGCCTGCACGGCAGAGCCTGGCAAGCTACCCGTGGCGTATTCGAGATGCCAAAAACAGTAACAACAAGTCTCACAATGGAGACATTACTGGTGCCCGCTCGAGCAAATTGATGAACAATGGGATAACAGTGCTATTCTTGAAAGCGTTGCTTTTAGATATGTTCTTTAGAAGGCCCGAAAGTCATCGTCTCCTTGGCTGTACCATCAGTACCCAGAGGCCTGTAGAGGGAGGTGCTTCACAGGAGAGAATGCAGGCACCTGGGCCCCTGCACCCACTGGAGGGCAGTGTTGCATGTGGGGCCTCGGAACATACATTTCCAGAAATGGTTAGAGCCTGAGCCTTGTTTCTGAAAGCAGGGAGTTGGTTGGTTCGAAAGCAAATCCATGTTATTCGAGCAGACCTATTCGTGGTAATCATTAGGTTTGGAGACATTTTCTTTGCGTCAGAAAACAAGTGGACCACAGCCACCTCTTCGCTCTCTCTTCCTTGAATCTGAGAGGCCGAGTGTTCCTTTAGAAACTCAGAAAACCCGAGTGCCTGAGTGCCATGTGCCTGCGCTTTGGGCAGCATCAAGACAGATCAGATAGTCTCAGCTCCTGAAGGAGTTTCTGAGATGGTGACGAGCTAGGGGGGAGCCTTTCCCAGAGGAAAATCCCCAGGACGGCCACAGTGATGTGCATGAAGTCTGAGAAAGCAGGTCAAGAGGGGTCACGGGAGCCGGGTGCTGCGAGATGTGCAGGAGTTGGGACCTGGGAGAGAGACACATCTGGTGCAGAACAGCAGCCCTGTGCTAGAGAAATAGGGAGGAAGAGGCCAGCGTGATTGTCATCCACAGCGAAGGCCTCACCTCTGCTTAAAAGCACCCATTAGTGCCACTCACCCTACCACCTCATCCCCAACAGTGACTGAACACAATCAAAGTTGTTAGAGTTGATCTCTGTTCCGAAGCCATGGAGGGTGTGTGTGTGTGTGTGTGTGTGTGTGTGTGTGTGTGTGTGTGTGTGTGCGCGAGCGCGTAGACCAAGGTAAGGGTGACTGAGAAATGAAGTAGAGAGAGTGGGTGGAGGGAGAGAGATCCTTCTCTGTCCTCCAGAAACTGCTTTCACAGTGCAGACTGCCAAAATCTGTCTGGGGGCAAAATTTGGCTTTACAGAGAACTCGGTTTGCTTCTTTCCAGTGAAAGCTGGAGCAGTCTTGGAAAACTATTTATATCCTTCTGCCTTTCTCTTGGGAAAAAAATTATCTATGTATATATATATATTATATACAGAGAGAGTTTTGCTTGCTGATGTCTATATATTTATGTATATTTATCCATATACATGTGGATGTATGCTATATGTCGATGCATGCATGTATATATGTGAATATATATATATGATGTGGAATACCATGTGTGATTAAAGAGAGAATTTAGAATTTAAAGAAATATCGGCAACCTTCGCCAGTGTCACTTGGAAGCTGAGTGACTTGGCAGAGTCAGCCCTCCCTCCCAAGCCTCTCGGGGCCCCGAGGTGCCATTCTCTCTGCTCTCCTAGCTACCGGATGTTCCCACAATCCCCCTACAGAAGAGAAAACCAAAGCTCAGAGGCTACCAGATGGCTCGTTTATAAATTAGTTGATTAGGACTCAAACTCCCTTCTATTTATTCCCTCTTCCGCTTTGCATGCTGCCTGCCACTCTCTCTGTAAACCAGGAGAACTTCCGGTCAACCCAGGAGGATATTGCACAACTAAGAGTTGTCCTGGGCCGTGGCACTTACCCGGAGCGCTGGCCTGCATCTGTCAGCGGAGTGTGGATGGAGGTGTCAAGACTCCTGCCAGCAGTCTCTCCATCCTGCCCCTCCGGCCTCTGCTTCATGCTTCTGGGAATGAAGACCTCAGTACCGGACTAGACAGCTGGTTCTAGTTCAAATACTCGTTTCTCCTCATAGAACTGTTTTTCCACTAAAGATTTTCTTATTTTGAACCTGACAGGTGGTGCAGTAGTGACGGCACCTCCCTTGCAAGTGGCTCAGCTGGGTTTGAATCCTGGCACCCCATCAGGTCTCCCAAGTCCTGCCAGGAGTGATCCTTGAGCACAGAGCTGGGAATCAGCCCAGAATACAGCTGGGTGTGGCCCAGACCCCACCCCCTTCAAAAATTTCCCCCTAGTTTTTGTGATCATCTTTTTTTTTCTTTTTAAATTTTTATTTTATTGAATCACCGTGAAAAAAATACAAAGCTTTCAGGTATAAGTCTCAGTCATATAATGATTAAACCCCATCCCTTCACCAGTGCACATGTTCCACCACCAAGAACCCCAATATACCCCCCTCCTACCCCCCCTAAGTAGCTAATGATCTTTACTTTATTCTCTCTATCCTTTGAATACATTCGATATTTCAATAGAGAACTCACTATTATTGTCTGGAATTTTCCCCCAACAATCAGGCCTGCTGAAAAGGCATCATTTAATAATTTCTCTTCACTGCTGAGAATGAAGACTCTATGAGTTTTGGATTTCTGATATTTTAGCTCAGTTCACAGTCTAGATGCATTTCTGTAAGAAGCCGCTGTGGGTGCCAAAATGGATTAGAAGACCTCTCGGATCATAGTCTTTAGGAGCAGAGGGACTGATCATCTTCTTGGCTTACTATCCCACAGTAAGTGGATCAAGTGGCAGGGACATGCAGGCCTGGGAGACACACAGCCCGTGAATCACACTCTCCATTTCTCCTCTTAGAGGACGGCTCATGCGTGGCAGAGCCAGGGCTATCCAGCTCTTGCTCCCGGGGGACCAGTGTGTTCTTCCTGATGGGGTAAGCAAAGTGGGAGGCATGGTACCTGGATTTCTTCTCTCCTCCCTCTAAGCATGAACTTTCCCAGCACGAACTTACTCTGACCTCTGCTTGGACCCAGCAGGAATATGCACTTTCTTGGGGTGTCTTTAAGAAATAAAAGATGAAAATCAAAAAGACAGGGGATAGAAGGGGAAAAGAAGGGAAGGGAATGAAAGCATAGTAGAAAGGATGGAGGGAAAAGGAATGAAGGGGAGGAAAGGGATTAGGAAGACGGAAAAGGAAAGGAAATGTAAGGAAGAAGATGTGACTAGAACTGTTGTAGTCGTTTATGTCGTTTTAATCTCATAACAAGTGGTTTTCCTTAAGGATATCTTTATGTATATCCCAGCTGGAAAGAATTCATTTCTTCTTCCAGTCCTGTAGTGTGTCTCAGAGTGGCAGTTTTCCTTGAAATAGGAAGGAAGGAGAGAGGGAGGGAGAAAGGGAGGAAGGGAGGAAAGGAAGGGAAGGAGGGAAGAAGGGAGGGAGGGAGGGAAGTAGGGAGGGAGGAAGGGAGGGAGGGAGGGAGGAAGGAAGATGAGTGTGCCACCAGGATTCGTGGGTTCTAGCCTGATCTCTGGCACCGACTCCCGTTGACCCTGGGCACCCCTTTCTATCTCCATCCTCACCCGAGGAAGTTTGGTTTGTCTGCCAAGGCCTTATGTTTCTCAGCTTGTTCCCGAGGAGAGTCCTTGAATGCTGCAGAGTCCCCCGGGAGGCAGCAAGGATCCCCAAGTGAGTTCACATCTGTGTCTCCCTCACTAAGAAACAGCTAGACCCCTCTCTTCTTCTTGGAGGGTGGGGTTTGCCTCAGCCCTCCGCCCCAGCTGGATCAGCCAATCAGTTCACAAAGTGAAAGTGATTCTATCCCCCTGCCCCCCCCCACCCGCCTCCGCCCCCAGCTAGCTCCTGCCTCTGCCCACCACTCCTGGGTCTGGCTCCTTTCTGGATGCTCTTCTTCTCTGGCTGAAAAAGAAACAGGAAACCTCACCTGGCGTGTTTGGCCAAGCCCCAGTGTCAGTCGGCCTCACTTTGGCATTTGTGAGCTGCCAGCCCTTGGCCCCAGGATTTCTCCCAACCTGGAAAGCAGGAAGGAAACTGGGTCGGGACTAGCCTGCGAACTGTAGGAATCCTTCCACCGACGGGAGTGCAGAAGGCGGGCTTGGAACTTGATTTCTCCGAGCAGCCAATAGTCCCCTCCCAGTAACACCCTCCACCCTGCCCCCCCCATGCCAGCCCCCTTTCTTCTGATCAGGAACCTCGGCCATGCTGACAGGCCAGGGAGAAGGGACGCGGCAAACCATTGGCTCCCTCCCGTTCCTGTACATGGGGCAAGGAGAATCTGGAGACGTGATGGCCTTTGCAGAGGCCCAGCTTCAAGGAGTGGCTCAGAGCAGAGAAGGCGCAGTGGAGTGGACTTAGGTGACCACGGAAAGCGTCCCACAGGAGCATGGACGGGGCCCAGCTTGCTGCCCTTGTGGTCAGCTGCTTACCATTTAGTGAGCTTTTGGGGAACCTCTCGGAACAGTGTCCTCATCAGAAACATGGGTGCCCCCGTCGTGCACGGCGTTGTAACTGTATCGCATGGTGATTCAATTAAAAAAGAATTACTTAAAAAAAAAACTAAAAATAATGACAAATCAGTAAAGAAACAGGGGTGCCCGTGGGAACTGCCCGGGTGAACTGCATGCTCAGAGAATGATCTCACGGGACACTGCAGCCATGGTGGTACCTCCAGGGGGTCCCCTGGGCCCAAGACCCTCCTGGGCCCCTTTTACTGGCGGGAGGGTGGCACACTGGCAGGTCAGCACCCCCTACCGCCTACGCACCCATGCACGGATACGCAACTCTGGGTGGACTTCCTCCAGCCAGTGCCCCTGCAACGCACGGACCCTGCGTCACCTCCGGGCTTTGCAGCACGTGCGAGAAGAATGTCCTTTCTCACCTGGGCATTCGTTTCCTGACCATCGCATTTCCTTTTGGTCTTTCCGATGCATTTTCACCTACAACGCCAACTCACCTGAACGGTGCCTGGGAAGATGTGAGTGGCTCTGTAAGGCCTTGCTTGCCTCGGCGCTTAGGTAGGGTCAGTCACTTGGATTCTGCTCAAGACGTCAATCGACTCCTCCGCTCAGCGTATGTTTCTGGGTATGTGTGTGGGTTCCGTCCTCCGACGACTGTTCTGTGAAGCCTCTCCCCAAGTGCAGAAAGCATGGAAAAGGCTGGAATGTCAGGGGCTGGAGCGATAGCACAGCGGGTAGGGTGTTTGCCTTGCACGGGGCCGACCCGGGTTCGATTCCCAGCATCCCATATGGTCCCCTTGAGCACCGCTAAGAACAATTCCTTTGTGCATGAGCCAGGAGTAATCCCTGTGCATCGCCGGGTGTGACCCCAGAATTAGGAATACGCTTTGGGGCCTCCTGCCTGGAGCACCCTCTGGGCCCTTTAGAACATTCCCTGCATCTCGGATAATAGAGGCGGGAAGGGACCCAAAAGCAGCAGGGGAAGGTGCTCAAAGGCTGGAGGCGGGGAGGGGCAGAAGCAGGTGGAAGAGACAGGGCGTGGGGGACATGGGGGAGGGGGATCTGCCTAAAGATGACGTAGGATGCGGGTACAGTTCTCCCTGGCTAGTGGGAGAGTCCCAGAGGGGAGAGGAGTTGCTTGAGGTAAGAATTTGGGGCCCGTCCAGGGCTAACTCGAGCTCAACAGCCAATCACGGAGAGGTGCCCGCCGGCACCAGGTGGAGAGCCCCCCCTTTTGCCCAGCTCTGGGGTGGGGGGGATGGGGGTTCCCGCTGGGAAGCACAGCACCCCTCGGCCCGCCGAGCGAGCGAGCACAGGCCCTTCTGTGTGTGTCCCGGCTGCCCCGGGGCCTCACAAAGCGTTGCTTTGTTCTGGGCCAAGGCAGACCTCGCCCTGGGGATGGCTCGGCCCTTCCTGGGCTCCTCTCACGCCGTGATAATAGACCGACAGGGAAGCACAGAACCCAGGGGACACTCTCTCGGCGCCCCACACCAACCCGCTGCCCGGCCGAGGGTGAGGCAGGTGCCGCCCCCCCCCCTTCCCCCCGACACCATCCAGACCCCGAGAGCAGAGTCCCGGCGCTGAGCTGCAGGCAGAGTCCCGGGCCGGATTAATTCCTGGCTCCATTCAAAGACTCGTTGTTTTCTCCCCCCCTCCACCCCCAGCTTCCCCCTCCCCCCTTAGATAAGCCAGTATGTCTTAAACACCTGAGTGTTCCGTTTTCCCTAAGCTGTTTAGAGACAGCGTTGCCTTGGAAATCCCGCGAAGGCACACATACCGTTTCGGAGGGGTTTGGAACATCACCTGGGCTAGCATCTGTCTCATTTTTTTTTTTTTTCTGGGCAAGGAATCTGAAGCTGGGAGCTGGGAAGGCTTTGATCCGAGAAATGGACTGGGGTAGGGGAGGCTAGAGGGGAGTGGGGCGGGGTGGAGGGATAGTAGAGTGGGCAGGGCTCTTGCCTTGCATGCAGCTGACCCGGGTTTTACTCCCAGGCGACCCAAGCATCCAAGCCCGCCAGGAGTGATTCCTTAGTGCAGAGCCAGGATTCATTCCTGAGCACCACCGGGTGTGGCCCCAAACCAAAAGAGATAGATAGATAGATAGATAGATAGATAGAGAGAGGGAGAGAGGGAGAGAGGGGGGAGAGAGAAAGAATGAGAAAGAGAGAGAGAGAGCGATGGACTTGACTCCCACCCCATGTCAGGCTCTAGCCCACCGTGGGGAGCTCAGCAAATAAATGTTTTGTCATTTTCCTTGTGGCAAGTGGGATCCATAAACAAGCTCACTCATAAAGGGCAGAGCAGGCAGGCCATGGGCCACCCCCCATCCGCCCTCCCCCCTCCCCCCAGACTCAAGGGTCCAGCCCAAACCACAGTGGACTTGAGATACCAACAGCTAAAAGGGGGCATTGTCACCGTGCCTCCCATCTTTCGTATAGTGCAGTGACCCCCCCTCCATCCCCTCCCCCCAAGCTATGGCCTAGTCCGTCACCTGGCAAGTGGACGGTGCGCCTGTCTCTCCCCTCATCTCTGTGCTGCCCACGGGCCACTGGACGCCACCACGCAACCTGAGGTTATTTTGTTCAGCTGGGCTCTCAGCTGGGCTGGACTGATCCCTGTGTTTGAAAACAATGGGCTGTGTTGGAGGGGGAGGAGACGTAGCCTAAACAGCACTTGCTCTGTCTGTGAGGTCTGCCCGCCCGTTGGGGGCACGAGGGCAAGGCTGTCAAAGGCAGAGCCGGCTGTGGTCTCACACCAGCCTGGGAACCCGGGATGCAGGGGGGAGCTGTAGCCAGGCCAGCGAGTGCTGCTGGAGTCAAGCTAAGGCAGAGCCCAGCTCAGACCCCAGTGTGGACGTAAACTGGGTGAGCGTGTTTGTTTGGCTTAATTGTGATCTTGGTGGGTCAATCTAAACAGAGAAATTCCACGGTTGACCTTGCTGCCTTCTCTGTGTACTGCCCGCTTCCTGCAGAAGCATCCCCCGTGTAAGCAATGTGGTCCTTCCGAGTCTGCCCGTCCGTCTTGAAGAGGGACCTAATACTGCTGAAAAAACAGACGCGGGCCAGCTCTCTGAATTTGCACCAGGATTATTCTAAAACCCAGGTGGAGTAACATGTTGCGATATGGAACGCTTCATTAAAGTGAACGATAGAAATTGATTTTGATAAGCTTGGGTTTGAATTATGTTTTTCCTCCTTTTCTCTTTTATATTTTTTACTTTGCAACCGGAGTCGCTTGCTTCAGCCACAAGACAGATGTCTCCCTGGGTGGAAAACATGATTTAAAAAATTAGCGGAAAGGGCCAGGGAGGATGACTATTAAGCCAAATGACTGAATCTATTAATTTTTTTTTCTTTCTCAAATGCCAGGGTTCCATTTCTGGCAGACGGATCAAGGCCAGTGCTTTCGAAATGACCTTGAACGCAAATTGAGTTATTGCATTAAGCGAGCACCAGCTCTTACGGTCCGAATTTGAATTCTTGTTTACATAGAAGGATAACGTTAAGAAAACATTCAGGATGTTGACATTGATTGCTCTGTCCCTTCTACAAACTTGGGCTTCGTGCTGAGAACCCTGCCTGGGTCTGGCAACGGGAATGTGTGAGGAGAGTACCCCCTAGCGGACATTGTCGTGAACTGCAAGCTCTCGCCTTTGCAGAGATTCTGCCTTTCAGAAACTTGGAAAACGAAACCGCTTACTTACTTTGGAGGTTTCTTGGAGCATTTAAAATGGCATCGAATTCGGGGCCGACCCGAATTCCACAGCAGCTGTTTCTGCTCTTCGGGACAAGGATTTCACTTAGACAGGTCCGTGCGATCCACTCGTCACTAACGACCTTGTTTGCTCTTCCTTTTGCTCTGAAACTTTTAAGTAGAGTATGGAATCCCTCTGAGTCTTTCTATGTTGAAACTAGTTATGTGCTTATTCAACTAGGTAGGAAAGTAGGGAAATTATATATTTTCCCCTCTCCCTTCCTTTCCTCCCACTCTGCGTCCTTTTTTTCCTATTGATTAAGACATGTTGGCCAGGAACTTCACATACATTTGTGATATGACATAGTTATGGAAAGTGTCTATATGGAATTGTAGGAATTCTCTATCTCTTTCTTTCATAAATAGGAAGGTGAGTGGTAAAGCAAGGGTTTGGATTTGGGTGTAGTATGAGGCATCCACTGAGTTAAACTGAAAATGAAGTGAAATGGGGTAGTTAGATAGCCTGAGAGAGTCAAGTCTTGCCAGATAAACAGAATTTGGGTTTATGCTGTGACTTGTAGAAGGTTTGGAAATGCTTATTACTTATTCAATTAAACATTGCTACTTTCTGGATAATGTAAATGAACTTCAAAAGTCTTGGGATTTGAATAAACATAGTCTCATTTTCCCAGGGCAATTTTATTTTGAAAGCCAAATGAACACAGATTGGGTCTTTGCAAAATTCTACCCCCCCCCAACTGATAGCCCTCATGTTATCATTTGCTGTTACTTTAATTGCACTCAGACCTGGGTTAGGCTCATTAGAACTGGAACTGTGGCAGATTCCCTGTTGCTTCTTAAATTCCGAAAGTGAAAGGTCTAAATCCGAGAATGGCCATGTAGATCTCTGCATGCTTGGACACCACGTTGTCCGAGCATTGTCTGACATCAGTACTCTGGGGTCCCATGCACCGGATATTAATATCAGCATATCTGAGCTTTTCATGTTTCCAAAGTGCACAAGGACTAGAGAACGATTTCTTGGTAGATTAATCATGTCACTTGCTTTCCAAATCACAACTCTTACCAAGATAAACCCAGTGACACCCCCTGGTTGCAGGCCTCGCCACTTTCACACTCAGAAGTGCATCATGACTCTTTTCCAAGTAACTTGAAACCCAAAAGGACTTGGAGGAACAGAACCAGGGGAAGCTCGGGTATTCCTACTGTTAGCGTGCAGTTCTGCTGCTTGGATGGAAGTTGCATCCCATTTCTAATTAATGTGTTCTATTAGACAGCCCGAATTCTCACCACTTAAATCCCTAGGATGCTGGGTGTTGGGAAGCCTTTCCTAGGCCACCTATGTTAATTCAAGTGGATTACAGATAATAGGATGAGGCTCCGAGCAGAGGAGTAATCTCTCCCCAGGCACTGTGGCATGTGACTGAAATGAGATCAGGACTCAGCCTGTAACTCCCAGGGCACTCCATGACATTAATGTCTTCCCAACCCAGGCCCACGCAGAAACCCTCTTCATACACTGAAGGCACCGAGGTGCATCTCATCTCAAGATAAAATGAGACTCTCTTCATTTCTGCTTTCAAAGCTTTATATTAATGAGTCCTCAGCTAGTTCTCCTAGCCTTCTCTCTTTTTCTTCTCCGAGCCTCACTTCGGTTTTATAATTCCAGCCTGTCATCTATGAAACACACGCTTACTGGCCATGTATTTGTTTCTCTGTGCCCTGAAGTGACCACTACCCTCTCTTCTTGCACAAATGAGAGTGTGGAAAGTAAAATCCCAGAGAATCTCAGAGCCGCTCTGAGATTCCGTGGAGTCCAGAGGAAGAAACTTCGGTTTTATTGAGAGGAGCTCCATGGCGATTGTCGTGTTTATGAACGAAGGACTTCCTTCCTTCCAGGGTCTATGTGGATTTCCTCCTGGGTGTCGGGCCCAAGTCTGAGATTTGGACTCATGGGTTATTGATAGCAGAGATGAAAATGGAAAGGAGAGACGGTGACTGTGAGGGCAGAAGAACTAGTTTGGACTTGGCTGGTAGGAGGTGCTCTGTGGAAAAGTATAAAGACCTGGATAAAGACCTAAGGGGGGAAAAAACAGGTCCAGGGGGTGTGGGGGGGTCAGTATTCCAGGGCAAAAGACTAGCAAGACCCAAGTTCTTATGGAAGAAGTGTGTGGTAAGTTGAAGAACATAAAGGTGATGAGCGGATAGCCGGGGGTGCGGGGAGGGGGGAACTCAGGACATTGGGATGACATTCTCAGCCCCTGCGATTGTGACTAGGGTCATTATGTATTTTACTTTGATCGAGACAGGAAGTTGTCAAGGGGGCTTAAGCCAAAGAGAGACAGGATGCAGCCTTTAAAACTGCCCTTGAAGCCAGGAGGATCACGCCATGGTTTGGAAGCTGGCCCCACGTGGTGGTGGTGGTGGTGGGGGGGGTGGCAGGCAGTTAGAATGGAGAAGGAACCACTGAGTAAATGATATCGGAGGGATGGCTCAGGGTGGGAGACGTGTGCTGAAAGTAGACCAAGGACCAAACATGATGACCTCTTAGTATCTGTCTCACGAATCATAACGCCTCAAAGTAGAGAGAGAGTAAGAAGGATGGTACCTGCCACAGAGGCAGGGAGTGGGGTGGGGAGGGGGTGGCAGGTGGGACACTGGGAACAATGGTGGTGGACAGTGTGCACTGGTGGGGGATGGGTGCACGAGCATTGTGTGACTGAAATATAATCATGCAAGTTTGTAACTGGATCTCACGGTGATCCAGTAAAACATCTTTTAAAAAATAGCCCTTGAGCTGTGGCTCAGGCGATCAGGTGGTCGCTGGCAGTGAGAGGAGAGGAGCCGGGGGTGGGTTCAGGAGCCCCGACTCTGTGAGAGAGATGGGAAGCCCTGTGGTGTGGCGGGGCTCAGGGCTCGGAGGCTGGTGTGGGCAGTGGTCAAATGTAAGTTCCGTCCTAGAATGGGGGTTTGTGACTACATACATGAGGGCTGCGAATAGGAGATGTCAAGAATCACAGCATCCTTTTTGGACTGGGTATCTGAAAACATGGAACCGATGATTTCTTTCTTTTTTTTTTTTTTGCTTTTTGGGTCACACCCGGAGCTGCACAGGGGTCACTCCTGGCTCTTGCACTCAGGAATCACCTCTGGTGGTGCTCAGAGGACCATATGGGATGCTGGGATTCGAACCCGGGTTGGCCGCGTGCAAGGCAAACACCCTACCCGCTGTGCTATCACTCCAGCCCCAGAACCGGAGATTTCAATCCTAAGTAAGACTTGGGCAGTATGGATTTTGTGGGGAGAAATCAAAGCATTATTTTGGTTGTGTAAAGTTTAAGGTATCTCTAAGAAGCCAAGAGTGGAAGAGTAAAAAAAAAAAAATGTTTAAAGTAGGGATTATGGCAGCATTTAGCATTTGGTTATTTACATATGGTGACTCTTGTTTCTAAATCCCCCTTGAAGAAGGTGAGCTAATCCCTAGTTTACTCAGAATGACGGTGGGATTTACTCAGGTAGGGTAAATGAAAGTTGGGAAACATTTGCTTCAGTGACGCTGGTCATCAACAGCAGCGCCGGACTCCAAACCCAATATCACGGTCTGCCTGCGATACGATGACCATCAGGAACTGGCGCCTGCCTCATTCTAAGAAGGTCCACCGAGTGGCCAGGCCTTTCTTCCATCTCTGAAAAAGGCAGCTAAGCCGAGACTTGCAGCTGAGTTCACCATCTGATTTTCTAGTTGAGCCGGACCAGGCATTTCAGATGCTGGTGAGATAGGATACCCCAGGTTCTGGAAACAAGAACTCTGGAAAACAAGAGCCAACAATAACAATAAGAAAGAAAGAAAGAAAGAAAGAAAGAAAGAAAGAAAGAAAGAAAGAAAGAAAGAAAGAAAGAAAGAAAGAAAGAAAGAAAGAAAGAAAGAAAGAGAGAGAGAAAGAGAGAGAGAAAGGAGGAAGGAAGGAAGGAAGGAAGGAAGGAAGGAAGGAAGGAAGGAAGGAAGGAAGGAAGGAAGGAAGGAAGGAAGGAAAGAAGAACTGTGATGCAGTATCAAAGAGAGAAAATTACCTTTCTATCCTAAACACAGTACCAATAAATATTTCTTGTTGATGTCGTTCTCGGTTGCATTGGTCAGAGATTAATGCCTGTCCTGCTGGTGCTGATGGAGAAGGGGAGTATGTGTGGCAGTGGAGGGTCTCTGCAGAGGAGGGCAGGGCAGGGGAGTGCTGGTATTTATTCTGCAGACACTGCCCCGGAAAGTCAGAGCTGATGAATTATATGGTTTGCCCGATGCCCTAAGCCAACACCTGTTGCAGTTGAGGATGAAACTAGTTGTTCCGAACTCCAAAGCTCATGCTTTTTGAATAGTGCAGCCCTTCAGAAAAGAAATGGGGAGTAGAGAAAGTGGGTTAAGCCACTCGTGTTGCATGTGGCTGACTCGAGTTTAAGCCCCAGAACCGCAATGTCTCCTGAGTGCAGCCTTTGAGGTCCCCAAGCACCACGGCAGGGTGGCCCTGGTCATCCTTTGCACACTGCAGGGCCTGAGCTGTGTGGTAACCGTGGGTGCTTAGCTCCTGCATGGAACCTCTCCCCTGGTTGGCCAGGCAGCGCCGTAAAGAGCCCCTCGGCCTCCCATGCCCTGCTTTAGAGATCATTCCCCCCACACTTCCAAAGGAGGAAACGAAAGACTGGAAATCCTCCGATCCCGCGGCCAAGCCTTCTCCGTGTCCCGGACCCGCAATTCCGGAGACGGTCAGCAGAGGGCGCCAGGCGCCTGGGTTTCTGGGGCCTCTGCCCGAGGCCATGTTGCATGAGCAAACGTCTGCAGCCGGCGCTGCGAGCTCCAAATGTCTCCTTGGCAGGAAATCCACGAGGAGCACTGCGGGGTTGTGCAAACAGCCTTACAATGTCCATTTGTGTGTCTGCACTCGGCGTCGCCCGCGTCTCCCACAATGCTCTGTTTTTTTGGGGGGGATAATGGGGCTCTGTGGACCCATACGCCTTGTCATGCAAAGGGAGTGACCTGTGTGTGTCATAAATGGGCTCTTGTATGATTAATAGCCGTGCGAATGAGCCCACAGCAGCCGTTCAGCAGTGGGTTTCCCCTCTTCACAGAGGTGGTGGTCTGAGGCAGCTTTCTTCCCCTTGCTCCGGAGCGCCAGTGCGGAATTTATAGTGCAAAGGGAAATGACTTGTTTGCATTGAGGTTGCAATTTTTTAAATATATATATGCAAGACAGGAGGTGCAGAAAACTAGCGTTTGTTGTTGGAAGGAGGCCTGCTGCATGCCAGCTGCTAAGCTAAGTACTTGGCCTGCGTCAGTTTGCACAGTGCATCCTAGCACTGCGCAGGAGGCCTTCTGGGTGGGGGCTCAGGCTGAACAGAAGGCAAGGACTTGCCCAGGCTCATCAGCGCTCAGGCCTGACCCCCTGGTTGTCCCTTACCCTTTTCAACATGCTCCATGGTCCCCCTGCTTGGAAATACCCTTCTCCCTGGTGACCCTGCAGGCCAGTTGGAACTTTGAAGACCATTGAGAGGTTTCTGTTTTGGAGTGCACGGAGACGAGGGGTGTGTGATTGTACCTCATGCAATGATGTGCAATATTATGTGTGTGTGTATGTGTGTGTGTGTCTGTGTGTGTGTGTCTGTGTCTGTGTCTGTGTGCGCACACGCGTTTTTCTGAGAGGGCTGACTTTTATTAAATTCTCAAAAGCAGTTATATTCACAAAACAACAAGGCCGCATGCCTCCAAACATTCCCATTTCAGACAATGCTGGTTTCCTCTGACCGGTTCTTCCCGGTGCCTGCTGTCTCTGTCCATCTTGCAGGTGACATCCTACCGTTTCTCTGCAGTGACGGCCTATTTAGGACGTCTGGTCTGTTTTTGTGGACGGAAAGGGCAAGTTCTGCATGGCAGACCTGTGTGTGGTGTTTGGGTGGGGGGGCCGGGGAGGGCTGGTGGAAATGGGTGAGGGGCATCATGGCAGCTCAGCCCCTGGGAAATTCACAAGGGCGTTGCTGTTCCTTCAGCCCGCGGGTCCAGTAGGATTTCTGGGCGAACAGTATTTGATCTGTGCCTTGGCAGGCTGAAGGGATGCCCACAGGCAGCGGCCACAGGAAGTGCTGGCCAAACACAGGGTGTATCAGGAGCAAAAGGAAAACAAATCAGAGAGCAGAACCAGAAGCAAGGCGGGGAACAGAGGGTTTGGCACTGTCCTTGTTCTGACACAATGAACACGTGTGTCAGAAAGCTTGAAACTACAGAGAGCTTCGCGTCAGAGTTTGCAGAGACTGAGAAGTACCAGGCTCTCCTTCTCGTTACTGACTGAACAGTCAGGTTGGCAAGCATCTAGGCTCGAACAAACCTTCCAGGCAGTTGGGATAGAGAAGGGACCACCATGATAAAGCACGGTGGCACTGTCGTCCCGTTGTTCATTGATTTGCTTGAGCAGGCACCAGTAATGCCTCCATTGTGAGACTTGTTGTTACTGTTTTTGGCATCTCGAATATGCCATGGGTAGCTTGCCAGGCTCTGCCATGCAGGCTGGATACTCTCGGTAGCTTGCCAGGCTCTCTGAGAGGGGCGGAAGAATCAAACCTGGGTCGACTTTGTGCAAGGCAAACTCCCTACCTGCTGTGCTATCGCTCCAGCCCCTACCAAAATATCTCAGTTGGGAGAGCATTAGACTGAAGATCTAAAGGTCCCTGGTTCAATCCCGGGTTTCAGCAGTTGGCATTCACCATGACAAAGATAGTTGGAAGTGATCACTCTGGATAAGAACTGCTGACTGAAAGCAGGTAAAGGAACGAACATGATAACCTCTCAGTACCTGTATTGCACGCCATAGTGTCCCCAAAGTGTGCAGAGAGAGAGAGAGAAAGACAGAGACACAGAGACAGAGACACAGAAACAGAGAGAGATGGAGAGAAGGAAGGTGCCGCCATAGTGATAGGTGGGGGGGGGGAGGGAGTGTGGCAGGAGGAAAACTGGACAATGGTGGTGGGAAATGTGTACCGGTGGAGGGATGGGTGTTGGAACAGCGTATGACTGAAACCTGACCATGATCAGCTTTGTAACTCTGTACTTTATGGTGGTTCAATAAAAATAAATATAAATTAACACAATAGCAGCAACAACAACAAAATAGACAACTTCCCCCCCCCCAGTGCTCACCCACCCTTCTCATCCCAAGGAATGCTCGGGGACAGTCCTCCTGGCTAACTCTGGGGTGCAGGCCAGAGATTGGGGCTTCAGACACATGTTTGGCTTGTAGTGCTGAATACTCTGCAGCTAGGTAAAGGCAACTTTGAGAAACTGCAAGTGAAGTCAGTTCTGCCTGTTGGATGGCTTTCACTGGGATGTCTGGCCTCTTGCGTGCCTTCATCCTTCAGCCATTAGATTTCTTTCTTTCTTTCTTTTTTTTTTTATAGTGCTTACGGTAGTTTTTGATATCTTACCACCACCCCACACTGCCACCAGACCCAGTCTGACCTGGGCAATCTGCCTGTTGATCTATTAGCATGCCATTTCAAATGGCCCCTTTGTAGCCAGAGGGTCCATTTAAGAAAAGTCATCCTCCACCCAAGGACAGTAGACACCAGGGCCAGGAATATTGCCCCTTAGTGGGAAGCCTGTCTCATGAGCTGGGGGAGCAGGCAGCTGGAAGAGAGAAGGGATCAGTAAGCCAGTGATGGTTGGAGGGATCGTTCGGGGTGGGAGCTGTGTGCTGGAAGTAGATAAAGGACCAAACGTGATGACCTCTCAGTATCTGTATTGCCAACCATAGTGCCCCAAAGTAGAGGGTGAGTATGGGGGAAATTGTCTGCCATGGAGGCAGGGGGAGGGATACTGAGAACATTGGTGGTGGAGAATGTGCACTGGTGGAGAGATGGGTGTTTGATCATTGTATGACATTGTATGACTGAAACATGAAAGCTTTGTAACCGTACCTCACGGTGATTCAATAAAAAAAAAATTTACAAAGAAAAGAAAAGTCAGCCTCAGTAAACCTAGACTTACAAACCAAGCCCCCCACTGGCCTGGGGGCGGGAGCAGTGATATCCAGGGGGCTTCCATTCCCCAGACACACTCGTACCTCTAGACCCACCCCTCCCTGAGCCTGCCCTGCCAGGCACACTTCACCACCTGACAGCCAGCCGTGAGTCAGGAAACTCCAGCACCAACGTGCGAGTCAGCTGCTTAGGGTTTGAAAACGTGGCCGAGGCCAGGAAAATGCCTTTCTACTTTGTAAGTCTTGTAACGTAATGGAAGTGGCAGAAATCGGTCTCAGCAACATTTTTTTTTTTTTACGCATGAGTTTTTTTTTTCCTATAACGTGCTGAGAGATGGCAAACGGTGTGAGGGTGGGTAGAGTTGGAGGAGGAGAAAGTGGTGGAGGGCAAGACCTGGAAGGGTGGCTGTGAAGAGTGGGCGTGGAGAAGCTGGGAGGTGGCAGGGGGTGGGGTGTGTGTGGGGGAAACCCAGCTGGAGCTGTGTGGAGAGTTCGGTGAGATAGGGGGTCTCAGGGATGCAGCAGAGACCAGTCTCCAGTGCCCGCTGGCCCTGCATCTCTCTGCGGAGGGAGGACAAGGCCTTGAGTAGACTAAGGGAGGGTGCTGGGGGGAGGGCAGCTCTTTTTAATAAAATTATTGAATCACCATGAGATGCAGTTACAAACCTTTCATGTTTGAGTTTCAGTCATACAATGATCGAACACCCAGCCTTCTGCCAGTGTACATTCTCCACCACCAATGCCCCCAGTATCCCCACGCCTCACCCCCATCATAACCCTCCTCCTCCCTCCATGGCAGATAATTTCCCCCATACCGTCTCTACTTTTTTCTTCTTTTTTTCTTTTTTCTTTTTGGGTCACACCTGGCAATGCTCAGGGGTTACTCCTGGTTTTGCACTCAGGAACCACTCCTGGCAGTGCTCAGGGGACCATAAGGGATGCTGGGAATCAAACATGGGTTGGCCGCGTGCAAGGCCCTACCCGCTGTGCTATCACTCCAGCCCCTCTCTCTCTCTACATTTGGGCATGTGGTTTGCAGTAGAGACACTGCGAGGCCATCACGTTTGGCCTTTTATCTACTTTCAGCACACTTCTCCCATCCTGAACCATGGAGGGGCAGCACTTGAGAGCAGCCCACCCTCCCAAAGTAGCCATGATGGCTGGAAACTCATGGCGGTTATGGTCTTTTAAGTCTCTGAGCAAAATTTAGAATTTGGAAGGGCTTCCCGGGAGGATGAGCAAAGGATGAGACCCAACCTTGGAAAGGCAGATGGGAGAAGTTGGAACGTCAGAAGGGACATTTGCTAGAGGGGAGAGGGGCTACAGGACAGAGCCCCCTCCCCACCAACCCACCCCAGCTTAGTGTCCCGGAGAGGAGGGACTTAGGAGAGCAGGGTGCTTGGTGACCCCTTGGCAGCACCATAGTCAGAGCAGGGGTCTTCATCACTCTGAAGACTTCCGGAAAATGGTGGGGTGTAGAGCAAGGGAACTGACGGTCTGTCTGATGTGCCAGCAGAGCCTCACGACCCCTGACTTCTGGGAGTCCCTCTTGCTTTCAGGATTCAGAGGGAGGCTGTTTGGGAGAAGCCGGCCACACAACTCGGGCAGCAGTGCTCAATGCAAAGGGTTTCCAAGATGCAGGATGCTGCAGGCTGGCCTTGTCAAAAGTCTTTGGAATGAAGCAGGTCTGGCCTGGGTGGTCTGAGGCCATCAGCCTCCCCCTCTCCCCCCCACTAGACCGGGGCAGCCTGGGGAAACAGTTCTTGATTTCACAAGTGAAAAGGAATCCATTCCCTAGTAATTCTCCTGCCGCGGCAGGCTTATCCAGAACAGAGACCCATTTGGCTTTCGTTGCCTTTTGGGGGTTGCTTACATAATTGGTGACATCCCAGACCCCCCAATCTTTTGATTGCTTCCATATTCAACTGCCATTTGAAATTGGGGGCTGGTGCACACTCACTTTCAATCCCTAAAAAAGAAAAAAAATCTTACTTTGTCCTCATTTTCTTGGAGACTTTGCTGCTATCATATTGACGTTTAGGGGGCAGGAAACTAGCACTGATGAGCTAATAATCTATTTTAGAGAACTGAACTCAGCTCTTGAAAGGGGCTGCTGTAAACCTGCACTTAACTGTTCCATTCCATAATGGTCTCTCGGCGTTCTTGTGAGAATTCCCCGGGATTGCCTTCCGACCGGACTCCGCAGCTGGGACCCCACGGGTGGGACGGGCCCTTTTGAGGGACACCACGGTATTAATGATCGATGAGAATATTCAAGGCATTTTCCTATTTGAGTGCCATTACTTACAGTGTTAAAACGTTTTTGAAAACACATTTTGGCCATTAACTCATTTTTATTGTCAGATGAAAGGGCTTAATAGACTCCCTCGACTTCAGTTTTGCGCCTTCGTCTTGGAATGAAATCATCTGGTGGATACTTGGAAACCCAGTTGGCCGCGGAATCAAAAAGCTCATGACTTCACTGTAACCGTGACAGATGGACAAGGGGCTTCCCGCCCAGCCCAGCTTCTAAAATGGCTAAGCTGAGTGCTTTCCGCGAGGACTAGAACCATAGCGACTCCATTTTGGAGAGCCAGACTCCATCTTGTGCCTTGGGGTCCCATGGGTTGACAGCCTAGTAAGAAAAACATGCCGGACCCCCAGGGCCTGGCCATGAACGCCCAGACAGCTGACCACCGATAGCAAGGATGGGCCCAGTCAGTGGGACAAGAAGTGTGGACCTCTGAGTTTCGCTCCTGTGCCCTCTGCTTGCTTAAGCGAGCAAGGCCGTGAGAATTCACCTGGTGGGGGGCACCCAGACACTTAGGCAGGAGGGTACACGGCTTAAAAAGAAAATAAAAACCTCTCCTGGAGGGCAATCAGGGTTCCAAGTCTCTTTGGCTTGGGACCCCTCAGCACTCGATCCCTTGTCTGGTGCCCTCAGCACTGAATCCCTTGTATGAGTGTGTTTGGGTGTGTGAAAAAAAAAAAAAAACCCTCAAAAAAAAAATCCATCCTGTCTCTGTGTGTCACTTCAGATTCCTGAAGTTCTTCCAATGGATCACCCTCCTGGGACCCCCAACTCCCCAGAAAAAAATGGGTGCTTATTGCATTTAAGAAAACTGCCTTTTGCTTTTTTAAATTTTTTTTAATGAATCACCTTAAGATAGAGTTACAGATTTACAAACTTGATTTGATTGCATTTCATTTTTTTTTCTTTTTTTTTGGGGGGGGTCACACCTGGCGATGCACAGGGGTCACTCCTGGCTCTGCACTCAGGAATTACCCCTGGTGGTGTTCAGGGGACCCTATGGGATGCTGGGAATCGAACCCGGGTGGGCTGCATGCAAGGCAAATGCCCCACCCGCTGTGCTATCACTCCAGCCCTCATGATTGCATTTCAGTCATACAATGATCAGAGCACCCATCCCCCCACCAGTGCCCGTTTCTCATCACCAGTCTTCCCTCCTACCACCCTCCTTATCCGCCCCCCCCGCCTTTTGCTTGAGAAGTAATTTTTTAAGTCCCCTCTTTTGTTGCGGATATATTATAAGCGAATGGTTGACTGGCTTTGCTTCTAATGCGAACAGCTTGGTCGTGTACGTAACGGACCAGGGAGTCTGCAGGTACCAGGGGAAGGTCCCTCTGAACCCCGGGAATGCCAGACATACCCACACAGCCTTCCCTTTCTCCAGGGCCAGCTCCTCGGTGTGGGGAGAGAAGGGTATTGGCTGTGCAGCTGCCGTGCTGCCTGGGATTCTGAATTCTCTCTCCAACTCTGAGCTTTTGCGAAGGAGGTTGAGAGGCAGATCAGTTTAAACCCAGCCCAGTTTAAACCACGCCCACTCCCAGCCGACATTCCGAAAGCCGCAACTGGACTTCTCTGCTCCGTTCTGCGGGGGAAATCGCGCAACACTATTACTGTTAGCTGGTCAGACTTCACCGTCAAACGAAGGCAAGTGGGTAGCAAATTGCAGCTCGAACCCTGGGCCTGGGTGTCCGCCAGGCCCCTCTGGGCTCTGCACACAGGCCCAGGTGTCTCTTTGGCAAACTTAGCAGCCCCTCCACCTTTGAGTTTCCTTAACTTGTCAAGTTTCCTAATAAACTCTGGGAATTTATGCTATCTCAATTGCTATGTTCTTAATTATTTAGAGATCTTAATTGCTCATTTCCTAAAATTAAATTAAAACACAGCAGCGCAAACATGTTTGTATACCCTTGGATATTTTTTCTTCACTTTGCCTTGACTATCCACTGGACAAGATCATACTAAGAATTTTTTCCCCCTAGATGGCTACCTGTGGGTTGGAGTGATAATACAGCAGGTAGGGCGTTTGCCTTGCACGTGGCCAACCCAGGTTCAATTCCTTTGTCCCTCTCGGTGAGCCCGGCAAGCTACCGAGAATACCTCGCCCACACGGCAGAGCCTGGCAAGCTACCCGTGGCGTATTCAATATGCCAAAAACAGTAACAGCAAGTCTCCCAATGGAGACGTTACTGGTGCCCACTCGAGCAAATCAATGAGCAACGGGATGACAGTGATCGAGTGATACAGATGGCTGCCTACAGGCCAGAACTGTAGTGAAGTGTAACAGCTCTGCTGGAGAAGATCTGAAGTTCTTGATGATACAGGAGGGAAGGTATCATTATGTAAGACCCATGATGATATAGAGAAAACCCAAAGGAGTCTTTCAGGGGTCCTGATTTCCAAACTCATCCCAGAAAGGGTACGTGAGAGGGACACTGATGGCCAGAGCTGTTGCTTAGAGGTCAAGGGCAATTGAATTCCAGATTTTACTCTGCACTTAAGAACCCGAGCACCTTTAGAAATCTCTGAGTCTATTTCTTTCCCTTTCCATTGGCATAGCCACAGATCCTACCTACCTCGTAGGATTGTTTTATTAAAATACTACAACAAAAGTCTCATCACTCAAACTAATAGATCATTCAGAAAAGCTATTGATCATCAATTTGCTTGAGCGGGCACCAGTAACGTCTGCATTGTGAGGCCTATTGTTACTGTTTTTGGCATATCAAATACGCCACGGGTAGCTTGCCAGGCTCTGCCATGCAGGCGGGATACTCTCGGTATCTCCAAGAGGGACGGAGGAATCAAACCCAGGTTGGCCGCATGCAAGGCAAACATTTGAAAAAAAGAAATTGGTTTCTGTTCTTGACGGGAGAAAGCAGGGTTCTCTTTGAGAAGTGGCGGGTATGAGGTGGGAGGTAGAGAGCGCCCCCAGTCGGTGACAGGGGGCCAGTGGCCAGGTCTCTGCGTCATGTGCATGCATGTGAGTGTTTTAGGGTCAGGAGTCTCAGGAAGAACGGTCGGATTTGTGTTAGGCAGAGAGGCTGGCTGGCTGTATGGAAGTCAGAGGAAGTGTGATCAGAGTAGAATTGGAAGTCTAATATGATCATCTTCTCTTCTCTTCCATCTTCAGAAAGATTCCTCACCCTCTGAACCTCTTTTTCTTTTAGTAAAGGTGGGAATCGTAAGGGCCGAGTGAATGCCAGAGTGGTGGGTGCTCCAGGCACATAGTAAAAACTCAATAAAACGCGAGTGTTCTTGCTTCTGTCATATGGCACTGATGACAGTATTATTATCCACAGTTGCTCTGATGGTGCTTATTATGTACCAGGCACATACTGTTCCTTTCACATTCAGTGGACACTTCTGAGCATTTGCCCTCTGGGATGTGAACCGGGTGGACAGTCAGAAGTGAAGCCTGTGCTTTGTGGACTGCATCGCTAGAGTGTTCAGCTTCTGGTTTCTGTAATTGCCAAGCTCTTACACCCTTACGTGTTCTGTGCATTCAGGGGGCTCCACTGACTGACTCCCTCAAGTATCCTTAAAGGTGCATTGTCCAAAATGAGAGAAGGGGAAAGGGGCAGAAGAAACTCTCCACCGTGCTCGTATTAGATTGTCTTTGCTTGGGATAGGAGCTGCTCGTTGCTTTTCTTTGGCCATGCCTCTGGCCAAAGGGTCAGTCCTGAGGAGGGTAAACTGAGTCAACAGCAAATTTGTGCCCACCCCACTTCACCCACCCTTCTATTCTTGGGCATTTCAGTCCTTTTATCAGAGCTATTACATGAATCCTTGTGGCAACTTTTCTTTATTAGGTAATTGTGTTTTTTATTATTATTATAAAATGGACTGGAGCAATAGCACAGCAGGTAGGGCGTTTGCCTTGCACATGTCCGAGCTGGGTTCGATTCCTCTGTCCCTCTCGGAGAGCCCGGCAAGCTACTGAGAGTATCCTGCCTGCGTGGCAGAGCCTGGCAAGCTACCCGTGGCGTATTTGATATGCCAAAAACAGTAACAACAAGTCTCATAATGGAAACGTTACTGGTGCCCGCTCGAGCAAATTGATGAACAATGGGACGACAGTGCTTTGACAGTGGCAGTGCTACAGTGCTATTACTATAAAACATGGTCAATTTAGCCGCAACCAGATGTTTAAAAGTTATCTTTTATATTTTTTGAGTAACCTCACTCTTCCTGTGTCCAAAAGCATTTATCTACACTTGAGTTTTATGTTGAAAATGAACATTAGTCTAAGTTAATATTATCTGGAGACCCCAGGTGCTATCACAAACACATAAGTATTGTTCTTTTGAAAGTTAGCTTTCTTTCATAAGCATTGATAATTTTTAGCTTCTATATTTAATTTTAATCAATCTAAGTTTTTTTAATTCCTGGAATATTTATATTTGTACCTATATATCATTCCAAAACACACTGGAATTATTGGCTGGTTGGATTCATTTGGTAAAGGGGGAAAGGAGTGATGTTGTAGAAGAGAGTTTCTTGCCCCCGTGCCTGGCTGTCTTCATGGGGGCCCCTCAGAGCAGGGCAGGTTGAGTTTTCCCTCCCTGCCCCAAGCAGAGCCCCAGCAGCCAAAGACCTCCAGAACCCAGCCACAGCCCCTCTCTGCACATTTGGATGAGCCTCATGCAATAAGGAACCAGCAGAGGAACCCAGGTGTCTGGGACCTGGGGCTGAGATCTCCAAGCCTGCTCGGGTCAGGACTGGACCTCCACCCAGGACCCCCCCACCCCTTTTCCAGTAGCTAGGCAGCCACACCCACAAACTGCCCCCAGCGCCTTGTAATCCCATCAATGGCCAAGATGCAGAGACTATAAAACAAAGGTCCCGGACCTCTTATAGCCTAGTTCTCCCTCTCCTGGCAAGCTACCAAGAGCATCCTGCCCATAAGGCAGAGCCTGGCAAGCTCTCCATGGCCTATTCAACATGCCAAAACCAGTAACAATGATGGGTCTCATTCTCCTTACCCTGAAAGAGCCTCAATGCGGCACCGCTGGGAAGAATTAGTAAAGAGAAGCTGCTAAAATCTCAGGGCTAGGACGAATGGAGACGTTACTGACTCCCGCTTAAGGAAATTGATGACCAATGGAATGACAGTGATACAGTGATATATGAATTCTCCTATATATATTTTGAAGAAGAAATCAGGTCATGTATTTGAAATAGAATATTTTACAATTTCTATTTTTCTATAGTTAAACATATTTGTGCAAATGTATCATGAATCTTGAGAAATCAAACCTGAAAGAGAAAAATGCAACTTACACTATTTAGGGGATGTTATAGTTCTTTGATTCCTGAATACCTTGAGCTATAACTTAAGTTTTAATGTTGAATAATTATAGCTAATACTTGCAAAGCATTTTATAGTGATCACAGTGCTTTACCCTCATTTATGCAGTTCTTGCAATAATCACATGCGAGAGATACGATTTTTATTCAGACAAGGAACTGAGACCCACAGCTAAAATGATTTACTTACTGAAGAATACAGGCAGGAGAGGGAGTGAGATGGTGTTTTATATCTATGTGGCCATTTCATTTCTTCTTTCTGGTCTCATCCATTTCCTACAAACACTCTCAGTTTTTTCCCTTCTATTCTACATTTTCCCCTCTTCATGTATTTCTGTGCTTTAATTATGTATGCTTTAAATTAAAGAAGATAAAATATTAAAAATAATTCTTATTAGTTCATTATATCATCTCAGTAGTAATGTATAAAGCAATGCATTGTGTATGTACTTAGGAACTGTTTGAAAAGATTAGAGTATCTCTGCCCCGAGGAATATGGCCAGTGGCTGTAAGAGAAGCCTCACTGTATCACTGTCATCCTGTTGCTCATCTATTTGCTCGAGCGGGCACCAGTAACATCCCCATTGTGAGACTTGTTGTTACCGGTTTTTGGCATATCGAAATGCCATGGGGAGCTTGCCAGGCTCTGCCGTGCGGGTGTCATATTCTCGGTAGCTTGCCGGGATATCTGAGAGGGATGGAGGAATCGAACCTGGGTTGGCCGCGTGCAAGCCAAACACCCTACCCGCTATGCTATTGCTCCAGTGGCTGTAAGAGAAGCCTCAGGGGCAAGAAATCATTTCAAGTGGAGCCCGGTGCTCAATTAAAAACAGTCATGGTCTCTACCCTATGGCCCTCTGTGTGAACTCATCTCTCTTTAAGTTAGAAACACTTTTATGAATTCTTGTCAATCTTGGCAGGAAGAAGAGATAATGATCAAATCTATTCTCCATAAGGGAGATAAGGTATTTCTATCTTTATTCAAAGAGAATTTGTTTACATATATGATTTCTAGGTTACACAGGACTGGACCTGACACCCAATATCACAAAATCCAGTTTGAACCACAAGTACTGGGAGTTCCAGTGACCTTGATTGATGTTAGGGTTGAATTCCAAAATCCTTAGTCTTATCCACCAACTCACTTAAGCAGCCTGTACAGATAGAATTCTGTAGCCTTTTAACATTTGCATCTATTTTCATATGGGTTTTTTTAAGGTATTACTAAATTTTAAGGATTTGACATACTATCCAACTATGACAGTAAAATCATATACAAGACAGATTTTTTAGGAGGAAGCTAAATCCATTTTGGTCTCTTGTGATGCACAATTAACACAAAACTAGGAAATGAAGACTACTTAACTCCCATTAAGGCATTTTATATAAAAGTGGAGTCTTCCACAAAGCAGTAGTGTCGCCTTCCTCCAAAAAGAGCCTCCATATCTGAGCTGGAATCATTCATTAAGATAGAAGCAGGTTCTTTCTGAGAGACCCAGGAGAGTTTATAAATTCATTGGCAGGGATGGATTTTATTAGTTCCAGTTTTTAATTTACCAGTACCTATTTATATCAGGTTGTGCTCAAAAATGTGTTAAGATTTCATTAAGACTACAGAGGAGTTTAAGATTGACCAAAAGAAAAAAACGGAGATTTTATTTTCCAAAAAGAAACAATCTTTTGCCTTCTACTTTGTGTGTGTGTGTGTGTGTGTGTGTGTGTGTGTAACTGCCGCCATGCTCCAGACCACTTTTCTGTGGCTTTGCGACCATGCGACACATCATAAACACTTCCTACCCATTGTCCATCATTACCTCACCATATTTGATGGGGTTCAAATATGGTGTGAATCATCAGAACACCTATAATGGCGATTGGAGGCCGCCCTAAAAGCCTCCATCTCCATCGGAGATCCTGGCAAGCTACTGACAGTATCCCGCCCACACGGCAGAGCCTGGCAACTACCCGTGGTGTATTTGATATGGCAAAACCAGTAACAACAACGGGGTTCATTGACGCTGGAAGAGCCCCCAATATGGCAGTGTTAAGAAGGACAAACAAGGAGAGACTGCTAAAATCTCAGGGACGAACTAGGCTGCCAAAATGAAGAAGGACTAAAAATGACTGTTTGCACTTTTAATGCACGTACGCTGGCATCGGAAGCATCCGTCGAGAACCTGATGGCGCAAGCAGAAGATCAAGTATGATGTCATTGGATTGACGGAGACGAGAAGGCATCAAAAATATCACGCCGTTTTTGACACTGGAGAAGAACTGTTCCTTGGAACATGTGACAGTAGAGGCGTCAGTGGTGTCGGTGTCCTTGTCAACACGAACTTAGCCATGAACATTGATTCATTTGAATGCCTAACAACCCGAATCAGACGCTTATGGTTGAAATAGATGTGGCTTGTGCCAGCAGTTTCTATCTTTGTTGTCTACGCACCAACATCCAACGATGATGAAGAAGAAATTGAGAAGTTCTACATGGAGCTGGAGAAGTTCTATAAAGAAGACCACACCTTCTACAAGGTCATTGTTGGTGATTTTAATGCCAAGATAGGACCTAGTTAATCACCCGAAGAACTCCACATCAGGACCCACGGCCTAGAATGCAACAAACAGGGTGAGAGACTGTCTGAGCTCATCATGTTGACCAAGACCATCCATGGTAACTCGCAGTTCCAGAAGGCTGAATCTACATGCTAGACATGGGAGTCCCCCGGTGCACAGTTCCACAATGAAATTGACCACATCATATTCAATCAATGGTTTTGCCTGACCAATGTCACTGTTGTCCCCAAATTCCAAATGGGATCAGATCACTGTCTCCTTCGTGTGAAATTCTACTTCACGGAGCAGGGAGAAAGGGCTGCACAGTTTAAGAAGAGAACTCCCAGAATGACCACCAACTGGGAGCTCTTTAACTACTGCGGCAATATGCGAAGATGCCATTGTTGACAACATCGACGAGGAATACAATCAACTGGTTCAGGACCTCCATGATTGTACGAAGAATGCAGAGAGAGAGAAAGCCACAAAAAGTTGCCTGTCTTCGGAAACTCTCAACCTTATTGGCCAACATGGTCTGGCGCGAGCCTCAGGCAATCAGAGGCTACTGTCTAAGCTCGCAAAGCTGTGCAGAGAAGTTATAAGGAGGACCTCAAAGAGAGAGGAGCAGTAGTGTTGGTCGATGCGGCAGAAGCCAAGAAAAGTATTCATAATGCCCGCCTGTCCTTCGCCAACTGTAAGACCAAGATAACTGCCCTCCAACGTCCTGATGGATCTGTCACATCTTCCAGATGTGAAAAGGTTATCCATGACTTCTACTTGGATCTCTTTGATAGCCACCTCCACCTGCCCACTTACCAAATTCCGCAGGATGGATATGTCGTTCCCAACGTCCTCCCTTCTGAAATCCAACATGCCATTTCATTGGTAAAGACGCATGCAGCACCTGGTCTAGACAAGGTCAGACATGAACACCTGAGGAATCTGCCACCAGTACTCATCAATACACTGGCTCGGCTCTTTACACACTACCTGTCTGAATGCAAGGTTCCATCCAATGGAAAACCAGCAGGACTGCCCTGTTGTAAAAGAAGGGAGACATCCAAGATTGCCCGATCTGCCTGTTGTCCATCGTCTACAAGTTATTCATTCCAGTCATCCTAAATAAGATTGGCAGAACACTAGATGAAGGACAACCATGCGAGCAAGTTAGGTTCCGAAAAGGATTCAGCATGATTGACCATATCCACACAGTGACCAAGCTGATTGAGGTTTCACGAGAGTTCAGGATGCTGCTCTGTCTAATGTTCATTGGTTTAAAGAAGGTCTTAGATTCTGTTGAGACTAAAGTGGTCATTGAAGCCCTAGCCACACAGGATGTTCAAACTCAATACATTAGGATCCCTTGTGAGCTGTATTACGGATTCATCACCAGGATCTCGCCATTCTACAAAGAAGTGATCATCGACGTAAAGAAAGGGATTCAGCAGGGCAACACTATCTCACCAAAACTCTTCAGTGCCACCCTTGAGACCATCATGCAGTGACTGGAATGGGAAAGAATGAGAGTGAAGATAGACGGTTGGCAACTACACCACCTCCGCTTCACTGATAACATCGTACTCATAACACCAAATATCAGCCAAGTGGCACGAATGCTGGCTGACTTCAACTGTGAGTGTAAAAAGGTGGGACTGCAGCCGAATCTCACGAAGACAATGTTCATGAGAAACGAACTAGTTCCTGATGTTCTACTTACCTCAAAGGAAGGAACATCTCCAAATGCAGCAGTTATGTGTACCTAGGTCGAGAACTCAACATAACAAATGACCTGGCACCTGAACTGCGCAGGAGGAAGAGAGCAGTGTGGAACACCTTCAAGAGCGTCAAGGAAGTGGTTGAGAAAATGAAGAACCTCTGGCTCTGGGTACATCTTTTTGAGTCCACCATTCTTTCTGCACTAACATACTCAGAGACCTGGGCCCAACAAAAACAGGATGAGAACGCTATTCGGGTATCCCAAAGAGGAATTGAAAAAGCTCTGCTTGGAGTATCACATTTCACTCAAGTGAGAGAAGGAATCCAGAGTTCTGATCTCCGTCGACAATCAAGAATCAGGGACGCTATCTTGTTTGCCAAGGCGTCAAAAATCAGATGGGCTGGACATGTAATGCAATTTAGAGATGACCGCTGGACTAGAGCTGTTACCTACTGGATTCCACGGGATATCAAAAGACCGCGTGGCCACCCACCTATGAGATGGTCAGACTTCTTCGTCAAAACCCTAAACAGTTTGAGGCTCTTCATGTTCCTGGAGGGAGCAGATGCCATTGGGCTACATTAGCACGTGACAGGGATGAATGGAGACGTTACTGGTGCCCGCTTGAGCAAATCGAAGATCAACGGGATGACAGGTGGTACAAGTAATACAAGTGATAGATATGCATACATATGTATGACCAATTCTATGTGCATAAATATGGGCAAGGCCTAAGAAGTATGTAATCCAACTTTGTACACATATAGTTCATTTTAAAAGGACATGTATAACATATTGACACTTAAACACCAACAATGACAGTAATACCACTACTTCATAATATCCAATATTCTAACAATTCTAGCAGTGAGTATTTCCTTTCAAAACATTAAATAAAGATTGTTATTTTCTCACTGGTCCCAGTTCTCTTTTGTAGAACTGTAGACAATGTATCTAATACATTCTTTTTTTTTTTTTTAAATTTATTTATTTTTAATTAGAGAATCACCGTGAGGGTACAGTTACAGATTTATACACTTTTGTGCTTATACTTCCCTCATACAAAGTTTGGAACCCATCCCTTCACCAGTGCCCATTCTCCACCACCCGTAAACCCAGTGTCCCTCCCACCCTCCCCAATCCCATCTCCCCCCCACCCCACCCTGCCACTGTGGCAAGGCATTCCCTTCTGTTTTCTCTCTCTAATTAGCTGTTGTGCTTTGCAATAAAGGTGTTGAGTGGCCGCTGTGCTCAGTCTCTAGCCCTCATTCAGCCCGCAACTCCCTTCCCCCACATGGCCTTCGACTACAATGTAGTTGGTGATCGCTTCTCTGAGTTGACCTTTCCCCGGAACGTGAGGCCAGCCTCGAAGCCATGGAGTCAACCTCCTGGTACTTATTTCTACAGTTCTTGAGTGTTAGTCTCCCACTCTGTTATTCTATATACCATAGATGAGTGCAATCTTTCTATGTCTGTCTCTCTCTTTCTGACTCATTTCACTCAGCATGAAACTTTTCATGCCCATCCACTTGACTACAAAATTCTTGACCTCCTTTTTTCTAACAGCTGCATAGTATTCCATTGTATAGATGTACCAAAGTTTCCTCAACCAGTCATCCGTTCTGGGGCATTCGGGTTTTTTCCAGATTCTGGCTATTGTAAACAGTGCTGCGATGAACATACATGTGCAGATGTTGTTTCGATTGTACTTTTTTGCCTCTCTGGGATATATTCCCAGCAGTGGTATTGCTGGGTCAAATGGGAATTCAATATCTAATTTTTTGAGAGTCGTCCAAATTGTTTTCCAGAAGGGCTGAACCAGTCGGCATTCCCACCAGCAGTGAAGAAGGGTCCCTTTCTCCCCACATCCTCTCCAACAGCGGTTGCTTTTGTTCTTTTGGATGTGTGCTAGTCTCTGTGGTGTGAGGTGGTATCTCAAAGTTGTTTTGATCTGCATCTCTCTGATGATTAGTGATGCAGAGCACTTTTTCATGTGCCTTTTGGCCATTCGTATTTCTTCCTTGGTAAAGTTTCTGTTCATTTCTTCGCCCCATTTTTTGATGGGGTTGGATGTTTTCTTCTTGTAGAGTTCAACCAGTGCTTTATATACCATTGATATCAACCCCTTATCTGATGGGTATTGTGTAAATATCCTTTCCCATTCTGTGGATAGTCTTTGTATTCTGGTCACTGTATCTCTTGCGGTGCAGAAGCTTTTTAGTTTAATGTAGTCCCATTTGTTGATCTCTGTTTTTACTAGATTGCTTAGTTCCGTGTCACCTTTGAAGATACCCTTATCTTCAATATCGTGGAGGGTTTCGCCGACCTTGTCTTCAATGTACCTTATGGTTTGTGGTCTAATGTTGAGGTCTTTAATCCATTTTGATCTGACTTTTGTGCATGGTGTCAGGTCAAGGTCTAAACCCATTTTTTTGCATGTGGTTGTCCAGTTGTGCCAGCACCATTTGTTAAAGAGGCTTTCCTTGCTCCACTTTACATCTCTTGCTCCCTTATCAAAGATTAGATGGTCATACATTTGGGGTTGTGTGTAGGGATATTCCACCCTGTTCCATTGGTCTACGGCTCTGCCTTTGTTCCAGTACCATGCTGTTTTAATTGTTACTGCTTTGTAGTAAAGTTTGAGGTTGGGGATGGTGATGCCTCCCATCATCTTTTTCCCAAGAATTGTTTTTGCTATCCTTGGACGTTTATTATTCCATATGAATTTTAGGATTGCTTGATCCATTTCTTTGAAGAATGTCATGGGTATACTTATAGGGATCGCATTGAATCTGTATAATGCTTTAGGGAGTATTGCCATTTTGACAACATTGATTCTCCCTATCCACAAGCAGGGTATATGTTTCCATTTCCTCATGTCCTCTTTGATTTCATGGAGTAGCGTTATGTAGTTTTCTTTGTAAAGGTCTTTTACTTCCTTGGTTAAGCTGATTCCGAGGTACCTGATTTTCTGGGGCACGAATGTGAATGGGATTGCTTTTTTCATGTCCCTTTCCTCTGCCTCATTGTTTGCATATATGAAGGCCATGGATTTTTGGGTATTGATTTTGTAGCCTGCAACTTTACTGTATAAGTCTATTGTTTCTAAGAGTTTCTTAGTAGAGGTTTTAGGCTTCTCTAGATATAGTATCATGTCGTCTGCAAATAGTGAGAGTTTGATTTCTTCCCTTCCTATCTGGATGCCCTTAATCTCTTTTTCTTGTCTAATAGCTATCGCAAGTACTTCCAGTACTATATTGAAGAGGAGTGGTGAGAGTGGGCATCCTTGTCTTGTGCCTGATCTCAGAGGAAAGGCCCTTAGTTTTTCCCCGTTGAGGATAATGCTTGCCGTAGGCTTGTGATAGATGGCTTCGACTATCTTGAGGAAAGTTCCTCCAAACCCCATTTTGGCAAGGGTTTTCATCATGAAAGGATGTTGGATCTTGTCAAATGCTTTCTCTGCATCTATTGATATGATCATATGGTTTTTATCTTTACTTTTGTTGATATGCTGGATTATGTTGATTGATTTCCGAATGTTAAACCATCCTTGCATCCCTGGGATGAATCCCACTTGGTCGTGATGTATGATCTTTTTGATGAGTTGTTGGATCCTATTTGCTAGTATCTAATACATTCTTAATCAGACAGTTTTGTTTAAAACCTGGCACGATTATCATAATGAAAACAACAGTGATAATTATCAATAGTAATAACCTATAACATTCCTTGAGCACACATCCAAAATAATATAGTATTGTGCTAAGTAAGCATTTTATGTATATTTTCTATCATTATCTTTCATTACCAGATGCAATAAGTTATGTTGCAGATAAGAAACTGAGGATTAGTGAGATAAAGTTGTTTGTTCTGGACTGTAAAGTTAAATACGTTGGAAATCAGGTCCCCTGAGTAGATCCTCTCCAAGTTTCACCTTGTTGAGTTTCACTGTAGATGATGCCTCTGTGTGTGTTTGTGTGTATGTTTGTGTGTGTGTATGTGTATGTTTGTGTTTGCAGGAAATGATTATAAAGGCTAGACTATACCATAATCTGCTTACAAGAAAACTGCTGTTTCATACTTTCCTGCACATCTTTTTGGATTTTGGGCCACACCTGACTGTGCTCAGGTTTTACTCCTGGTTCCACACTCATGGATTACTCCTGGCAGGGCTTAAGAACAATATATGGGGCTGAGGATTGAACCCCAGTTGACTGCATGCAAGACAAGCAACCTATCGGTTGCACTATCTCTCTGGCCCTCAAGGTCGTTCTTTCAGTGCACTCTTCTCTCACCACATCTTTCTGTACTGGTGTGTGTGTGTGTATATATATATATATATATATACATATATATATATATATATATATTTAAAACTCCCTCGTGTAAACACTGTCAGAAGCCATGTGCAGAGAAAATTTACAACCTTGCACTTTCTGTATACTGGTCCAGTGATTCTTCAAATTGAGTCTCTACTTGCAGAGGTATCTGTTTCACTGGTCCTATTGTCTTCCAAGGAGTACGATCCCGTTGCATGGAATTTCAGGTCTATAGACACAAGTTTGGTAAATGGATGAGTGAGTGGCCTCCTGAACAGGAATTTACTATAGGGAACTGACAGCAGCAGAAATGGTGCTGCTTAAATAATAACTACATTTCCCCTATGCTTTGAAACTGAGATTGCAGATGTGCAACAAATTTGTGTTTCTCTACGGATTTGATTTACCTTTGCAAATGTCTTTAAGCTATAACATAGTTTTTATTAAAAAACAGGTTTTGGATTTTCTATATTTTTTGCACTTTATGAATAACCCAATTTCACTGAAATGTCCAATAAAGAGACCTCTTCTTTGCCTTCTGGAAAAGGTGACCTCCCTAGGAATCCCCTAGTTTAAGAAGGGTCTCCAGAACTGTAAATCTGTGTATCTAAGTTCTTTATTTCCAGAAATTATAAGTCTTACCCTTCTAGATATGTATTTTAATAATTCCCTCACATCTATGCTTGCCCATTAACCTGATATATCATGTTGATGAAAATGAAATAAAATACACTGAAATTATTTAGCTGGTAAAGGGGTAAACTAGTGACGTTGTAGAATATACCTAAATGGCTGCTGGGAACTAACTAACTGGTATCCATTTTCTTAAATCAAAGGTTCTTTTGTTCATTTCTTTTATGGTGACTGGATACAGGATGCAAGTGTATTCTCCAAGGGGAGCTTGTGCCGTACTTCTTATTGTCACACTTTGTATGGTTTAGGTCAGATAGCCCTAAATTTTCAAGACCCAGTTCAGCAGATATGCTCTGATAGGGAAATGCATTACTAAGCTATTACTCATCTCCTCGCAGAAAGATGCTCTCTGGATGATCTTCAGGTGGAGGTGCAAGGTGTTCCAGTGGTCTATTATTCAAGTTAGTCTCATTTATCCAGCCTTTTTAGAATGTCTGTTTTTAACACTGCTAATGGTTTTTGGTTTTGTGTTACCTCTCCTAGGTTTGCTGGGATGGGAAACCTGCTCAAAGTCCTTACCAGGGAAATTGAAAACTATCCGCATTTTTTCCTGGATTTTGAAAGTAAGTCCCAAAAATTAAAAGATAATGATAAAGCCGTTAGTTCTTTTTAAATAGCTTGTCAATAAGGAAATTATGACATAAAGATTTTATGATCCTTAAACTAAATATGTATGCAACTATGTCTGAATTTTCAGGGATTGTTTTTCTTCTATTCAAAACTAAAAACAGAAGATCCTTCTTAATGTCTCCATTTGTATTGATTACTGGTGTAGGCCAAGCATAAATTAGCATCATCTGTCTTTCCTAATTAAAAAAAAATACTGTGTCATCTTCCAAAGAAAAATGGTACACATAGTAATTTACCCAGATTAATATAGAATAAATATCACTGGAGGTGAAAGAAAAGTTGATCAATACAAGACATAAAGTTTACATATGATTTCTTTTGAGTCAATTCTATCTGTTCTATATATGACAATTATTCAATTTTGTAATTTCAGGATCCTAAGGTTATCCTTTCATGTAAAAGATTATTTTTAGTCAAAAAATTAAATCTTTTCTCAGATAAAATTATAAATGCTGACTAAAAGAATTATTGACTGAGTATATTTACAAACGTGGCACATTAATGTTTAATCAGACATAAGCCCTGTTCCTGCTTGGCACCTGTATTTTCTTTTCTCAAATGGTAATTCCCAAATGTCAGAGTTGAGTGTCTTTTCCTCTAGTATTCACCTTGGATTGCAGAGTTCATATGCTTTAAGCTAATATTTCGTGTATTTTATCTATATTAAAAACAATCGTTGATACGTCCTTCTATTTAAAGTTTCTAGCAGAGATTTTCTAGATAAGGTGCAGTAAACCAAAAGGTGAAAACCCCTGCCACATATTTTTTCAGTATATTTGGTGTGTCTAATATAGCTATTTTATTTTATGTTTGTTTGTTCATTTGGGGGCCATGTCTGGCAGTGCTTACTCCTAGCTCTGAGCTTAGGATCACTTCTGATGGGGCACAGGGGACAGTATGGGGTGGTGGGGATTGAAACCAGATTGGCTGTGAGCAAGGCAAGACCCCTACCTACTGTATTATTGCTCCGACCCCTAAAATACCTATTTGAAAAGCAAGAGCAAACTCAAAAATTATGTGTTCTGGGGAAAAAAAATTAACATTTAATCTTGATTATGTTCAATAAAAGATATCTCACTCTGGATTTAACACATCTACATTTGTTGTTTGTTTTTTTTTATTGTGTTTGATTCGCTATAGGTATATTTGGTTATGTTTGGGTAAGTTTGCTTATGATTTGTATTTGGTTAAGTTTGGTTGTACATGGCTAGGTTTGATTGGGATTAGCTGAGGTCTGTTGGGTTTAATTGGGTTTGGCTGGACTTGGTAAGGAATCAGATGGGATCTCAAATCCAGTTTGATTTGATATTTCAAATAGAATGGGCTTTATTTACTGGCATAACTTTTGCTACTTGCTCCTTTATATTAAACAGATCTTTGTTGGTGGTGTCAAAATGAATATTTATTAGTAACTAAATATTTTTACAAAATAAAATCACTATTACCTTGTTGCTCTTTTACTACTTACATTTTTAATGGGTCCTTTTCACTTCCAGTCTTATACATTGAGTAGAGGTTCATAGCACATGTACAAAATTCCAAAATAGGGATAAGATACCAATAAGATATCATTTACCCTCAACAATAGGAGCATATAAATACCTTAATACTTTGGCAATTTTATGGAAGCTCTAAATTACATATTGGCTATACATATTGTTCACAAATTCAGACCAAACTGAGTGATACCATTTTTCCTTAGAGCTATTCTTGAACTCTTCACTTTTGCTTGTTTGTTAAACACAGAGCTGGCTGGGGCTTAGTCCTGCCTCTACTAAGGGATCATTCCTGTCTGTGCTCAGGGATCACTCTATCACTCCCATTGGTTCTTGGAGGAACATTTTCCTTCTGGGGATCAAAATCTGATTGGTCACTTGCAAGGCAAATGACCTGCTCACTTTACTTTCTTTCAGATAAGGAATTAGGCAGTGAACTACCCAGTACTGGGAGTCTCATTTGATGTATTGCTTGAAGTAAGGAGGCTGGATTCCAAAGAGTTAAGAAGGAAGCACTAGAGGGGGGTGATGGAAGGCTGAAGGACATGTAGCAATAGACTAAATGAAATGTGGTACCTCTACTTGAATGTTGAATATTCTTTTTGAAATTGATGACAGAATATAATTGAAGTGGGTCAAATAGTTATAAAAGAATGCCCAGCAACGACCACGAAGGGACCTGAACCCTCAATCTTCTGATTCGGAATCAGACGCCTTATCCATAGTTACCTCGGAGGGCCCGGCAAACTACCGATAGTATCCTGCCCACATGGCAGAGCCTGGCAAGCTACCCCTGGCATAGCCAAAAACTGTAACAACAAGTCTCACAATGGAGATGTTACTGGTGCCCGCTCGAGCAAATCGATGAGCAACAGGATGACAGTGACAGTGACAAATAGTTATAACTAAGCTGGGTCAAATACAAAATTAAACACATCTGTTCTTAGATTTCCTGATGATGTAGATTGGACATAAGTTCGTGTCTGACCTTTGCATTAAGTTTTACGTTTTATGCTCATATTTCTATTGTTTTCCATACCATCTTTGTTTACTTTTATTTTGTTTACTTTTTCTATACCAATTTTGTTTTTTGTATACTTTTCTATAACAATATATAAATATTGTTATATTTATATAGCAATATAAAATATTGTTATTTTATATAACAATATAAATATATTGTTATATTTCCATTTTCCCTTTAAATGATAGAAGATATGGGGAAACATTAGTACAATCTAATGCTTCATAAGCATTTATTTTAGAGATAGTGTTCGGGAAGATACCTGAAGGACTGTGGGTAATTGCTCAACCAATTCCATTTATTATCCCATCAAAAGTGGGCAACAGTCTTTAGTCTTTCAATGGGATAGCTCTTGTAAAATTATTGTTACAAAAACCAATGAACCATCTTTTAAAAAATATAGCTGAGTCTTATCCTATTATTTTCCAATGGTCTCATCCTCAAAATCTGCTTATTCCCCATATACCATCAATTATTTGTGATATTAGGCAAACTTGGGAACTGCATATGAATAATGCATCCTCATGAGATACCAGCCCCCCCTCATTTAAGACTAGAGAACTTATCCAGACGTGCCACGATCCAGAGTTTAGCATTGCTGACAGAGACCACATTGTAGTTCTTAATTTTCCATTTTCCTACTCACTATACAGTACAAAAATAGCTGTAAACCAGAACTGTGATTTTAGAGTGATGCACTTCCCTAGGTCTTCGTACCAATGTCTATATTGGTGTAGAAGGCCTCAAAGAGTAGAACAAATAGATTGAAGAATCTATTCAGAGTAAATATTTTGGCAAAAAGCTCTTCAAAAGATTCACTTTCTCAAAAAAAAATTAACAAATGGTAAAGCACGTGCAAAGCACTTCACTATCATTAACCATAGAGGAAGGCAATCAGAACTACAATGAAATAGAAATATGAGATGGCTGACTTAGATAGTATAAGTCAAGTTGAAACACTTGACTTAGACAGAGCTGACTCTGGTTTGAGCAATCCCTGGCATCCCACACACCAAGTACCGTGATCACTTCAAAGAGTGATCCCTGGGTCCAGTGCCAGAAGAAAGCTCTGAGAACAGCTAGATGTGCCACCTCCCCCTTTCTAGATAACGAGAGGTAAGAAAAGATGTTGATGAGGATGTGGAAAAGTGGATCCTTCATGCACTGCTAGTAGACATATAAAATGGTGAGGCCAAGAGATTATGTAAGGATTGAGGTACATGCCTGGCATACAGCAGACCCCAACGGGATCCTTAACACTTCATGGTCCCAGGAGCATCAGCAGGTGTATCCTTCCCAACACCAATACTGTAGGATTGACTTGGGTAATCCCTGACACCATAGAGTATGAGCAACATTATTAGACCCACGGATTGAGCTCCTTGTCAGATTGGCCAAGAATCACCAGGAATGGCCTTCAGGGTCCTGTGAGCACTGCTTGAAGGACCCGCAGACCACACACACACATACACACACACACACACACTTTATATATCTATACATAGATATATGTTTATGTACCCTATACGTATAAAATTATTCAGATGCTTTGGAATTCTTAAAAAGTTAAAGGGTTAATGTAACCCAGTGATTCTGCTCCTAGGTATGTAGTTAGGAGTTTTGAACAGGTATCGCCATAGAAATGTGAAGTTTTTAACATGTATCTCCACAGAAACGTGTATGTGAATGTTTATGTTTTAAATGGAGCAAAAACCCTTAGTGCCTATCAACTCATGAATGGGCAAAGAAATGTGGTATATCCATTCAATGGAATAGTATTGGGGAGAAAAAAATTAAGTACTGACACATGAATTCCTTAACATTATTATACTAAGTGAAAGAAGTGGTCATGAAACACCATATATTGTATCATTCCATTTGTAAGAAGTGTGTATATTAGGCAAATATATAGAGACAAAATTGATTACTGCTATCTTGGTCTAGGGAATGGTTATAGGAGAAATGGGGGAAATCATGAATAGGTTCCACGTTTTTTGAGAAAAAAATGACTCCAAAATTATAGTGGTGGTTGCACAGCAGTTACAAGACCTTAAAAATTGCTGAAATGTGTGCTTTAAGTGTGAGAATTTAAATGGTATATGAATTAAATCACACACAAAGAGATTCCTTTGGAAAACCCAGTTTCCTGCTTCGGGTTAATTCTGATATTATCCATCTGCCCAAACTTGACAACTTCTCCTCTTTGTGAGATTCATCTACTTTTATTTTTTTTAAATTAATGTGTAATTTACAGGCACTGAAATATTCAGATCTAAGTGCACATTTTAATCTTTGTTTTGACAAATACCACTTTCTGTCAAGTCTTAGGTTTTTACATCACCCCAGAAAGTTCCAATATACCCCTTTCCTGTCAATCCATTTCTCTATAACCGTACAGAAACTATCGATCAGATCTTATTTGATATATCAAGAGAGTAATTTAATCTATGTTACTGCACTCCATATAAATGGAATTGCAGGGCATTTTTGTATCATGTTGAGATTTACCTCCTTTTATTGCATGTATCTGTAGTTCCCTCTTTTGCTAAGTACTCTTTTAATGTTTAACAGTTTGGGATTTTTTTGTTCTATTAGTGGACTATTTCCAGTTTTGGTCTATTTTTGAGTAAATCGACTATGAACATTCTCATAGAATCATTTTTTTGTATCACTGTTCTGAAAGAAAAAGCTAGGTGTGAAATGCTAAGCTATTGTAGGTATAAATAACTTTTTTTTTCCTTTGGGGTCACACCTGGAGATGCACAGGGGTTAGTCATGGCTCTGCACTCAGGAATTACTCCTTGGCAGTGCTCAGCCCGGTATAAGTAACTTTTCAAGAAACTAAATCAAACACTTTAAGCAAAGGCACATACTACTTTGTATTTCTCCCAACAATGTAGAAAATTCTATTCTTTGTGCCTCTTCTCCAACATGGAGTATAGTCAATATTTTCCCTTCTATCTATGCTACTACATGTGAGTTGTATCTCACTGGGGTTTTAATTTGCATTTTCATAATTAATAATGTTGAACACCTTTTTCTTATACTTCATTGCTTATACTTCATAAACTTGCAAGGAATTTTGTCTCCTCAAATCATTTGACCATTTTGGGGGCTGGAGTGATAGCATAGCAGGTAGGGCATTTGCCTTGCACGCGGCTGACCCGGGTTCAATTTCCAGCGTCCCATATGGTCCCCTGAGCACCACCAGAAGTGATTCCTGAGTGCAGAGCCAGGAGTAACCCCTGTGCATCTCCGGGTGTGACCCAAAAACAAAACGAACAAACAAAAAATCATTTGACCATTTTGTAATCAGGTTGTTTTTCTTTGTATAGATACATTGTTGCAATGCTTACTCTATACCTCCCTTTTTTCCCTTCACTTTCTTTTGTGTGCTCTTCTTGTTCCAGTGATCATGGCTTGGACACGCTTGGTTGTGCTGCTCAAACTCTTGGTTGTGATACTGGCTAGGGGCCTCCGTCCTGCTCAGACTTCTTCAGCTGTGGGCCTTGCTTGGGGATCACACGTTCTAGTTGTAGAACTTATTGAGTGTCAGAGATGGCACTTCCTGTGATGGTGCAGGGGCTTCCTGATGGCAGAACCTCCAGGACTACTTTCAGTGCATGTGGGCAGCACGAGGCATAAAGCCCATAGCTTCATAATCACAGGGACATTTGTCAGTTTTCCTTGATTTCTCACATTCAGTGAGTGCAAAACTGGTGATGGCACTAAAGTTTCAAAAAACTCCATCCTTGGAAGTCCTGCCTTCTTCCAGGGCATTCCAGGGATCGTCTGTGACTGAAACAGACAGCCCCTCCTTATCCTGGCAGTCCCCCATATGGCTGTTCCCTTGAAAAGGGCTCTGTGCTCTGGAGTGAGCTGACTTGTCTTCTTATACAAATAAATATGTCAGGGAAGTCCCTTATATTTTCCAACGAACCTTTGCAGTTTTATGTTGTTTCTGTAAGCAGTTAGCATCCTGTTATAAATCACTACTACTTTACATCCTCAATGTTAATAATAGATAATTATTTATGTCTTACAGTTTATCCTGAAGGGGAGAGGGGCGGAGGAGTAAGGAAGTGGGTGGGGGAGAAGAGCCATATATTTAATTTATGGTTTTGGCAGATCCTTCTTTGTTGTACCTTTCTTCCGTGTGTACACAACAGTAAGTGGGGTACTGAGGAGATAGTAATATATTCTATTGATGAAATGCCAGGGCTCCCTTCAAAGCCAAAGACATATCCAAATAAATGGTGTCTTCTGTTCACATTATCTTGGGTTAATTTCCCTGATTCTCTGTCAGATTCTCCACTGAATGCTAAACAGGTTGTTAGGAGAAGGTATGTGTGTTCCTGCAGCTGGTGACAACAGAGTGTGTCCCTGGCTGATTCGCAAAGATAAGAACTCTTTGATTTGACAGCCATGCTCTGGTTTTAGCCCTGCCGTCCTTCCCTGGGGTATGTTACTGAAGATACCCTGTTCTGACAAACAAAGCCCGCACCTACTTTCCTCTTCCCACAGTGGAATGACAAAAATCCTGCTTTCAGTAAAGATCACCGTCCTCCCTGTGAACTCTTCACCTGCCTCTGGTGACATGAAAATGATGACAGCTAATATCCACCATCCCTAGCAAATGGAACCAAAGGAGGGGAAATAGATTCCCTTAAACAAAGTTAATGTATTTAGTTATTTTAATTGATAAAAGGGATGGTTTTCCTCACATGCTAGGCACTTTAAATTCAGCACATGCTTTACAGTAAATATATGCATTCAAGGTCGTGGTATACACATGATCCGTTTTCAGACTTTCCACAATAGCAAGTCTCGAACGGAAGTTTAAATCATCCAGAGAATGGCCTGGATAGGCTCGTTCTGAGACTCATGGAGGTATTGTCTTCTGAAATTGCCTGTGTAAATCACAGGGATTTTTAGTGGCTTCATTGTTAGACAGGAGCAGTATCATTCCATGACACCAATCCCCTCAGCTCCAGTGAAATAATTGGTTTTGATTGCTTAGAATGTAACCCTTAAAAGAAACATCATGAACATATTTACTGGTTGTAACTGGAAATAAGGAGCTATTCTCATGAAGAATGTTATTAGCAGATGGAATGGTTTGTACCTTTGTGTGTGTGTGTGTGTGTGTGCGTGCATGCGCATACACATGCACACATATGTGTACTTTTGAGTTGCATTAAAAATAGAAAAACCCATAATTGAGAGTTCCTGTTCACTCAGCAAATGCTATAGTAGTTTGCTGATAAGTTAAATACAGTAAACTTTTCAATCACGAATTATTCAAGGTCTCTTTCAAGATGTCGTTCCTGTACATCTGAAGACAGAATACATTTTTCAAAACATATTTGCCAGCCTCAACGGAATATGCAGAAAGACAAAATGCCAAAAGACCCCAAGGTCCCTCAAGGACATTACAGAGAGCAGAACAGTCTCAGCTTTAGATTGGGAGGGAAATATCTGAGTGTTGTTTTTCACTCAACAAGTATCTTCTAGTGTGTAACTTCACTGAGGAAACATTGAGGTCATTGATTTTATTTTTAAAAAAATAGAAGAAATAGATTTTTTAAAAAATTGTTTGAACTGGAGAGTATAGCCTTATTTGCAACTGTAGTTTGACTTCTAGCACCATACATGGTCCCCCAGTCGATCCCTGAACCAGGAACAGACCCTGAGCACTGCCAGTTGTGGCCTAAAAGTGAAAAAAAAAAAAAACCTTTAAAAAATTGTTGCTGTAGGTGTGACTAACCAATTTGGTTGCTTGTAAGATATAGATAAAAAAATCTCGTTGATGTAGAGGTAGTTGATAGGATAGAGATCTTAATGAAAGCAGAGAGCACTGTCATCCCATTGTTCATCGATTTGCTCAAGCGGGCACCAGTAACATCTCCATTGCGAGACTTGTTGTTACCGATTTTTGGCATATCGAATATGCCATGGGTAGCTTGCCAGACTCTGCCATGCAGGCGGGATACTCTCGGTAGCTTGCCGGGCTCTCTGAGAGGGACAGAGGAATCAAACCTGGATCAGCCGCGTGCAAGGCAGTCGCTTTACCCGCTGTGCTATCGAAAGCAGAGAGACATACAATAATATGCATCCATCTGGGAACCTCCCAAAGAATGTTCAAAGACTTAGGGACAGATACTCTACTGACTCTTGACAAGACTCTGCAAAGCTCAGACCCAGGAATGATGCTGTTTAAATCCAGCAGTGCTGAGAGCTACCAGGCAACACCAGTGGTACTCGGGATCTTCCAGGTTATACTCAATGGTGCAAAGGAGTCCTGCATTACCAGGGATGGAATTCAGACACGAGGCAGGCGGCTCTTGACTTGAGTGCTGTCTCCCAGTCCCTAGTATAAATCCACTCGAGGAGACAGAAGAGATCTAGAAATGATATGTCCCTTTTTCTGTCAATGCATCCCATCACCCACATTCTTTGCTGCCAGCTCATTTCCCTTCTTCGTTCATTTATTATTGCTCAAAATGGCTATTAAAAGCCTGTAATGGGTATGGCATACGAGGACACTGAGCTCCAGAATACAGACCCTGTCTCCACATATCTCAGAATTCAAAGACCAACAGGAAAGGAATTGTACAACGTAGTATATTAAGTATATTTAAATCATTCAAGTGTTCTATTCAGTTTTTTTTTGAGCATCTGTTATGTGCCAGGCACTGTGCTAAATCCTGAGGATATAATGTCAAATAAAATAAAGTCATAGTCCTACAGTCTAATGGACCACATGCTCATTAAATAATCCTAACCTATGACTGTTTAGTTGGGAACTTGGAGCCAAATGAATCATGGACCAAAGGGATGCATGGCATGTGAGCCAATGCCAAGTGTCACTTTGGCTTACACAGTCCTTTACCCATTTAAGAAGAAAAACAGATTAGTGTTTCTCCCAGTCAGCACCCTCCACCTGGGAAGGTGATGTCACTTGCGATTTGGGGTTGCTGAGAATCTTACAGCAACCTGGCCTGGAAGGCGGGGGGGAGGGGACGGGGGGGTCCTGCTGGAGGCAAGCGGTGTCATCAATAGCTGGTAACAAGTTGACTTTAGTCTCCTGAAAGGGGGAGGTAGAAACACATGGAGCGTCCAGTAAAACCGGCAAGTCTGGATGGAAGACTCGGAATGATGGGCTCTCTCCCACTCCACCCCTGCTACACTCACTCACACGAGAAACCCTTCCCGCGGGATGCTAGGACCGTGGCCAAAAGCAACACTGTCCCAGAGAGGGAAGCTGCAGCCAAGGTCCTGTTTCACCACCACTCTGGCTGCCTGCTGCCAGCTCTGCTATTTGGTGGATATTATTAACCACCACCCCAGCCCTCACATCTCTGGGAAAGAAGTGACACGCCCAGCAAATGACTCATCCAGCCCCTTGTGTTCACAGAACTTAGTGTCAATGTAATTAGAAAGTGCCATTTCACAGGACTGGGGAGGTGGTACAGGGACACATTCCTGACCCTGGTTCCATCCCTTCCCAGTGCCACATGTCCTGCCCTTGCCCGGTACCTCTCTAGGGGTCCCTCTTCCCTGCAGCAATGCAAAGGTGGTGCTAGTGGTTCCCAACAATACAGATCTGACAAGCACTGGCTCATCAGGCCCCCGGGATTGAACCTCTGACCCAGTTGGTTGAGTATGGTTGGGACTGGTCCCCAGGGTTCCTTGAGCACAGCTGGGGGAAGTCCTTACCCAAAATTCAACAAGGAAGAGATAATGTCTTAGGGATGGAGAAAGAAACTTGTCCATCTCCCACCATTGCTGATTTTTAAGTCAGTCTATCAGAAACTACCATGTTTTTGAAGAATTTAAGAAAGATTCCTAATTTTTTTAAATTGTTGCTGTTGTTGTTATTAGGGCAACACACAGTGGTTCTCAGGTTCTCAGAAGTTACTCCTGGCTCTGTGCTTGGGGATCACTCCTGCCGGGACTTGCAAGACCATATGTGATACCAGGCATCCAACCTGGGCTGGTCCCATGTAAGGCCCCACCCCTGAGCTATCATTCTGTTCCTGGGACCTTTATATTTTTCAAAAATGCACATTTAACTCTTTCTCGCTGTGTGTTTAAATGATCATCAAAAGGATGAGCCTTTGTTCATGTTTTGCCAGATCACTTAGATTTAACACCTTTTCACTAAAGATGCTGCCTTGTGACCAGATTAGATTTTTCTCTTATCTGAGCACCGTCTCCACACACTGCTTCATCATTGCATGCAGTCTCTTACTCCTCCCTATCTTTGCCATGAATGTCATCTGATTTTTATTTCTCTTCCAATATGTACTACTCCAGAAAATTGTTTAGTTTCTGCGATTTTGAAGCCTTCTTTAAAAATGTGTTTGATTTTTTAAAACAATTTGTTTATTCTAGGCTATTTGCTCTGTACTTTTGTTCTATTTCTTTCCCCAAAGATTTTCTTCTTAGAAATTGCAAGCATTATCCTGAAACGCAACTCCTCTCTGAAATGCTTACTTACATTACAGGCTTCCTAGCTTATGGCTTCTCAGCTTTCTTTTTAAGACGCCCATATCACTTTGAAAAGCAATTTGAGAGGGCATGAAAAGATAAAATTGAAAGTGATTAATATTGTGTGGTAAATGAAGAAACTTGTCCAGTGTTTGTGATGAAAGCTGGCAAAAGATAAGGGAATAACAACTTTCTTTTCCACTTTGCGTTTCCTAGGGTGGATTCTACACTTTAACCTAGGAAATCTGTCTCTAACTTTATTCTCACTAGCTGTCAAGTTTTTTTTTTCTTTTGAAATTTTCTTTGCAGACTCAGTTCCCTCTTTTACCCCTTATTCAGTTTCCTTTTCCCAATCCATACTCAGATCCTCTCCAAATACTCATTTAATTACACACCTGTAGTCAATGGATATTTTTTCTATCCATTGGGGTATTATTGAGGGGGTGCATGGGGGTGCCAAGCTTCACAAGTATCTCAAAAATGAAGTCCCTCCACTTCTTGACTTCATGGTCTAATGACACTCATGTATCATTTGATTACAGAAATAATACACATTGGCTTGGCTCTACGTAATTCTGAAATAGTAATTATGTATCACTGTATCACTGTCATCCCTTTGCTCATCGATTTGCTCGAGCGGGCACCAGTAACGACTCCATTGTGAGACTTGTTACTGTTTTTGACATATTGAATATGCCACGGGTAGCTTGCCAGGATCTGCCCTACGGGCAAGATACTCTTGGTAGCTTGCCAGGCTGTCGGAGCAGGGTGGAGGAATTGAACCGAATTGGCTGCTGTGCTATTGCTCCAGCCCCGTAATTATGATGAATTCTAAATTATATATATTTATAAGATATATAAACTGTTACATATTTTATGTGGACTAATGCTGATACTGTTTACTCATCTCTACTCACACTCACACATCTTAAATCAAAAAATAAAATACTCAATGGCTTCTGTTAAAACTGAATTAAAAAACTGCATTTTTTTAAAAACTGTATTTTTTACAAATGGCCAAAAGGCACATGAAAAAATGCTCCACATTGCTAGTCATCAGGAAGATGCAAATCAAAACAACAATGAGGTATCATCTCACACCACAGAGACTGGCACACATTCAAAAGAACAAAAGCAACCTATGCTGGCGTGGATGTGGGGAAAAAGGGATGCTCCTTCACTGTTGATGGGAATGCCAACTGGTCCAGCCTTTCTGGAAAACAATATGGACAGTCCTTCAAAGACAAGAAATTGAGTTTCCATATGACCCCACAACACCACTTCTGGGAATATATCCCGAAGATGCAAAAAAGCACAGTAGAAATGACATCTGTACCTATGTGTTCATTGCAGCACTGTTCACAATAGCCAAAATCTGGAAACAACACAAGTGCCCTAGAACAGATGACTGTTTAAAGAAACTTTGGTACATCTACACAATGGAATGCTATGCACTGTTAGGAGAGATGAAGTCATGAAATTTTCTTATAAATGGATAGACATGGAGAGTATCATGCTAAGTGAAATGAGTCAGAAAGAGAAGGACAGACGTAGAAGGACTGCACTCATTTGTGGAGTATAGAATAACATCACATGAGACTGACACCCAAGGACAGTAGATATAAGGGCCAGGAGAATTGCCCCATAGCTGGAAGCCTGCTTCAGGAGTGGAGGGGAGAAGGCAGATGGAATAGAGAAGGGATCACTAAGAAAATGATGGCTGGGGGAATCAATCAGGATTGGAGTTGTGAGCTGAAAGTAGATAATGGACCAAACATGATGACCTCTCAGTGTCTGTCTTGCAAGCCATAATGCCCAGAAGTAGAGAGAAAGTATGGAGAATATTGTCTGCCATGGAAGTAGGGGGAGGGTGGAAAAGAGGGGATACACCGGGGATATTGGTAGTGGGGAATGTGCACTGGTGGAGGGATGGGTGTTTGATCATTGTGTGATTGTAACCCAAACATGAAAGCTTGTAACTGTTTCACAGTGATTCAATAAAAATTTTTAAAAAAAATTTTTAAAAAGCTGTGTATTTCTCCTATCACTTATTACACCAGTTGATATATAGTCAACATGAAACAAACAAATAGAGCATACCCTATATAAATAAAGGAGTATCTAAAATTATTCCAAAACACTTGATTTAATATGTGCAGAAAGGTCAACGACTATTTTGACTTAGATGATTGACAAAAATCTTTTTCTTCCCAGGAACTTCCTTTATTTAATGTATATCAAAAAATGTTTAGGAATAAAATGGGATTTTCTAGCATGAAGAACTGACTGTTGATTTTCTCCCCAAGTTGACAGAAGTCCTCAGTATTTTTTCTCTTCCTTCTCTCTGTTCAGATGCTCAGCCCACAGAAGGAGAGAGAGAAATATGGAACCAGATCAGCGCTGTGCTCCAGGATTCTGAGAGTATCCTCACAGACCTACAGGCTTATAAGGGAGCAGGACCAGAGATCCGAGAGGTATGCCAATGATAATACTAAGCTGCCAGGACCCTTGGAGGAGAACAGAAATCCACACATGCACACACTTAGCAAGATTAAGTAATAGCCTTAATATTTCCTATCATACTAGGAAAACAAAGAAGGCAATGGGTCCTTAAAAATATGTGAATGGCCCCTTTGATTCTAGCACATTAATCTGAAAATTTTAAGCAGAAAATTTTCAGTGTACTACTTCATTTAAGGGATACATACATAGAAAGTCTATGAACAGCAATTGGTATATGAGTCATAGTGTGTGGATTTACATGAATGTCCCAACATTTTTTAGTAATTTTGGCAGGTTCCACCAGAATCACAAAGAATAGCTATAAAATATATCCCTTTAAGGAGCCTACGTATCTGTCACCTTGAAATGACTTATGAAATTAAAAAATAATAAATGCATGAAAAACAGAACAGTTGCTCAAACAAAAAAGGTTATTGTTAGTCTGATATTTGAGACTTCACAATGCCTAAAAGGATAAAACTTCTTTTTTTCCTTGAAATAATGAGTTTTATGAAAGTATCAATACACACAGACACACACACACGTACACACATGCACGCGCGTGCGCGCACGCACACGCGTACACAATTTAAAGCCACGCCCATAATCCTTCTGAAAAAGAGGTTATAATCCTCCAAAAGCATTTCTATGAAGGCAAAAAGCTGTTAAGAGGTTGTTTTTCTACTTGGAGGTTGCCATTTAATGTAGCTAATTTAGGGAGCATCATAGATTGGTGATATGGTTATGCTGGCGTAGAGAAAGGCAAAACCTCTACAGTCAGTACTGTATAATGAACATTAGCGCTACAGTAGACAAATCAAATGACAATGGGGAAGGGTTGAATTACTTTCAATTAGTTGTACATCTACTTTATTTTTTTCATATAAGATAAAAGAAACAAGATGGGATCTAATTGAGAGTCATTTGCATTATGTTTAAGTACCAGAAATCTCCATATTAACGGAACCTCTTGGAGATCAGTCCAGAGAACTGTTGTCAATATTAGCATAGTACAATAAAAATGCTTTTATTTTTTCCTCAAATAAAACCCTTTCTCAGTCACAAGTCATTTTACGTGGTGGCGATTATCTCTTTTTAACAGACACTTCCATGTGTTTGCAGGCAATTCAAAATCCTAATGACATTCAGCTTCAAGAAAAAGCTTGGAATGCTGTGTGTCCTCTAGTTGTAAGGCTAAAGCGATTTTATGAGTTTTCCATAAGACTAGGTGAGTATGTGTTAATAGTTTTCATGTCTCGTGTGTGAGGTTCTTCTATAAATGCTTGAGGAAGTAACAGGACAATTTGGTGCCTTGGAAAATGTGCCATATTAATCCAGCTCTCTGCTCAGAAGCTGTTCTTGGGCAAAACACCTGTAGTTTCAATTCACAAAGTTTCATTCCTTTTATCTGTGGGCATGTTGGGGGTGTTTCTACTGGTACAGTTCCTTTGGTCTTGTCCTCAGCTAAGTCAAGTCCTAACCAAGTGTGGGCTGATTCCAAAGCTGAATTATTGAGAAGTAGGAAAATGCAAGTTATCTGCTAAGCCTGAAAAAGAACTTGGTTAACTGAAGATGTGATACAATTTTTTTTATTTTTTTATTTTTTGCTTTTTGGGTCACACAGGGGTTACTCCTGGTTCTGCACTCAGGAACCACTCCTGGCGGTGCTCAGGGGACCATATGGGATGCTGGGAATCGAACCCGGGTCGGCCGTATGCAAGGCAAATGCCCCACCCGCTGTGCTATCACTCCAGCCCCAGATTTATTACAGGAAAATATAAGTAAAACTATACTCCTATAGTTTAAAATTATACCCTAAGCATTTTTTTCTTATTTTGAGGACTCCCCAGTAATTCTTAGGGGAAGTACTCCTGAGTGTGGGTGGTACACAGAACATTATGTGATGCCAGGGGGGTTGAACTTGGAGCCTTGTGCATACAAGTCATGTGCTCTGCTTCTGTGAGTAATTATCCTGACCCTAAACTCTTCAGGTTAAAGGAAAAAAACATTACTACTAAGTTTCATAATGATTTTGTAGAAGCAAGAATCAAATTCAGTCTAGTTGACAGTAGGTGTATTATAACTATTCACTATCAAACAATCTCTTTGATCTCACTGATTAATCTGGAATTGGGTAGGTAAAAATGGATATAGTTATGTTCTTCTTTTCTTTTGCCTTAAATGAATGCCATATTACAAGAGGAAGCAAAAGAAACTGAAATAAATACTTCAGGTATTTATAATAGCAGCATTGATGTTTGAACTTGAAGCTAACACTCCAAAGACTAGTTGTGTAAAGTCAGCACAAATTTTCAAAGAGAGAGGTTCTGAAAATCTTTGGGTTTAATAGAAGTTGACTTCCCTTTTTAATTTCTCATAGTATTTGTTTAGACAAGTGTTGATTAAGCCTTTTTTCAACTGTGGCCCCCTTCCAACTTTGCTTTCTTCCTGTACCCTGAACATCTGGCTGGTTCACTTCCTAGTCTTGGGCTGTGGTCCCCAACTTATGCAATTTTCACCTTTAGCCCATTGGAATACCTTGGAGATCCACTAGTGGTTATAATAGTCCCCAGTTGAAAAGCAGTGGTTTAGACCAACTGTATGAACTAAAATCTTAACAAATGGAAATTATGTCCCAGTTGTTTGCCAGAAGAGATCAAGGCAGAATTGACTGCCTCAGAAGACATTAGCATTGCCCTAGGTGAAAAAGACTAGAAATTTCCTTAGAAATATGTTGAAGGAAAAAAATAAAAGAAATATTTAGAAACAGACAAGTGGGAATAGTGACATAGATAATGAGGATAATAAAGTTAGAAAGGGCACTGGGTTTGTAGGAAAAAAATTATCCTGGTCAGGATATAGCAGCTGAAAATAGCTGGAATACTACCAGAATCCTGTCTCTACAAACTAATTGTTTGACCACATGCTTGTTATCTTAGAATCCACGCACAACATCTCAAATACATATTTGTGGTTATCCAATAGTATTAATAGTTGAACTCCAAAATATGTGAGAGTCCAGTTGACCTTAGAGAGCCAGTGTCATCATGGGACTTCTGTGAGTGGGGACAGAGAGGAGAACCTGCTCTGGTGTCAGGGGCTCCTTCTCTTCCATAGGCATGTGCACCCCTCCCCCTCCCCACACAGTGATGGGCAAAGACGTAGGAAGACGCAAGCAGATGACCACTGAGAATGTCAGCTAGGGTTGAGAATTGTCCTTTCCTAAAAAGTTAAGGATCTCCTTAGACTTCCTCAAATATCTATCCCTTTTGCTTTCAGAAAAAGCTCTTCAGAGTTTATTAGAATCTCTGACCTGTCCACCCTACACGCCAACCCAACACCTGGAGCGGGAACAGGCCCTGGCAAAAGAGTTTGCGGAAATTCTTCATTTTACCCTTCGATTCGATGAGCTGAAGGTAAAGTCCCGTCCTCTCTGATAATTTCCCAAGGGTAAAGATTCCTTGCTGTACACGTGTCCATCTCGATAGTGCTGGGAGGGAGTAGAGTAGGCAGATAAAGAAGATGAAGATCTATCCCTGGAGAGACAGAGAATGTAAGGTGAGTTACATTTCTTATAAATCGGAGTGATAAAAGGACTGTGGCTCGTACACAAATGTTCCAAATCTGCTAAATGCAGCAAGAGAAAAACCTTCTCAAGTATTGTCAATGAAAACAAATGTGCTTTTTCTGAAATCTAGCCACCAACAAAAACAGAGCATAATTTAAAACAGTGAGATCCTGAGTAAGTTTTTTCCTTTGTTTTGGTTTTAGTCTGGGGGCAACGCCTAATGGTCTCAGGGTTTATTCCTAGCTCTGTGCTCAGGGATCATTCCTGGCTGTACTGAAGGACCCTTTGTGACATCTGGATTGACCCAGTTTGCCATGTGGAAGGCAAACACTTTAACCTGTGTTCTCTCTCTCTGGCTCCTGAGAACTTATTTTTAACCTAAAGTAGTTTTGACTCTTGAAACACAGTGAAGTTCCCATGTATTTACAATACCAGATGTCTGACCTTCTCATTCCTGTGCTTGATCTGAAACTAACACATGACCTTCCTTTCTTTCTTCTGAATTTCAGATGAGGAACCCAGCTATACAGAACGATTTCAGCTACTACCGAAGGACAATAAGTCGCAATCGTATCAACAATATGCATGTGAGTGCCATTGTCTCCTGGGCCTACATGCCCCTTCTCTATGGCTCTTTTTTTTTTTTTTTTGCTTTTTGGGTCACACCTGGCGATGCACAGGGGTTACTCCTGGCTCTGCACTCAGGAATCACCCCTGGCCGTGCTCAGGGGACCATATGGGATGCTGGGATTCGAACCCGGGTCGGCCGCATGCAAGGCAAACGCCCTACCCGCTGTGCTATCGCTCCAGCCCCCTCTATGGCTCTTTTTATTTCTACATTAGACAGAGAACAGGGAGCAGACTAGAGCATTTCAGTTGCTTTCTAGGGTCCAGTGTTTGGGGTTTTGACAACCTCTTTATCAACGGCATCTTTTCCTTTTTTCATCAGCTAGACATTGAGAATGAAGTCAATAATGAGATGGCCAACAGAATGTCCCTCTTCTATGCAGAAGCCACACCCATGCTGAAAACCCTTAGCAATGCCACAATGCACTTTGTCTCTGAAGTAAGTGAAGGCCAACAACAGGATGCATTTCTCCTAATTGTGCTTAAAAGTGGCTTGTAAGCTTAACGTGCATTTGTGTCTCCCTTTAGAACAAAACTCTGCCAATAGAGAACACCACAGACTGCCTCAGCACCATGACAAGTGTTTGTAAAGTCATGCTGGAAACCCCGTAAGTAAATGACAGGTGTATTTGTGGCCAAGAGTTAATTTACACTGCGCCTGCTCTGTTGACGGTAGTGGTAGTATGATACTGTAGTTGCTGCCAATAAGGATATTTGACATGTTGGTCACCACAATAAAAGAATATATATATCATGTGAGCTGAATATATCATTGGGCTGGAGTGATAGCACAGTGGGTAGGGCGTTTGCCTTGCATGTGGCCAACCCGAATTCAATTCCGCCATTTCTTTCGGAGAGCCCGGCAAGCTACCGAGAGTATCCTGCCCACATGGCAGAGTCTGGCAAGCTACCCGTGGCATATTCGATATGCCAAAAACAGTAACAACAAGTCTCACAGTGGAGACATTATTGGTGCCCGCTTGAGCAAATTGATGAACAGTGGAACAACAGTGCTACATATATCATGTGAGTTAAATTGATAAGGAACTCGGGGAAATAAGAGCAGTTATTCTCAGATGTTAGTTGAAAATGCTGGGATTCGTACTGGTACCTGACTTTCCAGAGGTTGAATATGGTATTAGATGGCAGAGCCTAAACTCAAAGACTCTATAGAGATTGTGTCAGAACCAAATGGAGGATCAAGCTACATGACTAGGTATGAAATGACTTAGATTCAAAGGGGCAGGAGAGAGAGTACAGTGGTTAAGGTGCTTGCCTTGCACATAGCCAATCCAGGTTTGATTCCTGGTCCCCTAAGCCTGCCAGGAGTGATCCCTGAGTGCAGAGCCTGGAGTAATCCCTGAGCATTGCCAGGGGTCACCCAAAAACAAACAAAAATAGAATCAGAATAAAAGTGGTAGAACTGTTAAGACTGATTTAAGATTGGTAATAGAGATTTCTTCCCTTATGTCTTTCCCCATCAACCCCCATAAATTTCATTGTACCTAAATTAGTTACTAGTTTTTTAAAAACTGGTTAATATTGTTGAGATTGAGACTGCACAATAATATAGAAATCTGCATTCAGAAGAGCCAGGAGTCATCCCTGAGCATCACGAGGTGTGACCCAAAAAGCCAAAATAAATGAATAAATGAAATAAATCTAAAAAGAAAAGAAATCTGCACTTGAAAGTTAAGGATGCAGTATTCCCAACGCCCCACATGTGTGCAAACATGTGATCTGACCAGCTGGCCTGGGTGTCCTCCCTCTTTTCTTTGCTGAAATTCCCAAATTCCTCTACATTCCAGTGTACTGGGAAGAGCTAAAGCCATCAAGAGTGCCTTCTAAAAGTTGATGCGCTATCCAAGTGTAAGGTGGCATTCCTTTCAAATATTTCAGTTATTCCAAACAAGAGTTATTCCAGCTCAGATATTATAATTTTGTTCATTGTGGGGCCCATTCATAATCAAATAAATCATAAGAAAAATCTCTAGACTTGACCTGGACTACATGAATCATCAGGGACCCTATCAAGGTAACTGGGCAAAATTCAAACTGCGAATACCCTCAGCCTGGTAAATGGTACATAATTTCTTTTACGTATCCTTGCCAATCCAATTCAATCTGCAGACGGTTGCTTAACAAAGGAAGTAATCCTGACTAGAGACATGATAGCTGCTCCGTAGAAATGAGCCTGGTTCTTTTTCTCCATAATGAAGCCATTATTCTCTATAATCTTGGACAGCCAGAGGGACTTGCTATAAAATATTCAAGATTGATGGGTGAGGGAGTGATATACATGATGAGCTGGCTCACTGAAGGGCAGAAGAGAAGAGAATTTACTGCCTTCTAATTTAGCTTATTTCACACTGAATTGCTGGTGGAGTAGGTTCCAGGAGAGTTATCACAGGTTTCTTTAAGAGCATGTTAACCTGATTGTTGCAGGTCTGGATTTGTTTTCAAGAGAGGATTAGAAGAGTCTAAAGTTGCCAGTTGTGAAGGCTTCTGAAAAAAAAATGTGTTCTGACAAGGCATAAGACAAGTAACACTGTTGCCATCTCATCTCTCTTCCAGGGAGTACAGGAGTAGGTTTACAAGCGAGGAGACGCTGATGTTCTGCATGAGGGTGATGGTGGGCGTCATCATCCTCTATGACCACGTCCACCCCGTGGGAGCTTTCTGCAAGACATCCAAGATTGATGTAAGAATCGTTAGGCTACGTGCACACCAGCGCTCCAGACAGACCTTTATTCTCTCCCTCTCCTCCATTCCCCGAAGAGAGTGATCACTGCAGGAGCCCACGCCCATCACGTCTGCTCTCCTCATAGCAGACACTTCTCTCTCTGGATGCATCCGGGGAAATACCTAAGTGCAGAGCCCAGCAGGAACTGGGAGGTGCAGAGACCCTCCACCTGGATAGGTGCTGAGTCTGAGTAGATGGACAGTCATTTGGAGCTGGGAGCTGCTCTTCCAGTGTACCCTGTGTGCCATACTAAAATATTTTTACATATGCCCTATAAAACCATAAAGGTTGTATAATTAAAAATATTTGGGGGCTGGAGTGATAGCACAGTGGGTAGGGCGTTTGCCTTGCACGCGGCTGACCCGGGTTCAAATCCCAGTATCCCATATGGTCCCCTGAGCACTGCCAGGGGTGATTCCTGAGTGCATGAGCCAGGAGTAACCCCTGTGCATCGCCGGGTGTGACCCAAAAAGCAAAAAAAAAAAATATTTGATATATGTGTGGAAGCAGTTAGAAGTTAGTGGATTTTAAGACAACATGGGCAAAGTCAAAAGCCTTCCAACTTTCTATCACTCCCACCAGGTTGGGGCACCCAATTTTCATGCCTTTTCTTGTCATTGGAATTTATGTGATTTCCCCTCCCTCCTCAGAGCACCCTCCCTCTTCCCTGATAGGTGGGTTTCAGTAAGACATGCCATAAATGTCACCTCCTCCAAGAGCATATTCTCTGTTCGCGGATTAAAGTCTTCTTCTTCCTCTGGTCTCCAGAGCACTCACCATTTTGGATTTTCTGATTCCTTCACAGGTATTTGTTGGCAGGGGTAGTGCCATGATCTATGCAGCTACTTTTTTCTCTATTGCCTAGCCCAGTACCACTCACAGACCATGACATGCAATAGATGCCCCATAGGAAAACACATGAATTAAATGTACAAGTGATTTCTTCCTGATGGTGGGCTCAAACACCCTCCTCTCAGCCCAGTGTTTGTCTGGAGTATTATCCAGTTGTGAATCCAATGTAATGATTTGAAACTTTTCACAGCAGAATATTGCTAATATTACTAACTTATGGTGGCATGGTAGAGTTTGGTTGGCCCACTCTATATTAATTCAGCTGTACAGAACAGGCTCGTTGATGCGCTAGCTCTTTGGACATAGAAAGTATATTTCCAGAGGGGTTGAGTGTGAGGGGATATAAGGAAATGTACCAGTTAAAGCACAACTTATATTGCTGTTTTGAGTTATGACTTCTCAACACAGCTGGTCATGAGTCTTCACAATCTTTTTATTAATTTAAATGTAAATTCTTTCTGTTTACTAAAAAAAAAATCACCTTTGGACCAGAGTGATAAAAGAGTAAGACACCTGTCTTGCAAACAGACAACCCAGCTTTGATTCTTGGCACCACGTATGGTCCCGTGACCACAGGGCCAGTAGTAGGCCCCGAGTACAGCTAGGTGTGCCCCACCCATGACCTTTAGTATAAAATTGTTGAAAGACATAGGAAAGAAAATATTGAGAAAATGAATGTGTCAGTAGTTTCATCATACAAAGATGACTACTCAAGTTGAAAGCATAAACAATTCTAGTAAACATATACATATATATGTACATATACATTAAACATAGCCTCCTGCTATTAGGGCTATTTTAAAACACTTAATTTGCATTATTTCAGGTATTTTATATTTTGTTCTTATCAATGAATATCTTACTGTGTTATTTGTGATGCTTTTAACTTTTTTTTTTTGCTTTTTGGGTCATCCCAGGCAATGCACAGGGGTCACTCCTGGCTCTGAGCTCAGGAATTACCCCTGGTGGTGCTCAGGGGACCACATGGGATGCTAGGCTGGGTCGGCCACTTACAAGGCAAACGACCTATCCACTGTGCTATCACTCTGCCCTGCTTTTAACTTTTTTCATTTGTTTTGATTTTGCATCATACCCAGAGGTGATCTGGGGCTGCTCCTGCTGTGATGCTCCAAGGACTATGTGATATTGGGGGGTCAGAATTCAGAGCTCCACGTGCCAAGCATGCACTCCAGCCCAATGAGCCATATTTTCAGCCTTAACATTTTTTATACTACAAATAGATTATAAAAAATTCTATTTATCTTCCATTGTTGCTATCATTTGCTTATTGACACTCATAAGACATTCTCATTTACCCTCTGAATTTAATTTGTCCAAAGGACAGCAATTAAACACTTTGCACAATTACATTTTTAACCACAACCTTCCGACTTTTCAAAAGCTTGTCCTTGCTAGTCATCTACTGAACCTTTTAAGTGAGGTCCTAAATATCCAACAATGATGCTAAATCTGACCATGTGAAATATGTTTTTGCCTGTTTTAATGCAGACCTCACTAAAAAAGATTTATTCTTCCTGGTTTGCATGAGTCTCTAAAAAAGTATTTTTTTTTTTTAGTTTGGTTTGTGTTTTGGGCCACAGCCAGTGGCACTCAGGGCTTATTTCTGGCTCTGTACTCAGGGGGAACACCAGGGAGTGCTCAGGAACCATACAGGGTGCCACAAATCCAACCTGGGTTGGTTGTGTGCAAGGCAAGAGGCTGATCTACTGTACTACATCACTCTAGCCCCTCTAAGGACTTTTTGAATTTCTGAAACTAATCTGCTTCCCATCTGTCTAGCAGTTTCATGCTCTAAGTATATAAAACTTAGGGTAGCAGCATCTGTGAAAATCTATGTATTTATTTGTAAGGTCCTGAAATAGGTTCTGAAAGTGTGTTTTCATGAGCATACCCTGGAGTCCAAAAGAGGTAAGTGGAGTGTTCTTGAAATCTACAGGAGGCGACAACCAGACCCCTCACAGACAGGGGCAGAGGCTGATGTCAAACTTTGAAGACAAGGCAGGATTTCACATATCCCCCATTGCTAGAGAGGAGGAAAAACACCAAACAGAGACAATCCTCAGGCAGTCAGAGAGATCAGGCGTTGCCCATCTTCCGTAGAACAGACACTTTCCTTTGGGGTCAGAGAAGGCAGACTGGAGTGAGATGCATTTTCAGTGTATTTCCCTAGAACTGCTTGGAGTATTCCAAATAATCACTCCTTAACTCCAGCCCCCAGCCCAAGCCGTGATCCAAATTCCAGACCCAACCTCCTCTGATAATTGAAATATGGCTGGCAGCAAATCAAAGACAATTCTTACAGCACAAACCTATTACTCCTCCGCAATTCCTGACTCCAGTATTCTCCATCCTCCAACCCAGTCGTTAACCTGGATTTGTCCTTGAGAACCTAGTAATTACTCTTTTCCCTCTTCTAACTCCTGTATCTGTCAGTTACCAAATACTGTGGACTGCACTTTAGCTGAGTCCTCAAATCTCCCCACCTGCCCCCTCCAAACCCTACCCTGCACTCCTCGCCACTCCGTATTCTACGCTCAAGGCTCTTACTGCTCCTCTATCCAGTCTTGAATTCTTCGAATACCCTTCACTGGAATCACAGTGCCGGAGTGCTTAATTCTTGTCAAGTATTTACTCTGGAAGAAAGAATTCCTAACATCATAAAACCTACAGTGGTCCTGTCCTGACCATATCATCGAATATATCATTTGATTCACACCTAAAACTTTATCCTACCTGAGAGAGGGCTGGAAATTCTGAGTGCCCACTGTCCTGCCATCATTTTAAAGATCTATGTTATCCTAGTTTCTTGGCATGTTTTATAATAACACATCACACTAGGATTATAAACTATGTGCCTTTCTTTTCCCACTTGACCAGGAGCTCCTGCAGGGAGAGGGACAGAATTTTTTGTATTCCTGGGCTTGATCCTGTCTTTGGAAGTCATCAAGCTAAGAGTGGTATATCCCCCAAATGTCTGTAGCCCCTCTTGAACCCTCGCCCATGCAGTCAACATCTCTGATTGACTACAGCATTTTGTCCTGATGAGGCTTTATGTGACCATGACCCCCGCGTGAGTCTCAATCCTGTGCTTCAGGCTAACTATATCAAATTATTAGGGTCCAGCTGGCCTTTCAGATGAAAAAAAAATTGGCATACCAGAAGTATACCCACAGAAAATGTCTCTAAATGACTTCTATAAAGAGGCTCATTGTATTCCCTAATCCAATATGGATATCTAAGTTTTAAGTGAATGATTGAATTCTTTGCAGAAAACGTCTTCCCTTGCCAAAGAATTAGTCCAGGCTATGCATAGTATAATGTTATCTTGATCAATGTCATTTTCATGCATTTCTCAAATTATGAATGTTATATTCCAAAGCATAAAAAACTAAAACTTTATGTAAGTTAACACAGATACTAATCTAGAAGACATGATGAAACTTGGCCATTGCCTTAAGTGGTTTATATGCTTGACTATTGTTATACCAATCCTCCGCTTGTCTAATAAAGGAGACATATGAATCTGTGCATTAAAGTTTATCTGACAATGCTGTTATACTATTAGGAACAGCACAAAGAGGTAGTGGTTGCTTCTCCCTGGTGACGGTAATGAGGTCAAGGGGGTTTCCTAGAGTTAGTGATAGTCAGCTGAGTCCTGAGTACATTCTTCAGAGTTTGCCTGTCACCAAGCTAAAGGAGAAAAGTCATTCTGTCGGACTTATAATTCAGTGAGTCTCAACTGAGTACTTAACTTGAGGCAAAACTTGCACCTGGCTCTGGAATACAAGATCAAAATCATAAACTCGCCACCTAATGTCAGATGTGAGATGTTCACTTGCAACATCATGTGAAAAATGATCCCAAACCTTCTAGAATCCCATTAGAGGAACTCCCTAACTTGAGGATCTAGAAGAGTTTATTGGTCATTTTTATGCTTGGTTTCTCTAGACAGAAGTAATGTGGTATTACTCGGGACAGATGTTGTTGTGGCAAGATTATAGAATATTAACAAAATGTTCTTTCTTTACCCAGATGAAAGGCTGCATAAAGGTTTTGAAGGAGCAGGCCCCGGACAGCGTGGAGGGGCTGCTGAATGCCCTCAGGTGAGCAGCAGCCCTGTGGGACCCCCCTTAGGGGCTATAAAGACTGCAGACTGATGACTAAGCTCTATGCCTCTTGAGGCCAGGATCAAGGGCTCAGGTATAACTTTGACATGTCTTAAAGACAGTCCTTCCCAGAACCTGTTTGAGATCATTTTTATGACCCCCCCTCTTAACAGCTGAAAGAAACTGAGATTTAGAGAAGTCAGATAACTTGAAAAAAATCATGGGGCAGATGGCCACTCTCTAGCCTACATCTGGGTCTGCGTGATGACCCTCCATGGACTCCTCAGAATAAGATCACAATGAGATCACCCCAATCTCACTTCCCTCTTCTTCTGTGGTTCTCAAGTCTGCACACGAGAGCAGTGCAGGTAGCTCCAGAAAATACTGATGTCACTCAGACCAAGTGAATTCAGATCTCTGGAATGAGACCTCATTTACCCGTCTTGTGTTTGTTTATTGGTTCCCAAACTCCCTAGGTGACTCACGTGTGTCATGGTGGCCACAGTGAAGGTTCTTGATCCATATCCTATGGATGCCCAAGCCTTCCACACTTGTAACACCTAACAATCACACACCTCTCTCTTCCCAAGCAAACATGTAATTTTTCTACTTCCTGGAAAGGAGTCTTACTTAATTGTGACACACTTACAGGAATTTGTGGCATAAGACTTTGTAAATCATTCCAATGCTGGGATGATTTGGATTGTAATACAAAAGATTTATGGACCCTGCTGTCTGACACCATTAATATCCCCCCTCTTGCACTATCTTTGTGCATACAACTCATGTCATAAGTGGAATGGGTCAGTACTGTTCTACCTATATACAGTACTTCTACTATATACCACACTTAGATTTTATTCCCTACACCCTGGCACTTGCTTTCATTTTTTAAGCATTACCACATGGAGATAAAAGACTGTTATCTTATAATTAATAAATTAAGAAGCAGAGGCACACATGACAGGAATAAACTGTCACTTTGTGGCTCTATTAAGTCATCAAACTTTAGAAAAGGTACAGCAATAGTATGAGTGTTTTTACATTCTCTGCAAGAAATTAGGGCTTTTTCTAATGGTACCCATCTTACAGAAGGTGAACTTTCCATAGTGGTCAGTGAACTTTAGCTTCTAAATTGTTTTAGCCTTCCAGTAAGATTTCAAAAGCAGGGCACCGTGCTGGTCTGAATTCCCTAAGGGGTTGGCATTTGTGTGGTTTTTTTTTTTTTGCATTATGCTGAGGCCAAAGAGACTTCTCTGGCAATAGAACATGGGTTCAAATCTGAAATCACAAACTGGATTTTCACTGGAAACTTGTGATCTGAAATGCATCACTCAACAATTCTGAATCTGTTTTAATTTCTATAAGGTAGAATGATCACCATTCCCTCTGAGTTAGTGTGAGTGGAATGAAAACTTACATGGACTGCCTAGGATGTGGTCTAGATTTCATTACATGTTAACTTCATTTTACTTTTATCCCAGGTTCATGTGAGTTTGTACCACTTTGTTTACTTGCATTTGTGCCCCCTGGTGGTGACAGTGATGATAAGTATTAATTACCATCAAAGGAGAAAACCATGAACATTCAAGTTTTGAGTAGTAATGCTATGCAAATCCATACTTTGAAATTTGTAACAGCAGGGGTATCCTAGGTTATCAAGATTCCGCATGCAATCATGAGAAGTGTACCTCACTGTAGAATGAGATTGCTTGTAGCTCATCTGTGTAATTATTTGATTAAGTAAAAGATCTGTGTTTAATAGCCAAAATACAGAATTCCTTTGGAGGGAAGAATCAAATTTCTTCATAGTTATTCAATCTGAGAATAACTGTGCATTGGAATGTGACTACTCATCTACACTTGATTTACAAACATCAGCTGTTTCTTCCAAGGCAAAGAAGGGCTGGTGACTCACTAAAGCTTTACGGAGTTCTACTTACACACTGATCTCCACTTTTCTCCATCCAGGTTCACTACAAAGCACTTGAATGACGAATCGACTTCCAAACAGATTCGAGCAATGCTCCAGTAGAGCTGTATTCAAAGAAGAGGATCTATGTACTGACCTCAGAAGATGTATATGTTTACATAATTTAATACAGATTGATGTTAATACTTGTGTATTTACATAACCGTTTCCTTCTTGTCACTGAAATATATGGACCTTAATTTGTATCTTGACTCACTCAACCCAGCAGAGCAGAAATTGACTTGAGAGCCTTACCTTTGATGTCTAAAACAAAACCCTCTTCTCCAAAGGCAGAATTTGGAGACTTTTGATTTTTGTTACTGGACTCCTTTAACTACACCTATAACAACCAGAAATCCCTAATAGTTTGTAGTAGTATTTTAATTCTAGATCTGTAATCTCTCTGAGGAGTTATAGTTATAGAAATGCAGTCTTTGATTTCCCGTGTTAGCTCAGCTGCAAGAAACACAGGTGTTACCCTGACATAGGGAGAGAGGAATTAGAGAGAAGAAAATGCATGTGGAGACTCAAACCCAAGTGTTTTGAATTCAGCACAACAACACCCCCCCTTTTCCTCAAACCACAGTGCAACTTTTTAATTTGCACATATATTATTTATTGTCATATTCTCTTACTGTCAAAATTTACATGCCTCTAATATTCTCCTTGGGGTTTGCAAGGAGAAACTTACCTATGTTTGAAGCAGTTAGTAGGAAATAAGTGAGAATAGATAGATGTATTGTTGAGGCTGGGTGAATGAAGGTGGTTAACCTGAAAACAGGGTTAATATAGAAAAGGAACATCTAAGCTGCAGGATACTTCTCTCTTGCTTCAACTCTGTATACAGCAGGGATGGGGAACAGCCAATCATCAGGTCTGATGAGATCCATTGAAATCATGTGGTCTGATCCTGTACAGAATGGGACAGATGTATGCTTTTCATAGGTTACCTGTGGTCTGTCCTTCTATATTGCATGGCCATAAATATTATGAATATTCAAATACCCCCTGGCAGAAAAAAAAGGTCCTTCCCTCTATTCCCCAGGTCTATAATGGCAGGAACCCTGGCTTTGAAATTGAAAGGTAAACTTGCCTGAACTCCAATTATCTGTGGAGTGCTGGATGCATAATTCTTCCTCTTCTCTATAGACCGTGTATGTGGTAGCAGAGGTTCTAGAACCACATTAGTTACTATAAACTGAGGATCTGGAGAGGAGGAAGCATTTGCATTATTTGATTACTTATGATTTAAAGGGCAGGTCCTTCTCACTCTCACTGCTAGCTTGTTGTAATGTGCAAAACTCTGGTCTGAGGACTTAGGTTCATGCCTAGCCCTAATGATACATGGCCTGACTTCGGAATTTATCTAAGCTCTCTGTGTATCACCTTCCCTGATTATATAGTAGGAAATTAAAGCAAACCATCTCCAAGATTCTTATAAGGCTATGAGTCAATAAAATGACTATTCTCACATTCCTTGATAAGTAGGGTCTAATAAGTATTATCACACCTCATTTTAATGATTAACAACATCAGAAGGCCTATCTATAGTCATTCTGTCTTCATATCCAAGCTTAGAAGGGAACCCTGTTAATTTTCCATTTTGATATTCAGTGGATAAAATAGACAATAGATCATGTCAGACAGGATCACCTCGATGTAGGACTGGATCCCAAACTTCCTCAACCTTCACTCCATGCTTTTTCCTTTTCACCATGTGGCCTATGCATATATCCTAAGGGATAAGACTGGACACTTTTAAATAAACCTTCTTGGTGGCCTGTATAATTACTTGCCAATTTCCGATAGAAGGAAATAGTGCTAGTGAGTGACAGTTCTGGAAGTTGGGTCTGGGAAGATCACGGTTTGGTATCACTCACAATATTTCAGAAATGAGCCATTAGATACTATTGCTTTCTTGACATCAGGGGCCAGCTTACTTTCCCTGGAGTCCTGTAAGACAAGGGGAGACATATTGTTTTGTTTTATCTTTAACAAAGAAATCTACTCCAGTGACAGATTTACTGGTCTGCATCTAAGTGTCAGTCAACTAGGAGAAAAAAAAGGCTCTTTCTTTAGGACTTTCCAAGATGAACATGTCCAGCTCTTTGGATAAGATTCTCTTATCAGAACAGAAATATGCTAGATGGTTTCCAAACCTAGGGATTCTAAGTTCTGAGAGAAATCCATAAAGTGGAGCAATTTATAAAATATGCAGCTTGAGAAATGTTCTCTTTGGTAGCCTGTGATAGTGATGAGCCTAGCTTGTGGGTAGCTATAACTTGAGCATCCTTGACATCTGTCGGGATTAGAAGCAAAGAGAAACTCAGTGTTGCTCACATTGAGTTCAGTTCCTTCTTCATCATTGAGGAGATTTGGGGAGGTAAATGGGCATGCGGAATAAATAGTTGAATAGATTTATCATTTTTATTTAGGATTTCTATTAAATTGGACCAAACCTAGGAGAAGGCTGCTGGCCTGCCACAGTTTAATCAAGCCATCTACTTCAAAGCCAGATTCATGTGTACATGGATTCTTAACAGCCCAGGCCCTGAACTATTGCCTCTGATTACCAGGAGGATAGATTAATTGAATGTCTGTGATCACTAGTAAGTGATGGGCCTTTGCCCACTCTAGAGCACTTGTGGGAGACAAATTCTTTTAATATGCTGTCCTCTAGGCATTAGGAGTCTTTCAACAATCATGTTTGTGTGTGTATGTGCTGCATGCACATGTGTCCAAGACTCACGGATGGCGAAAGGGAATGTGCTGGAGATGCATCCATGTCGGTGTTAACTCTTTCATAGTTGGTGTCTCATAGGTTTCAAATAAACAGTGTTTTCCATTACTCAGATATTTATTTTTGGGCAAACAACAAGGTGAAAATAACTTTTCTTGGATGCACTGCTACATTGGCATTATAACTTCATTCTCGGTAACAGTTTATGTGCCACTAGGAGTTGGTAGTAAACAAAAGTTAAGGTGGATATGGGTATTTTAAATTGTAGTGACCCCTTAGGACTAGAGTTTTAACAGAACAGCCTGGATGCTATATTTTAACAGTTACTTAATATTATGTTTCATCAATATTCATTCCTAGGGATTGCTATTATGTTAAGATAAAAGTAAACTGAGGATTTTTTCGATGCATCATTTCACTCAAGTAAAAATAATTTCATGCTTCCTCAAAAGACAAATTAGACCTATTCAATCTTAGGAACCAATTGTGATGTACAATTCAGTGACTTCTGATTTAATCTTGTAGCCTAGCAGCTATAACTTTTTCCAGATATTACAAAAAACATCGGAATTTTATCTTAAGAAAGCAACATCAGTGCAACCCAGTGTCCCCACTATATTGTTAAAGGCTGTTGCATACACAAAGCTGTTTTGAAGTTGTCATATGTTGTTTGCAAAGTCATTGTAATTTTTTGCCTGCTTTTCCTCTTTTTGTACAGAAGTTTTCCGTGTGAAATTAAAATTAAAATTTGGTACATATATTTAAAAACACACCTCTATTTAATGTGATGCTCAAGTTTGAATGCATGATAAACACACAGTCAGATGTACTTGCTAAAGGCTTATATTTGCTTAACAGCTGCTCTGAGGATCAGGAAATCACCATGTGCTCTTTACCTCTTTAAGGCTTAGTTTCTTCATAAGTAGCACCAAATATCCAAAATATACTGCTATGGGTACCAGCTATATTTTTATTATTTCACCGAAAACATTTTATTAGACAAAGACATCAAATAAACAGGACATGAGTGATATTGAGAGAACATTAGACTATTTTTCCAAGTATATTAAGAAACCTGAACAAATTTATTTCCATATTTTGAATGCATAATATTTTATGGGTTTAGAAAAATAAGCAAATAATCTATTCCCTATAAAAAATTTTGTCAACTCAAGCTCTAAAGTTATTGTTTTAACCACTGAAAATGGAAACATCTAGAGTATGACTTTTTTGTTTTGTTTTGGAGATACACCCAATGGTGCTTACTCCTGGCTTTGTGCTCATGCATCACTCCTGGCAGATTTGGGGGACCATATGTGGTGTTTGGGATTGAACTTGGGTTGGCCATATGCAAGGCAAGTGCCCCATCTGCTATTTCTCCAGCCCCTAGAGCATTACTTTGAATCTCTTCCTCTTTTAAACTGTTGTCTAATTGTGTGTACATTGGTCAAGATCTCCAAGAGAGCCCTTCCATGGCGACAAAGACAAAGGCACAATGATTAAGACTAATTAGGATTCATTGGGAAATGAATAAAAATGGGAAATGTGCTGTCAGCTGACACATAAATGATAAGCAAAAGATGAAAGAAGTGGAAAGGAAAGTGGAGGATGAGAATGAGAATAAATGTGCATGTTTTTAATTAAATGAGTATTGGGAGTCAATGACATGGAGAATAAATGAGAAGCAGAGTATATGTTTAGTAGAATGTAATTGGCAAGTAGAGTATAATTGACAAAAGAGTTACAGTTAATGAGGAATTGACTAATTTTATAGCCAGAAATTTGATGGTTAATTGTATTCTCTTGGAAGGTTAGGGGTGAAGAAGTTAGCTGTTCACATTTATAAAACCTAGAAATACTTACAATCCTATTCATACCTAATTTTATGCCTAGGTGTATCAGTGAGTAAAAGTATAGAAATTATCTGTTTGAGTGACTAACATACTGTATATTTAGCAACCACAAATTAAAAATATGACTTTATTTACATTTTTATATGCATTAAGTGCATTAATCTTTCTAATACCAAAACGCTGGTCTCTACTTGCAACATTTCTCTCTCCACCTCTCACTGAGACAATCCACAAGATATCTCTGCACAGTAAATGAAAGTAGGTCTTGGGTATTTTATCTGCCTTCAGCTGAAAAATCCAACTCCAAACAAAGAAATTGAGGTGGGAAGTAAGAGGAAGATGGGAGCTCACAGGGCCCCCAGGTACATCAGTGATATCGAGGAGTGGTATAGTTATCCAACCAAACTGCAGAGTCAGTAACACTGCAAGCAGGAGATCCAAACCAGAGCCAAACTTAAAAATGTGACTGTTGAAGAGGCAAGCAGTGGGTGGAAGCAGGGGCGGGGGGGAAGCTGGGGACACTGGTGGGGAGAAGTTGACACTAGTGGTGGGGCTGGTGATGGAACATAGTATGCTTAAAACTCAACTATGAAGAACTTTGTAAACTATAGTGTCTTAATAAAAAAACAAAAGTCAATTTAAGAAATAAAAGAAGGGAACTACTTTCAAGTCATATCAACTTCTTGACTGTTGAAGTGTACTTCCTGCACTTTTACTACACTATCAATTGCTTTGTTTTCTATTCCATAGTTGTCTGGAAAATATCAAAGTGTTGGAGATGGAGGTTCTAAAAAGACCTTCTTTCAAATGTCTCCATCAAAATCCTTTTTGAAACTGTAATAGAGTTTAGATAAGTGTAACAACAGTTTACTTGGTAGTTCAGTGTTTAGAGTGAGTGTCCTTGTTAACTTGGGAAAACTTTTTTCTATAAAATGTCCTACTTTTACCTATCACGTGACACATTCTTAGATTCCTCCTCATCTCTGCTTTCACTTTCTACTCATTTTACTTTGCACCATGAAAGGTTTGCTATCTATCTATCTAGATCTTCGGTTTGTGGGGAACATCCAGAGGTGCTTGAAGCTTACTTATAAATGACTCTGGTCATTTATCCTGAAATAAGAGATCCCTGACTTTTCACCCCAGGCATCAGTGATCACTCCTAGTGAGGCTTAGGGCACCACATGGGGTGCTGGGGATAAAAACTGTTGATCATATGCAAGGTAAATACCCTACCTGCTGTACCATCTCTCCAACCTCAAGGAGTTATATTTTAATCACTAACCCAAAGCTACCCAGAATATAAAATCTTAAATATTGTGAATTAAGAACCAGCAATTTAAAAAGAAAGAATCAGCATTTTTAGAAGGTTCCTTAAATCTTTAAGAATCATATCGCTAGGAAGCATTAACAGTTCCTAGGGAATGCTATAAAGATATTTGTTTCCAAGTGCCAATAGATTGTAAAGGAATTTTCTACATTTTTCCCTGAGATAAATCATACAATCATTGTTAGGTTATGGAAAGTTGGGATTATATGTCAATGTGGGTGGAGAAGATGAAAGGGTAAGGAGCTCTATGCAGAACCAGGTGAGTATTTGCTTTCTCCCAAATGTGCCACGGATGTGTCTACACCTACACTTCTGTCATACTGGTGCATACCCTCCTCACTATCTATCTGAAGCTTAACCATAACATGAAGATATAGGATTTGGAGTGCGGAGAGAGGTGCTGTTTACTTTTGGGATTACACCTAGTAGCCCATATGTCCTACTCCTGGCTATGTGCTCAAGGATTACTCCTTAGGGACCATATGCGGTGCCATTGATCAAACGTGACATCAAGACTTAGGTTATATTTTACCCCCAGTATGAATATTTTCTTACCACTGCAGTCAATGCTACTCCTCTCTTCCTGACTCATCCTGAACTTAATTTATTTATAACTAAGTAGAGATGATCACACAGTATGTTAAACTATGTTTGGTTTTATTTTTCGCTATATTTTAACTTCCTCAGTGCAGAAAATGTTGCCTTTGAAAGGGTCTAAATAGACACAGGCCATTGACCAATACTAATTGCCTAGAAAAGGGGATATCGAGATCCTGAAACCGGAGCATGCTGAAATGAAACATTGAAAATTAATGTCTACATCTCAGAGCTGTCCCCAGTAATAAATTATCTGATCTCTTGGCTGGTCAATTTTATTCCTGGAGGAAATATTTACCTACCTGTCAGGATATTTTTAACCTCTGTAGACACAGAGCTTGCAGCTTGCTGCTGATCTGCCAGGAGTCCAACTGAGAAATCAGGATGTTTTCTTTGTCAAAAGTCAGAGTCAGCTAGTTCTGGCAAGGGCACTCATGCTAGTCGGATGAAGTCTGGCTCAGTCTGGGACAAGGCTGCTATCAGAGAGCTGAGCGGGAGAGAGAGGGAAAAGTGCAACTGAAGCAGAAAATTTACAATAACTAGACAAATCAATTCAGCACCTTGGATAGCAATCTAGAATTGGGGTCTTTAAAAGACTGGTCATTTATTTTGAAATATACAGATCCTATTAGCTGGTAAAAGATTGTCTCTAGAACTATGCTATCAAATCTAATACATACATTTTAAGCATAAACTTACTAGCTTTTTTCAAAGCTTTTTTCCTTTGTCCTTGCTGAACATAGTTTTGAAAAGTCACAGGGAATTAATTGTTTTAGCTTTCCATACTCATCATTGTTTTAGATTCAAGTCAGATTTAATAGAACCTTTTCCTTATCCTTTTACCCTTTCCTTATCTTTTTACCTTTATCCTTTCTATAAACATATCAAAATTAATCACATCTTCAATCTGTGCTGCATTATTTATTTCAGGGTTCATCATCACTTTTAAAAACGTCAATTATCCCTTGCCTCATACCATAATTTCTGCATAACCAACACACTTCTCATGTTCATCATTTGCTTCATGTACATTTTCTTAAATGTAGTTTGGGAGATATAAATTGCTGATTCAAGTATTTGTGAAATAAGGTTAAATGAATTATTTGATTTACTTTTTAGTTTTACTACCAAAACATTTTATTTTCAGTATATCTCCATAGGAAGGCAGAACATATGCTATGCAGAAATTCTCAGATGCATTTGTCTCCAGAACCCCTTCATATTTCATACAATATCTGTAATTTTTAATTGACATTCTACAGAAACAGATTCAATGATTTGTAATGAAAGACTTCCCATGATGTAAATTATGCTTACTGCACTCATCTCACTAACTTCTATGAAATAGCCATTCCATTTTCTCATGTTACAAAACCATTCAGAGTTTTCTGTTACTAAATATTTTTGTTTGTTTGTTTCTATAAGACATAGCTAGCAAGGCTGCTATTTTTGAGACTGGAAAGATAATACAGTGGGAAAGGCACTTGCCTTGCTTGTTGCCAAGTAGGCTTAATCCCCAGCCCCTCATCCCCAAGCACTGCTATAAGTAATTACTAAGCCAGAATTATGACTTGTGTGACCCCCAAGAAAAGAGAGAGAAATAAAAAAGGAAGGAAAGAAGGAAGGAAGGAAGGAAGGAAGGAAGGAAGGAAGGAAGGAAGGAAGGAAGGAAGGAAGGAAGGAAGGAAGGAAGAAAGGAAGGATAGAAAAGAGAAAGAAGAAAGAAAAATGAAGATGAGAGGGAGGGTTATGAAAAAACATTTCTGACTGAAATTATGTTTCTTTTTAATGCTTTGAGAAATTCTATTTATTCTATAAGATGTTGCTTAAATGTGTCTTCTTGAGCTTTCCTATTCTATTTTTTTCCTTTTTAGAGCTTTCCTATTCTATACCCAACCAGATTAATTCCTTACATAATTCCCTGTACCTATCTCTTATTCTATATTAATACATTCTATCATCCATCATAAATGGATATTATTTATTCTATATTAATACATTCTACCATCCATCACAAACACATGAAGTTTGTGTTTAGCTTTTATCTATTTCTCATCGAACAGAGAATACTTTGAAAGCATTGCCTGTGTCAGTGTATCTCTGTAGTCACATAACCCAGTAAAATGTGTGACGTTTATATGTGATAAAGGTATACTTACATGAATTTGTTCATCCAGGGCTGAAATCTAAGCCAGGCCACCAATTCAAGCAGGGCAGCCTTGTATGCTGTGAATAAATGCAGCTGTCTGGTGATCTGTCTGCTAGAGGTTTTATTTTACCAAGAACTCTGATATGCCATTTGAAATACCATGACAGTGAAGGGACTAATCTAATTCTTGAACTGCTCTCCAAGTCATGATCCTGGCATAGACTGTTGGTTTTTAATGTTCTCACAGCAGAAAATACAAGCCACAAAAGTCAAACACCAGGAGAAAATTTGTGAATCTCTTTTACTCCACTACTATGGAATCTTGTGTCTGCAGGCCGGTAATTTCGGCACCAATAACATCTCCACTGTGAGACTTGTTGTTTCTGTTTTTGGCATATAGAATACGCCACAGGTAGCTTGCCGGGCTCTCTAAGAGGGGTGGAGGAATCGAACCCAGGTCGGCCGCATGCGAGGCAAACACCCTACCCACTGTGCTATTACTTTCTTTAAGATGGATTGCTGAATTCATAAGAAATTCTTTAAGTTTAATTATTTATAGTTAATTCTGTATCATAGCAATTGAGGTAGATAGTGGCAAAGCACTAGGAAAGAATGGCTTATCTTCTTGATAACATACATCTGCTAGGTGTAGTTTTGAATACAGCACAAATGAAAGTTCTTAAAATTCAGACTGAGTATTTTTTATTAAAGTAGGGAAAAGGTGTCAATCAGACACTTACCAATAAATTGTGCTTTAGTTAGATATTAGTAGGGTATGTGTTTGCTATCTGGTTAAGACAACATCAATTCAGTGAGAAGTCTAAAAATTACTTTTGGGTGCCAAGAATCTAGTGCGGTGGTAGAGCATTTGCCTTGCATGTGTGAAGTCCGGGTTCAATTCCTAATTTTTAAAAAAGGAATTACCTTTATGGCTGGGAAGATAGTTAAGCATATATATGTGAGACTCTGAATCCCTGGCACTATGTGCCCCCTAACTACCTCCTGGTATGACCCCTATTTCTAAAAATAATCATACTTTGTTTTCCATGTAATATTGGGGGTTAACATCTATCTGTGAATTTGAACTAGTAACTACCAAAATAAATATAAATAATATCCAGGTGATTATTAAGCAGTATGTCTATACTAATCGGCTTTTGAATTATGATGCTTTTTTGCTGTATCTACTAAGTATTTGTATTTGTCATTGCACAAAAGAGCCTGGCAAGCTCCCTGTTGTGCATTCAATATGCCAAATACAGTAAGAATAACAGGTCTCATCTCCCTGGCCCTGAAAAGAGCCTCCAATCATTGGAAAAAATGAGTAAGGAGAGGCTGCTAAAATCTCAGGGCTGGGATGAATGGAGACATTACTGGTGCCCACTCGAGTAAATTGATGAACAACGGGATGACAGTGATACAGTGCTACTGTGGATCAGCATCCTTGATAAACTAACATCATTGATAACTTCTTGGAGTCTGTAACTTTAAGCAAAACTGTGTAATAAATCAGGTCCTCAAATAATTGAGTTTTATATTACATCCACAAGAATTTTTTATTTGCTATATATATTGTAAGAAAACAATGTTAAACATAACTTTGAATATGGATCAGAAGTTAAGCACTTGCCTAGCATGTGTGAGGCCCTGGGTTCAATTTCTAGAACCCACAAAACTCAAATTTAAAAATAATGTTGAAAAAAATTAAATGAGGACTTAACATATTTGTTTCTCTTTAGCTTTGCTGCTTTACTCGATGAATAACACAAGTCCATATAACAGGAAGTCCCAATAGAAACAGTTCCCCAAGATTTTCAAACTAAATCATATCTCAGATATGGGTGATAAGGGTTATTGTTTAATGATCTATTTGGGCAAGAGATAAAACAGATCCAGGGGTAACCCATTTAAAACTAAGCTCCTTGGTACAACCAAGTTCTCAGACTAGGATGGTAGAGACCAGGATGTGGAGCTTTAAATGTTGAAAGCTGACTGAAATACACCAAGGGTTTTACAGTCAGATTTTTCCACAATGTGTCACAATGTCTTGGTCCAATTGAATCAAAATTATGTAGACACAGAAATGCTTCATAGGCTCATCACATTTAGAATGACTGGTCTGAAAAAGTAAAAATTGACTTTCTCAAGGAAGTGGTGAATACAAACATCTTAGTACTTAAGTAGATACACTTGCATGATGGAAAGTGTACTTCTTTGGAGAATCGTTCTCTGCTGACATATGAAACCAGACCATCTGCAAAGCTCCTTCATCAACGAGTGACTGGTGCACCAAATAAGATAATCGCACCGAGGGAGTTATAACTAACGGCACTTTCAAGGATTAGTCTCACTTCACTGGCATGAAATATAGAACTTTGAATTTGGTTAAAAGGATGTATGGCAGTTTTTCGAACAGCTGTTTCCCATAACACATGACTTCAAAAGCTACTTTTCTTTTTTTTTTATTGAGCTATAGTTTACAGCAGTATTGAAATTAGTTTTATACTTACAGTCCTGCTACTACAATCCCTCAACCTGTATGATGTGATCCCCACCATAAAAAAAATACTTTTAATGTGTTGGTACTATTTTATTCCATACTTTTGTTGTCCACTTATAAATATTCTATTTTTATAAAGATGGAGTCAGACTATAGAACTCTGCAATTTTTCCATTTTAATTACATATAAAATGAACCTCTTTCCAGTATACTGATACTGTGTAATCTTATGTATTGGAGAGGATGAGAAATGTATGCATGTATACACACATATACTCTCAGTATATCACTGTCATCCCATTGATCATCGATTTGCTCGAGCGGGTATCAGTAACGTCTCTATTCGTCCTAGCCCTGAGATTTTTAGCAGCCTCTCTTTACTCGTTCTTCCTAGCAGTGCCACATTGGAGGCTCTTTCAGTGTAAGGGGAATGAGACCCATCATTGCTACTGTATTTGTCACATTGAACACGCCAGAAAGAGCTTGCTAGTCTCTGCCATGCGTGCAGGATGCTCTTGGTACCTTGCCAGTTACACATATATACACATATGCAAAATATATAATTTTTTCATTTCATTCATTCAATAATTTTAATTCATATTCATACATTTTATTGAGGATACATGGCTTATAATTAAAGTGGAAATTTTGTTATTTATAGTACCTATGTTTATGTGTATATATTGTGTATATATGTGTGTAAATATATGAATATGTGTGTATTATGTGTATACCTGTGTGTCTGAGTGTTATATGAATATATGTGTATATTGTGTGTATATGTGTGTATGGATATTTGTGTCTGAGTATATTTGTCTGAGTCTCTTGCCCCTGCACCTGGCTGTCTTCACCAGGGACCCTCGGAGGGGGTGGGTTGAGTTTTCTTCCTTGTCCTGAGCAGAGCCCCTGCGACTGAGGACCTCTGGAACCCAGCCACATCTGTGCTCAAGGCTCCTCTCCACGTGTTTGGACGAACCTCACACATGAAGGAACCTGCAGAGGAACCCAGGTGTGTGGGACCCGGGGCTGATATACCCAAGCCTGCTGAAATCGGGACTGGACCTCTTCCTCCCAGTTCCCCCATTTTCCAGTAGCTAGGCAGTCACACCCAGAAACTGCCCCCAGCGCCATATAATCCCACCAACGGCCAACATCCAGAGATTATAAAACCAAGCTCCCGGAAGCACAAAGAAGAGGCTGTGTGATATCTTGTAGCCTAGTTCTCCCTCTCAGAGAACCTGGCAAGCTACTGAGAGTTTCCTGTCCCCATTAATATGCTAAATACAGTAGCATTGATGGGTCTCATATCCCTGACGCTGAAAGAGCCTCCAATGCAGCACCCTTGGGAAGGACGAGTGAAGAGAGGCTTCTAAAAATCTCAGGGCTAGAACAAATGGAGACGTTACTGAGACCACTCAAGAAAATCGATGATCAACGGGATGATGATGATAATGATGATAATGATGGTCATGTGTGAAATTATAAACAGGATCAATATAATAAACATATGTTATCCCCAAATTTCCTTTTTCCTCTAAATTTCTATATTACCTTCCTACTCTAGCTTTTCCTCTAACAGCTCTGATATACTTACTCTCACTCTAGCTTAGTTTGTAGTTCTTAGAATTTTCTATTGCATTGTTGGGGAAGAGGGTTTAGAATTTGGGACCTGGGGCCACATCTGTTGATATTCAGGAATGATGTCCAATTTTATGCTGAAGGATCACCACCCATCACCCTCAAGGGTCCATGGAGTGTCGAGATAAAACTAAGGTTGGTTGCATGAAAGGTAAGGGACTTAAACCCTGTACCATGCCTCTGGTTCTATTTCCTAGAACTTTCGTGAATAAAGCCTTGAAAAACTTTTTGGTTGACTTCTTTAACATAATTCTTCTATGTTGCTATGTGAATCCACAGGTTGATTCTGTTTATTGCTGCCTTATATTCTGTGCATGCACTGACTGGCTCAGTGTGTGCCTACTCTGTGTCAGCAGGCGTGGATAACCCGTTGAACCCTATTCATGATGGGGATCAGGGATTGCAATTATTCCCCATGAATAAGGAATTGGCAGAGAGTCTCTTGCTTCCATGCCTGGCTATCTTCCCTGGGGACCCTCGGAGGGGATGGGCTTCAGTTTCCTTCCCCGCACTGAGCAGAGCTCCCACGGCCGAAGACCTCTGGAGCCTAGCTACAGCCATGATCAAGGCCCCTCTCCACACGTTTGGACGAGCCTCACCCATGAAGGAACCACCCAGGTTTGTGGGACCCAGGGCTGAGACCTCCAAGCCTGCTCAGATCGGTACTGGGCCTCTTCCACCAAGATTTCCCATTTTCCAGTAGCTAGGCAGTCACACCCAGGGACTGCCCCCGGCACCATGTAACCCCACCAACAGTCAACATCCAGAGACTATAAGACCAATCTCCCGGACATCTTATAGCCTAGCTCTCCTCCTGCGAGAAACTGGCAAGATACCGAGAGTTCCTGCCCACATGGGAGAGCCTCGCAAACTCCCTATGGTGTATTCCTATGCCAAAACCAGTAACAATGATGGGTCTTATTTCCATGACCCTGAAAGAGCCTCCAATGCAGCACCATTGGAAAGGACGACTAAAGAGAAGCTTCTAAAATCTAAGGGCTACACGAAATGGCTCCTCTGCTTCTTAAAGACTATGATCCAGAGGGCTACTAACCTCCAGAGGGCTACTAACCAATTTTGGCACTCAGCGGCTTCTTATAGAAATGCGTCTAGACTGTGAACTGAGCTAAAATATCAGAAATCCAAACCGCACAGCCACAACAAATTATTAAATGATGCCTTTTCAGCAGGTTTGATTGTTGGGGGAAAATTCCAAATAATAATAGTGAGTTTTCTGTTGAAATATTGAATGTATTCAAAGAATAGAGAGAATAAAGTGAAGATCATTAGCCACACAGACGGGGGCGGGGGTATACTAGGGTTCTTGGTGGTGGAACATGTGCACTGGTGAAGGGATGGGGGGTCTGATCATTGAGTGACTGAGAATTGAACCAGGAAGCTTTGTAACTTTTTAATGGTGCTTCAATAAAAAAATGAAAAAATAAATAAAATAAAATTCAGGGCTAGGACAAATGGAGACGTTACTGAGACTGCTCGAGAAATTCAATAATCAACGGGATGATGATGATGATGATGATGATGATGATGATGATGATGATGATGATGATGATGATTTTGTGGCATAACTATTTATTAAATCATCAAAATATTTTGTTTCTTTCATTGTCATAGATAAAGATGTTATAAATATCTAGTCACAAGGTTTTTAAATGGACATGTGGCTTCACTTACTTTAAGTAGCTTAGCTGGATCATATGGAAAGTGTAGTCTAACATTTAAGAAGCTGTCAAACTGTTTCCAAAGTTATTGCATATAGTGTATTAAATTATCACAAATATGTATAAGATTCCTATTGCTTGAGAATTTTCACAAATACTTAGCACAAATAATATAGTTTTAAATTGGTTTATCATTGCTGTTTGTTATTATGGACTTCTGGAGACTGAACTTCAGACCTTTATATATTGGTTAGGTTAGGTTCTAACACTTAAGCTACCAGTGGTAGAACTCACAAGTTACAGAAGGTATGGATATGGAAGGTCTCACACTGACAGACTTTGCCAGAGTTTTTAATAAATGTTGTGTTCTAGCAGTAGATATTGTTGGGTATTTGAGAAGCTGCCATGCACGTGATGTTGACTTAAGCTTCCTATTATTAACTCACTTTGTATCCTAAAGATGGCTAAATTGTAGCTATGGGGTTAGAGTTTTCCAAGAATGATTTCTCCAGCAGTTGTCAAATGTGCATCTTTGAATTTTTTTGGTGATAAGGAAGGATCATTGACCCAAGGATAAAGGGAGCTCTTGCTAAAAACATCTTTCATTTCTTCTCTGGAACTAAATTTATTTTTTTTTCAGTTTTCAGCTACTGAGTTATTAATAGTGAGTATAAAACCCTGTGTTCAGGTGTGGAGTCATAGAACAATGAGTAAGCAACTTGCTTTGCACACAGGGTTCCATCCCTGGCACTCCATATGGTCCACCAAGCTGCACCAGAAGCTCAAAGCCAGGAGTAAGTCCTGAGCACCACTGGGTGTGGGTGTGGGCCCAACACAAACAAAAAAATCCATGTACTCAGTGCTGAATATGATTTGTTAAATACAAGAAATATTTTTCAAATGCTAGTTTATCATAAGAGAGTCAAAATATGTTTCTGTTTGATAATTTTTATGACAAGTCATGTGATAGAAGACTTGGGAAGTTGAATGTATCCTTGTCAAGCTGAAGAATTCAGTCCCAGAGGTTATGTTGATGGCAGTCAACCTTTAAAGCAAAAAGGAAGAGTTCCAGAGAGACAAGAGCAAAAGATGATGGTTCCAATTTAAGTAGCATGTACAAAGACAGAAAGGCAAGGAACATCGGTTACTGGTTAGGGTTGAAGTGAATTCATATTTTCTGGAGGAGAATAAATTATGGGAGGGAAATAAATGGTGGGACTGGACATAAGGGTGAAAGAATAAGAATAAGGGTGAGAGGCTGGAGAGATAGCACAGCGGGTAGGGCGTTTGCCTTGCACGCGGCCAACCCGGGTTCAAGTCCCAGCATCCTATATAGTCCCCTGAGCACTGCCAAGAGTAATTCCTGAGTGCAAAGCCAGAAGTAACCCTTGAGTATCACTGGGTGTGACCCAAAAAGAAATTAAAAAATAATAAGGGTGAAAGAATAAGTAGACTTCTGGGTCTTAATCTATAGAATGGGAGTTTATTTTCTGTTATCTAATAAATCTATAGTTTAAGCTTACAGCTCAAGTTTACAGTTTATGTTTAAAGATTAAGTTGCCAGTGTAAGAAAACAGTGGATTAGACTTGTATTTTCAACTTTCTTGAACAAAAATACTCTTTCCGTTAGAGTTCTTAGAAGACCAGTAGATGAGCAAAGACAAGAAGTTCACTAAAGTGAAGAAGATAATGGGCCTGGGTACCAAAATGTCCACTGATATCTCCAAGAGAGCAATGATATGAATTTCACATTTTAGAAAGTAAGAGGACAAAAGTCATGAGACCTTCCTAGCAGCTCTTGGTTTCAAAGTACCTCAAGGATGGGAAATGAGATTCTATGAAATTGGAGTTAGGAAGAATTTTCCTAAGATTCAGGATCTACAAAATAGGCCTGGAAATAAGGGGGATGTCTTGAATATAAACATTTGCACATCTAATCTGTATGAATATAAAAAATGTCTCACTTAATATTTGAATGGTTTAAATTTAAATAGCATGAATTAAGTCCTCCTCAGTAGCTCAATATAAATAATAAATCATGATAGTTTCCATAGAAAATGAGATATTAGACTAGACTTTTTGGCTTCGAAACACTACATCTCCTGGAATTCTCAACATGCAAGATTTTGACAAATGTTATGACTTGATATAATGTCAAAAATAAATTTTAGTTCTTGTGCGATAGTACAGCAGGTAGGGCATTTGCCTTGCATGTAGCTGACCTGGGTTTGATTCCTCCATCCCTCTCAGAAAGCCTGGCAAGCTACCGAGAGTATCCCGCCCACAAAAAAGATCCTGACAAGCTACACGTGCCATATATTATGCCAAAAACAGTAACAATAAGTCTCACAATGGAGAAGTTACTAGTGCCCGCTCGAGCAAATTGACGAACAATGGTACAACAGTGCAGTACACTGACACAACTTAAGGACTGATATGTTACAGTGCAAGGAAAGAGGTAAATTAATGAAGTGATAAGGAGATAGGAAATGGTAATCCACTGATCTCTGATCATTGGAACACTAGATCCAAAACAGATTTCAACTTAGTTAGTATGTACAACTATCAGTCAAAGTACAGATTTGAGTAGCAAGGTAAATATCATGGAAAATAGTCCCCTATTTGTTTACATTTTACCTGTATTATGGTTGGTATGAAGTCATAGATCACTTCACACAATATTTTAGTCAATGGCAGTCCACATATTCTATGGTGGGCCCAAGAGAGTACAATACATAGCCCATTGAGTCATAGGTTACATGTCCTAGTTAGTAAAACATTTTTTTTGATTTTGGGTCATACCTAGCAGAGTGTTTACTCCTAGTTCTGTACTCAGGGATCCCTCCTGGTAGTGCTCAGGGGACCATATGAGGTGCCAAGGATTAAACCTAGGTTGGCCATGTGCAAGACAAACATCCCACATGCTGCATTATCTCTTGACTGCAGTAAAATTATTTTATGATATTTATACAATTTGAACATTGTTAAATGAAGCAATACTTAGAGCCTTTCTTTGTCACTAAGCCATACATTACTCTAATGTTTCTTAGTCGAATGTAGCCCTAATAAGGTTGTCTTGTTTCTCTACAGGAGCTAATATTGCATTCACCTGCAGCAAAAAGAATTTTACTCAGTTAATGAAGCATCAAACTCACTTTTTAATCTGTGAAGGTGGATTACAATTCAGTAGTGAAGGGTTAGAAGGCTTACTCTCCTCTTTCTTTCAGCTTGGGCTCAACCTAACATTGTCATTGGCATCTACACAGAGAAATTCATCCAGAGATGCCAGATAATGTCGACAATGATGCTGTTAAAGCAACCTTCCTGTAGATTGCCTTTTAACCTTGGTAAAAAAGCAAGTGCTTCTAGCATTGAGTATTTCTTTCTCTGGGTACACAATGGTTGAATATTAGAAGGGCTTTCCATCTGTGTGTAGAGATTTGAGTTATCTCATTGACCTAAATCCTTCCACTTCCAACATTTGATAGTATCCCTGTTCTATTAACCCATATTTGGAGCATTGAATGAATGAGCAAGGCAAAGCAGAATGTTATTCTATGAAGTATTTATATTTTCAGGGTTTTAAGTATAAATCACAGGACACACCGTATTTATTCAACTTAGTCTACAGAATGACACTTAGTTAAATTAAGATATTTTAATTAGCTAATAAAGATTTAATAGTCTATTCTTATAGTCATATTAGAATAGACCATTTTGATGACAACTTTGATGGCTATAATGATTTCTAATAGATTTTCTTCAAAATATACAAATAATAAGTCATATATTATCTTTATTTTATAATTCATGACATTTCCAATTTTGTTTTGTGTGACTCAGATTTTAGTATCTTCTCATTTCTTTTCACAAGTCTGATTTACTTAAGAAAACAGTTTGAAGTATTAAACTATAATAGCCATGAAATTCGGAGATGGACCCATGAACAAAGGAAGTCTTCCTTTCCTTGATGTGATTTGTGCAGTAAGGCAACCTCAAGTGAGCCCCACAGACATATATCTTAAAGCTTAATCAACATAAATACCAGTAGTGACAACTTGGCATGTGTTTCCTGGGTTCAGATACACCACTCAGAAATACCCTTTCACGACATTCCTCAGAAGAGTCATTCTGTGGATGTTACACACTCAAAATGGGAAGCATATATCTTGAAAGGAAAACTGGCCAATTAACTAGTTGATATTGACTTTTAATAAGTTCTTTATATTTTGCCAAGATGAATCATATTGTTTGCCTTCTGTTCATATGATTCTATGTCTCTATTTTGGATTCTTTTACATTTATTTCAACATTATTTTACTCCCTTCTATATTTCACTGTAATGAAATGGAGTGGATACAATCTTGGAAGAAAACAAGTTCAGACCCATTCCCAGAGATATGAGGACAGAGCTAAAGCACTGTCTACACTTTTCCTTTCTGTGTCAGGGTTTCTATGCTGCCTCCAGCCCAGTTCATTCACCTCTTCAGACTTTTCCCTTTGGTTTTTGACAATGACCTCTTGTGGAAGGTCAAATATCCGCCTGTTTTCTGTTGTCTCCAAAACAACATACCTCTGTAAAAAACACTTCCTTAGGACTGAAAATATAAATCAGATGATCTAATGCAAGACAGGATAATTTCCTTATGGAAACACAGTGAGATTTTGCAATTGCAAGGTCTGCCCCATTGAGTCACTTCCTAATAGTGTTGATTTGTCCCTAGCTGGATAACGGCTTACTTCCACAAATGGAGCCAGAATCAGACAGCAGCAAATTTTTGCATCCTGCTCTGGATACAGACAGATCAAATATTCTCATCTTTTCCAAGACACGTCGTCTTAGGAGGACTGCCCTTCTCTTATTAGCATTTTTGACAGGCTGACTTACAAGAGCTCAGAAGTTCAAAAGTGAAGCAATATTGTGAATACCAGAATAAAAAATTCAGAGATAACAGAGCCCGTGACTTTCTTTGACTTTCTTCCATAATGGCTTACATTAGGGTGTTTTCTTCTGAGGAAACTGGGCTCCCCTCTTCAGATCTCAGTTTTTCATACCATCAAATGAGCTATTGCCTTAATTTTGGACTGTACTTTATTTTTATTTATTTATTTATTTATTTATTTATTTATTTATTTATTTATTCATTTTGCTTTTTGGGTCACAACCGGCAATGCTCAGGGGTTACTTCCAGCTTTGCACTCAGGAATTACTCCTGACAGTGCTCCGGAGACTATATGGGATGCTGGGAATAGAACCCAGGTCGGCTGCGTGCAAGGCAAATGCCCTACCCGCTATGCTATCACTCCAGCCCCTGGACTGCACTTTAAAAGTACATAAGAATTAGAAGCCAAAATTCTCAGAGCTAAAAACGAAACTTTTAGACTATGCTGTACAAATCCCTCATACTCCAGGCACAGAGCCAAATTCACCCAAAGGAACTGATTTTTCAAGGGCTGATTCGTATTTGTTTACCAGAACTCCTGGTCAAGATACCACTGTATGTTGTCAAAATGTTCCTGTTGTGATTGTAAGGCTCCTCTCTGAGTATTGGCCATTCACCATGGAGAACAGTGTCTCCTGAAATGAGAAAACGTTCAGCTTGGTCTGTCCCTTCAGTGAAGAGATCTAAGCATCAGTCATGACATTATTAGGATCAACAAACAGGTTCTCTTGCACCTGTGATGGTGTCTAGATTATTTGGGGGGTAAATTTTCTAGGGCCCAGACACAGATGAAATCAGTAACCAGATGTGCCAATACCCTGGACTAGAAGTGCAATGGTCATAGTTATCACATAGTAGGAGGTGGAGAGGAGGATCTGCCATGCTGGGCTGAAGAAACTCGGGTGTCAGATCATGCTTTATATGGTGGAGGTGAGAATTCTGAGGGATAGTGCACTTTTGAGACTCAGAATTGTCCTGAGTATTTGTGGGATATTTGTCAAGCTTCACAGATCTCATGATCCCTGGAAAGAGGCCAATTTTTTACTCTAGACCTAAAAGACAAACGATTTCTTCCCATCCAAGAACAGCTTCTGATTTCTCCAGTCTATGTACTTAACTTCCTGAGCCAGATTTCTGGCAATGTATACAGTTCCCCCTATACTTCAAGTGGCTGCTTTTCTGAATTAGGTTTGATTTACATTTCATTTGGATCCATGTTTTTTTCCCTCCTCTTCATCTTAAGATAAGATATTTTGAAGCCTAAACTCCTCTGCATTGCCTCAGTATACAAATCCCAGTTCTCCTTCAGAACCACAGATTGCCACCTATAGTTGTGTGAGCTGAGGAACTGTGTGATGTCAATGACTTGGTTCAATCTATTGTGACATTCTGCCCTAATTGTTCTAACACCTACCAAACCTGACTCCCACTTGCATTTGCCAGATTTCTGCCAATATCAGGAGAGCAAAGTTTTAATCCAATTTTATGTAAGCTCTTTTCACTGGATCCTTTGTGTGTTCCTACATCTCTAGGGAATATCATTCTCTCTTTGAGTCCGGTGGCCATGGGAAGTAGTTGAATATACTTGAAAATGATTGATCATTCACTAGTAATGCATTTACCTTATAGGAGCTAATTATAAGAGTCTCAGGGGCAGTAAGCTAAGTCTACAATAAGTTAATTTTAGTGGCAAAAGAATCCCAACAGTGACTTAGAAACTCAAGATTGTCAGTTTCCTCAGGGTCTGATCAGACATTCTCATTCCAAGTAATCTTATTTTTCCTCAGAAATGTCCTAACATTCACATGAGAAACTTGGCAAGACTTGGAATTCAGCTGTCATTTTAATTCAGCAGCTTACACAGCATAATTTTTGTTGATTTTTTCACAATATCTTCTCTGTGACAAGAAGGAGAAAAGCACATTTTAGGGTTATCGGAGAAACATTCTAAACTTTAAACTATAACAAGAAGTTAGAAGACTAGAAGTTGTTTTCTGTCTCAAATAGCTCAAGCTCACCCAGAAGAATCTTCCTACACTATAGTCTCTTTGGTTATTCTGATTCCCCTAACAATCATATGCATTAGCCACTCATCCTCTTAAGGCATGTTTTTGGTGAAGATATTATCGCAGTTAATCACAGGTGATAATATGACCAGTAGGTAAGTCAGAATATACCATGAATGACTAGTATATCACTTTCAGTTGGTAAACAACAGTGCTACTAGTATATCACTTACTATTGGTAAATAACAGTACTACAATAAACTTCTAAGACTCAATCAAACCAATTCCCAAGTACTCTCTTTGGGAGGCTATTTCCAGTAACAATTCTGTTCCAGCAAGGGCTCAATAAGGACAAAGTATTCATGCATTTACTTCTTTTTTGGGGGGGAGGGGAGTGTCACAACCGGCAATGCACAAGGGTTACTCCTGGCTCATGCATTCAGGAATTACTCCTGGTGGTGCTCGGGGGGCCATATGGGATGCTGGGAATCGAACCCAAGTTGGCTGCGTGCAAGGCAAACACCCTACCCGCTGTGCTATCAATCCAGCCCCACATGCATTTACTTCTACAGAGACAAGGAAATGTAAGGAATTATTTGTTATAACCATGCTAAGAGTAAACCTATGAAAAATAATGAATACTGTAAAATATTCTTTGAGACTAGCAGAGTATCTAAGAAATAAATCTGGTAAGGCAAGAGGCCATTATTCAAGGATGTGGTTTGAGCTCTGATGGATGACAAGGAGGTTGACAAGGTTGCTCCAGGTCAGTGGTGATCCACTGACATAAGGATGAGGCTGGTGGACAAGACAAGACAGCTGAAACTGGTGAACAGAAAAAAGCCCTCCTAGTTTCAGAGACTGAGATCAATGGGCAGGGACCATATCTGGACCCAATAAGCTGAAAGCTTGCTTCTGGGAGACTTTTTGAGTTAGATAAAAATCACAGGAATACTGTCTGCCATGGAGGCAGAGGGAGGGTGAGAAAGGGGGTGTATACCGGGGATATTGGTGCTGGGGAATGTGCACTGGTGGAGAGATGGGTGTTTGATTATTATGTGATTGTAACCCAAACATGAAAGCTTGTAACTATATCATAGTGATTCAATAAATTTTTTTTAAAAATCACAGGCATAATTTGCAACTAAGATCCCGTCAGGAAAACTAAGAAGCGGAACCCATAGTTGCCTGTGGGACTCACTGAGAATATGCCCATAGAGAGACCACTAAAACCAAAGGGAAAAAATTTCTTAGAGTGGTTAGCATTATTAGATGGAATGGAGAACCAGTGGATCTCCACACAAATGGGAAGAGTGAAAAGTAACCCAACTCAATCAAGAAGTCCTCCCTCCTGGTCTGCTCTTCCAGCACCCTCTAAGGAGAGAACAGAACATTGCGTGAAGTGGAAAAGGAAATATTACAGAGTTCTTCTAGATCACACAGTGAGCAGTGAATGTTGGATTTGGAGCTGAGAATGAAAATCCCGGGACTGAGCACAACGTCGAATATTAAGATGACCATTACTATCTTTTACGGTCTTTATTATATTTTTTTCCAAATCTCTTTAATGTTTGCTACATAATTTTATCTGCCCAAATATTTGCTTTAGTTTAAAGGTTGAAGAAATTGAGGATCACAGTCATTGACTGACCCGGAGCCCCGCAGTTAATAAGCAGCACAGTTAGAGTTCAAGCGGAAGTTTAGGATGCTCTGTGAATTTTTCCTAGCAAACTTACTGCCTCCCCCACGTGGTATGAACGAAGGGAGAATCTATTAATTAGTTGAGCGAACTAATTTTTACTGAACACTCACTACTCGTTACCAGGCACACTGGATTTGTCGGGTAGATGAAAGAGACATGGTCTTCGCTCTCATGGAGCTTACGATCCGCAGGCAAAGTCAGCGAACGACACCATAAAAGATAAACATAAATACTGATATTTTAGGTCTTACGGTGCTCAAGTGGGGGACATTCTATTGGTCCTGATATCTCCATTTACATGATAAACGTCATTCTTATCTCATAGACCATGTGGCTTGTAATCAACAGCTTATTCCCGTGACAAATAGCATGTTGATTTCTGCTCTAGATAGAGAAAAGAAACGTCTCTGTATGAGTGCTTCCGGACAAGCACAAAAAAATTATGAGAAAAATAAGTTTCCATGAAGGCTAGGTTAAGACTGAGAAGGGTGAGTTGTTGGCTGAGCTGAGTTGGGAGGAATGGAAGGAGGAATATTCTGTGCAAAGAACAGCTCCCTAGGGAGAACTTGATTCATTCAAGTGTTCAAAGCAGTCTCTGTCTCTCTGTCTCTCTCTGTGTCTCTGTCTGTCTGTCTGTCTCTGTTTCTCTCACACACAAATACACACACACACACACACACACACACACGCACACACGCACGCACACGCACCCCGGTGAGCTGGATGGAGGGAAGATTAAAGGGAAAGGTGGAGCTAGGTCATGCGCTCACCCAGGGGCGGGTGAGGCGCAAAGTCTCCAGGAAAGAGTCGGGCCTGGGAACAATCAGAAGTTGAAGGGAAGGAGGAAGAGGGGCGGGAGCAAGCGCAAGGGCAGGAGCCTGACTCGGCAGCCACGGGGGACCTCACAACCTCGCAGCCAGCCGTGCCCGTGAAATGCTGTTATGCGTGTCAACCTTCAGGGCAGGTCCCCTGCTCGAACCCCCAACCCTCACCCGCGCAGAATCCTTTCAGGTCTGCACTTTGATGCGTTCAAACAAAGGGAATTCAAACCATCTTTCCATTTCATAATTTAATCTGCGGCTCCAGGCCTGACGGAGAGGCCAAGGAAGCAGTCTCGCAGTCTCCTTCTCCCGAGTTGGGGCGGATGGGGACCTTGGAAAAGGACCCCGGAGCAGCGAGCGAGCAAGCGGGCTCTGCTCTGGCTCCGCCCCGTTCTCACCCTTCGCCTTCGCCAGATGCCCTCCGACTTAATTCGTCACAGAGCGCGGGCTCTGCTGTCCTCCAACAGTCCAGGTTCAAACCCTGGCTCCACCAGCCTCCTTCCCCAAGACTCCAAGTCACGTGACAGGCATCTCTACCCCCCTTCCCCACGCCCCCCTCCTCCAGCTCCCTTACCTTCATGATTGCATTTGATTGGCAGCACTATTTGGCCGGGAGTTATGTGAAGGTCTAGAACGGTGGACACCGAGGGAAAAGCGCTCAGTAAATATCCGCTGTAATAACTCTTCTTCCTTGGAAGCTCCCATGCCTGTGGGGCACAGGCAGCGCCGAGCTCACCGTCTTCTCTTGATAGATCATAGATGTGAGGCCCAGTGAAGTCAAGTGGTGCACGGCTGAGCTGCTTCTCCAACTTAACGGTCTCCGAGCTTCAGCCTCAGGCCCACCCCTTCCAACACTTCTCTCAGCCAAGTGCCCTTCTATAAGTCTCTGCAGCTTGTGGGCTTCCACTGAGCCCCCAGTAAGATTGAGGAGGTTGAAGGGGTGCATGATCTTTGAGTTTTCTCTTGCTGATCTTGCCGGGCCATGTGTCTGCTATCCAATTTGAGGTCTTAGCATTCAGGAACTCACTCTGGACCCCCTCCGGAGGTTGCTGAGTGATCTCCCAAACTCCACTGCTTTCCCAGGCGAGGTCTGCGCCAGCCGCCAGGCCCTGCTCTGTGCGGCCAAAGTTCCCTTGTCACATAAAATTCTCCTTCTGACACTGTTTCCCTTTAGAAAGAAAGTAAATCATAACTTTTCACTTAAGCATTTCTGCTTCTAGTCAGACCTGCTTTGGCCCGAAGTTGAAAAAGAGTCTATTTGGTTGGATCATGTTTCAACTCCGTCTAATAGATATTTGCTTAAGGGGGAAAGGGGTTGAAGAAAAAAGGGAAATGTCAAAACGGAATAATAAAATGGTCTATAAACAGAAGCAGGTTTTCTGCGATACGTTACCCCGATAAACCCGATAATGGTTCCCAAATGCACGGTCCTGGGTTGATGCCAGGTATGGCGGCGGGGGGTTCTTGGTTATTTTTAATTTTACTGTAGCCAAACCATGACCTCATCCCGAAGGAATTCTCTGCCACCAAAGAGCTGTATTGAGTTATTTGTCGGCCAAAATTCATTTGAATGCAGATTCATCGGAAACATGTGTGGCCACAGAAGCAGCCGAGAGGGAAGTCTGGGGGAGGAAAAGTGGGATTTTCAAGGAAACCCTTCCCTTTGTTTTAGTAAAACAAGCTGGTCCTTGCAGGGTGCTGGGCCTGCTGCTCTTGGTGACCGTTCTGTGCCCTCCACAACCTCAGTTCAGCTCCTTCTGGCACCTCTGTAGAAAATGCTACTTCATCCTTCAGTCACCAGGGAAGGTCTTAGAGCAGCCACCCTATGAGAGGGACTCAGAGCACTGGCAAAAAATACACAAGTAAATAGAGAGTGTAACGATGAGCATGAATAATAATAACACGGTATTTTATCAAGCGCTGCGAACAAGTGCTACACACTTTGCACATGCCACCTCACATCCTCTCACCAAAAACACAGAAGGAATAATTAACCCCAATTGTATGATTGAAAACACTGAGGCTACATGAGTTTCCTTCCCCAAGAGTCTATTTGGTGGCTTAATCAAATTTGGGTTTCAAATTTGTTTTACCTTAAGCTTTCTCTCTAGTCCCAATTCTTCCACAATTAGAAATCTTCAAAGGAGTTGAAGAAAAAAAGAAAGGTGCATTCAGATGAGGATAGGGAAGACTTCCTGTAGGAGGTGGCATTTGATCTGAACATGAAGGATAGGTAGCATTTGAGCAGAATTAAAGTTAGGAAGAAAAGGGAGCCACCAGAAAAAAAGGTAGAGGGGATTTGCAAAAGAGAAAAGTCTGCTTTGGCTTCAAAAGAAGAGAAATTTGGTGGAATTGTTTCCTGATCTTGTGTCATATGAGTAACTGGGTCAGCCTGATCTGGAAGAACATGGGGAATCCTTGACAAGTTTTGAAAATAAAATATCACAAGCTAACATCTGGGAGGGACTGGCATGGAGAACTCAGGGAGAGAGATCAAGAGACAATGGAACATAGGCAGAGCTCGCAGAATGAGAAAAGGGAAAACAAATGAATCGTTCAGGGGATTTAGGATTCTTGTATGGATAGAAAAGGGAAGGACGGCTTCAGATGAATTCCAGTTTTCTGATATGAGTAACTGAAGAGGAAGAGGAACAGGATCATTCATAGAACTTAGAGTGAGTCAGGGGAAAAATAAGTGAAACTTGAACATCTTCAGCTGGAGTCACGCGATTTATTTCTGTTTCCTCAATTCACTCACTGATGGTCACAGTCACATTCTTCTCTGTTTACCCAGGGTTTCCAGCCTCAGCCCTGAAAATGTAGTTGGGAAATAACCATAAGTGGCAGATTGGGACAATCACCCCACTTCCCACATGGCATAACAGACTTGATTTGTCATTCAAGAAGATTTTGGTCATACTCGGCATCCAAATAGCACAGGCAGTAAAAGAGCCACATCAGCTGCTAACATCAGTTTATAAATCAGACAGACCAGAGAGCGAGCTTTCTGAAATTGTTAGTTGACAACTTTTGGGGTGGGAAGAGATCTGGTCTCAGCACACAAGCTGCCTTTGGCTTTCTCCAGCTTGAGATGGACCCAGCTTGAGCTGGATACCAACAAACTGTCATGGGCAAAGATGTCAAAGAACAGGATGAGAAGTCTGCTGAGAACAGATGGGAGAAGAGTTTGCTGCCTTGATTTTCAATCAAGTTCTTTTGATCTGTGTGAAGCAATCTTGTAGGAAATGGCTATTCTATTTCCTTCTCAAAAATAGAGACTACAATATTGAGGAGAATGATGCCGTATGGATTCCACAAACAAAGGCTTATATGTTTGGGAGTATCATAATTATTTTAGTTTTTTCAAAACAATCACTATGAATAGTACATTTATTGTGGAAGGCTTGAAGACTAGAATTATTGCACATTGATCTGTCAAGTCCCAGTTGATCTGAGGCTTCTATTTCTATGTGTCTCTCCTTCTGGGTCAATGGGAGATGACCCAGATGTCTGTGCTATGCAGGACATTTAGTCCCCTCTTTTCTAGAGAGCAAACTCTCCCAGAGGATTCTCTACAAGAGCAGAGTTGGTAGGAACAAATATAGATGTCTTGATTCCTTTGAAGGAAAGTGTCTTCTTGAACGTAGGGGTGTTTATTTCTCAGACACTTGACATGGGATTTTTTTCCCAACATAAACTAGAAAAAGGTCATATGATGAAACCTCAACTACTCATCATCTACTTCTATGATTACCAACATTTTTTATCTTCGCACCAACTATAATCCCCCATAGACTATTATTAGGTATATTTCTTTTCAAATTGTGATTTAATGGTGCCAAGTATTTTGCTACAACAGAACCTTAATAGACTCTCAGGAGTTTTGCTGCTGCTAGATTATGAATCCTTGACAATCTTACTTGGTCTCTAGGGATTATAGAGGACTTACAATGTACTTGGTACTCAAAGAATAGAAGAATGACCCTTTCCTCAAGGTATAATATTGAAAATATCCTTTAATATCTCCAGTGGTTTATTTCTCATTTGAAAAGTTTGATCATGCAAATATACCTGAGACAGTAGTGAGAAACATTACATCAGGCCAAGTACAAGACCACAAGGCATAATGCTAGGGCCACAAGATAGTAATGCCTTTTTTATTTCTATGCAGTCTCTACTTTGCTTGGAATCAAGGCCTTCCTAAGACACAGAATTTAAAACGGGTAGGTAAAGGCCATAAAGATAGTTCAGGGTAGCTAAAGTCCATAGAGATAGTTCAGGGATCAAATGTGCATGCCTGAAATGTTCAAAGTTTAAAGTTCAATCCTCAATAACACATGGACATACAAAGTGTCATGAGGAGCAATTTTGGTAGCACCCAGTACTCCTGGGACTAAGTAGCATTGCATTGTGAACACAATTATTGCACCACAGCTCAGATGATTGAGTATTGAAGGGAGTAATCCCCTGATTTCCTGACCATTTTCTGGGAGGCTCTTCAAAAATGGCCAGGCAGAGGGTTGGAGAAATAGTACAGGTGTTGTGTTGTGTGAAGCTGGCCTGGTTTGACCCTCAGCATATATGATATTCTGAGCATAACCAGGAGCTACCCATGAATACAGAGCCAAGGGTAAACCCTGAGCAATGCAGAGTGTGGCCTCAATGCCCTCATACATAAAAAGGAATGGGTAGAAAGAAAAAGAGAAGGATAGCAGGGTGAAAGCTAATGAATATAAAAATAGGTGGTAAGGGAAAGGAAAAACAAAAAAAACAATAAATGAGAGCAATGAGAGAAACACAACACTTCCCTTAGAACTTTGATATTTAGCTTCATGATGTACCTACTCATGGCAGACTGGTGTGTGGCAGAAAATTCCCTCTTGTGTCCCTAGTGTCCCTGTTGAATAAAAGCAAAGGACTTTGCACTATTTGCCACCATACCATGAGCATTTCCTCATAACTCCCCATCTCACCTTTTCAGGGTACACATGTTCCTTTTCAATCATCTCCTCAACACTTATGACCTGGAAAAGGTGCCATGCTGGAGTGCAGAGAATGTTGAGCTCCAAATTCTCCATCAAGGACAGGATGCATTCCTTTCCTTTGGTCTATGATTCTCTGGTTGTAGACATGGAGAAGTTGATAGGGTTGAAGCTATGACAGAGTTTAGCCTAGCCAGAGGTGGCCACAGAGACATGGAGAAGACATCTTCAGAAGGGTGAGGATGAATAAGTTTTGTTGTAGGTGGTGAGGCAAAGTTTAGCCAGTAGAGAAAGCAGAAGAAATGTTTATACTCAAAGCGTTTTGATTTTATTCTGGGTTAAACTGAAATTTCAAGCATAGAGAATATTTTAAAATTACACACCCCCATTTAAAGACCAATCAGAAGTGCCCCTATCCTGTGAACCTCAAGATGTTTTCCTCACCATCTACTTTAAATTTGGGCAACCCCAGCATGCCCTGTGCCATTCGACTGATTGAAGAACAAATAACTGAGCCGCAGGCTCTATCTCATTACCTGAACAAGCTACTATTTTCAATGTTGAGGTTTCTGAGTGTCTTGGATTCAACTGTTGGAATCCCATCAAAGAGCAGTGCCTGGATTTGGATCTGGAACTTTCACTTGGGATTGTTTTGTTTGGGTGAAATTCTCTGTATCCTTGCCTTCCATTCTTCTAGCCTACAAGACCCTTTGTGAGGGAAATTATTCATTTTCCTATCCCCTCACACCAGCAGACTTTCTTACAAATAGTTGGTGCAAACCACTAATTGTTAACCAATGGTTGTGAAGTAATGAAACCCCAGCCCAAGGGGAGAGCATGAAACTGGAGCATCCCCAGTTGGCCTGTGATCCTGCTGTTGGCTCACTCACGTGTGCTGAACAACTGAATATAGAGTCTGGCTTTTGTATATTCCATCTAAATGTTTGGTTTCAGGTAGACACAGAGTAGGAAATTCTTAATCAACAGGCTAGTGTTTCTTAACAGGTTGAGTTTCCAGACAGTCCCATTGTCTCCTGAGTCGAGACTGTAGGGAATTCCACACGCACACCTAGGTTACACAATCAAGCGGGCTGGAGTGGAACTGCAAGGCATGAGTAGGGGGAGGGAGAGCTGGCCCTGCACAGGAGGGGGTCCTCTGGGCTGGAGGATGAGTGAAATCATGTGGATAGATTGGCTGTGCATGAGATCAAGAGACCAGAGGACTAAAAGTCAGTTGGGACAAGGGGAAAGAAGCAGATTTATGGATCAAACTAAGGCTTTGACTCCAAGTGCAACAGTGAGTTTTAATCCAAGGATAGACGTAAAGAGGTGGTAGGGGTGTGGGCCAAGGAAAGTCTGGTGGAAAAAATTGAAAAGTTCTTGCTTCTCATGTTCTCTGGCATTTCAGACTATCCAATTGTCCTCTGGCTTGGACACATAAGTGTCCAAGAATGTTGCATATTACTCAGGCTTTGCACTTGAAACAGCAACATATGGAAGGAGGGAAGGAAGGAAGGAAGGTAGGAAGGAAGGAAGGAAGGAAGGAAGGAAGGAAGGAAGGAAGGAAGGAAGGAAGGAAGGAAGGAAGGAAGGAAGGAAGGAAGGGAGGGAGGGAGGGAGGGAGGGAGGAAAACTGTATGACCATATGTACCAGGTTTGAGATTCTAAAGGCTTGCTCTCAAAGACACGTCTCTAAATAGCTCATGCTGGCCTTACTCTGTATTTCAAGGACACAGAAGATAAAGAACAGAAACTGAATGAGGTCCCTCACTATGGTGTGACACCTGATGAGCTGTTATTTTTGAGAGGAAAAAGGGCTGGTGGATTTAATTAGAGGAAATTTTTCTTCCTGATGTGTGCAAAAATAAAATCACTTAAGAGATAAAAATGAAGATTTTTTGGGTGGAATTTAAAAGATCAATACCTGGCAAGAAATGTGAATCACAGCGAGAGATCAGAAAGCTGGTTGAGTGGCATAGAAATTACCAGTGGGCTCGGAGACTGCCTGACTCCTAGAGTGGAAGTGGCAGACAGGGCATTCTCATCTCAGAAGGCAAGAGTTTATTAGGAGACTTCAGGAAACGCCACTCAGGGTCACTCCACCTCTGCTGTCCTCTCTGCTTCTCACCCTGACTCAGCGGAAGGGGCCTCTCCTCCTCCACACAGTGTTGACATTCATCTGGTGGAGAGCAGAATCTCCCTTCCCATACTCTGCTTCAGGCCTCACAGTGCCTGGTAAAGAAGGGATTCTTCTCTTCATTTTCTGAGCTCAATGAAGGATAGACAGAGTTTGCAGGTGACATATATGAGCAGGATCATGTGACAAGTTAAAAAGGCCAGCCTACCTGTCTCCTGTGCCTGTCCTATTCAAGATTATCTGAGTTTTCCAGAATGGCAGCAGCCTCGACTTAGAGAAGAGTTAGCAAGGGGACTAGGATGGGTGGGTTTGAATATCCGGTCATGTAAAATTCTAGAGCTGAACTCTTCCACAACTGGGGTACCAGGGCAGAACAGTTATTCCTCATAACATCAATCATACAGAGACCAGGGCTTTTCACCTGCCTTCCTTTCTGGAGTATATGAACTCTATCCATTTGAACACACCATTTTGGTGATTATAAGATTCTACAACAATGGCTTTTGGCCCTGGTTGCACCTGAAAGTCAATTAAAGAACTGACTTTCAATAAATTCTTGTTCTCAGGTTAAGTTCAGAGTTTCCCATTTAACTGGGTTGGAGCTTTGTTGTAGGGAGTTGTGGTGAAAGAATATTACCCCAGACAGTTCTATTAGGATTTATATACCATGCTGTCTAAGTAAGAGTTAAGGTAGCTAGAATCCTTAATTATGCATATGTTCATTAATATGCAAAATAGTCTAAATAATGCAGTTCTAACATCTAAAAATATCACAGTTTTCCACTATTTTGGATTCTTCTAGAAACATGAGTTTCCAGGAATAAAATCCTCTGATTGAATAAACAGAATTGACTGATTGAAAAGTTAGAATAATTTTAAAGCTCTTGATATATACTGATCAACTTTCTGAAAATGAGTGGAAATTTGTGTTCTTTTGATATGTTTAGAATTAGGATAGCTTGTGTCTAACCACTCTGGTCAGTAAGTAGTCATAAGGAAAGTGTTTTTAGGTATATTTGAACTATCTTACTGGTAGTGAGACTTGCGGTTGAAAGTAGTCAGGTGTATCTAAAAAGCACTTTGCTGAGTGTGAACTGAAATCCAGCCACTCCCTACATTTGAGGAGAAAGTTCTGGACACAGAAAACATCTTGCCTATATTGCTCCCCTGACTCTGCCTATTTATGATTTCGAAGAAGAGACTGGATTCACAGACCATTTCATGCAATTGGTGGACAGATCCAGAGTGGGAAGGCTGGGGCTGGAGCGATAGAACAGCGGGTAGGGCGTTTGCCTTGCACGCGGCCGAACCGGGTTCTAATCCCAGCATCCCATATGGTCCCCTGAGCACCGCCAGGGGTAATTCCTGAGTGAAGAGCCAGGAATAACCCCTGTGCATCGTTGGGTGTGACCCAAAAAACCAAAAAAAAAAAAAAACAAGAGTGGGAAGGCTGGTTTAAAGTATGAAATGCGTCTTTCGCTCGGGCCCAGGCTGCCGGCAGGATGGGTAAGTGTCACGGCCTCAGTACTACCCGCAAGCTCCGCAGCCACCGCGGGATCAGAAGTGGCATGACAAGCAGTACAAGAAGGCGCACTTGCGCACGGCGCTGAAGGCCAAGCCGTTCGGGGGCGACTCCCACGCCAAGGGCATCGTGCTGGAGAAAGTTGGTGTTGAGGCTAAACAGCCAAATTCTGCTATTAGGAAGTGCGTCCGTGTTCAGCTGATCAAGAACGGGAAAAAAATCACAGCCTTTGTGCCCAATGATGGCTGCTTGAATTTCATTGAGGAAAACGATGAAGTTCTGTTTGCTGCATTTGGTCGCAAAGGGCATGTCTTTGGTGACATTCCCGGAGTCCGTTTTAAGATTGTCAAAGTAGCCAACGTGTCTCTCTTGGCTTTATACAAAGGCAAGAAGGAAAGACCAAGATCATAAGTTTTGATGATGAAAGCACAGTAGTAATAAATTTTCATATACTCAAAAAAAAGTATGAAATGCTCACAAGTAGTGGCACAGAGCAATGTGCAGAAAATGTTCAGGATCCAAAGCTGGAGTCAATGCATTTACAAAGGCAATTATCAACACAATGGGGCTCATGCTATGGAAGGAACATCGTGAACTTTCTAAGCAACTTCTTTGCACTTACATTGCCTTTCAGAAAAGAGGACTCTTCCGTGTTTTAGATGGTTTTAATATTGAGTATGAATAACAAACATTGTGTGTGAGAGAAATGACACTCTGAAAAGATGTTTCACAAAGCAAAAGATGCTTTATTAGATGCTAAGATGTGATATCAATTTCTCTGAACAGGCAGCACAGGGCAGTTGAAAATATATAGTGTATGGAGTCAGACAGTCCTGGCTCTGGGACAAGACTCTTCTATATATACTCTGTGAACTGTCTACAAGATACGTCTTTTCTAAGCATCAGAAAAACAGATGAATAGAATGCCTTTGTTGCCTGGTTATTGAAATAGCTAAAATGTTAATTTGCATGCAAAGGACCTGTTGCAGGACTTGGCATGCAATTTACAATCAATAAGAAGTATCTATTATTGTATTATTTAGCTAGAACATACTTACATCCACTTTATACAGAGTTAGTTAACTGGTGAGAATAATGGAAATCGTCAGAATTATAATAACAATTATTATAGAAACCACATATTAAAGTGTTTGGTACTGTAAAAATATTACCCTTGCATTTATCAGATACTTTATGTTTGTCTAAGAAGTTTTTATCTGCATCAAATAAACAAACTAAACGAAGTTCATAGAGTATGCAATATAAATACAAAGTAGATAGAGTATTATAAATGAAGAACATCTAATGATTTGTCAAAGGGTATATAGTAGAGTAAAATGTTAATTTTAGTAAGATTAAATAAATTGAATTCTTCTCTGGGACCTTTAGTTCAAATATGCTTGTAGCAAATGTTCCTGTGATGTATTTCCATCCTTTACATATCAGTGTTTTAAGCATTTAAGATCATCTGATTTTAAAAAAAATATGGCTCACTTAATCTTGCTTTGCTTCCATTTTTCCAATTTTCTAGAATTAGATCTGATGTTGAAGACACCGTTGGAGCTCTTGACATGTTTGATTTTCAGGTCTTTCCCCGACACTCCAGGAAGTTTCATTATTGACTCCAGATTCTGGCAAATCCCCAGAGCCCAGGCATTTTACATGTCTGTGGTAGGCAGAGACAAAGAGCCTGTTTCCCAGGCCAGGTTCTGTTTACACTTCCTTGATCAGGGATAATGATTTGTTTACAGGAGACATTCTGTCTTCATTAAACTCACTTCTGGACAATCAATAGAGGGACTAAGATGACAGGGCACATGTGTATTTGAAGCTCGCACATCCTGCCTTACTCAAGAGGGACCAAGGCTCAGTCGAGACTTTCTTGCATTAACACCCAGGATCAAGACATCAAATGTTCTACTTGAATTATGGAAGGATGCTCTTTTCTCAAAGGAATATGGATGAAGGCATAATCAATGATTTTGCTAATTATCCTTCTCTGAACCTCAGCATGGGGCAGTCAAGTCCTAGTATATTCACTACACAGTGCAGTCTGCCTTCCCTTGTCATCAAAATCATATTTGAAGATTTTTAGGATACAGTTACATTGCTGAAATTAATTTGATTCCTTATTTTTGTAAGGTCATTGGAAAGAAGTGACCGCCAATTTAACAGACTGATGTGCCACAGAATCTGCCAGATACAAGCTTTCAGTTGATATTTAATTTAGATGAGAACAAAAGAATTTATGCTTGTATGTCCTTTATCTTAAAAAGAAAATGAAAATTTTGAATTAATTAAACATAACATTTTCAAAGCCTCACATTTATGTAGATGCTATTCAATGTGAGGTTAACACATGAGTACAATGTTCATTTATCATTAATCACTACCATCAATCACTATCATTGATCATTAGTACTCATACACTTTCTTTAAGCTAAAGGACAATTCTTTCTAATTTGCTTTGGATTTCTTGATTGTTTGACTATTGTACAGAGTCTAGCCTTGTAGGGACACTGGTATACACATATATATGTATATGTATATACATATATATATGTAGTATGTATATATACTTGCCCGCACGCCTGGCTGTCTTCCCTGGGGCCCCTCGGAAGGCGTGGGCTCCAGCTTCCCTCGCAGCCCCGAGTAGAGCTCCCGCAGCTGAAGACCTCCAGAGCCCAGCCACAGCCACGCTCAAGGCCCCTCTCCACACGTTTGGATGAGCCTCACACATGAAGGAACCAGCAGAGGAACCCAGTGTGTGACCCGGGGCTGAGACCTCCAAGCCTGCTCAGATCGGTACTGGGCCAGATTTCCCATTTTTCAGTAGCTAGGCGATCACACCCAGGGACTGCCCCTGGCGCGTAATCCCACCAACAGCCAACACCCACCCGGACATCTCATAGCCTAGTTCTCCCTCTGGGAGAACCTGGCAAGCTACATAGAGTTTCCTGCCCACATGGGAGAGCCTTGCAAACTCCCCATGGCGTATTCATATGCCAAAACAAGTAACAATGCTGGGTCTCATTCCCTTGACCCTGAAAGAGCGTCCAATGCAGCATCCTTGGGAAGGATGAGTAGAGAGGCTTCTAATATCTCAGGGCTAGGGCGAATGGAAACGTTACTGAGACTGCTCGAGAAATTCGACGATCAATGGGATGATGATAGTGATGATGTACGTGTTTATGAAGATGTTCATGAGTGACAAATGATGTAGCACCAACTGAGTATCTATGGTGACCTATTCAGGCATAGCTGTCAAGTAATTGAGTCTAGGGAGGAAGGAAGGAAGGAAGGAAGGAAGGAAGGAAGGAAGGAAGGAAGGAAGGAAGGAAGGAAGGAAGGAAGGAAGGAAGGAAGGAAGCCCCCAGCAATTAGTAACAGCAATTGCAATGATGGAAAAAGGTGGTAATCTTTATTACTGATAAAATAATACTTTTCCTTTTTTCTTTTTTGCCCCCCACTTGTGGTGTCATTTATTTTCTCCTCAGAGAGCATGTCAAGCTGAACCAAACTGTTCCCAATCCCCAGAGGTTGCCATGCCTTTCAGCTAGGGCAGAGTGGGGTCGGCAGAGTGGGGCCAGCAGCCCCTGGGCCCCTGCATGTGCAGAATGTTAGCATCGCCCCTCATGGTTGCATGGGTCAGCGGGAGGAAAACATCTGGGCGCCCACATGGCGGTGCTGCAGGACTCAGAAGTGTCGTGCTGTAAGCAAGAGCACTCTGCCAACCAAAAAACCTAACTCTCATCCCCCCAGCCAGGAAAAGAGGTGACACAGAGGAGGGCTTCTGTGTTGAGGGATGACCGTGTGCATATTTCTTTCCTCACCACCTGTGCCAGAAGGAAGCAGGTGCAACGGGTTCTCAGGGCATATTCCTCTGGCCCGCACTCATGGCTCTTCTAAATATCTAAATATCACTTTAAAGCTTGTATCTGGCGGATTCTACGGCATGTCAGCTAGTTGAGTTGATGGTCACTTCTTTCTGATGAGCTTGCAAAAATAAGCACTCAAGTTAATTCCAACAATGTAAATGTATCCTAAACATTTTCAAACTTGATTTTGATGACAACGGAAGACGGACTGCACTGTGCAGGAAATATACTCTAGATACGCCTGATTGCCCCATGCTGAGGTATGGAGAAGGATGGGCCCTATGCTGTCGACTCCTCCAGGGATGATGACAGCTGTTTCCTTCTTGGTTGACAGGCAGAGCTAGTTGAAGGCCAGCTTGACAAAGGTCGTATAGTAGGTGAGGATCTGCTCCAAGTGCCCATCAAGTTTCACAGCCCAGAGAACTCTCTTGGACAGCCGGACATCAGAGGGTGTTTGGGAAGAGGCGTGGCCAGAATATGTCCTAGATTTCCTGGTTGTAGAACACTAGGATGCATATTCTACAATTTCTTCTTAGATTAAAATTACCCCCCACTAGAGGGAACAACCAACGGTGCTCACTGGAGCTTGTAAATTATAAACAGCCTGGTCCATTCATTAGTAGATATGATTAAGAGATGCCTGTACAAATCAGGCAGAAATAAAGATAACCCAGATTCTGGGCCTGTAGGGCTCAGAGCTTCTCATTCAGAAGACAGAACCTGGAAGGTGTGTATCAAAAATGTAGCCTAAACACTAAAGTTTCCTTGCAAGGTTGAACAAAGTGACTGGCATCTAGAAGCAAGGGTCAAGGATGAAAGACGCCTTATTAGTTTCTGCAAATCTAAAGGACACTGTAGTTTAAAAATTTGTGTCGGAGGTCATGTGAGTAGTAAGAAATAGTTAACATTTTGATATGTCTTTATGATCCCAAGCCTTTTCTTTTTGCTACAATTTATAGTCAAAAGACAAATAGGTATGGGATGTCTCAGCTGGGTCCATGCCCAGATGTCTCAGTTCTTTTGAAGTTGTCCCAAAATCATCACAGAAAGAAAAACTTGCGAAGCAACCTCACTTTCAAGGTAGACAACCTCCTTAACACTTTACTCTGGGCCAAGGAAGTAATAAAAATGAACACTTGCCAATTACAATGCTCAGATACAAGTCCTGTCTCCACCTTCAACCAGGTGACCCTGACCAGGGCATTTCAATCACCTGGTCTTATCTATCAATTAGTGGTACTTATCTATGCCCTATGTTGTTTTTAGTGAGAACAAAGATAATAAATCTGAGAGGTCAGGGTTGAATCTAAAGAGTTTCTATGTTATGTTCATCCACTTTGCTCTAATCCTACTTTCATCAGCATTTGTGTGCCTACCTTTTTCTCCCTGAACTCCAATCTTCCCAAATGTTTAATTGAAGGGGATGTCCAAATGACTTTATAATGCATTTTTCCCATTCACCCTGCAGAGTTGCAGATGTCCTCTTAGAAGAAATAAAATACATTCTTCCTGTGCTGGCTAATGCACAAAGAAGGAAAGTCAAGGGTCCCACCAACCTTGCCGAGATACCCTACAAACTCCTACGAACTAATTTAGGTTGAAGGACACTGCTTCATCATATAGGTGATCAGCCTGCCTGATATCATGTCCACCAGAGACCACAAACTGTGATTAGGGAACAGAAAACAGAGACTGACTGCCATTCCTTAACCTAACATCATACTTTAACTAGAATATGGGAGGGATAGAGTGGGCCAGGGAGCTGTCTTCTAAAATATGCTGATAGTAAGAATACAAGATACTCAAAGGACTGCAAGTGTATGTCTTTCCTGAGATAACTAAACATCTTCACCAGAAGTAGTAGTGGAGAAGCTCAGGTTTTAGGTTAGGCACATCTGGATATCCACTTTGTAACACACTTGGGTCTGACTTTGTACAAGGCTCTTCTCAGCTGCTCTGCAGCTTCCCCATCTGTTTTGACAGGATATATGAGGAGGCAGAGCTTATTATGTGTTTATTTGTTCATGTCTGTGAGTGATAGCAATTGCAGGTCATCTTTGTAGATGTCTTTGCTCACTCAGCCAAGTTGCTGCCTTTGGTCAGGTAAAATTAAAGAATTTGGTAAAAAAATTTGGTCAAAATTTGGTCAGGAAAAATTAGGCAATGGTCATTCAGAGCTGCAGTAGGAGAAGGTTGTGGTGGGGCTTTCTCTAGCTTTGTTTGTTGTATAAATCCAGTGGTTTCCTGATATCTCTGGTCAAACAGTGAGATCATTCCATCAGAGCCAGAGACGCTTCTGGAAAGAAGCTAGGCTCTTCATTCATGTTTTGAGATTTTTTGATGACTAGGCCCCATCTGGAAGTTGCAGCCCTCAAAAAAAGGAGGAGAGAGGGTTCTAGGTGGATCAGTCTACTTTTGGAAAGAAAAGTGGATCCTGTGTACTTCACCGCTGAGGATGGATGGATACCCCTAAAGATGCAGCATGGATGCCTCAGAAGACGGCTTTAGTTATAGTAACCAAGTAAAAGGATAGGGAATAGAAGTTGCACGGAAATCCACTATGGTACTGACAAGACTCCAGCTTTCTCTTCATCTGGCACTTGGATATAATAAGTGGTGTCAGACTGTGTTTCAGCCCTCCTGTGATTTGGAGGCAGTCTGCAAGTTCCTTTGGGTCTACCGTTTTCCAGATAAAACTATTCTAGGCATTCCTCCTGAGGAACACCTTCATGTACACCACCTTCCACGGAGAGCCTCAGCAGGCATGATGCTTTCAGACCACCCCAGAGTCCTCCAAATGGGCGGGGGCTGGGGACCCAGGCTGGGAAGAGTGGTCTGCCCGATTGCAGCAGCAGGCAATGACCTCAGCCTTGGCTCACATCGGATTGCAGCTCTGAGCAAACCTCTGTCTCTTTGTGCTTCGATTTTCTCAGCTGTAAAATGGAGATAATGATAGAGGCTGTGGGCCTCAAAGCCAGGGTCCAAAGGATGTATGCCTCTGGCTGGAGGGTTATGGAGCGCTGGGGTTGTGGGAATGGCAATTTGACATGTTTATGGAGCTCCTCTTTCTTTTCAGAGGTCCCTTCCTCTTGATCCTTGCCATGACTCACAGTACCCGCTGAGAGTGGGCTTGGGCTTCTCACACACATGAGCCCTGCTGGGAGCAGCAGAGTTCCATCCCAGAGAGGTTGTTTGATTTGGCTAAGACAGCACAGGAAGTAGCAGAGGAGGTGGAGGAAGCAGCAAGATGCTGTCCCCGAGCTGGACTGAGCAGTAGAGTCTGCTCTTACTGAGGCGTGGTGGCTAGTGGGTTCGATACACTAAACTGGTCTTCAGATGCACCTGGTTTTGGCTCTTAATTCTGCCCTGACTCGTTGCATCTTATGGGACTAGTTACTTAAACTTGAGGAGCCTCTTTGGAGACCAGACGGGGATGGGGTGGCAGATAGGAAACTCTTTGTGCAAATCTGAAAAAAGGAGGGGATGGCGCCTAAGAGAGACCGAGGCCAAGAGCCAACTCAGGATGCTGGTGAAGTGAAGCCCCGAGCACTCTTCCCCATTTCAGATCACCCCCACCTCACCCCCGTGCCGCCCCCAAACTGCCATAATCCTCAACAACCCAGACATCCCCTAGATGGTGCTGGTGCACCAGGCAGGCCTGCACAGTGCCCCACCTGCAATCCCTTTATGCTGGCCTGGGACAAAAGAAGGACTGGAGGGGCACTTGCAACCCAGAGCCAACACGACCCCTGCATTGTGGAGCACTGGCTGCCCTGCAGAGGGAGCCACTGTGTCTATCCCCGGTCAGAGGGAGAGGAAAGAGTGAGGCTGGGACTCCCATACACCCCTGCAAGGAAGCTAGTGAGCTGTGATGGCCAGGGAAGAATCTGGGGCTCTTCACTCAAACTCCCAGACAGTGCTGGCATTTTGGAAAACCCCTACGTGCCACTCACCACCCAGGTGTTTGTGGATCTTACCCATTTATGATAGAACTATATGGGGCAGTAAAAGACATTGTCAGTGCTTTGTTGTTGTTGTTGTTGTTTTGTTTTGTTTTTGTGTCACACCAGTGATGCACAGGGGTTACTCCTGTGCTCATGCACTCAGGAATTACGCCTGGCGGTGCCCGGAGGACCATATGAGATGCTGGGAATCGAACCCGGGTTGGCCACGTGCAAGGCAAATGCCCTACTGGCTATACTACGCTCCAGCCCCCATTGTCAGTGTTCTAAAGAAAGAAGCCACAACCAATCATGGGCCTGGGCAGTTGCTGTCTCGTTATGTGTACAGTGGGGCTGTAGATGCTGTCCCACCCTATTTTCTTCCACATCCACTGACCTTTCCCTGCTCTGCAGGCCCAGAGGCAGTGCTGGGCTTTCCCGTGGGAATGAGCCAGCCTTGGGCTGAAGGAGGCCTTGCAGATGGACCCATGGGAAAACTTCAGGTGAAGAGATGTGCAGAGAGAGGGTAGCGAGAGAGGAACTCCAGGGAAGAGGAGGCAGCCCTGTGGAAATGCCTGGCAAACCCACGGCAGCTGTGAACCTCTGAACAGGGGCGGTTAAACTGATTTGAACACTGCTCTCACCACTCACATCACTTTGAGTTCATAGGGTTGGAGTCTCAGCTCTCTGCTCAGTTCCACTTGTTTCGGGCAAAGCAGTATCGGGCCCTGGGGAAGCACTGACTGGAGTCCCAGCCCCAACACGCTTTCCAGCTGTTTGTTCTCATCCCCGAGTCACCATCTCCTTCCCTGCAAGAGCAATGCCTTCTGATGCCTCGTTGCTGCAGTCCCAGACAACTTTGCACAAGTCCTTCATATATTCATGAACCTGAATAAACGCTGCAGAGCAGATTTAGAAATGAGGACCCAAGTCCTCATCTAGTTGAGAGGTCTTGGGAAGCCTCTTCTCACAATTGAATATACCTGCAAATTGTATAGATGTAGTCTGGCCACCTGGCGCGGTTCCCTCCACAAGGCCCCTCCTGTCCATAATGGAATATTTGGTGTAAAGACCAAAGTTCTGGAGCCTGGCAGAAACGTCAAGCTCTGTAGCCAGGCTGCCTGAGGTTCATTTCATCAGTGCCACCGTTCAGATGCATGACCTTAGACACATCGCCTGTGCCTCGGTTTCCTTGTCTATAAAATGAAGACAATGATGATGTCATTTGGTTGGGTGGTGATGACAAATAAGGTTACACAAGCATCAGTTCCACAATAAAGACCTTTATTTTTTCCCCTCACCAAATAGTCCCAGGCAGTTTTAGAGGACAGGACACTCACCCATCATTCAGAGGGCCTGGGTTGATGGGAATCCTACCAACAGTTGTTTTCCCAAGACTCCGGGGCAGAAATATATGAATTCCAGGGACTTTTAGAGACAGATCTGGAAGAGGCGACTGTGATTTCCTTCTGCAGACACTGAGTGTGTCACATCCCGAACTCATAAAGACTGGCAACACAGCCTTCACTGCACGGCCACAGAAAGAGGAGCACGGATGGCGGAAACCAGGCAGGAGTCTTTGACAGTGACTTACACAGCAGAGTTTTCTTCACAGGAAGTTGGCTTAGGATATGGGAAGTGCTGAAAATGGAAACTACTAAAATACTTGTCATTTTTCATTTTGCTTGTCAACCTGGTTTCTTGATAAGTTCATTCAAGATGTAAGCTCGAAAGCTGGAGCTAGACTTTGTAGCCAGCATTGCTGTAGATTGTATAGGAAGCTTCCAGATCCTCCCTTTCCAAAGACCAAAACTCCAGGGGTCTGGAGAGATAGGACAGTGAGGAGGGTGCTTGCCTTGCATATGGCCAACATGGGTTCATTCTTCAGCATCCCATATCGCCCCCTGAGCACTGCCAGCACTGTTTCCTGAGCACAGAGCCAGGAGTAACCTTGAGCATTGTCAGTGGGGTCCCAAAACAACAACAGAACAAAGTCCAAGAAATTTAGGTATATTGTGGCTGTACCCATCTCTGATGACTCATTTCCTTTATTTTTTTTCTTAATAGGAAGCTTCCAGGGAAGCAGGTTCTTTCTGTCCTCCTGAAGTTTCATGTTTTTTCAGCAGTGCTGGTTCTCTTTAGATTCCATACAGAACAGAGTACTACAGACTTTTCTCTCTCTACAGAATGCTAGTGTGGAGTGAAAAGATGAGCACCGGAATGGAATAAATCCATAAATGAAAGTCAGTGAATAATCCCATCCGACAAACATTACTTGTTCAAAGTAACTTAGCATCTTTGTCCTGCAGTTCACTTATCTGTAAAATGCAGTCCAAAACTAATGGCTATTTAGGGTGAAAGTGAATGGATAGAGAGAACCAAGTATTGAGTACAACATGAAGTAAATACTTAGTAAATAGTAACTTCTTTTGTACGAACTTCATGGGCTCAGTAGAAGGGGTTTTACCAAGACTCTAGAAAGTAAAAAGGCATGGTTTGCTCTGTCTCTATAGAATTTCACTCTGAGGATACACAAACCCTCAACTGAGAATGTTCCTACATTTCTGTTTTTCTAATATTTGGGAGTTCTCAGTATCAAGGACTACTCTCAGAGATTTTTTATTCTGAGATAAAGAATAAATGACTGCATTAAGAAGTCAAAGGAAAACATTTGGAGACGAAAAAGATAGAGTGCTTTAATATAATCTAATAACATTATAGAATATTGATATAGTCCCCAACTCACTTATGTAGTATATCTACTCTGAGCCCCAAACCAACAGGTCTAGACAGACAGTGACATTGTATATAAGTTTTCATCTTTCAATTAGTCAAACATGATGACAAATGTCAATAACTAGTGCATAGTAGTAAATCACTAATGTGTACATATCCCAACATATACACAGACATATACATACATATGGTCTCTACACCTTGTTTCCTGAAATTTCTTACATATTGTGTGTACATTTCTGCATACATTAATAATAAATTTTGCTGACATAAGTTATTATATAGTACACAATTTACAAGTGGTATAAATATAAAACAATCTTTATTGTAAAGTCCATATAGCCGATTGATTCTCACAGAATGCTTTCATTGATTTTTGCCCAGCTCATGTATCTGTTGCCATCCTATGATAGCTGTGATGACAATGCATGTGGTTTAGATATGGATGTTAGCTGATATTTTTGTTTTAATGAGGAAAATAAAAGTGAAATCATAAAGCTGTGTACTAAAATCTCACTTGTTTTTTGACCCTGGAAAATCACTTTTTGTCAATGATAGGAGTCACTTTTTGTTGACTTAAATTGTTACTTTTGATTTTCTTTCTTTTTTGTTTGGAGGCTATATCTGGTCTAATTTAGGTGATGTTCTTAGCTCTATGCTTAGGGGTCACTCTCAGTAGAGCTTAAGGAACTATGTGGTGATGAAATAGGTACTCCTACAGGCGCTGTCTCCTTAGTCCTTAAATAATTTTTGAATGAAAAAATTATTTCTTTATTTGAATGCTATGATCAATGTAAAAAGACAAGGCACACATGTACATTAGTCTGTTGATGTTTTGTTCACTATTTTCTTATTATAGATATACAACAAATAATCAGGCCATGCCCTGTTGTGTAATATTTTCAAACTTTGATGGAATAGTACCATATATGACCAATTTAGAATTGCTGATATAGTGTAATTTATACTGATCACAAAGATACATACATACATATATATATATATATATATATATATAATGTTGTGTTTTTTGGACTGGAGTGATAGCACAGTGGGTAGGGCATTTGCCTTCCATGTGGCCAATCCAGGTTTGATTCCTCCATTCCTCTAGGAGAGCCCAGCAAGCTACTGAGAGTATCCTCCTTGCACAGAAGAGCCTGGCAAGCTACCCGTGGCATATTTGATATGCAAAAACAGTAACAACAAGTTCCACAATGGAGATGTTACTGGTGCCCGCTCGAGCAAATTGATGAACAATGGGACGATAGTGCTACAGTCTACAGTTGTATTTTTCACCTTTACTTATGTATATATGTAACCCCAAGTGTACAGATGAAATATGGTATAATAATTGGAAAGTTAAGATTTTATGTATATATCACTGTTATTTTCACTATAATTTATCTAATTATTAGTTATATAACATAATTTTTAATAATGGCATGTTTAAAACCCCGCTCACAGCATGTCAGAAAATTTAACAATGAGTTCATGAGTTGATTTTAAACTGTTAAAAATCTAATGAATTTTTATGAAAAATTGGACTTCAGATGTGAAATTCTTGCGATTGCTTAGAAAAGTTGAAGAAGAGAAAGCAATGGAGAAAGCTTGGTTAGGAAAAAAAATAGTGTTTATGAAGAGGTTCGGCTTCAACGGCACAGACATTGTTTGTGCCAACAGAAACTATCAGTGTAGGCACCAAACCCTTTGAAAGTCCTGTCTGAACAGAAGTCCATTCTCTGCCCCAATTTTGCTTTTGCCCAGACGTGTATAATAGCTCAGCCTCTGGCTATGGCTGGGTATTCAGCTTTCCCATTCACCCACATTTAGTGCTGGCTGAGAAGCAGAGCATGTCAGCTGGGAGAAGTGCGCTCTCTCTCTCTCTCTCTCTCTCTCTCTCTCTCCATTTCCACCCTATCCTCCATCCCCTGGCTTCTCTGGTTCCCCATTCCAAGTGCTGAAAGCAGAGGCCCAGGCTGGTTCTTTTATTTATGGGCTCTGTCTTCTACGGTCTCTTTCTATTTAAGTGGAATGAATGGGCTATTTTGTTCCTCTAACTTCAGGGAAGTGTAAGTGATGTCATGGACCCCAGAGAGGAAGGCCTGGTCTGGGGTCCCCACCTGGCTTCCCCCGGTATTCTTCATAGACATCCTTCCACTACCCCAACCTGTTGATTCTGTGTTTACTTTGGGAATAAGGTGGAAATGAATGGAAGAAACATCTCATACAATAAGAAAAAGAGCCTGACGGAATCTCTTGCCTTGTTCCTTATGGTCAATCTACTTTCTTGAATTCAGCTTCACATTATGCTAACATCAGTGTGGAAACGAGAGAGACTTTAGGAACGCTGACTTAATGCTCCTAGCAGATGAGAAATCCAGGCTCGTGAAAGTTGACGGGAAGGGTAGAGCCCCAATTTGCTCCCAATCTTGCATAGCAGAGCTCAGAAAACTTCTCAGAAAGTCCTTGTTCTTTTCACAGACTTGGTAGCAAAAATAAATAAATAAATTCCTTTAGTCATTTGAGAATATTTCCCCTCTCCTTTCCCTCTTTCTTTCCACAAACTCTCCCTATCACAACTGTATCACTGTATCACTGTCATCCCATTGCTCATCAATTTGCTCGAGCGGGCACCAGTAATGTCTCCATTGTGAGACTATCACAACTATCACAACTTCCTCTCATATTTATCTTTGATCTTCAGTTCCCTAGATTATGACTTATTCAGTAACATGGACCACCCCTTAGTCGTGTCTGATGATGAAGTAGAGAGAGTCACATTTATAACCCAAATGCCTAGATTTCGACTCCTGATCAGTGTTATTGTATTACGTGAACAAGTTGTCTCTGGGCTTCAATTTCTGTCACTATAGAGTGGGATCGACAAGTCATTATATACAATAATTTCTGGATACAAAACCGTTTGTCATGATGCTCATGCCCTTGTATTTCCAGTGACTCTGTTGCAGCTTGTGGCTGGAGCTCAGCATAAAGAACAGGACAACTGATTAAATGGAAATGGAAACTTGTTATCAAACCTCTATCCTATTTTCATCCTAAACTTTTTCTGTGTTTTTCTTTTATCCCTACCTTTTGTTGTATCCATTCTTTCTTAGCTCCCCAAATTCATTTTTTTCAGGTTTTCAAAGATTTTTGCTTTCGCTTTTCTTTTTAAAAATTTATTTATTTATTTTATAGAATCACTGTGAAATAAAGTTAAAAGTATTCATGATCGGGTTTTGTCATACAATGTTCCAACACCCATCACTCCACCATTGTACATTTCCCGCCACCAATATCCCAAGTATCCCTCTTGCCCTGTCCCCTACAGCTTGCTTCTATCATAGGCACTTCTCTCTCTCTCCCTCTCTCTCTCTCTCCCCCTCTCTCTCCCTCTCTCTCTCTTTCTCTCTCTCTCCTTTTGGGCATTATGGTTTGTAATACAGATATTGAGAGGCTATCATGTTTGGTCCTTTACCCACTTTCAGCACACATCTCCCATCCAGATCAATTCCTTTCAATCGTCATTGTCATAGTGGTCCCTTCTCTATTCCAACTGCCCTCTCCCCCATCTCTTTTTTTTTTTTAAATTTATTTATTTTTAATTAGAGAATCACCGTGAGGGTACAGTTACAGATTTATACACTTTTGTGCTTATACTTCCCTCATACAAAGTTCGGGAACCCATCCCTTCACCAGTGCCCATTCTCCACCACCGGTAAACCCGGCGTCCCTCCCACCCTCCCCAATCCCATCTCCCCCCACCCCACCCTGCCACTGTGGCAGGGCATTCCCTTCTGTTCTCTCTCTCTAATTAGCTGTTGTGGTTTGCAATAAAGGTGTTGAGTGGCCGCTGTGCTCAGTCTCTAGCCCTCATTCAGCCCGCAACTCCCTTCCCCCACATGGCCTTCGACTACAATGTAGTTGGTGATCGCTTCTCTGAGTTGACCTTTCCCCGGAACGTGAGGCCAGCCTCGAAGCCATGGAGTCAACCTCCTGGTACTTATTTCTACAGTTCTTGGGTGATAGTCTCCCACTCTGTTATTCTATATACCATAGATGAGTGCAATCTTTCTATGTCTGTCTCTCTCTTTCTGACTCATTTCACTCAGCATGAAACTTTTCATGCCCATCCACTTAACTACAAAATTCTTGACCTCCTTTTTTCTAACAGCTGCATAGTATTCCATTGTATAGATGTACCAAAGTTTCCTCAACCAGTCATCCGTTCTGGGGCATTCGGGTTTTTTCCAGATTCTGGCTATTGTAAACAGTGCTGCGATGAACATACATGTGCAGATGTTGTTTCGATTGTACTTTTTTGCCTCTCTGGGATATATTCCCAGCAGTGGTATTGCTGGGTCAAATCCTCTCCCCCATCTCTTGAGGCAGACTTCCAACCATGGACCATACATCCTAGTACTTGTTTCTACTGTCCTTGGGTATTAGTTTCATACTATGTTTTTTATATTCCACAAATGAGTGCAGTCATTATATATCTGTCCCTCTCCTGCCCTATTTCATTCAGCATGATACTTTCTATGTCCATCCATTTTTAAGCAGATTTCATGACTTCATTTTTCTAATAGCTGTATAGTATTCTATTGTGTAGATATACCATAGTTAATTTAATCAGTTCTCAGGCACTTGGGTTGCTTCCAGATTCTAGCTAATGTGAACAGTGCTGCAATGAACATACAAGTGCAGATGTCATTTCTGCTGTGTGTTTTTTGCACCCTGGGGGTATATTCCCAAAACAAATGTCAGATCAAAATGAATGAAAGACCTCAATATCAGACCTGAATCCATAAGGTAGATGGAGGGAAACATAGGAAGAGTCCTCCATGACACTGATCCTAAAGACATCTTTTAAGATGAAATACCACTGGTCAAGCAAGTGGATGCAAAGATAAACAAATGAGACTACATTAACCTAAGGAGCTTTGGCTCCTCAAAAGAAATGGTGACCAAGATACAGAGACAGCCCTTGTTGCTGGGAATACCTACTGGTCCAGCCTGTTTTGGAAACAATAAATCCTATCTATTGTTTAATAGGAGCATTCCTCAAAAAAACTAGAAAATGAGCTTCCATAGCCCCCAAAATTTTAACTTGAAATACTATCGCCAACTCCAAATAGGTGTTCTTGCTTTGGGTCTATCTTTGCTGTGATTTATTTTGTGTACACGTCTATTATAATCTTCTTATATAGTTCAAGGTGGAGACTTGAGTCTTACACAGGATTGCTGATATGTTTACTAAATAACTGATCAATCATATATTTAAAGTTTTTATTATCTGGGAAATGACACAAATCCCTGTCATTGTGTCATTGTCATCCCGTTGCTCATCAATTTGCTTAAACGAGCACCAGTAACATCTCCATTGTGAGCTTGTTGTTACTGTTTTTGGCATGTAGAATATGCCACAGGTGACTTGCCAGGCTCTGCCGTGTGGGCGGAATACTCTCGGTAGCTTGCCAGGCTTTCCGAGAGGACAGAGGAATTGAACCAGGCTCAGCCACATGGAAGGCAAATGCCCTACCCTCTGTGCTATCTCTCCAGTCCTAAGCAGTTCTGATCTTTCCAAAGATCAGAGAAATTATGATTTTAGATTAAGTATAATGAAGTTAATTTCAATTAAAAGTATTTTTGGCAGGTGGAGAAGGGTTGGTGAGAGGGAAACTGGGGACATTGGTTGTGAGAAATATATACTGGTGAAGAGATGGGGGTTGGAACATTATATTTCTGAAATCCCATCATGAACAACTTTGTAACTGTGTATCTCACTGTGATTCAATTTCTTAAAAAGCCAAAAAATACGTATTTGCAACCTAAATGATTTTTGTCCTTGTTGGCCACTACATTAACTGCTTTTGCTGAAAAATGTATTTCTTCACACAGGAAGACAGACATATTAGTCAAACTTCTAATTTACTTATTAATTAATTTATGTGGTAGCTGTCCTCTACCAGGCTCTCACATATAAATGGCAAGCATTCTACTCGTAAGCTACATCCATGACCTTTTCTGACATTCTGACACATCTTCATCTAACCTAGGAAGTATAGAATATCCACCTACTGCCTTTTTATTCTCTAATAAAGAAAACATTTAACTCAGGTTGATCCTATATCCCAATAGCTTTTAGTTACATCAGTAAGTCATTTATAAGTCTTATCTATGTTACTTTTCTACTCTATGTCTAGCTTTACCCCTAACAGGAGAAAAATGGAAAAAATAGTCCTTAATCTTTTTTAAAAATGTATTTTATAAGGTAGTTCACAATATTTAATTACATTTAATATTCAAACACCAATCCCACCACCATTACATTTTCCCACCACCAAATTTGGGATGTTTCTGTCCCAAGTCCCAAGCCCTGACCCAAAGCACAACCAAAATAATATATTTTGCATTGTCCATTACGAAAAACCGCTGAAAATGCTACAAAAAAGTATCCATAGAGGAAACTGTGAAGATTGTTCTATTTTGGCAGGGCCCATTAAGACATCCTTCAGGATATCACTAACATGTTAAAGGTTGAGTGATGTGAGCTTTTTATATACATATATATCTGAAATACGTATATATACATATATATATTTCCCTCTATGATTGGTTGCCTACTATTTGAACCCCATCAAATGTGATGTGTTACTTATGGAGAATGGGTAGGGACTGTCTTATGACGTGTCGTGAGGCCACAAGTGCAGCCGTGTGGACCAGGAATATGTTCACTCATACGTGAGGTTCGGCCCAAGCGTGTAGGGAGAAGCCTTGAGTGTGGCAGCAGTTGAGTTCTGGAGGGTTTTGGCTGCTGGGGATGGATTCCTTGGGGTGGGGAGGGCTCTCACCTGCCCCCTCTGGGGCTCCCTGAGTGAAACAGCCTGGCGTAGAGTCCGGTGGCATGGCCATGGTGAGCATCATGTTGCTCCCTTCCTTAATCTTAGGAATAAGGGTGGGGTAGGACAGTGGAGATGGACAGATACTGAAAGAACGGAACATAACCAGATGTCATACCATCTTCTTTGGTTCTTCCAGATCCCTCCCGCGCCCTTCTGTCCTCTTCCCTTTGCCCTGGGGTATGACTTTTATGAATTCCATCATTTGACTCTCATTCTCAAGCTTCTGACTGAGCTCGTTAGGAAATCAGTGAACAGGAGAAGAGGGAGACTGGGTATTTACACATCTCACACTCTATCACCATCTCTGGGCTGAAGCTTTTACAATATATGAGTTTATCTTTTTTTGTCTATAGATACCTCTCTCTTTCAGAGATCCTGAACTAACGGTTTGATGCTCTTCGTATTCCTGGAGTGAGCAGACACCATTGGACTGTAGTAGCATGAGACAGGGTCGAATGGAGACGTTACTGGCACCTGCTTGAGCAAATTGATGAACAACGGGATGACAAATGGCAAGTGATTCAAGATACCTCTTTCTTATTCTATAGCACAAACTGATTACAAAAGCAACCAGTCGCACTCTGAATTTTTCAGGCCTGTCACTGTATCACTGTCATCTAATTGCTCATTGACTTGCTCGAGAGGGCACCAGTAACGTCTCTATTGTTAGACTTGTTGTTATTGTTTTTGGCATATTGAGTATGCCACAGATAGTTTGCCAGGATCCATCGTGCAGTTGGGATACTCTCAGTAGCTTGCAGGGCTGTCCAAGAGGGACAGAGGAATTGAACCCTGGTCGGCCATGTGCAAGGCAAACGCCCTATCGCTTCAGGCCTAATAATGCCAATATCGACATTCATATGTTGATGGTCGTTGGAGGTTTGGACCTCCCTTCTGACTCCTTTCACCCACTTGCCCTTCTGAAAATACTTCAATTGCTTATTTCCAGCTGAGATATAGACAAATTTAGGTACAGAGAGGAGTGGGATGCCTTGGACTGAGTTAGAAGACTGGAACCTGAGACTTGACATCAATTCCATCATTTATTCAGTTTCATTTTCTTCCCTCTGAACTTGTTTCTCAGTCTGTGAAATGAACATGATAGAAATTTCTGAGATGAAGTATTGAGGAGGAGAAGAGCCTACTGAGAAAAGGCAGATTCATTCAAGCTAGATCATACAGTCTACTCTCTGCCGCTTGACCCCACCCAAAGGGTGGTTGGGGTCTGCAAAGAGAAATACAGCAGATTTCTGACTTTGAGCACATTGACTAACACATGGAACATGCCAATGCTACCAAGCTATTTGTGTCTTGACTGTGGTGCAAAATTTGAGTAGATAATTGACCCCCCCCCATTTCAACCATTTTATTTGTCTTGCCCACTACATCTCTATCCAAGTAATTTTGCCCCATTGTCAAAAATAGTGGATGCTACTAGCATGACTTTATTCTCACCTTGGGGCTTTGCTGAGTGGAGTTTCTTCCTTTTTTCTAATCTGAACTTCTCAGTTCTGTACGTGTTGGCCTTACTCTCATTCCTTGTCTACCTCTTCCAGCCCAATTTGTCCCTTGTTCTATCCTCACTCTACTAAAGCCTTTTGTGTGCAGAGGTCCCTCTCATTTAACAATCAGTTGGGTGAAATTTCCTCTTGAACATTATATCTATGTCAGCTTTGTCTCATCACTCCCTTGAGAGTCCTGCCTGATTTATCATTGGACACATGTCCAATGCTTAATCCATATTATCATTAATCAAACCTTATTCATAATTTGAAGTAGAGTTTCATTATTCTGGCATCTTGGCCTTTTCTAGATAACTGAAGTTGAGCCTGTCAAACACCAAACAAGTATAGTCAGCTCTTTTTAATAGACATCTTTCTGAAATGTATTTGACATTTCCAGAAATTCTGAATTCCCATCTGCCATACCAAATGATGTAATTTCAAAATCACTCAAAGATGTCATTCTAACGACCCATTAGCATCCTGAGCACTATTGCAATTCCATATCTGGTTTTAGGCATTTCTATATACTCTTTCAGTGGCATGCAATATCATTTGTGATTTTGTTTAGAGTTATTGTATTTTTCTCCCCGGAGTGCCTTCTCCAACCATTTCCTTCTAAGATGCCACACTTCTTTTGCTATGGTCCAGAAAATATGAACCTAAGAGGTCTCCAGAATTGTTCCCTGCCTTCTTACTCAGTGCCAGTCTCCATCCGAAAGAACAGGGTAAGTGAAGCCTCTCACTGTCCTCAAAAAGCTTAAAGCTCAACAAGCCAAATCATAGCACAAAATGACAAAAAAACAGAACAAAGGAAAGCATTAAAAGATGAAGGGCAGCAACGTAGAAGACGGACCTGGCACTACCTGCTGTACCTCTTGGAGCAGTAGGCTACTATTGTGGTTGCTTAGGTCAGTGAATAGTTGAAATAAACTTGAAAAAACACAGAGGAACTTGACAACAGAAATAGACACTGAAGACAATTTTCAGCAGAGGAAACAGCATGCGTGAGTAATAGATGAAAAACAAAAACCTAGACTTCATCAGTCTTTGAAAGAGGGTATGAGGAGCAATGGCACATAATTTTTAATGCTAGAGCTTTCTGACAGTTCATCTGCTTACTCCGGGGACTCTTTTGATGAGTTCAAGATCAAAAGGTCTTGAATGAGTCAGATTGCTGGGAAATGGACCTGTGGATAAATGGGGTCTAATTGTGGCTTGGCATGACGACCATTTGAAAGGACCTTGACCATTGCTGTGGCAAAGAACAAATTTTCTAAATGCCTGAAAATACAATGGATTTCTAAAATCAATTAGCACTAACCAGTTTACAGGAATAAAATAACCTATGAGAATATTTCATGATATTCCAGGATATCAGATTTGGAATGCTTCTTAGAATGATTCTGCTTTTCCCTCTTTATTAATTACTTTGCGATCAATTGGAAATGGTGATCAGGTAAAGGATGTACATACTCATGCAACTGGTGGTCAGGAAAGAGATAGCATTTTAGATTTTCACATATTCAGTTTGTTGTGTTTATTTTACCAATAAAATGGGCCTTGGAAATACTGTATTACTTAACAAGCATTGAGTATATATGGCTATTGGTTAAATTTTTGGATATGAAGAGACTCATTTTCAGTGCAAGTTGCTCACAGTATGGGTGAATGTGACAAGACTGTGCCTAATTCCAGGGAGGACAAGATATCTTCTGGGGTTCTAAGCATTGAAAACGATCTGTATTGATGTTTCTTCCCTACCTATCTAAAGTTGCTTAACCTCTGAGCCTGGTTTCTTCAAATACTTCATGCATTGTTAAGTAGAATTATCATTTTTAGAATGGGTTCTCCTGGCTAATTTTCTTTTGACTAGGACTCATCTCCCAGATCAAATGAGACCTCTCTCTTCCATATTTCCATGTCTCTTAATACACTATAAAATGTTTCATCTCTGAATTTATATGGTGACTTTAGGAGTTATATTTTCTTACATTCAGCATCACTGAACTCTGAGCTAAAAGGCCAAGAATGGATCTCTTGAAACTCCAGTTCTTCAAGAACTTAAATAAGCACTAACACATGATAAGGGCTTCATGAAGATTCAAGGAAATTAGGAATGTAAAGCAGAGAGCAGAGGAAGAGAACTATAATGCCTTTGGTAGAATGAAGTTCTGAATGGAGTTCCCAGTCATAGATACATGACTGGCATGTGTTGTGCCTCTGAGTTCTCCAGTAAGTCACCTCTGAATCAACATGGAACACTTCCACAGCTATTATTTAATTATTGCTTCACAAATATTTATTTATACTTATTCAGAAACAAAGTTATACACAAACTCACAAGGTCCTTATTTTCATTCAGCAGAGTCAGATATACCTACAAATATATTCAACATTACATGAGTTACATGCAATGTTGAATATATTTGTACATATTTATATCAACATTATTCAATATTACATGTTGAATATATTTGTACATATTTATATCAAATGTATTTTATAGCCAATACAAATATATAATATAAAATTTTTATATCAGTGCGTTGACAAATTCTATGAAGACAAAAATCAGGAAAGGGAAATGGTGACAAAAATTCTATCTTAGATCAGATGATTAGATAACACCTCTCTGAAGAGGTGATATGTGGACAGCCACCAACATGGTATGAGTGGTCCTGCAGCTTCGAGAGCAAAGAGGGTGTTTGATGGGTCAATAGATCGTGAGAAGACCCTGAGATAAGAGATCCCAAGAATAGTATGGTATTGTGTGGCCAGAGCAGAATCCAAAATTGGGAGAAAGACAAGAAAAGGGATCTGAGACAGAGTTGGGGGAAGGTTTAAAAAATTCCTGGTCCTAATGGGAGAGTAAAGGGGGGAGGAGAGAGAGTGACAGAGAGAGCGACAGAGAGAGAGAGACAGAGACAGAGAGAGAGTGACAGAGACAGAGACAGAGAGACAGAGACCAGAGACAGAGAGAGACAGAGACAGAAATAAAGACGGAGACAGACAGAGACAGAGAAAGAGACACAGGGACAGAGACAGACACACAGACACACACACACAGATATCTCTGAGCCAGGAAAGTAGAATTCCAATTCTCTTATTTTCTCTGCCTCTGATGCCCTGCCTGACTCTTGGCTTCTCACTTCCCCTAAGGAACTCAATTCTCCTGTCTTTATGACAAAGAACTCAGGGGGGTGACTAAGGATCTTGCAGCGCTGAGGTCTTGCACCTTGCTTATGCTTCCCAGGTTTACTCCTGGAGCACACAGGGGAGCACTCAGACGGATGCTCTGCCTTCGTGTGCATTTGTACCACGAACTGCAGCGGGGGCTGCTCCTACACTTGAATTTTCCATTTGTCTCTTTTCAGGCAATTAGAGGTGACTGAAAATTTAGTCCAGACGATCAAATTCTTGGTGCCCACCTCTTTTTTCTTTTAAAGAGTTTGTGGGAGTCTTGCAAAAAAATCTCATCTCGAAACAGAAGCCAAAGAAATGATACAGGCTCCCAGCAAATACAGCTCTTCGTGGTGGGAAGTCATTGTACATCCTCTTTTATAATGGGCTGAATCGCATCTTTTGCAAGTTGTGCATCATCCGTGAAGACTTTCTTCTTCTAATGATTGCCTGTCACTCTGCCTTTGTAAAGTGGGTAATGGAATTATTTTTAAAGCTTTCACTTAACAGGCTCACTCTTTGTAAAGACCTGCTTGAAGAAATGCAAGCATCTTTAGATAGGGAAGTGACAACTGTCTCTGACATTGAATAGATCTCTTTCTTACCTGTCCTGTTAAACATATGAAATCTTAAATTCTTCCACATGACAGTGGTTTAGATTTTTGCTGCACCTTGTAGGGCGCACAGCTGGTGAACACACTGGGAGGTACACAGAGCTAAGTCAGAGTTATGTTTAAAGGCCTTTTAACAGCACTATCTAAAGATAAAAAATGCTGTCTCTGGAGGTGACAAGTTTCTCGTTACTGGAGATGATCAAGAAGAGACCATTAGGCAGGATATTACAGACAGAAAGTGTCAGTCGAAGAACAGAACGAGCTGTCTTCAAAAAGCCCTTCCCACTCTAAGATCTTCTTCCCATTAGCATAATCTTACCTTAATCTGAATTTTCTATTATACAAGGGCAGATCAAAAGATTGTCAATGCTGTTTTAATCGCCGTATGACTTTGCCAATAAGATAAGGCCCAGCAAGCACAGTCTGCTTCAAATATGTGCGACCAAAGAAATGAGTTTGAAGTTATTTGCCAGTGGGTTGGAGGGTCCTATCACCCATGGCTATAGAGGAGAGAGAGAGAGAGAGAGAGAGAGAGAGAGAGAGAGAGAGAGAGAGAGAGAGAGAGAGAGATCGAAAAAGAGAGAAAGCACTTTTGGACTACTTACCTGTGCTAAATTCTTTGACTTCCAGTTTTTATTTTCCATTTTTATCAAGAACAGATTTAAATTATTCACAGCATATATTCTGAAATAGTTTGGTATGACAACATTTTAGGTCTTTCCCAAGTGTAGTATTAAGTTTCAGATTAAATGTTATAACTCATATTTTAAATTTTTCTTTCCTCAAGATAAACAAATTAGAGGCTTGCAGAAAAATTCCATGACTTCATGTCTTTTTTTTTGGTCAAAATTTTATGCTATATTTAAAAAATGGTTGGGGGCTTCTTGTTCATTATGAAAACCTGACACATATTAACTCCTCTTCCCAATTTTTATAGACATAACAAGATAAAAGACACCAGGGAATAAAGCCACAGAAATATTGAGAATAGAGTAGAAATTTAACAAATTTACAAAAGGCAAAGATTATATGACTAAATAAACCAGGGTGAAGAGAGTGGATAACCAGAAGAGATTGAAGGAGAGGTAAAAGTTATTTTAATTAACAAAAATCCATATCATTTCAAAATTGGACATCTATGGGTGTCAGAAAACAGAAGTGAAGGATTAGTATCTACGTTGTTTCATAAAGTCATTCTCCATGGAATATCTGAACGATTTTGTCTTCTTTCTTTTTATGAAACAACTTGCAGGTAATTGTCTCTAGGAAGGGAACAATTCCCGTTTCAGAAATTGAACAAGGGCTTCCTGACAAAGCCTTGGGTGTCAAGTTTTAGAGTTGGCCTCAAAGTAAAACCCTTTTCACTTGGCTCTCTGGGAGTAGGGGTGAGAAGGTGTAGACAAACAAGTCTCACAAACGCCTGTCAACCAACATAAACATCTAGAGTCAACTATGAATCCCCACACTAGGAGTAAGGTTTGGTGGGCAATCAAGTCAATATAGTATTTGGAGAAACACATGACACATGTAGACCAATCCACTTTTCCTTCAGAAATAAGAATGTGCATCTAGCATTTGTTCTTTAGTTGAGGGGAGAATAAACAAGAAAGGAAATGAAAGTAGCTCTGCTAAAGAATTAGCAGAGCTATTCCAGAAGACAAAACATAATGAAAAATTATAATGACTACTATAATTGAGATGTTATAAAATATTACAATTTTAAATAGATATCACCCAACAATGACACTTAGTAAATAAGAAATTTTTTATTTGAAATGTACATAAGAATCATAGTGAGAAATTTTCAGGAACAATGCAAAATAAAAATTCAAGAGGACCACCAAATTACCAAGTATCAAAGATAAAATCAAGAAGCTCTCTTAAAGGATAAAAATACAAAACTGGGTAAAAAAAAAGTTAAAAGAGGGGCTGGAGAAATATCACAGCAGGTAGGGTGTTTGTCTTGCACGTGGCTAACCCGGGTTTGATTCCCAGCACCCCATATGGTCCCCTGAGCACTTCCAGGGAGCACATGAGCCAGGAGTAACCTCTGTGCATCGCTGGGTGCGACCCAAAAAGAAAAAAAAAGTTAAAATACAAAGAAGCACAATTATGAACAGGATTGCTTTTTTTTTTCATGTCACTTTCTTCTCTCTCATTATTTGCGTATAGAAAAGCCATGGACTTTTGAGTATTGATTTTATAGCCTGCAATGTTACTATACAAGTCTATTTTTCTAAGAGTTTCTTGGTAGAGGTTTTAGGGTTCTCTAAGTATAGTATCATATCGTCTATGAATAGTGAGAGCTTGATTTCTTCCTTTCCTATCTGAATGCCCCTAATACCTTTTTTCTTGCCTAACCACTATTGAAAATACTTCCAATAATATATTGAACAGAAGTGGAGAGAGTGGGCATCCTTGTCTCGTCATTGTTCTTAGAGGGAAGGCTCTTAGTTTTTCCCCATTGAGGATGATGCTTGCCATAGGCTTGTGGTAAATGGCTTTGACTATATTGAGGAAAGTCCCTTCTATACCCATTTTGGTGAGAATTTTAACAATGAGATACCATCTCACACTACAGAGACTGGCTCATATCCAAAAGAACAAAAGCAACTGGTGTTGATGTGGGGAGAAAGGGACTCTCCTTCACTGCTGGTGGGAATGCCGACTGGTTCAGCCCTTTTGGGAAACAATATGGATGCTTCTCAAAAAGTTAGAGATTGAGCTCCCATTTGACCCAGCAATACCATCCCTGGGAATATATCCTGGAGAGGCAAAAAGGTGTAGTAGAAATGACATCTGCATTTGTATCGTTTGTATGTTCATTGCAGCACTGTTTATAATAGCCCAAATCTGGAAAAAACTGAAGTGCCCCAAACCAGATGACTGGTTAAAGAAACTTTGGTACATTTACACAATGGAATACTATGCAGTTGTTAGAAAAGATGAAGTCATGAAATTTGCATATAAGTGGATCAATATGGAAAGTATGTTGAGTGAAATGAGTCAGAAAGAGAGAGATAGAAAGATCGCATTCATCTGTGGAATATAAAGTAACAGAATGGGAGACTAACTCCCAAGAGTAGTAGAGATAAGAACTAGGAGGTCTGCTCCACAGCTTGGAAACTGGCCTCACATGCTGGGGGAAAGGACAGCTGAGATAGAGAAGGGAATACCTAGTAGAGGATGTTGGGAGGACCCAGTGTGGTTGAAAGACCACATGCCGAAAGTAGACTATAGACCAAACATGATGGCCACTCAATACCTCTATTGCAAATTACAACACCCAAAAGGAGAGAGAACAAAAGGGAATCCCCTGCCGCAGAGGCAGGGTGGGGTGGTGGGGGTTGGGGTGGGGGTGTTGGGAGGGATAGTGGGAACATTGGTGAAGGATAATGGGCACTGATGGAGGGATGTAAGTGATCACTGTATGACTGAAATGCAAAAATGAAAGTTCATAAGTTTTTAACTGTACCTCACGGTGATTTACTAATAAAACATTAAATAATAATAATAAAAGTTAAAACAAGCCTAAAAAAAGGGAAAAAAAGGTCAGTTTTGACCATTCTTAATCTAAGTAGTAGATGCTTTAAAAAAAGGAATAAAAACAAGGAAACATTAAGTAAATATTGGAATAAAGATTTCAGAGCAAAAATCCACAAATTATTGGGTTGCAATTACTAGTATAGGTCAAGAAGCAGAATGAACAAAATATATTCCACATTTTAAATGTTCATATTCTTGTAAAAGTTCAGTATGTTGAGAATAAAATCATCATATTCTAATGTCTTAGAGAGTACACTAAACCAATAAATGAAAATAACTAACCCCCCAGAATTGATAATCAAGTAACAGACTTAATGGCAATAGTAGCGCAATTAGAAAAGTTCCTAACATTACGAAAGAAAAGCACTCAATTTGTGCAAAACATCAAGAAGTTGCTTTTCATTCAGTTCTTCTAGAGATAAAATGCTTGCTGGTATATTACAGCAAAATAATAAATACACACCAAGAGAGAAAACATTGGTTCAAGAATCACTGAATCACTGTAATCCCATTGCTTATCGATTTGCTCGAGCAGGCACCAGTAACGCCTTCATTGTGAGACTTGTTGTTACTGTTTTTGGCATATCGAATACACCACGGGTAGCTTGCCTCTGAGTAGCCTGCCGGGCTCTCGAAGAGTTATGGAGGAATCGAGCCCAGGTCGGCCGCATACAAGGCAAACGCCCTACTCTCTGTGTTATCACTCCAGTTAGTTCAAGAATAGTGAAATTAATTCAGAAGTTAAAGAAAAAGGAATCCTGTCAGATTGCAAAGTAGCAGGGTAGGAAAACAATTGTTCCAAATAAAATCATCCTATGATTTGAGAGAAGATTCCCTGCCAAAGATAATGGAGTAAGAAATAAAAATTTAAGTGAATCACTTAAAATAATTAGGCCAATAAATAAATAAATAAAACTACAACCATAAAACTTAGAATCACATCACTAGTCACTAATGCCAAAGATAACTGAAATTTAAGAAGTTTAGAAATGATTTTCACTGGAGAATAAACTAGGGGAAAGAACTTTTTCTTCCCATTTACTTGAAGCACCTTACTTATATATTTGTTTATTTACACTATGCCCATGAATTACTTTGGAAACCAATAATACCAAGAAGAGAGGATATAATATTTGTTGAGTTATGGTTATATAGACATAATGTTACATCATTTAGCTAACTCACCATAAAATAGTTGAGATGATTATTATCTGACTTGAGCCTATTTTTTTATTGATAACATATTGTTGATAGATTGGTCTAAGAGTTGATAATAGAAAGTGTGCAGTGTTAAAAGCTTTCAGCCATGATAAATATGACTGCTCCTTTGCCATGTGCTCTTTACACAGCTGTGAGTACTTCCTCTGTGAGTACTTCCTCTGTGAGTATTCCACATGGACCATTGTGCTGAGACTAGTCCTAGATTCATGACTTGGCGTGCCTTATGTTTCAACTCAATGTCTCCCTTCTTTGAAATAAATAGACTTGAACATTTAAATAAATATTTTAAAATGCATCCTGTGTTTTTCTTTCATATCCCTATCCCCACCATAGCATGATAGCCCAGTGGGTAGGGCATTTGCCTTGCACGCGGCTGACCCGGGTTCAATTCCTTCGTCCCTCTCGGAGAGCCCGGCAAGCTACCGAGGGAATCCCACCCACACGGCAGAGCCTGGCAAGCTACCTGTGGTGTATCCGATATGCCAAAAACAGTAATAACGAGTTTCACAATGGAGACGTTTCTGGTGCCCTCTTAAGCAATGGGATGACAGTGATGACAGTGATACAGTGATCCCCACCACAAACACTCACATATACTTCATATCCCACACACACACACACACACACACACACACACACACACATACACAGAAGTACAGAACTTAGAATGAAACTTACTCACTTTGTAACTTTCAGAGTCTGTTTCATTATCTGTATGTGGAAATCAATAAATAAACACTCTGATTTATCATTATTTTAATCTTGCTTCTTCTGTCTGGCCAGATGGGGGCATTGCCTCCCTTGGCATTGGTCAGTTGCTGAAGTACACTGCCTGGCTCCTGAAGGGAGAAGGGAAGCTTTTACCAAGGCTCTATAGTTCAAAAGCTAAGAGTCGCCTCCTGAGTGATGGGATTACAATGTGAACTGAACATTTAACTTCTTGATCAAGAACAAATAAAAATCGAGCTTCTAAGAATTGGATGATTTCCTAATTCAACAAGATTAAAATGAAATTAATGCCATTCGGGTTTCAAATTGAGGAAGGGACCAGATGGTAATCTTCCCTCAGAAGGTGTTTTCTTCTTCAGAGAAAAATATCTCACCTTCAGAGATGTTTTCCCCATTGTGCCAAAGACCCAGGACACTGGGGAAACTGGGTTGCTGTATGCAGGATAACAGAGAAATTCTCTAGGAATACAATCTCCCTTCTGATTGCATTGTCTCATAAGAATATATTTTGGTCTTGTGTGTAAATATCTCAGACCTATAGCTTTCGGGAGGAATTTTTCTTCTCTTTTTCCAGGTTCTGTATTTGATGAAAAGATAGGCTTTAAATGAAATTATACACAACAGCTCCCTTTACTAACTACTTACATAATTCAACAAGAGAGGAGCTGGTCTCTCTCAGGCTTCTCAATGACACTGGTGAGGAAGATATATTATAGGTGTTTATATCATTATCAAAAGAGCCGATTGCACTCTTGACCACAGATTGGCAGGTTGGTATCAAGACTTCCAGACCTGTGGTGAATGACGCTTAACTAGTTAATGTGAGTTTTATCTTATACTATATATAGACTCATCCCCTAGGCAGAGGAATTTTATTAATATTTGAACCCAAGCATCTTCTGAAGTGGAGATGAACAGAACTTATTTTTCTTAATTTTTTGAAGTTAAGATTGATTATATTGTTTTGAATAAAAAATATCTTTGGATTTTTAAAATTGTCTTAGTTAACCTCAGGGAAATATATGAAAATGATTATCAAATTTCATACCAAAAAGATGCCAGAATTTGAAGGAAAAGTGACATCACCTCATCACACCAATTCAAGTATATAGATGACTAAACTAAGATTAAAGGAGATAACATGATTTACCCAAGTCCATCAGTCTTGCGTGGATGGAGAAAGGATTCAATTCATTTGCTAATTCATGTATTTGCTTAAATAAAAAATATTAAGCACTTCTCATTCTTAGAAAATATGCCAAAGAAGACGTGTATTAATATTCTGCTTTCCAATGGCTTTCAGTTTGTATGAGGAGATCATTATGTATCAGTCCTAGAGTAAGACCTGAAGGCCCAACAGAGAAATCCAGTTTCCAGGGAGGAGAAAGGCATCACAAAAGAATCTCACATGATTACAGAGATCTTGGGTGATAGAGTAAAAGCAAAAATCTTTGGTGATGGACTGCAAGTAGATAAAGGAACAAACATGATAACCTCTCAGTATCTGTATTGCAAACTATAATGCCCAAAGGAGAGGGGGGGAGGGGGAGGGAGAGAGAGTGAGAGTGAGAGTGAGAGAGAGAGAGAGAGAGAGAGAGAGAGAGAGAGAGAAGAAAAGTGCCTGTCAAAGAGCAAAAAGGCAAGCTAATGGGTGGTGGGAAATGTACAGTGGTGGAGAGATGGGTGTTGGAATATTGTAAGACTGAAACCTGATCATGAACAGCTTTTGTGACTGTGTATCTCATAGTGATTCAATTTTTAAAAAAATTTTATCTTTGGTGGAAGAAGCAATATATGCAAGATCCTATTGTTCCAACAAGTTACACATGTTCATAGCCAAAATGGAGTCCTATTTGACAGTATAGTCCCTGTAAAAGAATATGGGTCTTAGATTCCAAAGACTCCAAAATAAAAGCTTTATGTCTTGGAGAGAAGGAAAAGTTGGGTGTGGCCCAACTTGGGTTTCCATTGCTTTAATCATATGACAAGGAAATCAGAGCAGGTCTAGAATATAGTGAGAAATTTTAGGGACCCAGTAGTAGGATTTCTGTTCTGAAGCTGTAATTTACCTATAGCTCTCTGACTCTCTGTTATGATGTTCATGTATTCAGAACTCAGTTCCCTAATGATAGAAAGAAAATGGTAAAAAACCACAGCTTAGAAAAAAGGGACATACAGTCCTTCTAAGAAAATCTATCTATCTATCTATCTATCTATCTATCTATCTATCTATCTATCTATCTATCTATCTATATCACTGTCACTGTCATCCCGTTGTTCATCAATTTGCTCCATCAGGCTCCAGTAACATCTTCATTTGTCCCTGTTGCATGCTAGTGTAGCCCAGTGGCGTCTGCTCCCTCTAGGGACATGAAGAGCATGTTGTTGCTACTGTTTTTGGCATATCAAATATGTCATAGGTAGCTTGCCAGGCTCTGCCATGACCTATCTATATAAATCTGTACAGTATTTCATATTTAGCATTTGAAATTTAAAAAAATTCTAAAATATTTTCTTTTCCTTCACCTCAAGGAAAGACTAGTCTTTCTTCCTAGGTTAAATAGATTGGCCAGTATCTTCCACCTTGCACTTTATCAGAAATTTCTTATAAAATCACTGTATCACAGTATCACTGTCATCCCATTGCTCATAGATTTGCTGGAGCGGGTACCAGCAATGTCTCCAATGTGAGACTTGTTGTTACTGCTTTTGGCATATTGAATACGCCATGGGTAGCTTTCCAGGCTCTGCTGTTGTGCAAGATACTTTCAGTAGCTTGCCGGGCTCTCAGAGAGGGCAGTATAAAAGATTCAGACATAGTTTTTACCTTAAAAAAACTTATAATCAGATTTGGTTTATTTATCACTAGTCTTTCAATCTTACAAAGTAATACAAACACAAAAATTATTGTTCTTACTCTTTCATTCTGCCCTAAATATCCATTGTTCTTCCCCTAAGCTTACTTAAACTCTGCCCTTTTCTCTGGACCCCATGCACTTTCTATTAGAGTACACTGTAGCATTGTCAATTTTGCTCAAGCGGGCACCAGTAACATCTCCATTGTGAGACTTGTTGTTACTGTTTTTGGCATATTGAATATGTCACGGCTAGCTTGCCAGGCTCTGCTGTGCGGGTGGGATATTATCAGTAGCTTGCTGGGCTCTCTGAGAGGGACGGAGGAATTGAACCTGGGTCGGCCACATGGAAGGCAAATGCCCTACCCGCTGTGCTAAAAAAAACAATCTATAGAATACATTAAGTAAAGAAAAAAGATATATAACTTCAGCAGGTAAAATCTGATATCAGGAGTTATTACCTATTATAAGGGCTCCAGTTTCAAGATTCTACTTACTAGAATGAAGCAGAACACCAAGAAATATAAAAGTATAGGAATAAGAATATGCCATCTGTTTGGCTCTAACTTACACTTAGGGCTTACCTCTTGGACCATTTTGATTCTAAGTTTCCGAGCGTGCCTTTGACAAGAGGTTAAACGCGATCCTTAATGATGAGCAAACTTCTTCTACAGCATGAAAAAGTAGTAACCCTGACATTGACATCTTTCTAGTATTAAAATATGCCCTTACAGTCTAGAATTTGGGTGTCAGACCACAATGGTGAAGTTTACTAAACTTAGTTCCAATGAAACCTTTGATTAATGTTTTCTTTTAAGCCATTTTCTATCCTTTTGTGCCAATTTTTTTAAAGCATGAGCATTCAATGTTCAATTTATATCCACCAAATGCCTATTCTATGATAAGGGAAGGGCCACTTCCTCTTACTTTGGGTACCTGGGGTACTGGCTGGGATTTTGGGTTCTTGCCAAGCACTCCTGGGCCTTTCCCAAGGTGGGTCTTGGAGACCTACCTCCTACCCTTTGCAAGAAATTATATCTTTATCACTAAGGAAGTGAAGATTTTTCCTTCTCTACCATCTGCTTAATCCTCGAAGCATCTCTGAGTAATTATAAGATACTATTGTTTCCAATTTCATTAGGTCTAAATCCAATGAGATTTACCCTCACATGGGAAAATATGTAAGAAAGATTGTCATAAACTGTGCTGCTGCATGCTTTTTCCATTACTACAAAGTATTGTAGAAATTTCTGGGCATGAGCCAGAGATTTCACACATGAAATTCAGAGATGTATACCAGTGGCTCACTGAGCAGGATCTCTAATGGTGCAGCAAATACATTTCATACTATTGCTATGTTGAATTGAATTTCAGAAGAGCCAGAAATTGTTGATATTCAGAAAAGAGGGGAGTTGGTTAAGTGGCAAAGTAGGAAAATTAGAAGGAAGACAGGAGAGCAGTAAGGATATGGGAAAAGATGACTGCCACCTAAGAGAAAAGCTCTTCATATTCAATAGACAAGAAATCTAGCAGCCAGAGAACATCTTCCAGTGAGTGTATCCCTGTGATTTTCTCATACTGCTTAAATGGAAACCATGAATGTGTGAAAGTGTTTGACCAAGTGGCAAAAATTCCAGTGCTTTGTGCTTTTTGTTTTTAAGTTTATTTTTCAATGAAAACTGAATTTTGGGAAGACAGGTGTTTCTCCTTCTAGGCAAAGTAGCAACAGCACAGGGAATCAGACAGGTGTCCTGGGGTCACTGGGTCAATTTATAAAAAAGATCCACATTCACCAGATAAATGCAGATTCTCCTGAGATTTTGCAGGGTCCCTAACCACACCAATAAGAGGCAACATCCCAGGCCTGTTATTTCAGTCACTTCAACAAATGTTCAGTTATTCCCAGTTTCCTGCCCAGCTTTCTGAGATATGGGTGAACGTTTGTGGTAATTAAAACAGTGTAGAATTTGCACTGTCAGGAAACACAGCTATTTTTTTTCTCTCCCAGCCATCAAGCTATTTATAGCGATGTACTACACCATTTATTTGCTGGGCACTGACATCAAGAAACAGATATTAAGCAAAGAAGCCAATTTACTGCACAAAAACATCCATTATCTTTATCACCAACAGAGACTGAAAAATAATCAATTAGAATGCTTCACTTGGAAATGACTAATTGAACTGTTAAATATATGGTATTGGGGAAGTCGCCGTGGGAGCTGAAAGATTAATTCATATAATAGGCAGGGCCTATTCTCAAGAAGCTATGCATTGATGCCACTTTGTACAACAGAATCACACTTATCAATGAACTCATTAGGAATAAAAATTCTTTATTTTAAATTTATTGCAGTTGAATTGGATGTCATTTGATAGTAAGTGTTGTGTTTCTATAGGAAGTACATCATGACATGTGCTTCTGCTCATCCACACACAAATGCATACACATACATATACATGCATGCTAGTGTCATCTTTTGAATCTTCATAAAACAATAAGATATTGTATTCTCATGACAGTATCTTTAGACTCAAGTTGTAGTTCAATTACAAAGCCAGCCCAGGGCATAGAATTCTTTACTACTTGCTTACTATGTTTATTCATTCATTTTGTTTACTTAATATATAGTACTTACCTTGGCCATTTAATGTGCATGTACATGAAGACATGGAAGTGATGAGTCTTCACAGATTAACACTTTAGTGAGAAATCAGGCTTTAAGAGTGATTTCTTAACAAAATTGATCAACACTATACATGGCTATAGTATAGGTTGTGCTAGGATCTGAATGAGCACCAACATTTTTCATAACTCTACATTGGACTTAGATATATGAAAAATCATGGAAGAAGAACATTCCAGACAGAAGTAGTAACCATTTAAAAATGAACATTTTAAAGACCTGGCATATTTGAATAATATATATAGCACTGCACCACAGCACTGTCCTCCCGTTGTTCATCGATTTGCTCGAGCGGGCACCAGTAACATCTCCATTGTGAGACTTGTTGTTACTGTTTTTGGCATATTGAATACACCACGGGTAGCTTAAATAATATATATACACATATATTTATGTATATGCATGTGATATAGGTTAGGAGTAGGACTTGAGGGACAATATGAAAGAGGTGAATTTTGTTTGCAGGTGTCCCCCTAGAGACACTAGGAAAGCATTTTAAAGTGTTTTAAACCAGAACAATAACCTAGTGAAATGTTTCATGGGAATCCTTCAGGAACTGGTATGGAAGAGTTGGGGCAGGACAGAAAATGGGGCAAGGGAAGTGAGGAAATGACTGGAAAAGGAAAAATATTTAGGGAACTTCTGCAAAAGTATAAATAAGGAACCTTTCCGGCCAAGAACATGATGGCCACTTAATAGCTCTATTGCAAACCACAACACCCAAAAGGAGAGAGAACGCAAAAGGGAATGCCCTGCCACAGAGGTGGGGTGGGAGGAGGGGGAATGGGGTGGGGATGGTGGTAGGGATGCTGGGACCACTGGTGGTGGAAAATGGGCACTGGTGGAGGGATGGATACTTGACCACTGTATGACTGAAATGTAAGCATGGGAGTTTGTAAGTCGGTAACTAACTGTACCTCACTGTGATTCACTAACAAAAAAAAAAGAAGAAGAAAGAAATTGTTCAGGCCAAAACAGGGTGGATAAAAGGGCAGGATAGGGAACATGAGGTTTTGGGGAAGTAAGTGTTTAGCACTCAGATTGCTGGGTGGAAAAGAGAGGTGCTTTCTAAAGCCAGGAAATGGGAGGAAGTGTGTCAAAGAGTTGCAACCTATGAGCAGAGTTAGATTTGGGGCAGTTAGGTTTGTGGGATAAGGTCTGTGGGATAAGGGAAGTGTGGTAGATAGAGCAGTCTGACCCTAGGCTTATGACTGGATAAAAGATCCCTTGTAATTCCAGATCCTTAAGTCCCATCATATTTGTGCATGCATGCGTGTGTGTGTGTGTGTGTGTTTATTGGGGAGGGGAGGTTCTTCACAGATTCTTCTTAGAGAAATTAGACCAAGAAGACTTAGTCTGGGAGCATGACGAGTCTGCCCAGCTCCTCTCAGGAATGTAGGGTGGACTGTCTTTCCTCATCGTACACCCACTTTCTGAACAAAGAGTCCCCTGAGAAGGATTCTGCAGACAAATGAAGCTATCTCAAGGGTCTGGTGGCTTTTCATTCATGATTGTTTGTTTATGTTTTTTATGTTCATTTATTTCCAGCTGTTTATGTCTTTCATGTAGGAACTGACTACGTTTCAAAATTTGTCTAGGGGTATTTCAATTTGAGAATTCAGAAGATTAAAAGAATCGCCTTGGCTATTTTGTTTGAATCTACCTCTTCCCCTCCTTCTTCCTCCCTTCTTCAGCACTGAGTTCTGAGATGAGGTTCAAGGCACTGAGTTCTGAGATGAGCTAGAAGAGCTCCCATGCATCCATACTGAGCATCCTTCCTGCTACCTTCTGTGGCTCCCTGCCAAGTAGTAATCACGCTATGCTCCTCTCTCTCCTCTCTCTCTCTCACTCATTCTCTCACTCTCTCTCTCCTAAGAAAAAATGCTCTTCAATCAAAATTATGAAATACCTACTTTGAAACTCAGAAAAAGGACAGTCTGCCTGTGTTCAGCACCTGCACGTATCTTCCCTGGGATGAGAGAAACGGGGCTCTTTTCCTAAGAAATAGAACGATGCTTTGGTCTTGGTTTTTATTTCATTAGGGTTTTCAGTTTTCCCAACGCTCTGGAAAAACAGAGCCATTCAAAGATGACTCTGGGGCTGGGGGTCCCAGCATCTCCAATTTCACTGCATGTTTTTCCAGAGAGAGATTTAAAGTTCTCACCCTCTCACATCAAGAAAGCAAACTTTATAAATGAGAAGGAGAGGTTAACTATGAATCCAATTTCAGTGTTTTGTGTTTTTTCTTGAAACTGAGAAGAAGGCAAAAGCAAACATTAAGCTAGTCTTGAAATAAATTAGGCCAGGATGGTGGAATTTGGAAACACCCCCTCAGCTCTCTGCTAAGCAGTCTCCTTTGCCCATGGCATTCTCTCTTTTTTTTCTAATTTTATTTTTTTTAATTTTTATTATATCACCATGTGGAAAGTTACAAAGTTTTCAGGTTTATGTCTCAGTTATACAATATTCAAACACCATCCCTTCACCAGTGCCCATATTCCACCACCAAAATCCCCAGTATACTCCCCACCACAGCCCCCCCCAACTGTATAACTGATGAATTTCACTTCATTTTCTCTCTACCTTGATTACATTCCATATTGCAAAACAAAACTCACTATTTTTGTTGGAGTTTCCCCCCAAGGAAGACAGCCCTACTAAGGAAGCATTTGATAATTGGTTTGTCATTAAAAGATTGTATGTTTTCAGTTTTTAGAAAAGGTCGCGCGGCCGCGTTAGTGGCCGCGCGGCTTGGATGTGTTCCAGTCCCGCAACCCGGAGCCGTGTTAGTTGCTGCTCAGTGTCGCCAGGGCTCCATCCGGAGAAGGTGTACCAGCTGTACCTCCTCCGTCTGGATCCCTGGTGTTGTTGGCCCGGATTCGGGTCCGGAGCATTTCTCCGGCCACATTGCTCACCAGACTGCCTGGCCTCTTCTCTCCATGGCATTCTCTTTAAACGTGTATTTAGAAGAAAAGCCAAAATAGAAATTTAGAGTCATAAAGTACTTATGCCCTTTGCCTTGGTAATGCAATTTTGGAATTACATCTTTAGAAAAATAGCCCAAATGTTAAGGCCACTCATATAGTACAGTACATAAGGTGCTTGCCTTGCATGCACTTGACCTTGATTTGATCCCTGGAATGCCATACAGATTCTCACGGCCCACCAGAAATGATCCATGAGCACAGAGCCAGGAGTAAGTTCTGAGCACTGCTGAATGTGACTGAAAAATAGAGGGGAAGATAAAAAGAAAGAGAGAAAGATAGGAAGAGAGAGAGAAAGAAAGAAAGAAAGAAAGGAAGGAAGGAAGGAAGGAAGGAAGGAAGGAAGGAAGGAAGGAAGGAAGGAAGGAAGGAAGGAAGGAAGGAGAGAAAGAGAGAAAAAGAAAGAAAGAAAGAAAGAGAAAGAAAGAGGGAGGAAGGAAGGAAGGAAGGAAGGAGAGAAAGAAAGAAAGAAAGAAAAAGAAAGAAAGAAAGAAAGAAAGAAAGAAAGAAAGAGAGAGAGAAAGAAAGAAAGAAAGAGAAAAAGAAAGAAAAGAAAGAGAAAAAGAGAAAGAAAGAGAAAGAGAGAGAAAGAAAGAAAAGAGAGAGAAAGGAAGGAAAGAAAGAAAGAAAGGAAGAAAGAAAGAGAGAGAAAAATAAAGACAGAGAAAGAGAGAGGAAGGAAGGAAAGAAGGAAGGAAGGAAGGAAGGAAGAAAGGAAGGAAGGAAGGAAGGAAGGAGGAAAAGAAGGAAGATATTTCTTATTTATGATAAAAATACAAAAAGAATGATTTCTTGCCTGGGAAATATTGCCTGAAGAAAAAATATGGCTTTATATAAAATTTTTTTAAAGTGAATTTGCTAAGCAAAATGATTAGCTAGCATAAAAAATTTAAAAGTTTCAAACCAAAATATTAATAATTGTTTAAGGATGTTAGTGGCATGAGCTCCATATCACCAAAATAAGAGGGAACAAAATTTTGAGTCCTTTCTCCTCAAAATATTGAAAATTGAAAAATCGGTATTAAGATTGAAAAATAACTCATTACATATAAAACTAATATACTGTGAGAGTTGTTACCTTATGCTCTTAGCAGGGTGGAGACCAAAGGGGTGAAATACTTAGTAATTATCCATAATAACAGGAGATACTCATGAATATCTGAGCCAGGTACCAGGACCTCACAAATTTAGCCAGGTACTCAAACCATTAGAAGGACATGAGGGGATTCAGTTGTGACTAATTTCTAATCTAGAGAATTTGAAATCCAGTTAATAAAACAAGTGATCATGATATAGGTACTACAAGAGAAACTCATCCATAGTGCTTCAAGAAGTGCCCATAGTTCCCAAGTTTTATTTAATGAAAAGAATTTGTGCTAAGTTTCAAATTGTAAGAAGTATAGGGGAGACTCGTCTTCTGCAATTCTTAGACTGTACTGTATGCCTGGTACCTAGCAAGAAATAGTTGCCAGACCAGAGCTGATGATTTTTGTGCTTTGGGGGTTTGGCCAGACCGTGAGTATTTATAAGATGAGAATTTGGATTCTAATTTGGGGAATTGGTACAATGGTTAGGATGGGTTTTTCTGTACACAATGGACAGTTATCATGAGGGATTGGGCGGAGAGAGAAAATTAAAGGAAAGGGTTTTGTTTTGAGAAATCCTAGCTAAGTGGTAATGAGCAAGAGGGCTTGGGGAAAGCTTGGTGAGGGCATGTGTTGGAAGTCAAAGGCAAAAAAAGTTGCAGAAGTGTTGGATGTGTTGGGAGAAACCATAATCGAGAGAAACGGGATGCTATACCTGAGAACAAGGGAAAGAGAAGGGAGGAATCCAAAATGGCAACATCGTGCTGCACAATACTGCACCATCTCTTTTTGAACTTGAGTTACCTGCAAGGGCCAAGTGTTGCTTTTCAGTTTCACAACCATCATGCTTTCCTGTAAGTTTGGAGTTGATGAGGACATGTGGATGCAGGCGGAAGACTTGCAGAGCAGAGTCATTGCCAAACAGGTGAGTTTCCTCAGGAAATCATCAAGGGGTCTCTTTCAATTTCCACTCACACCCATCTTTCACCTGGGTTCCTGTCACATGCTGTAAGAGCTTTGGCAGAAGAATCTCACAGAGCTTTGATCCTTTTACAAGGCAGCTCGTCTGGACTTGCGGCGCCCGCCTCCTCCTTTCCCGGGCTCCCACCTCCCATTCTCAGCTACTCCAACTATGCCTTTGGAATCCATCACATACCACATTTATGTAACCTCTGGCCCAGGTGGTCTTTCAAAGTACAGGCAAAACCCGGAATGTCCCTGAACGAAATCAACTTTTAACTCTGCAAAAATGCAGGGGAAAATTTTGGTTGACTACCCACAATCCTTTCATTCTGACTTGTATTCAATTACCCACTCATTCTCTACTCATTCTCTATCAACTATGTGCATCAGAGTGAACTAACTCTATTTCCAATTCCAGGAGTTGCTTTGTTCAGTTATAGTAGAGTAGTCCAGGAACTATAAGACTGAGTTGTTCTGATAGAACCTAAAGCATCTTCTCTGCTACTTCTGCAAATATAGCTTCTTCACCAGAGCAAATGGCTTTTCTCGTCCTCTGGATAAAATTTTACACAGGTTGAGAATGTGGAAACCATTGAATTCACCTCACTAGTTTGAGATTAAAACTATTGTGCAATAAAAAACTGAGTGAAAGATATAGCAATTCTCTTAATCATTTAACTCAGGTTGAATTGATTGACCTAAAGGTATTTCTCAGTTGATATCATTTTGGAAAATGATTGGAAAGTTTTGGGTGTTACAATAAATAGAAGATGCATTTTATGTATAGATACCTAGGAAACTAGATGGAATTTATTTTATAAATGTAAATGACAATTTCCCCTCATACTGCATACTTTAAATGACCCATAGAACTTCCAGATTGGTGATAAACCTATTTAGTATTACCTGAGTCTAGAGTATAGCTCCATTTTACATATGCACAGAATAATTTTACGCTGCACATTATTTAATACACCAAGTTTTTCACTGACTTTTCCTGAAGTCTTCTGTTCTCTCTTGTAGGCCATTTAAAAGTATTTAGCAACTAAGCCAAGTAGAAATACCATCTACTTTACCCGTAAAGGGGGGTTGTCTCCTTGTTTATACTGTACATCTAGTAATATAGAATTGATATCATCAGTAGTTCATGCCTCTATTCCAAGTTGACATTGACATAAGGGGGAAAATCAGACAAGTGAGTGTCTTATCTGGACATACAAGGGTCCCATACGTGCATAATCCCAGGAATCTCTCCTGAACACTTACCCTTGGACCATCTTAATTTGATAGGAGAGATAACCTTTGCTAAAGGTGAAGAGAAGATGCAGGCTAGCTAGTGATGAAAAGTTAGATTAGAGAATTCCCACCTATCTGGATGCTCTTGAATCATCCAAGTGCTGTTACCTGAGCAGACCATATTTTAAAGAGGACCAGAAGGTAGGTGTTAGCCTCTCTAAGGCATGGGTGCCAGGTTCAATTTCCCATCTTATGAACACGTGTTATGGATATGTTTAAAGACATTAGGGAGGGGGCTGGAGCAATAGCACAGCGGGTAGGGCGTTTGCCTTGCACGTGGCCGACCCGGGTTCGATTCCCAGCATCCCATATGGTCCCCTGAGCAGCGCCAGGGGTAATTCCTGAGTGCAGAGCCAGGAGTGACCCCTGTGCATTGCCGGGTGTGACCCAAAAAGGAAAAAAAATAAAGACATTAGGGAAAGGAGTGGAGAGATAGTACAGGGAGTAAGGGGCTTGCCTTGCAAATGGCTGACCCTGGTTTGATTCCAGACACTGAATAAGGTCCTGTGTTTACCATCAGTGATCATTTCTGAACAAAGAACCATGAAGGTCCTTGAACACAGTCAGGTGTACCCCCTCAAAATACCCAGAAAGTACTCCAGGGAAGTTTTCTATGGAAGTAGATAAACTCCTAGCCACAAGCAGATAACCCATTAGATTATTACCATCTTAAAGAATCTACTTTTTGGTAGAATAGTTGTTCACTTAATGAGATCCAAATACATATATATATGCATATACATATGTATATTAATTAAGATAGGACTAGAGCGATAGCACAGTGGGTAGGGCTTTTGCCTTGCAAGTAGCTGACCCAGGTTCGATTCCTCCATCCCTCTCAGAGTCGGGCAAGCTACTGAGAGTATCCCACATGCATGGCAGAGCCTGGCAAGCTACCCACGGTGTATTGCAGATGCCAAAAACAGTAACAACAAGTCTCACAATGGAGACATTACTGGTGCCCGCTCGAGCAAATCGATGATCAATGGAACAACAGTGTGACAGTGCTACATATGTATATATATATATATATATCCTACCTATTAAGAATTTCATTGTTTGACATGAATTTAAAGAAATTCAAGCACGATGTGTACCAGAATATCCACACATCATAGACATATTTCTTGTAAACTCCATGTGCAAAATCTCCTCCACCCAAGATTGAGAGGATTCCAGAAAGGGGGAAAGGATGGGGGAGGGGGTCTATAAAGGTATTTCCCATTATATTTCACTATTTTGGGCTGGAGTGATAGCACAGCGTGTAGGGCGTTTGCCTTTCATGACCGACCCAGGTTCGATTCTTCCTTTCCTCTTGGAGAACCCGGCAAGCTACAGAAAGTATCTTGCCTGCATGGCAGTGCCTGGCAAGCTACACGTGGTGTATTCAATATGCCAATAACAAGTCTCACAGTGGAGATGTTACTGGTGCCCGCTTGAGCAAATCGATGAGCCATGGGATGACAGTGACAGTGACAGTGATTTCACTATTTTATTTATTTCACTATTTTATTCTGTAGAGCTTTATTTATCAGGAAATAAGGAATTTTTATTTAAAAATAAAAATCTGATTTTGACCATGATTTTTAAAATTTGTTGTTTTGGTTTTTTTTTTTTGCTTTTTTTTGGGTCACACCTGGACATGCACAGGGGTTACTCCTGACTCTGCACTCAGGAATTACCCCTGGCCGTGCTCAGGGGACCATATGGGATGCTGGGATTTGAACCTGGGTCGGCCGTGTGTAAGGCAAACGCCCTACCTGCTGTGCTATCTCTCCAGCCCCTGATTTTTAAAATTTCTAAGACACACTGGTGACCAACTTTCACTCTGGTTTCACCAACATCATTGGAGGGAATGATTTTTTGCTAGAATTTTTTGTTGTTATTTTAACCCAATTTTATACAGGGATAAAATATAAAACAGATAGGTAGAGCTAAAATAGAAGGAAACCCTAGGTGAAATTCAAGGAGATAGATAATATGTTTTCTCAACCTTTGCCTCTAACCTAAAGCTTAGAACCTCAGATGTTATAGTCATGTCTATAAGTCTCTATGAAATGGCATATTTTCACTTTAATGAAAATATTTCACAATTAAAACTAAATTCCAGGGCTAAGGAGATAATCCAGTAGGTAGGACGCTTGCCTTACACTCAGCCAACCTGGGTTTTGTCCTTGGCACAACAAGATCCTCTGAGCACCACCAGGAGTGATCCCTGAGTGCAGGCTAGGATCAAATGATGAGTACCACTGAATGTGGCCCTCAAAATACAATGTTAAAAAATTATTTTTTAAATTTAATTTTAATAAGGTTGTTAACAATAACTTATTATATTCAATATTCCAACACCAATCCCACCACCATTACACCTTCCCACCACCATTATTTCAATTTTTCCCAACCACCATCTAAGAATGCACCAATAGTAGGTCCTAAATAATTTATTTTGTAAGGCTTGTTATGAAAAATTATCAGAAATTATCCCAAAAAATTTCCTTAGAAGAAAGTGTGTGAATATTGTCATATCTCACTCTGGAGCCATTGAGTCCTTGTATAGTAGATTACTAACATGCTGTAACAGACTACACCTCGTGTGTTAATATTATTTTAATTGAGATTGGTTGCCTTCTACCTTACATCCTATCCAATATGTGCCACTCCTGGTACATCAGTGCTGTAGAGTAAGAGATGTTGCAGCTGCATCAAATCCAAGAATTGTAAAGTTTTAAATAAAACTTTATTTAAATAAAGTTTTAAATAAGGTGATATTGTTGGAGTTAAATTTTTAACTGGATAGGAATTTGGGGTTTGAGGTATCTCTGCAGCTTGTTGATCTCTCCCGAGATTTATTTGTGAGTCTCTGAATCATGGGCAGTTAATGAGCTTCTATAGTACTAGAGGTAGTTCATGGGCATGACTGCCAGGCTCCTGGAAGAACGGGGGAATGTGGGGAGGTCACCCACCTCTGAATTTTGTGATTTATGTCACAAAACCCGCATACCTGAGTTTTTCAACAGATTTATTCATTGATGAGGCTCATCTGAGCCTGTGGAGATAGCCGTGAACATAGCAGTGATAAAAAATTATTCTTAAAAGTAATAATAAATCCCAGTCTTTTAAAGATTATCTTAAACTAATCTTTTCTTGATGCTAATGTTTGCTATTAAAGAAATATCTGTTGTCATGGTGTAAAGTTGCTTGGATCTATATTATTTTAACCTGTTTTTAAAATCATATTGTTTGTAGTATTATGGGAGAGCATCATCTCACCCCGCTTTGTTCTATATTGCTATAATTTAAACTTAGTAGTGATCATGTTAGAATTACATGTTAAGGAGAAATCACTAAATTTGTAGCACTGTAGCACTGTCCTCCCATAGTTCATCGATTTGCTCAAGAGGGCAACAGTAACATCCACATTGTGAGACTTGTTGTTACTGTTTTTGGCATATTGAATATGCCATGGGTAGCTTGCCAGGCTCTATTGTGCAGGCGGGATACTCTTGGTAGCTTGCCAGGCTCTCTGAGAGGGGCGGAGGAATTGAACCCGGGTCAGCTGCATGTAAGGCAAACTCCCTATGTGCTGTGCTATCGCTCCGTGCTTGCTTCGGCAGCATATATACCAAAATTGGAACGATACAAAACTTGGAATATTAGCATGGCCCCTGTGCTAGGATGACACGCAAATTTGTGAAGCGTTCCATCACTAAAGTTATTACCTCAAATTCTTTACATTCAAGGTTTTACTCTGTAGACTAAAATTAATAAGTCACTGTCACTGTCATCCCGTTGCTCATCGATTTGTTCGAGCGGACACCAGTAATGTCTAAATTAATAAATATTTGTTTTTATTTTTGTTTTTAGAAAAAATTATAACCTCATTGGTTAACAGTGCTGCTGGACCTTTTGTTTCAGCAAAGGTCATCTGTGACTAAAAATAAATTCATGTTATTTTATAATTGTGCACAACTTCTCTTTTTCCTTTTGTAAAATATTATTGATCTATTTTTGCATAGAATTCATTCACCAGTAACAATGCTTCACATTTATTTTATGTTTTTACATCCCTACCTACTTTGTCTCTCTATGCCACTCTTCTCAGGTTCTATTTTCAATAGGCACTATTTGTCTTTTAAGTTTGTTGTTTTCTTTCTTAATTGTATATCCATATGTATTCATATGTACTCATAGGTGCACTCATAGGGGTAACTATTCATTGCATGTCATGTTCTGACTTATTTAGCTTTGCATAATTCCATTAACCTAAAGCTTAGACTTTATATATGTTATATTAATGTATGTAACTTCTATTTTGTTGCAAATAGAAGAATGACATCCCTTTTAAAAGCTAAATAGTATTCCATTGTGTAAATGTATCCCATTTTCTTTATCCAATTTATCAACACTTCCATTGTTTTCATCTTTTAGCTATTATAAGTAATGATGCAATAACTAACTAATGTTCTTCTATTTGCCCGTTTAAAGATGTATTTTCCACCTAACAGTAGCAGTCTGGCAAGTATATGAATGAACTGTTGATTGCATGGGCAAGCATGAAGCATGATAAGACTTCCCTGTGACTTTGAGTGAGTCTCTCTTTTTTTAAATTAATTTATTCTTTTATTAAATCACCATGTGAAAAGTTACAAAGTTTTCAGGTTTAAGTCTCAGTTATACAATGCTTGAACCCCCATTTGAGTGAGTCTCTTAACTTGGCTTTCAGTTTCTTTTTTCATCAAATATTGAAGACAATACCTAACTTTTAACATTACAATATGCTGTATGATTCAGGTAAAGTATGTGGCTCAATGTCTGGCAGAAGTTGGTATTCAAGAGGTGGTTTTCATTCTCTCCTCTCCTCTCTCACTTTCTCTCTCTCACTTTATGTCTCTGTCTTGGTCTCTGCCTTTTCCCCTTTCCCTCCTTCTCTTTATCACACACATGTACATGTGTACATACATACATACATACGCACCATTCCCCTTGAATGCACACACATCCAAATGATGTTCATATTTTTGATGGCATTCTTTTCAAAAGCATATCTACACAAAGCATATTATTGTCATAGACAACTGAACATGGTCAGATATGTCAGTTCCCCAGAACTGACTTCAGGGATCTTTGTCTCAACTGTTGAGTAAAGATGCTCTGTCTGGGAAGAACAATTTTTCTCTTTTTTTGCCAAGCAGAAATGAAGCCTGCAACTGAAAATGTGATTGGAGAAGTGCTTTCCCCAGGCCCCATCCCATGTCTGCTAAGAAAAAAAAATAGAATTAATAATGAGTATGTCACTTAGCAATTAAACTTAGAATGTTATATAAACAAGTCAATAAGAATGATGACAGATGTAGAATGGAAATTGAAATAATAAATGTTTGTCAATTTTATTTGACCACATGGTTTAATAGGTTATTTTGAGCCCCCAAAGAAGTTGAAAATAAAACACACAAAGAAATTCCAAAGTCTTCTGTCTCTAGTTTACTGATTAAGAATTTTTTCTGGGGACTGGTCTACAACCATGAATTTTTTTACATTGAAGAAAAGTCTCTTGAAATTCAGACTGCTGATCTCACTGAAATGCAGACTTTCTTGCACTTTACTCAATGAAAGTTTAGACCAAGATTCCAGTATTGACTTGAAATATTATAGTATGAAGGACATATCAACTTTAGGAGATAGGTCCTTTCTTTATCAGATACTAACTATATAATATTGGTGGGAATTTTAATTTCAGTTTTCATGTCCTCCTCATGAAATATAGTTAAGGACTTTTTCCTGGTAGAATTGTGTGAAGATAAACAGAAAAAAAATTCCACATAAAAGACCTACTAAAGGGGCTGGAGCAATAATACAGCGGGTAGGGCGTTTGCCTTGCATTCGGCTGACCCGGGTTTGATTCTCAGCATCCCATATGTCCTCTGAGCACTGCCAGGGTTGATTCCTGAGTGCAGAGCCAGGAGTAACCCCTGTGCATTGCCAGGTGTGACCCAAAAAGTAAAAAAAAGACCTACTAAAATAACCCAGACTAGATATTATCATTTAGAGTTATCATTTTCATTAAAGTAACTTTATCTATTGTCATCGCCATTTTAAAAATTTGATTAAAGCACCATTATTTACAAAGTTATTCGTAGTTAAGTTTTAAACATACTATACTCCAGCACTAATCCCACCATCAGCCTCAACTTCCCTCTAACAGGGTTTCCAGTTCCCTCCTCTGCCTCAGTCCAACAGTCCACCACCCTGACAGGCACATTTTAAAATTATTTATTATCATTATTTTGTTGAATCATCGTGAGATACGTGGTGTTACAAAGATGTTCATGATTGGGTTTCAGTCATACAATGTTCCATCACCCATCCCTCTACCAGTGTACATTTCCCACCACAAATGTCTCCAGATGTCTCCTGACACGCTCTTTCCCTCCAACCTGCCTCTATTCCAGGTACTTTTTTATCTCTTCCTCCATCTCTCTCTCTCTCTCTCTCTCTCTCTCTCTCTCTCTCTCTCTCTCTCTGTGTCTCTGGCTCCTTTCTTTTGGGCATTATGGTTTGCAGTACAGTTACTATAATGAATAACACTTTTTGTGCTTTGCCGTTTCATTCCTTTCACATCTCTAAATGACACCAACAGGGATATTTAGAAACCCCAGAAACCTGGAAGTACCAGTATACTGTCCGTTTTTTTCCCCTACTTTCAGCACATAATTCTTATCCAGAGTTATCAAAGGCAGTTGGGATACAGAAGGGACCACAATGGCAACAATAGGCACATTTTGAAGTTTGGTGTTAAACTTTGGATCCCTTGTTTTCAGTGTTGCTGTCTCAGTGGTCTTTTATACCACCGATGTATTTGAATCCCTTGAGCCCTGCTCCCATCTCTCTTTTTCCCCCCCACCCTTCATTTCTTTCCTTCTTTGTCCTCTTTCTTATACTCTGGGGCCAAGAGTTATAAAGGCATCTCCCCCCTTTTAAAGCATTGCTTTTCCACATCCAGTTAATCTATATACCACATATAAGTAAGATCATTCTATATATGTTCTTCTTCCATACTATATTTAACATGAGATCTTCCATTTTGATCTATGTTACAGTGAATTGGCATGATTTCATCATTTCTTACAGCTGTATAGTATCACCTTGTGTATATATATACCGCATATTCATAAGCTACATATCAATTGTTAGACACCTAAGTTGATTCCATATCTTAGCTACAGTACTAAGTGTTTCATGAATAATGGTGTGGATATATCCTTTTGCATCAATGGTATTTTTGTTCAGGGGAGGGTGGGGTAGAAACCCAGAAGTGGAATTGCTGGGTCATATGTAAACTAAGATTGAAGCTAGTGTACTGAGATATCTCCATGCTGTTTTCCATAAATGTTAAACCAGACAAAATCCCCACCAATAGTGGATGAAAATTCCATTTCACTGCAATTCCTCAATCCAGCATTTTTGATCTGAGCCATTCTCACAGGTGTCATAATCATTTACATCTGGAGCTTTCTCTGAAGGTCTAGGTCCTAGATCCAGAATGAACTTTTCCAGCATTCTTTCTATCTTTATCCTCTGGATTTCCTTATATTACGAGATTCACATAATTTTGTGTTGTTTTCTATTGAGTGGTATATCATCTTCCTTAATATACCATATACTATAAGTATAGGAACCCTAGAGACCCTAAAGGGTCAGCACAAATGACCAGCTGGGACTTTCTGGTGTGCGTTGCCATTTCATTTCTATCATCTCTCTAAAATGACCTCTGAGGGGGATATTTAGAAACCCCAGGAACTTTGAAGTACTCAGCATGCACCTTTGGCATCAGGGAAAAGAGTTTCTTTAGAAACGGGTCTTAGCTACAGCTGGCTCACTTTAGCCCATCCCCATCCAGATTCCTGGTATTATAAAGCCTTGATTAAATCAAACATTCGAGCACCGAGAGGCTTTGGTGTAGAGGATGAGGCTTAGGAGACAAAGGAGACCAAGAGGATCAAAGGGAAGAAGATGCTGGAATATCATCATCTTAAATCCTTCGGATGGCCCTAACACACTAAAAACATATTACAGGGACATGGAGAAGCCCAGTCATGCTCCACTGTGCTTTGTGTCTGATAATCACCAGGAGAACCTCCTCCACATTTGTCTTCCTACTGTTGCTTTCTCTCTGTCTCGCTGTCTCTCCCACACCTTGCCTCTGTTATCTGATTCTTCACAAAAGCCTCAGGCCCTCCTTGTTTTGACAAACCATTTGGACCTTTTCTCCATTTTAATTATCCACAGATCTCAACTTGCACATCTCCAAACACCTCCCTTCTGCAAATGTGGTAGGAGATGCTCCCGCTACTTGCCTCACCCCATACAACTGTAGTGTTTGATCAGCCCCCCGGAAAATGTTGGGAGTTGTTAGGGAGAGATGGAGAGAAACAGAAAGGAGGAGGGACAGTGAACTTAATTAAGGTGTCACCTGCAGTCAAAAGCTCTCATAATCTCTTGCCAATTTAAGGATTAGTGCTGATACTGTTTTATAATTATATGTCAAAATATTCAAACTTGTGACTTTTCTTAAGTCCTTAGGTTTGATTTAGTTATTTAAACAAGGGAACATGATCGAGATGAATTCTAAGTCTCTAGGATTTTTGCCAGGTGATACATACAGCCTGAGCAATGAAATATCGCAAAGAAGGAACATCCTCGTTTAAGGGCAGATAGTTGGATCATTACCTCCAAACAGATTTGAAATTCCACAATAATTTGCGAAGAGATCAGATGATTACCATTTTTGCCAAGACTTGCAAAATTTAAAAAACAGAGACATAACATGTAATTGGGGTTGGTAATAGTAGGTTCAAACAACATAAATAAGGCAGTATTTGGCAGTCTCTAAACTGAACACCTACCAAGTAACCATGCTATAGCTCTTCATAAACATCAAAAACGGAATTACCTCCTAGATTACATTTTAACTTGAACAGAATTAGTTTGTATAGAAAAAGGAAAGTTTTCCTCAAAGTTTTAGGAATGGTTTTAAAAATATTTTTTTAACTTTATTTAAATTATTGTCCGCTTAAAAAATAATAAAAATATAATTTTTGACAAAATCTTAATTTTTCTTAATAGCTAAGTGTTTTCAGCCTCTGTTTTTTTCAAACACTGGAGTACATAATTGACAAGGGTTGAAGGTCATCATATGCATTTTCTCCTTAGCACCAAGTCTGCATATTAGCTGAGTTCAGAGAAGAAGGAAGCCAACAAGACAGTTTTCCCACCTGAGCTATAAAATTTCAAAAAGCTATAAACATCCAGAATAAGCAAACTATATATTTTCTGAGAATAACTTAAAAAATAATACACATGTGCTACTATTTCTACTATCCTCATTTCCCCCTCCTAATTGTATAAATGACTTTGAGATGATAGTAACTACTTTTAATGCATCATTAAGACATGTAACAATTTAGAGCAAAGTTTCATAGATCCACATGCTGTAAAAAAATGCATTCATATGTTCAACTGTAGGATAACATAGCCTCAGTAGTTTAGGTTTATTGGGTTACTCCCGTTACAGTGCTCCTATTCCTCTTTGTTTATTTGTAGCTTCTTTCTTGGTGTTCTGTTGACTTGTAAATAATGTTTTTCTCTTCTCCTTGAGTCCTTTGCATAGTTTATTCAGAGCAAGTCCTTTTTGTATGGACACAGGAAGACTTAACAAATGTTATGCTTTTGTAACCTGGGAGTCATTTGACTCTACATGATATTTTCCTCCAGGGCATCTGTTCTCTTGACCTAAGCCTCAGCTGCCCTTACTTCCTAGCACCCCCAAAGCACGGTCCCGACGTGGGACAAGAAGGACCCAGGGCAAGCGGTGAGTTGTGTGCTACCCTGGCATCGAGATGGGCCTGGCCAAAGTGCCTAATGCTTAACTATAAGTTAAGAGCTTGATCATGGACAAATGCTGTCATGATCCAAACAGTGATAACTAGATTTGGACCCTGCTAGGGTGAGGAATGACTAATCTGGCCTGAGCGCTGTAGTCTGAGATGAGGTGACCCCCGGAGAGCAATTCTAAAAGTTTTATGCATCTCTTGCTATGCCCATACAAAATGATTAATATTGTGAATGCTTATATGTTTACTGGACAAGGAGAAGAGAAACACAACCATGGGATTTCATCCTTGGATGGGTCCTGCTGAAAGCGTATCTGTGCTAGAGAATAGGTGTTCTGCTAGTGTTATTGAACTTTTTGTGCCTAGCATTTTATTTTATGGTTAAAATCTGTTCTAAACAAAAAGGGGGGAGATGTTGGAATATTTCCCCTTTTCCAGCTGCCTTCTGGAGTTTTGTCACAGAAACCTAGCTGATCTTTGACCCGCAGATCTAAGGTGCTAGCCTAGTCTTTGGGATGTAAATTTCAGGTGCTGTCTAGTTTGTAGTTGACATGTAGATTTCTTGCTGCAGCCCAGCCTGGTCTTTGGGATGTAAATCTGAGTGCTTTCAGCCCAAAGAAGGCTTTGGTTTTGGTTTTGTATCTTGTTTCCCGGGGCAGATCCACAGGGCCAGATCCACCGAGAGAGATCGGGGAGAGACAGGTAGGAGGAGGGAGAGAAGCCAGAGAGAAGCAGCAGTTGAGCAGTAGATCCAGAGAGAGGCCGGAGCTGGGAGTGCGGGAGATGAGAAAGCTTGAAGATTGAATAAACGGTAACTAATCAGCAACCACCTTGGTCCTCGTTCTTCCTTCGCCTGTCCTTGACCACCGGCCGTCCCGATCCAGTCCACACACTGTGGTTCCAGAGCACCGAACGCGGGTGGTGAGACAGAGCCGCCCGGAGAGCCCGCGAGTGCACTCGCCCCCCCTCGGCGTTCTTTAGTTTTTTACAGCTGGCGTCCCTGGAGCGGGCACGAACTACCAACTAAAGGTAAGAATAGCGTTCGGTGCACCCTCACTCTAGAAAGTGAGTGGGAGAACAGGATTTTTTAGTGTGCTGTGGATTAAAATCCGAACAGCAATCCTCCACTAAGATGGGACAGATTCTAGGCCTTCCCAAGATCTTTCATATTTTCTCAAACCAGACTGAACATGGCAAGCCATTTATGGATTTGATTCAGTGTCTCTCCCGCAGAACAGGAGACCCGGAACTCTGCATTTCCAGAGACCAACTCCGGTCCTGCTTTAAGGTAGTTTATGCAGTTAACCCATGGTTCCCAGACGAAGGAACTCTAGAAAGTAAGATTTGGAAACAAGTTAGGAAAAATGTCTATAAGGCATCTAAGAAAGGGACTAAGATCCCCGTGGAATTCTGGACTACCTGGGAGATTGTTAATTCTATTCTCCTGTTTTTGAAAAGTGCTGTTGATGTGGAGGAGAATATATGGAATAATACGGCCTCAGCTCCTCCCGCACCTAAGTCTCGAAAGGGTTTTTATAGCAAAAATATTTCTGAGGCTGGTGAATATAGCTCTACCTCCAGTGCATTAGATGGAAGTGATGCAGGTTATGAGTCTGCTGCCACTTACTCAGATTCTGAGTCCGAGAGTGACTCAGCCAAGCGGCCTCCAGACCGCTCGGGACATGCTCCCAATCGCCCAGTCCAGGCAGAGAAGAAGCAGCATCCATCTTGTCGCAGGTTAAGGATGGATTCTCTCAGTCGTTTCAAACAGGCCTGTGTCTCGTATGGGCCTACATCTCCGTACTGTAGGGAGTATCTTGCAGACTGGAGTAAAAAGGCCTACTGGGCACCTCAAGATTTTCACAGGGTTGCTAAGACGTGCTTAAGCCGTTCTCAGTACTTGGAATGGAGAATGTGGTTCAGCAAGGAGGCCAAGGCAAAGCTTCAAGGCCTACGCCATGCTGGACAAAACTTTTCAGGGATTGAGTTGACTTGTGAGATGTTAACTGGTGAAGGGAAATGGCGCGACCCAGAAAGGCAAGTCACCTTGCCTCGTGCTGTTCTTGCTTATGTCCGTGACGGAGCCCTGCGTGCATGGGAGAAGGTTTATGCAGAAGCAGAATTTAAGGGAAGCTTTACAAAGATTGTCCAGAGAGCCTCAGAACCTTATGCAGACTTTGTAGGAAGATTGATGGAAGCCATAGAAATGCAGGTTGAGGGTAAGGAGACTCATGAGCTGTTGACTAAACAATTGGCCTTTGAAAATGCTAATGAGGATTGCCAAGCCATTCTGCGCCCTATTAAGGAGAAGGAAGACATATTCGGGTACTTGGAAGCATGCTGGAATGTTGTCTCTGTTAAACATAAGGTGCAGGTCTATGCCTTACAGAGACAAGCTCAGAAAAGATGTTTTAATTGTGGAAAACCAGGCCACTTTCGTAGAGATTGCAATGTGCCCCCAAGCCGTGCTACGAGAGCACGTCCTGGGCCCTGTCCCAGGTGTAAGGAGGGAAACCACTGGGCCAGAGACTGCAGAGCCAGACTTGCACCTCCCGGGCCCTGTCCCCGGTGTAAGAGGGGAAATCATTGGGCCAGAGATTGTCGCTTTAATTTTGATGCAGTGGGTGACCCCAACTCGGGACACCTGCAAGGGGGCCAGCCCCAGGCCCCGCAAGATCAGAGGATGTTCTCAGTTGCAGCCCCTTTCCCCAGTGTGGAGTCTCAAAGCTCCAATCAGTATAATCGCTGCAGCCAGGGACGGCAGGAAGCGCAGCCTATTTCCTGCCCTGATACAATTACTACAACCCCTTTTCAGTATAGAACACTGCGGCCTTAAGCCCACCACCTCTGCATTTTCAGTGGACATATGGAATGTTAAATCAAATACAAAAAGGAGGTATTTTCTCAATTGAATGTAGCAGGAAAACTCCTTATTCGAGGAAAAGGCTATGCTTTTGTTTCAACAGATGATAACCCCACTAAGAAACTTTGGATCCCTTTACTTCTTATCAGAAGCAGAATTCAACCACCTGATTTGGATCTCAGACCTCCAGAGTCTCACAACCCTTCAAATTCCAGCTCTGATTCATCGCCAAACTGACTTCAGCTGGAAGTCACAAGGAAAGAAGAGGAGCCAGCGTTAGAGGACCTGCAGCAAAGGCCTCTAGCTCCTTACACATCTAATGAGGTCACATTAAGACCTTTCCTTCTACCCCTCTTTTACAGGTTGTGGATTGGACAACCACCAGGCCTCCATATTTGAATTAACAATACTTTATTTTCACCCTTTCCTTGGAATTCACAGGTTCCTGAACGAGAAAGGAATGATTTAACAGGAACACCTTTTCATTTATCTCTAGGATATCCATTTGTATTGGAGCTTTCCTCTGTCTCTTTATCCACAGGCATGGAGACCAAACCCCAACTGTCAAAGCCTCTAATAACTTTAAAGTGTTTTTTCCAAACATAAGCTAGGTTGCACCTATGACTGCCGAGGAACCAGACCAGAGAATGGCTGCATTCCTCTGCTGAAGTTCTCCTGCCAGAAGTTGCGATGCTCCTGTTCCAGTGCTCCCTGACTGATCCAGTGCTTCCTGAAATTTGTTGGACTCCTAATAGCTGCTTTCCAGAGACTCATTGCTGCTACCACTACTGCTGCTGTTACAAGGACAACTCTTCAGTTTTGATCCAGAAACTTCATTTCTTCAAACTGTGACTAAATGACTCTTATCATTGGTGACTCTTACCACCCCTGGACAGTGCAGGACAATTGGACTCTTTACTACAAGCACTGCTCTGGCCCCAGGGTCGGACTGAAATCTTAGCAAAACTAATGAGACTGTATTGTTATTTGAAATTGTGTTGTAATTTGGAGTTGTTCCTCATTTTCAAATTTTGGTGTTTTTGTAAAAAGAAAAAGGGGGATATGTAGGATAACATAGCCTCAGTAGTTTAGGTTTATTGGGTTACTCCCGTTACAGTGCTCCTATTCCTCTTTGTTTATTTGTAGCTTCTTTCTTGGTGTTCTGTTGACTTGTAAATAATGTTTTTCTCTTCTCCTTGAGTCCTTTGCATAGTTTATTCAGAGCAAGTCCTTTTTGTATGGACACAGGAAGACTTAACAAATGTTATGCTTTTGTAACCTGGGAGTCATTTGACTCTACATGATATTTTCCTCCAGGGCATCTGTTCTCTTGACCTAAGCCTCAGCTGCCCTTACTTCCTAGCACCCCCAAAGCACGGTCCCGACGTGGGACAAGAAGGACCCAGGGCAAGCGGTGAGTTGTGTGCTACCCTGGCATCGAGATGGGCCTGGCCAAAGTGCCTAATGCTTAACTATAAGTTAAGAGCTTGATCATGGACAAATGCTGTCATGATCCAAACAGTGATAACTAGATTTGGACCCTGCTAGGGTGAGGAATGACTAATCTGGCCTGAGCGCTGTAGTCTGAGATGAGGTGACCCCCGGAGAGCAATTCTAAAAGTTTTATGCATCTCTTGCTATGCCCATACAAAATGATTAATATTGTGAATGCTTATATGTTTACTGGACAAGGAGAAGAGAAACACAACCATGGGATTTCATCCTTGGATGGGTCCTGCTGAAAGCGTATCTGTGCTAGAGAATAGGTGTTCTGCTAGTGTTATTGAACTTTTTGTGCCTAGCATTTTATTTTATGGTTAAAATCTGTTCTAAACAAAAAGGGGGGAGATGTTGGAATATTTCCCCTTTTCCAGCTGCCTTCTGGAGTTTTGTCACAGAAACCTAGCTGATCTTTGACCCGCAGATCTAAGGTGCTAGCCTAGTCTTTGGGATGTAAATTTCAGGTGCTGTCTAGTTTGTAGTTGACATGTAGATTTCTTGCTGCAGCCCAGCCTGGTCTTTGGGATGTAAATCCGAGTGCTTTCAGCCCAAAGAAGGCTTTGGTTTTGGTTTTGTATCTTGTTTCCCGGGGCAGATCCACAGGGCCAGATCCACCGAGAGAGATCGGGGAGAGACAGGTAGGAGGAGGGAGAGAAGCCAGAGAGAAGCAGCAGTTGAGCAGTAGATCCAGAGAGAGGCCGGAGCTGGGAGTGCGGGAGATGAGAAAGCTTGAAGATTGAATAAACGGTAACTAATCAGCAACCACCTTGGTCCTCGTTCTTCCTTCGCCTGTCCTTGACCACCGGCCGTCCCGATCCAGTCCACACACTGTGGTTCCAGAGCACCGAACGCGGGTGGTGAGACAGAGCCGCCCGGAGAGCCCGCGAGTGCACTCGCCCCCCCTCGGCGTTCTTTAGTTTTTTACATTCAACAATAATTAAATGTGTTCTTTTCTTGGCATAGGGGAAACTACGGTGGAAGTAACACAATCTCTCTAAGAATTCAAAGAATGTGAGGGTAAAAGATCAAGGATTTTAAGCCTGGTTGCAATAAACAGAATAATCCAGTCATTCTCCTGTTCTTCTTGATAGATTCCCCACCACAATTACATTGAATAATAGCTTGTGCAAATGTGGTAGAAGGCTATGGAATTAGGGGTCATGGTCTCTCCGATTATCAGAGTAGCTTGAGAGATAGAGAGATGGAGACAATTTACCTAAGGTTAAAGAACAAAAACTGGAAACTATTGGAATTTGCAACATGTGGGGGGTAGAAGGGGGGAAGATTAAGAAGACTTGCCTTTCCTTTTCTTTACATTCTGAGCAAGTGCAAAGGTAGGCAACACACAATATGTTGGCATCAAAATCATTGTCCTTCCATAATCTCTGCTATTTTCCCCAAGATCTTTTTGTGGGTGTGTTTTCTCTTTGGGGAACAATTTTTCATTGTTGATTTCAGATTGGGAGTAACTTTGTTTTCACCTGTTGGTGTTTTATTGCTTTCACTTTCTATTTTGATTCTTTTGCTATTGTTGCTTGTTTCTCCATTCAATATCAGGTTTTTCTCTAACAAAGGGAAAGTGTTATTTAAAGATTGGAGCTCCACTGAACCTAGAGATAAAAATAACTACAGACCCTTGTGACTGAAAACTCCGGTCCTTCTTGCAGTTGGGATGGGCAAACTCCCAGCACCTCTCCATGCTTCTGGAAGATCCAGCAACCATGCCCACGTCCCGTTAGCAGTGCCACATATGCTCATCTAACAGGCCTCGTTTCAGAGATTCATAAACAAATCTTAAAAGAGATCAACTAGCCGCAAAAACTTCTCGGACACCCATTCCCGGCTGAGACCTCCGGGACTACCTCAGATGGGGGTGGGCCAGCTTCTGCCCAAACACAGACCCAGCAGCCACTCCCACACCCCAAAACTGCCACCAGGCCTCTGGCCTGACTGCCCAGTTAAATATTCTTGATTATCTTGAAACGCTGCTGCTGCGTGACATTTTCAAACTCTACAACACTGACATCCCGGTAGTAGCACACCAGATTGGGTAGGATGTAACGCAGAAGCCAACCAGTCTCGACTAACAAAAACATTAACACAGAAGGTTTAGCTTGCAACAACAGCTTCGTAAAACCTCCGACGAGAACTTCCTGTCCCCATGGTGAGATACAGCAATTTTCACAGATTTTCTTCTGCAAAAATATTGTTTGATCATTCCGTTAGCCATTTAGTGAGAACAAGCAATGTAAAATAAATCATTTGTGCCTGCTGTGGGGGCAGGCTTGAGAGATGGTTGGAAAATGGAGAGAATAGTGGAGGCAGGTGATAGTGGTGGTGAGATTGGTGTTGGAATACTGAACGCCCATAACAAATCATCATGAACAGTGGTGTTTAGACAAAGTGTGCGGGGAAATAACTTAATACTCATAGGACAATTTATTAAACTTTCTTTCCTTTTTTTGGTTTTCGGGCCCCACCCAGCAGTGTTCAGGGCTTACTCTTGGCTCTATGCTCAAGGATCACTCCTGCTCTGACTGAAGGTAGTATGGAGGTTCTGGGGATCAAAATAGGATTGGCTGCATGCAAGATAAGCACCTTACCCATTGTATTATCTCTCTATCCTCAATTTTAAAACGTTTTATCCTACACTTTTATCCAGACCATGTGGCCTGATCTATGAAACACTGCAAAGAAATAATATAGCAGCTAAAGAGAAATAATCCAATAACCACTGCAAAATAGACCTCTAAATTCCATACTAATTTGTGAAGAGTTCAAGTGATTGCAGATGTATTTTGGTAACTTTGAATGCATAAAGAGAATCTACATTTCTTCCTAACTGGCCCCAAATTCTATAGTAAGCAAAATATTCCAATCTGTTTGCCAAGCCAGAATTATCTGACTGACTATAACACTTCAGCCAGAGTTCTAAAAGGTAAGTATGCCCTTTCATAGAATGGCAGTCTCCTTCTCCAAGAGAAAATGTAGAGCAAGTAGGACAGCCATATATTGCTATACAGACACACTTTCAAATAAAATAGATATTATTATAACTCTTAGACAATAGATGTGAATCAGAGTTTTCCAGGGAAACTGGGATATGCCCTCACTCTAATTATAAGGGGGAAAGTTAAATTTGAAGCTAGACAGAGCTGAGATGGGGATCTGTGTCCCACTTCTTACAGATTAAGTATCTTGCTGTGTAAAATAGGCATTGAAATATGACCTGCACTGTAGAATGTTATTTAAGATTAGATTAGTTGAATATGGGGGCTGGAGCGATAGCACAGTGGGTAAGGCGTTTGCCTTGCACGCGGCCGACCCGGGTTCGATTCCCAGCGTCCCATATGGTCCCCTGAGCACCGCCAGGGGTCATTCCTGAGTGTAGAGCCAGGAATGACCCCTGAGCATTGCCGGGTGTGACCCAAAAAGAAAAAAAAAAAAGATTAGTTGAATATGTATACCTTGCTACATGGTAAGGCTTTCAACTGAAGTTAACCAACATAGTAACTATTTTTTAAAAATATTAGAATTAGCTAATTGAAAAATCATTAACATTGAGGCACATAGATGCTGAATAAGATTCAGAGCCACAGAGCTGGTAAGTGAAAGAAGTGAAAAGCACCTGAACAGTCTGACTTCATCCTCTGCGCTATTAATGCTTATACTTACCCATTTCTTGATGGAAGGATCTCTAAGTCTGTATGGGATTCAGTAAATAAGGTGAAAAGAGGAACAGCAGTTGAAGCTGAGGGGGGGAGATGGAATGAGGGCCAGGGAGAGCAGGTGGCAGTCCGAATTCCCTTGGATCAGGCTGGGTGGACATGCAGGACTTTACATATTTGCTCTTCTCTCTTTGCAGTGCAAAGTTCAACACCTTGAAATTTACCTTTTGAGTGGTACTAAACAGTTCCATGACACTATGAACAGTTCTTCACCTATAAGTAAGGATGGAGGAGAAATGGCACCTCTAGCGCACATATCTATTCTCCAAGTCAAGGACTTTTTGTTTCCCTTCGTTTTCTGGGTCAACTTCTGTCTGTGCCACTGAGATAATGGAAAAACCCTTGAAGTCTGAACTGTCCGGTTACAGGGGGAGTGGGCTTGCTTCTCCCTACAGGGCCTCAGGGCGAGACCAGCATCCGGGGCTGTGTGGGCGCTGAACGGATTCCCAAACACCCACATCTCAGCCGACCAGAGAGACTGACCACCCATGGTCGAGCCAGCCCAGCCACATCAGACAGCAGCCTGGGTGGCCTCATTGTCACTGCAGGCAGAGCTGCTCTCCGGGATTATCTGGACCAGCCGCGATGGCTCCTACCCAGCCCCTTGTTCCTGTGGACTCTAGTCCAAGTCATTCGTCTCACAAAACTTCCAGCTGATCATCAGAGTGAAGCCATGAAACGCAGTCAAATAGGGAAAAATCACTGTTCTGGAAATATGTTCTTGTCAAATATCATTATAAACATCCCTGAGAGATACTTGAATGCATTTCATTGACTCATTGATATATTCCACTAGCATTTTTAACATCTACGTGTTGTATACAATACTAGAAGCTATAAATTCAAAAATGATTTAATAAAACCTAAATACCAAAGAAGAAATAAAGCCTCATAGTAAATGTAACAGCCATGAAAATAAATGATTTCTTTGTTATTTTGACTTTGTAAATCAAGATGCACAGATAGTATTCATAAAGGATTACAAACCCTAGAGAGGAAATCACCTACCAAAACCTCTCTTAAGAAGAATGAAATACAAATGGCGTCATAGAAATGTTCTAAGGCAAAGGGTCTTAAAATAGAAATTAGATGTGTAAAGAGGAATGAGAAAAGTCAATGTAGGTACACAGGTGAAACATCTGGGTATCATCTAATCGATCCATATCATAGGGGATGGAGGAAGATAAAGATAAACAAGAACTGAAACTGACACTTGTGCTACCTCAAGAGGATTCTCTAATCCAGGATAAGAAGTGTTAGCTTTATTGTTATGTGGGAGGTGGGAGACTATTTCAGGATTTTAGTGGTACACATGTAAGGCAGAAATGTATGTCTTGAAACACTAATCTGGACACTGAAGCAAAACTTTTAATAAAGAATAGGTGTCATCACCAAGTAGGAGTAATTGATGCCTCAACTGAGTGCAGACTGTGCTGGTGAAATGACTTCTCTGTGGTCACAGAGTGGTTTTTTGACAGAGAAACAGGGTAATGAATCACTTAGGTCTTCTAATCAACACAGTTACGTCCAGCAATGTCCCAGGTCCCAGGGCAAAGGAAAACTTAAGTGGGCAGAGCACATGACTGTTCCAGGTAGAGTCTACATCACATCTGTGATGTGTCTCCTGTTGGCTAAATCTTCTGATTTTTTTCCGCTTGCTCATCTGTGAAGTGGGATTATTGCCCTATGCCCACTAATCTCCCAGAATTCTGATAAAAGATCAGGAGGAAGGACCTAGACAAGGTTTTTACAGCATATTGTAGATAGAAAAGTTCATAGTTTTAACCACAAAATTAGTATGATAAATATGACTGAGGAGAGGCATAATACCCTAAAAACATGTATTTTAGGGAAATTTCCTTTTTTTAACATTTTAATCAAACAATGTTAAAGTACCCATTCCTCCACCAGTGCCCTTTATCCACCACCAATGTTCCCAGTATCCCTCCCGCCACCCCCACCCTTTCCCTCCCTCCCGCTGCCTCTGTGACAGATACATTCCCTCTCTCTCTCTCTCTCTCTCTCTCTCTCTCTCTCTCTCTCTCTCTCTCTCTCTCTCTCTCTCTCTCTCTCTCCTTTTGGGTGTTATGGCTTGAAATGTAGGCATAAATTGCTTCAGAGATTTGAATACTTAGATTAGGGACATGCCCTTCCCACAGAATTTAACTCTTTACTTTTCATTGGTTGTGATGAATTGCCAATAATTTAAGCAGTTTTTGTTTTCTGGCATGAAATAAAAGAGAAGACTTTAAAGGAACAAACTTCTTAGTAACTGTATTGAAAATCCAAAAAGGAGGGAGAGAGAGAAAGAGAGAGAGAGTAAGGTAGAGAGAGAGAGAGAGAGAGAGAGAGAGAGAGAAGGAAAGTAGGAAAGTACCATAGAGACAGGGTGGGGAGGCAGTGTGGTGTGGTGGAAAAAAAAATACTAGGGACCTGGGTGGTGGGAAATAAACACTGGTGGAGGGATGGGTGATAGAACATTGTATGACTGACACTCATTTATGATTAGCTTTGTAATTTGTGTATCTCATGCTGATTCTATTTTTAAAAAAAGAGATCTTATACTTTGCATTATACACATATACATACATGCATACATATATACACCAACTATACACAGACAGACACAAACACACACACACACAATTACACAAAAAATTTATGTTCACTCATGGAACTGAGAAAACACCATCCCCCCACCATGTGCCAGCTCACTTTCTCCTCTGTGAGTTGGGTGATGGTCTCTGCTTTTTGTTCCTTAATCCCTGGGGATCTTTGGTGTTCTTGTGAGTTATGGATTTACATTTTCCCGAACACAGTCTACACATCTGATTTCAGAGACTTCTAAAGTGAAAAATAAGATGCTTCTCTCTTTTGATTTTTGGAGGAAAAATGCATACTATAAGTGACAGCAGGTGTCCTGGTTCCCTGTGTGGATAGGAAACATAGTACAGCAGGCTTACATTTTGTCTGATATCAGTTGAGGTCAAGAGAATCAATATTGACAGATTGCTTTTATTCCAGGGGGCACATCCCTTGTTGAGTCTCCTCTCAGTTGAGCATGGTACCCAGAAGACCTTGTCTGTACCTGCAACTGGGTTGCAAGTGGAGTGACAGGTTTGGGCAACAGTTCCTTAGCCATGAACATAGACTGGCTTCAGTGATTGAACTGTGTGTGTGTGTACATGTCTGTATTTTGGTGAAGAATTTTTTTTTAAAAAATAAAGCATTCATTTATGGTGTCCCAATATCATACTGTTCATCACTGTATAATTACTGTTTTAAGACATTTTTATCATGTATAATTACTAGTTGGCCTATTAGATAATTACTATAATCTGGATTGCTTTAACTAGTGTCACAATAACTTTGAGTTGTATTTGCAAATAAACATTTTTTAGAACAATGCATCGACATGGGCAAAATGCAGTATGTTGTTTTTCCAAACACCAGATAGATATCTAGAGGTTTCTAGATGTGGCAATTTAAACATTCTTCTGCGTTAACCCCCAGAATCCACTCCCAAGCTCCTGCCTGCAGGCTTATACTCACTCAAATCTTCCCCCTTTCTCATTTCTTCATGGGACTATCTGATTCCTTCCTGTGTATACAACTTTGCTCTTCTAAGGTACAAAGAACAGATCTCAGCATCCTGTCGAGTTTATAGTCAGTGAAGTGGCCACTGAAAGATTTTTCCCCCCCATATTGATAGGAATATTATTCTGAATCTTTCCTGTGTGTTTCTACATGCAAGCAAAATCTTCCTAATAAACTATATTTATTTAAAAGAAAACCCACAAAATCCTATTATCCAGCATACAAAGGTTTGTTTTAGGATCAAAGGTATAGTAGGGAAATCGTTGGAGGAGAAATAAGATTGTTCTAAATGGAGTATATTGATTCTCTCCTGGAGTTTCCTCCTCTTCACTACTTCTACTTGTGAGGAATGTATTTTCCTGATCCGTCTATTGGACCACAGCTGACAGTTCTCAGGGCTTACTCCTGGCTCTGTGCTCAGAGATCAATCCTTGTGGGACACCGGGGACCATAGAAGGTGTTGGGGATCTAACCCAGGTCTGCTGCATGCAAGACGCACATTTTACCCACTGTACTATCAATTCAGCTCTTTTCTTTAAAGTAAACCTGGCATTTGTCCATGTTGAGAGACACTTGATCGATTTCTTTCATTGCTTACTAAGGTGGTGGATTGTGAATCCAAAAGAAATATTGTGTCTGGCTCTCTAGTCAAAGAAGAAAGCAGGAATTGAATTGGGATATAGGAATAAAGAAGAGGCCATCATTAGGGAACAATTCAAAAAACCTGGGACTTGAAGTTCTCTTATGTAAGGCACAAAGACCTCTTAAAATAATGGAGAGAAATTTCTTATGTATATGTGCACCTATCTATATAAGCTTGCACAGGAGAGCAAACATAAGTTAGTCAGAAAAATTTGCTGATAGGCTAACCAATAGCCTACAAAGTTTTATCAAGATGTGTGATGAATAGGTTTTAATATTGGTTTACTTTGCTATTAACAACAATCTAAAAATTCTATCACCCTAGTAGAATTCTACCCTCTATGTATGTTCAAATTTTCTACTTGAGCCCCCAAAGGGACCTAGCTTTCTACAATACATCCATGGGCATTTCACAAAAATTGCTAAATTCAGAATATTCTAGTCTTTCTTGTCACTTCATTCATGAATACAACTCATCCATCAACCAAAGGGGCCCAACAAATCCCTCCCCTTCTCACACCTGCTCAGATTTTCCCACGATGAATCATGTCTCCCTCTTTTGATCCCACATCTCTCTGAAAGAACAGAAAAGAACCAACACAATTTTCAAAAGTACAAGCAAAATAATCACAATAAAAAGGTCAATGTTAAGAAGGTTGCTTGAAAAGACCTCCCTCAGAAATAACTGACGTTAGAGGAATGGGGAAACTCCAATGCAAAGAGGAAAATAAAAGCATTCTCCACACAGAAAGTATGAGTCAGTATACAAAGGATGTGGCTAGAGCAATAATAGAGTGGGTAGGGCATTAGTTTCGCACATGACTGACCTGGGTTTAATCCTCAGCATCTCATATGGTCTCCCAAGCATCGTCAGGAGGAATTCCCGAGTGCAGATATAGAAGTAACTAGTGAGCAATGACAGATGTGAACCAAAAAGCCATAAATAAATAAATAAATAAATAAATAAATAAATAAATAAAAGATTCTAGGAGGCAGGGGGATATAGGTAGCCATATATCACATGTTTTGCATGTATGAAGTCCTGAACACAATTCCCATCACTGAAACAATTTAAAACAAATAAAAGATACAAATGATATGATCTGGAGATGTCATATTTATCTGGGAGTGTCTGTCAGTGGGCTAACAAGGCTAAAAACTATTAATTCCTTTTATTTTTCAGAAATTAAAAAATTTATTACTATACTGAACAACAGTTAAATGATATATTTTTAAAAATATTTTCTTGAATCACCGTGAGATAGTTACAAGCATTCATGTTTGGGTTACGATCTCACAATGATCAAACACCCGTTCCCTTCACCAGTGCACGTTCCCCACCACCAATATCCCGGATATACCCCCCCTTTCCCACCCTCCCCCTGCCTCCACGGCAGACAATATTCCCCATACTCTCTCTACTTTGGGCATTATAGCTTGCAACACAGACACTGAGAGGTCATCATGTTTGGTCCACATCTCCCATCTCGACTTATTCCGCCAGCCATCCTTTGCTTAGTGATCCCTTCTCTATTCCAGCTGCCTTCTCCCCTCCGCTCATGAAGCAGGCTTCCAGCTATGGGGCAATTCTCCTGGACCTTGTATCTACTGTCCTTGAGTGTCAGCCTCATGTGATGTTTTTCTTTACTCCACAAATGAGTGCAGTCCCTCTATGTCCCTCTCTTTCTGACTCATTTCACTTAGCATGATACTCTCCATGTCTATCCATTTATAAATAAATTCCATGACTTCATCTCTCCTAATAGCTGCATAGTATTCCATTGTGTAGATGTACCAAAGTTTCTTTAAACAATCATCTGTTCTTGGGCACTTGTGTTGTTTCCAGATTTTGGCTATTGTGAACAGTGCTGCAGTGAACATATAGGTACAGATGTCATTTCTATTGTGCTCTTTTGCATCCTCGGGATATATTCCCAGAAGTGGTATTGCAGGGTCATATGGAAGCTCAATTTCTAGTTTTTGAAGGACTGTCCATATTGTTTTCCAGAAAGGCTGGACCAGTTGGCATTCCCACCAACAGTGAGGAATTTCCCCACATCCATGCCAGCACTGGTTGCTTTTGTTCTTTTGAATGTGTGCCAGTCTCTGTGGTGTGAGATGATACCTCATTGTTGTTTAGATTTGCATCTCCCTGATGACTAGCGATGTGGAGCATTTTTTCATGTGCCTTTTGGCCATTTGTATTTCTTTTTTGAGGAAACTTCTGTTCATTTCTTCTCCCCAGTTTTTGATGGGTTAGAGGTTTTTTTCTTGTACAATTCTACTAGTGTCTTGTATATCCTGGATATTAATCCCTTATCAGATGGGTATTGGGTAAATATTTTTTCCCATTCTGTGGGCTCTTTCTGTATTTTGGTCACTGTTTCTTTTGAAGTGCAGGAGCTCCACAGTTTGATGTAGTTCCATTTGTTTATGTTTGCTTCCACTTGCACGGTCAGTGCTGTTAATTCTTGAGATGGATGATGGACTTAAGAGGACTTAAGCAGGCGTGAAAATTGGGTGGCTGATGGAGATGGACAGAAGGCACAGAACTCCACCAGTGTCCATTTCTCTTTCATCTCTGCACTCTATCCCCAACATGAGTGCGGAGTGCTGCAAAGGGATCCAGTTTATGCTCTGGTTGCAGACTCACTGTAAGACTGTCATCCACAGCATACGCTCCTTACAATGAGGTGCCTCAATGATCTGGCAGGATTAGAAATAAGTGCTTCTACTTTAGAGGAATTTCCAGGTAACTGAAGCTTATCCCACTAAATACCAATAAGTTAAAACATGTCAGCCAATTTTCCTGGAGATTTCCCAAAGTGACTTGCATAATTCTAATCAGAAGGAAAGAGGGAAATTTTAAAATGAAAAGTTTAATATGAAAGAATTCAAGGGGATCATGCAAGTCACTCCTGTATATAAAACATAAGTTTCTCTTTTACTTGTGGTCATCACACATTACATTCATTGGTATTTGAATATAATATGGGATGCTCTATTTGTAAGTTAGCATTTCTTCTTCTCTTAGAATGGGAGGTTGGTTATAAATAACGAGGAAAAGGGGCTTAAAATCCTTCTTTCCATATCCTTCTCTCCACTCCACCCCCCCCAGATGATATGGTCTGTAGATTCTTTAGCTTCTACAAGAACAATCCCTGTGGTTTTTGAAATTATGTTGTTTTAAATTTTCCCCTTCCTTCCAGGTGTGTGATGTCAGCAAGGAATGGATAGTACAGTGGGAAAGGCAGTAGACTATGACGCAGCTGACCAAGTTTCAATCCCTACCACTTCCAGGAGTGAACCCTGAGTATAGAGTGTCAGCAAGTCCCAGTCTGCTGTAAGTTTATCTTCTTTTAAATTGTTAACCTTTTAATTTTTAACCATTTCTTATAATTATCATGTTCAACAATATCAGCCTGGAAACTTTAAATATTTTGGGAGGTTCGCCTTATCCCTTATATATGGAGAAATCAAGACCAAAGGAAAGTAAAGGATTGACCCACGGTCCGTCATATAGAAATACAGCAAAATACCCAGGGCTTGCACCAGATGCTAATCCTGTGTACATTATTTCTTCTTCCCTTCATCAGCTCCTGGGATCTTGCAATGTTTCCATGGTCTAGTTTAAATGTCTCTTGATACGTACTGAGAGCACAGTACTTATCACACACAGTTCATCATACTCCTTAATTATATGTTTGCTTCACATACTATAACAGCGACTTCTCAGGAGCAAGAATCACATTTATCAAACACTTCACCAGAGAACACAGTACATCCTCAGTAAATAGGAGAAGAGCAAGGTGGGAAGTAGATATAAAGGCAAAAAAAAAAAATAATATTGTCCAGTTGTTCTTTCCTGCATCAAGTCTCTGGTCTAAAATCACATATATTTCACCTCTATTTCTTATATTCATACTGTTACTGAATTGCTGAAAGCAGTCTTGGAGCAAGGCTGGAGCGATAACACAGCGGGTAGGGCGTTTGCCTTGCACATGGCCAACCCGGCTTTGATTCCTCTGTCCCTCTCGGAGAGCCCGGCAAGCTACTGAGAGTATCCCGCCTGCATGGCCGAGCCTGGCAAGCTTCCCATGGCGTATTGGATATGCCAAAAACAGTAACAATAAGTCTCACAATGGGAACCTTACTGGTGCCCACTCGAGCAAATCAATGAGCAACGGGATGACAGTGAAACAGTGATAGTCTGGGAGCATAGATTTCAGCTACTGTCCATGAAGAAGTGGCTTTTGTCCCTACCCTCTCCAGCTATTAATATTGTACTTTAAATTTAACTGCATGGTTTTCTCTTAGTATCTGGAAGAAAGGCACCTGGGGAGGTGTAGAATAGAGTTGACTTTTTTGTGTGTGTTAAAAAAAAATTGTCTATTTTATTCTTACTTCCTTTTCTTTTTTTATTTTATTTTTTAAAATTTTTAATGGAAAACTGAGATACAATTACAGGCTTACGCACTTTCATAATTACATTTCAGTCATACAATGGTTGAATACTCATCCCTCCACCAGTGCCAATTCTCCACTACCAATGTTCCCAGTATCTCTCCCAGAAATACATTTCTCATAAAAGTGATACTGCTTTAAAAATTTTCCAAGAGCTTATACATTTATGGATGCATGTTACTAATTGTTAGAGTGGGGCTTGGGCATCAGGTTTCTGGGTTTTCATTTTTATTTTATTTTTTTAATTTAAATTTATTTATTTTTAATTAGTGAATCACCCTGAGGGTACAGTTACAGATGTATACACTTTTGTGCTTATGCTTCCTTCATACAAAGTTCGGGAACCCATCCCTTCACCAGTGCCCATTCTCCACCGCCAGTAAACCCAGAATCCCTCCCACCCTTCCCAGTCCCATCTCCCCCCACCCCACCCTGCCACTGTGGCAGGGCATTCCCTTCTGTTCTCTCTCTCTAATTAGCTGTTGTGTTTTGCAATAAAGGTGTTGAGTGGCCACTGTGCTCAGTCTCTAACCCTCATTCAGCCCCCAATTCCCTTCCCCCACATGGCCTTCGACTGCATTAAAGTTGGTGATCCCTTCTCTGAGTTGCCCTTTCCCCAGAATGTGAGGCCAGCCTCCAAGCCATGGAGTCAACCTCCTGGTACTTATTTCTACAATTCTTGGGTGTTAGTCTCCCACTCTGTTATTCTATATACCATAGATGTGTGCAATCTTTCTGTGTCTGTCTCTCTCTTTCTGACTCATTTCACTCAGCATGAAACTTTTCATGCCGGTCCATTTAAATACAAAATTCATGACCTCCTTTTTTCTAACAGCTGCATAGTATTCCATTGTATAGATGTACCAAAGTTTCCTCAACCAGTCATCCGTTCTAGGGCTTTCGGGTTTTTTCCAGATTCTGGCTATTGTAAACAGTGCTGCGATGAACATACATGTGCAGATGTCGTTTTGATTATACTTTTTTGCCTCTCTGGGATATATTCCCAGCAGTGGTATTGCTGGGTCAAATGGGAGCTCAATATCTAATTTTTTGAGAATCGTCCATATTGTTTTCCAGAAGGGCCGAACCAGTCGGCATTCCCACCAGCAGTGTAGAAGGGTCCCTTTCTCCCCACATCCTCTCCAACAGCGGTTGCTTTTGTTCTTTTGGATGTGTGCTAGTCTCTGTGGTGTGAGGTGGTATCTCATGGTTGTTTTGATTTGCATCTCTCTGATGATTAGTGATTTAGAGCACTTTTTCATGTGCCTTTTGGCCATTCGTATTTCTTCCTTGGTAAATTTTCTGTTCATTTCTTCACCCCATTTTTTGATGGGGTTGGAGTTGACTTTTTTTTAACAGTTGAAACCAACCCCAAAATTAGCCTTTTGTTTCTGGAGATAGGAGTCTGATGTAAGAAGCTAGACAAAATGTCTCAGAATGTAGGTCTAGCTGGTCCTAGATATAGTCTACTTGGGCAAAATTCTAAGACGCATCTTTTAACAGTAATTTGGCTATACCCAGCAGTGTTCAGGACTTAATTCTGGCTCCGTGTTTAGAGATCATTTCTGGCGGGCTAAAGGGACCATATGGGTACTAGTGATTGAGCCTGGGTTGACTGTATCCAAGATCTAATCCAATCCAAGGGTTTGCCTACCCACTGTATTATTGTTCCAGCCCCTAAGATAGTTTTTTGATGATATTTAATGGGAGTGGCTTTGGCTACCTGCTAATCTATCTAAATTTCCTGTTCACAGCTGTAAAAGATGTACACGCACCTTGGGGTTGTATGGAAGCTAAGACTAAAAGAACATGAGATCACCCAGGGCCCTTTTGTACTCATCCCCTGCCCCTGTCCCTGTGATCACTGGGATCTGAGAACTGTATCTAAACATTTATGATTGAGTAGAAGCTCACAAAAACTCAAGGTTAGAAGATTCTTACTGATTATGGATATGTAAAACTGACATTGTTGGGGCTCGAGTGATAGCACAGTGGGTAGGGTGTTTGCCTTGCAAGCGGCTGACCTGGGTTCGATTCCCAGCATCCCATATGGTCCCCCAGCACCTCCAGGTGTAATTCCTGAGTGCAGAGGCAGGAGTAACCCCTGTGCATCTCCAGGTGTGACCCAAAAAGCAAAAAATAAAAATAAAAAAGATTGACATTGTTTCAACTGCTATCAATAGCTATTAAAGCTCCCCAATATAAGGAATTCATTCCTTTCAGAAGCAGTAATGTCTTATCTAATAGCATATTCTAAAGGAAATTCTAGGATAAGCACTGAGATATGGAATAGGGACTCAGGATCATGAAGCCTAATTTCTTCCCTCTTCTTCACCATGTGACACTGAAACTTCTGGCTTTGAGGTTATAAAATGATGTTGGACTCACCAGTAAAAATGCTACAAGCCATCAATGCATATAGCCTATGGCATAAGTATTCCACTCACTGTGCCAACCATGAGTGCTGCCTGTTGCTCCTTCCATTTTCTTTGTGTTCCTCGATTATGTAACAGAATCAGTGCCAGCTCAACATCAGATAAAGTCCTCTATATCATGTAAATATAATCTTTAATTTATACAATACTTGACGGTTGATAAAAAGGATTCACACACTTCTTTGTTTCTTCATTTGATTCTTACAATAACTCTTGACTACACCTCCATTTGGGAGATAAGAAAGTTGAAACACAGACAGAAGTGATTAACTTAAATACCGGCAATTAGCTGATGTTGGAGCTTGGACTTGAACCCACGTCTGTCTGACTCAACATCTGAACTGCTTTCCCACATGTCAGAGGAGGCTGAACTTAAACTTTCTGAAAAGGAAAGTGCCTTGAAGGGTATTCAGCCCATAAAAAGAATTTTTTTAAATAAAATTTTCTTTAATAAAAAAGAAAAAACCCACATTGTTCTTTATTTAAGAACAATGATTTACAAAGTTACTGATAGTTGCATTTTAGGCATAAATAATTCAACAACAATCTCTCTACCAGTATTAACTTTCCTTCATCAGTTTTCCCAGATTCCCTCCCCATCCCAAGCCCTACTCCAACCCCCACCTGTCAACTTACAGGCACATTACAGTAAACTTAGAATTGAACTGCCAAATGGTCTACCAATTCTTTGGGGCATCTATAACAGGACATAAAGCACTCTCTCATAAGGACACTACTATGTCCTTATGAGATGCACACTAATATGCACACTATTGTTCGTTGCTGCACTCATGTACAATAGCCATGAAGAGAATTTTTCAACATAATTTTTAAACATAAAAGAGTTTTAAAACATAACTTTAAACGTAATTTTCATTAATTGTATCATTTTTATCTTTTTATTTTATTTTTATTAATTTTTATTAATTTTCATGCAGAAAAAACTCACAACTGTTGATACAACTCTAGAAGTAAAATTGGTTAGGATATTAAAATAGATTTAGAAAAAATCCACGTATGTGAAAATTATTATGTCTGATCACAGGGTTGTTAAGTGCTTGTCTGACATTTTATTGAGCTCTTGCTTTAGGGGGTGTTGTGCAGCCATGTAAGCAGCTGCCATGGCTCAGAGACATCAAGATCTACGGTCTGGGCCAGTGAGTCAGCATGGCGGTGTCTGTGGGGAGGTGGACGTGGCTGCCGGAGCTTCTGGCAGTATGGGGGTGTGGGGGAGGCTGCTCACCCGACTCTGAAAAAAATACACCAGAATTCTCAGTCTGGGAGCTGAGTACCTGAAATTACTCAGATTGGTATCTCTGCAAAGAGCATTTGTGAAGCAGTGGAGTTGAGCTCTTTGGCATGGCTTCTAGTGGTGCGGTGTGGGTGCTGCTGCTAGAGCTTTGGCTAGGCAGGTATTTGGCCTGCCGGCCTCCCACGGGCACTCCAGAGCTCCAAGTAAAGAATTTTAAAGGAAATCAATACTGTGCCTCATGGAAACTCCTAAATCCGTAACAATTCGAGAGGTACTACTCACGAGCATTGGAGGCCACACTCAGAATGTTCAGGGACTGTTCCTGGCTCTGTGCTCAGGAGTCACTTCTGGTGGGCCTGAGTGAACCAGGGGATCGAATCCAGCTTGGTCACATGTCAGGTAAGTGACCTACCCACGGTACCATCACTCCAACCTCTCATGAACTGGGATATCTGAAAATGCTACTGCAGAGGATTCTGAGAATTCTTTGTAACACTGGAGATTAAAATAAAGACACACATATTCTGTTCTATGAAAGAAAAGACAATTTTTCAGTATTTGCTGAACAGACTAGCAGATGTATTAAATGAACATAGCATAATGGGATGACTGTTAGAGTGAATGTGTTTGGAGAAATGTAAGTTATTCTCAATATGGACATTCCTCAAAAAATTAGAAACTGAGCTTCCAGAAGACTCAGCAATACCAGTTCTTGGAATACACCCTGGGGGCACCAAAACACACAGCAGAAAAGCCATCTGTACGTCTGTGTTCATTGCAGAACTACTAACAATAGTAATAATCTGGAAACAACCTGAGCGCCTGAGAACAGATGAGTGGATAAAGACACTATGGCACATCTTCTCAATGGAATACCACGCAGATCTTAGGAAAAAATGAAGTCATGAAATTTGCTTATAAATGGATGGACATAGAGAATATAATGCTGAGTGAAAAGAGTCAGAAAGAGAGGGACAGACATAGAATGATTGCCCTTATTTGTGGGATATAAAAAGAAATCTCATAGCATGAGACTAATATCTAAGGACATTAGAAACAGGGACAGGAGGACTTGTCCACAATTGAAAGCTTGCCACAAGTGTGTGTGTGTGTGTGTGTGTGTGTGTGTGTGTGTGTGTCAGTGACTGAGTGATGGGCTGGGGGGAGGTGTACAAAGGGCCGTTAGGATAGAGAAGAGACCACTATGACAATGATAGTTGGAAATGATCACTCTGGGAAGAACTGAGTGCTGAAAGTAGATAAAAGGATATACATGATAACTTTTCAGTATCTCTATTGCAAACCATAATGGCCAAAAGAGGAGAGGGGGAGAGAGAGAGAGAGAGAGAGAGAGAGAGAGAGAGAGAGAGAGAGAAGGAAAGTGCCTTCCATAGAGGCAAGCTGGCCCGTGGGTCAGGTGGCAAGAGGGAAACTGGAGATATTGATGGTGGGAAACATACATGGTGAAGGAACCGGTGTTGGAATATTATATGACTGAAGCCTGATCACAAACAACTTTATAACTGTATGTCTTGTGGTGATTCAATTAAAATAATTAATTAAAAATAAAAAGGAAATACAATTGTTATTCTGTGAACTAATACACATATGTCTTCGTAAAAAACTGGTAATTGATACTATAGTAAATGATGGTCCAAAGTTATGTGAAATACAGCTATGACAAAGCAAATGGTTGATTTGAAAACTCTGCCTGATTCAAAGAACTACAAGGCACTGTGCTTGGAATGAGAAGAATAAGAAGAAAATGCATCTTAGCCCATTTACCTTTGTCTATCTTCAGCCTTCCAAATATTTATCTAATTACTATAGACATTATGATCATTCAACCTGCACTATAATGTTGGGGACTGCTCAGGACCCTGAACGAAAGAGGACCCCGAAACCTTTACCCTGGACAAACCGGAAAATTCCATTACCAGCTTTGCTTGACCTGAGGCACAGGTGCCCTTGTGACAAAGGAAATAGCCAAACTCAAGAGGTAAAAGTAGCCCAGGGCAGTTAACTGAGAGACCCCATAAAGCCCTAAAGTAGAATACCTTCCTCTACCTTGTGCATTCCTCCTGCCAGATGCTCCTGCCAGATAGACCCTTGCCTTCCCCTCCCCACTATTTCTCAATCTACTCTTGAAGAATGTTGTAAGCCCACCTAATACACCCCGAACCTTTCCTTATTTGGTCTGAGAAGACACTTTCCTGATGATTGACAACTTATGTACCAACCCCCTGCTAAGAAAAGTATAAAACCAGCATGGCTGTTAATAAAGTTGCCCTTGATCGGCATGTGTCGTCTTGGGCCCCCTGTTTACTAACCTCACTAGTCTTATTTCAGATCGGGACCCTCACAGAATCCACCTAATTAGGAGCGCTTTCCACTGTTGTCTCTCCGCGGGCCGGAGAGATCTCCAGGGGAACGCGCACTATAATACAAATTTAAAAAAGTGAATCAAGTTTTTCTTTCAAGGAAGATGAATTTATTTATTCGTTTTCTCTAAATAGAAAGATTCACGCTGCCTGCAATAATCTAATTGAGATGCATGGCTTGCCGAGGGTTTCAGTCAGTGGTCTGCAGGCCAGAGCCAGTCCAAAGGTATCAAAAGCTTGAAAGTCACTGTTCTAGGAGAACTTTTTGTGTTTGTTTGGTGCCTCAGTAATGCAGTGCTTTCTCCAATGAAGCAGGAATGGGCTCTTCCTGAAGACACAGGGCTAGTGTTCACCTGGACAGCAGGTCCTTGCTGTTCTAGAGACTAGGATATTTGACCTGGGGACCCAGCCTGGCCTCATGTTATCAGAGTCCATGTTCTATAAACTCCTTTTGCTCTGCCGAGTCCTTTTCTGTGTGAATTCCCAGATGCCAAACAATTGCATAAACTACTGCTAGTTAGCTTAATTGGAACATTTCAGGTTAGTCATCTAAAACAAGTTCTTTTCATATTTTGCCAATCTTTCATAGTGTAACAGGACTGTTCCCGTGTTCAGAATTTCAAATAAGTGTTGCATGGTGTGATTACAATCTGACTAGACTGTACTCGGCAATTACCTGTGAACACGTTGACACTTGTGGCTGATGGTGGATAAAGGGAGTTCTAAAGGCATTTTCATGTGCTCCTTCCTCGCCTCCTTGGAGGAAGACAGGACCCTATCCTGGGCAGAGGCGACATGGAGCATTTATGAAACAAGGTTTGAGGGTGCTGGAGCTGCTATGGGCAAGGTCTTCTCTGTCTCTGTTCCATGTTCTGCACCTCTATCCTTTGCTGCTCTTTCACTTTCCTTGGATCCCTAAGTGCTTCCCCATTACCAAGGTGACCTTCCTAATTCACTTTCTCTCTGTCTCTGGCCCTCTGACTGCAATGGTCCCTAACTGATTCCCCGCAAATTTCTCCTACCTATCATCTTTTGTAAATCACTTGTATCACTTGTCATCCCGTTCATTGATTTGTTTGAGCAGCTCCAGTACTGTCTCCATTCATCCCTGTTGTATGCTAGTGTAGGCCAATGGCATCTGCTCACTCCAGGAACACGAAGAGCCTCAAAGCACTTGTTCAGGGTCTTGATGAAGAAGTCTGACCATCTCGCAGGTAGGCGAACAGGTATTCTTTTGACGTCCCATGGAATCCACTTGGTAACAGCAGTCATTTCCAAATAGCATTATGTGTCTGGCCCATCTGATTTTCGACGCCTTGGCAAACAAGACAGAGTCCCTGATTCTTGATTGCCAACAGAGGTCAGAACTCTGGATTCCTTCTCTCACTTGAGTGAATCATGATACTCCAAGCATAGCTCTTTTGATTCCTCTTTGGGAAACCCAAATAGCGTTCTTATCCTATTTTTGTAGGACTCAGGTCTCTGAGGTGCATATTACTGCAGGAAGAACAGTGGAGTTGAAAAGATGTGTCTGATGCTGGAGGTTCTTCATCCTCTGAACAACTTCTTCGACACTCTTGAAGGTGTTCCACACCTCTCTCTTCCTCCTGCACAGCTCAGGTGACAGATAGTTCATCATGTTGAGTTCTTGACCTAAGTACACATAACTGCTGCATTCGGAGATGTTTGTTCCATTGAAAGCAAACGGAATGTCAGGAACTAGTCCGTTTCTATGAGCATTGTCTTCGTGAGATTAAGCTGCAGTCCAACCTTTCCACACTTGCGGTCAAAGTCGGCCAGCATTTGTGCTGCGTGGCTAATGTTTGGTGTTAATAGGATGATGTCATCAGTGAAGCGGAGGTGGTGTAGTTGCCAACTGTCTATCTTCACTCCCATTCCTTTCCATTCCAGTCGTCGCATGACGTTCTCAAGGGTGGCACTGAAGAGTTTTGGTGAAATGGTAAATATAGATCTAAAACTCTCTTTGCCTCTTTCAACCTTTTCTGAGAGGGTTCCCATTGATCAGAGAAAGCCAAAGAAAGTATCCGGGCTCCTCTATACTTGTCAGTTATCACTTGTCTTTTCCTTGAGATCCTTTCTCCTTGAGATCCATATCAAGGGAGAGGAATGATGACGTTCTGTCTTTTGGACAGGAAGCGATATTTGTTGGCTTCTTTAGCCAGTTGCACTGTGGAGCATCAGTCAGGAGCACACCTGGGAACTCTACCAAGTTCTCACCAGTTCTGGAAGAAGCAATGGGGAAATGACCAGTTTAAAATATCCCAGAATGATGTACTTCATGAAAATGGCCACTCTTTAAGAGCAAGACTCTATCAGGACATTCCCCCAGTTGCAGTAATGGTATATCTGGCACTCTAACCTCTAGCAGAAGGCAAGAAAGTAAGGTCAGCTAGAAAAGTTTTGTGAATTCCAATCAGCCTGGAAATTTGAAGGCTTCAGAAGAGGATATTGTAAGGAGTGGGACTCATCTTTAAGACCTAATCACTTAGTCATGCTTGAGGTAAGATTCCACTTAGCTCTTAGAATAAGTGCTGTCATACTTATTCTACAATGCACCTCATTGAAGAGTGATGTAGCAATAGCTGAGGGGTGGAGCGAATCTTATGAGAAGAAATGCCCTAGGCAGCAGCCATCTCACTTTCCAAGTAACTACAGGGAATTGAGTTCTGGCCTCTCTGACTTTCACACTGCAGAGAGTTTTTTCTCACAGTCCATAATTGGTTTCACCAAATAGGAGTTACATACCCAGAATTGTGTGCAATCTTGGAATATATGAACACATGTGCAGTTTTATGAAGTAGAGGATCCATTATATTTTATCAGATTCCAAAGTAGCTATTAATCACAAAAGACAAATTACCTGCATAAGGAGACTGTTTGTTGGAATGTGACCTGGTAAGGGTGTTCTCAAAGAAAGCTATTGAAAATGAAACAAATCCATCCAGTGCACCAAATAACAGTGTTACTGAGATGAAGTGAAAATTGGAAACCATAAAGGAAACAACTAAGATATTTGGCTACATATAAATTTAGAAGCATCTTTATGACTGCGACCTTTCTTTCTTCTCTGCCCAACTTATAGCCACCATAAATGAGGAGAAAACACACAGAGTGATGGGAAATAAAAGCATTTGCAATATAAATGACAGAGAATAATATCAGTAACATAAAATATCATCATATGAAATTCTTTAAGAAAAAATGAAATCTCCTAAAATAAAATGCATAATAGAGGCATAAGAAGTCTGTAAAGTCTTTCTGTAAATAAAAAAATGCAAATGACCTGTAAATAAGAAAACTCAGTCAATCTCACAAATAATTGAAGTATCACTTTTTAATATAAATAACTGACAAGGATTTAAAAGACAAAACTGATATTAATGAGAGTCTGAAGGACTGATTCTCAACCCAGGCTACACAATGGAATCACACAATGAACTTTATAAAATATTAATGCCAACATCTGCTTCTGACCATGAAGGATTAACTGCTATGGGAATTGCCTCCCTACCATAAACAGCTGAAAAACCAGGCAAATACATGAAACAACTGTTATCCCTAAGAGAAGAGAAACAAATGAGGTGAACCCCACAACCCCCCAGTTTGCTGCCTGGAGGCCATTTCCAGAACACACACTGCAAAACAGAGAACCCAGACCAAATCCAGAAGTCTGAATTGAGAACGGTGATCAGCATTTCTGAAAGCCAGTGTATAGGAGAAGAATTTTCTAAGAAGAATGCTGAAGCAAGGAAGTAGCAGAGATATCTAAAGAGTTTTCCTCAAATCTTTAGCCAATGAGTGAGATCTACCTACACATGTAGGGAAAACCCTCAATAAGGTGGAGGGAAGAACGGCGAAATGTCATAGACCAAATCATTCTGGGAGTTCATAAAAGGACTATTAATAGTGAGCTTAGGCATCCAGAAGATATTGACTTAGTAATGGGACTAAATTAGCCCTAGACTAAAAGTTTCTCTAGGTTCTCCCTAATGATGCTTAAAAGCAACCATAGAGAGAATCATGTTGACGCTAAGTAACATAAATGCATTCCCCCCAAAAGGTAATTAAAGTATTGCAAAAAAATAAAATAAATAAATAAAAGCCAGTGTATAATCCAGTGTATAACAGTGCACAAGGCACAACATTGAACATTCCATAAAATTATGAGACATAAAAGGAACAGAAAAATATGATCTGGCCAGCAGAAAGATCAATCAAAAAGAGACATTATAAAGACAGATATAACATCAGCAGACAGGACATTAACTCAAGAATGTAAAGAAAAACATAAACATGATGAGAAGATAAATGGAAAATATCAAAAGATCTCAATGGAAATTTAAGGGATGAAAAATGTATCACCTAAAAAGAAAAATACACCAAAAGAAACGAGCAACACATTAGGTATGCAAGATAAACCACCAGAAAACAGCAGTCAACACTAACCAAGATGAAGTGAAAGAGAAATATAACTAATAAATTAACAAATAAGTAAGCACAATGTCAGTAACCTGCAGAACAATATCAAGCAGACTAACAAGTCAGTAAGGACTCAAAAGAACAATAAATGTAGAAACATCACTGTCACTGTCATCCCATTGTTCATCGATTTGCTCGAGCGGGCACCAGTAACATCTCCATGTGAGACTTGTTGTTACTGTTTTTGGCATATCGAATATGTCACGGGTAGCTTGCCAGGCTCTGCCGTGCAGGCGAGATAATCTTGGTAGCTTGCCGGGCTCTCTGAGAGGGGCAGAGGAATCGAAAAGTGTAGAAAGAAACACAATTGGCAGAAAGTTTTCTAAATTTATTAGAAAAATTAGTCACATTGATCCAAAAATCTCAATGAATTTAAGCATAAGGCACAAAGAAAGCTATACAAAACATATTAATAAAATTCTAAAATTCAATACTAAAAAATTTTAAAGTAGAATAAAAATATACGCAGTATATTTAGGAATAATGAAACTCATTGTGGAAGCTACACAAAACAGAAGATAAATAGCATCATTATTAAAGCAGTGGAGGAAAAATAAGTAAATCTATAATTTATTATCAAGTTAATTAAAAATAAAGATGGAATAAAGATTTTACAAATGAAGTAAAACAAGAAGAATTAATTCTCACCCCACACATGCTATTAAAAATGTTAAATTCTTTAGGCAGAAAGAAAATGATACCAGATGGAAATTTGGATCTATACCAAGGGAAAGTGCCAGAAATGGTAAAGAAGTCAGCAAATATAAATAAGTTTTGTTTCTTTCTTTAAATATTTTAAGTTTCATGGTTTTTAAAGCAACAAATAACATAAAACAACTTAGAGATAAAAATAGGATCCTAATAGAAAATGAAGAGCAGAAACCAAGTAAAGGAAAAATAGATCAAAATATTTTTTAAGGTAGGAAAACAGCAAGTTTAAATAGAATAATGCGAATAACTTCATTGAATTAAAAATAGTTAAGGTGTAGATATCATTCCATTACTTAAGATTAAAAGTTAAGACCAAAATATAGCTATTAAGAAAAGAAAGGCAACCATTTCTATTTGATAAAATGTGGAGTTTAAATAAAAAAGACATATCATATTGAAATAAACATTTTTTTGTTTGGTTTGGTTTGGTGTTTGTTTGTTTGTTTTGCTTTTTCGGTCACACCCGGCAATGCACAGGGGTTACTCCTGGCTCTGCACTCAGGAATGAATTATTCCTGGTGGTGCTTGGGAAGACCGGGGAATCCAACCCGGGTCCGCCATGTGCAAGGCAAACACCCCACTGGCTGTGCTATCACTACAGCCCCACAACAATGTTTTTTGACCTGACGAAAAAATCACGAGAGGACATGAACACTATTTAAAAGAAGACATAAAGATGGTCAGTGGGTACATTAAAAAAAAATGTTCACCATCACTAATTATCAACTAAGTACAAATCAAAATGATGAGATGTTGATGCAGACCTGCAAGAACAGTTCTCTTTGACAATATTGCAACAGGCAACCCTAAGTTCGGGTGGGAGTATGGTGGAAATGGACCTCTCAGTCATGGTGGGACTATTGCATGGTTCAGGCTCTCGAAAAACTGGTTTGGAGTCGCAAAACATTACAAATAGAACCTTCATATAACCATGTTCCTGGGCCTACCCCAAGAACACAAAAACATTGATCTGAAAAAGACATATATACTATGCTTATTGCTGCGCTATTTATAATCATCTAGATCTGGAAACAACCCAAGTGCCCACAACAGACTTAGTGATAAAGAAATTGTGTTATAACTGTGGAAGGAAGTTGACACTGGTGGAGGATTGGTATTGAAATATTGTATGGCAAAAAGATCAGCAGTTATTTAATTTTAAAAGTCTTTAAATAAAGGAAGTGTGTATATATACACATGGAATACTATTCAGCTCTCAGAAAAGATGAAATTTTGAAGTTTACTGTGATTTGAATGGAATCGGAGGGTATCATGCTGAGTGAAGAGAGGCAGAAAATTAAAAAGATAAATATCAAATCATTTACTCATAGGCAGAGTACAGAGAAGCAAAGACAGGAAGTAGACAACATCCTAATGCAAACAAATCCTGAGACACGATCAATAGAATTGGCAGCTGAGATGAGGTGGGGGAGAGGGTGGGAAGGCACTGTGGGCTAATAGTGGAGGAACCTTGAACACTGGTGGACGACTTGGTGTAGAAGCACCGCAACTATTAAATGAGTTCAGTACTATTGTGTACAATGATACCTCAACAAAAATGAAATGAAAGTTTTCAGTGAATTAAATATGTTTTAATTAACGTAGCTTTATGAAAAATTGCCCATGTTTCTCTTTTATCTCATTCAGTCACAGACTAATGATAGTTTAGCAATGTACACAAGTACCAGGGCTGGAGCGATAGCACAGCGGTAGGGTGTTCTCCTTTCACTCGGCCGACCCGAGTTTGATTCCTCCGCCCCTCTCGGAGAGCCCAGCAAGCTACCGAGAGTATCAGGCCCTCTCGGCAGAGCCTGGCAAGCTACCCGTGCATATTGGATATGCCAAAAATAGTAAAAATAAGTCTCTCAATGAGAGATGTTACTGGTGCCCGCTCGAACAAATCGATGAGCAACGGGATAACAGTGACAGTGACAAACACAAGTACCTACCCCTTACTCCATGCTAGAAAAATACAATTCAATACTATGATGAAATCTGAAAGTGATGAAACATTTTTAAAGATTTTAAGTAGAGGATTTATAGTAAATATTTGCAGCATCGATGCCTCATTCTTCCTTTGTAGTCAAGAAGAACTGGCTGTAAGGATGCTGGGAGGTAAGGAGTCAAATAAGGAAGCTTTAAAAAAAATTTAGGTGAAGGCAAGCCTCAAGCGTCTAAGTTAAGACCATTCAGTACTTCTCTAATGAGACAGTTGTTTTGATTTTTTTTACCCTCAGTAGCTGAAATTAATCTGGAATTTTCTTTTTAAATTGCCAACAAAAAAATCTATTAGGCCATTGGTTCCCATGTTTTGAATTACTGCTGGAGGCACAATGTTTAATCAAAGCTATTATTAAGCAAGTGCTCCTATTTGATGCTTTTTTAGGACATTTATTTGCATCTCTAACAAATTTTTTTGAGTCCACATTTATGGGTCAGAGAAATAGTACAGTGGATAAGGCATTTGCCTTGTATGCAGCCAATCTGGGTTCCATGACTGGCATGGCACTTGATCCTCTGAGCACTGCCACGACTGATTCCTGGGTGCAGAGCCAGGAGTAACTGCTGAGATGATCAGAAGTGCCCCCCCCAAAAAACAAAACTAAACAAAACAAAACAAGTAAAAGAGTCCACATTCAATCTTTAAGATTCCTTCTTCAGCCTTCAAGACTATGTTATATTGGCCTATTTATACTGCTCTATGTTAGATTTGATTAACACTTTAAAAATGTAATGTATTATTATAGTTGGAATTCTATTAGAATATGGGGAGACATTTAAGAAAATGTATGCTAAGCTGATTTTACCTTCTTCTAATCAAATGAATTAAGATTAGAGTCCTCTCTAAAAATGGCACACAGACCAAGGAGAAAACTCTCAATGTCATTTAATTAAGAAAATTCAGATCAAAACCCCAAATGAGGTATCACCTCATACCAGTGAGAATGGCCCTATAGGGACTGGACAACAAAACAAATCTTCTTGGTACACTTCTGTTAATATAAATGATTGAAGGCTCTATGGCAATAAATAAATGAATAAATAAATAAATAAATAACAAAAAATAAAGTCTCTATGGCAAATGGCACAAATATTCCTATAACACCTAAAAATTGGAAATATGTATAAGCAATATTATTTCTAGATATTTACCTAATTAACATAAAATGACTAATTTGGCATGATAGTTCTACACCCATTGTTCATGGCAGCATTTTTCACAATAGTCACAACATGAAATTAACCTAAATGAGCATCTAGGCATAGCTAAAGAATATGTGAAAATAGGGGTTACCAGGGAGAAAGTGGGGGGGAGGTGAAATAAATGAGTGTGTAGGGGTTGTTTGACTAGTGGGGTAACAGTGGAACTTGACAGTGATTGTAGAGGCTTGTGTTAATATAAAAGTGAGAAACTGTACTCCTGAAATTGTATTGTATTGCAAACTCATAGTGAGTAAAATTTAAATGAAAAGATTGGAGTATCTTAAAATCTGAATTAAAAGATTGCATAAAATGTGGATTTCAGTACTGTCACCTGAAATTATCTTAAAAACTAGTTAAAATAACTTATAGGCCTAGCCTATAACAACACATTAGTAATCTCTTCTCTAGGGCTTAATGGTTGCATGGTGAGATACAATAATATTCACACATTTTCTTCTAAGGAAATACTTTTTGATCATTTTTAGTGAATTATAACAAGTAATAAAAATAAATTATTCAGGACTGCTATAGGGTCAGGCTTGAGGGGTGGTTGGGAAAATTGGAAATAATGGTAGTGGGAAGGTGTAACTGTGGTAGGATTGGTGTTGGAATATTGAATGTAATAAATCAATAACAAGTTTATAAAAATAAATTTTAAAAAACTTAGCTATATGTACTTTAGTTGTTACCTTATAAATGAAGTGAGCACCACTTCCATAGTTACTGCCTCATAAATGAAATACACAAATCATTTGAGTTTTGCCTACTACAAAAGAAAATGGTTTTGGAAAACATTCAAAAGAAATGGATTATCGCCTAGTCTTAACAAAAGAAAAGTGAGGCATTATTCAAAGCATATATAACTATTTTGCATTTTAAAATTATTCTCTAGGTAAAAATTAGTTTTATGTGCTTAATATGAAAAATACATTCACAGGCACCCATAATTTTGCAAATGGATTTGTCTAATTTTGAAGAGATGTCTTTTTCTCTGTGTGGAGGATTTGTCCAATTTTGAAGGGATGTTTTTACTGTGTGGAATTAATCTCAACAAACTGCTCTGAAATATGTACTATATACACACCAGGTGAAATATGCTATGGAGAGAAAGGGAGCTAGGTAAATTCAACAGCTTTCACTAGTAAAGAACCCATCACCTAATGATAAGTTCAATCACACAATGCATCTATAATTATAAGAAACAACTCAAAGCTGGAGCGATAGCACAGCGGGTAGGGCATTTGCCTTGCATAAGGACGACCCGGGTTTGATCCCCAGCAGCCCATATGGTCCCATGATCACTGCCAGGAGTGATTCCTCTCTGTAAAACCAGGAGTAACCCCTGAGCATCACTGAGGTTGCATAAAGCAATATAAAATGTTTTTAATTTTTTTCTAATTTTAAAAAGAGAAACAACTTAGTGAATTCCATATTTAACAATTGTGAATAACAGACTTTCTGAAGACTAATGCTCACTATTTACAAAAGCTCAGGTTTTTAAAAAAAATTTATTGAATCACCATGAGATAGTTACAAGCTTTCATGTTTGGGTTAAAATCTCACTAAAATCAACACCCATCCCTCCACAAGTACACATTCCCCACCACCAGTATCCCGGGTATCCCCCCCTTTCCCACCCTCCCCCTGCCTCTATGGCAGACAATATCCCCCATACTCTCTTTCTACCTGGGGGTATTATGGTTTGCAATACAGACACTGAGAGGTCATCATGTTTGGTCCATTATCCACTTTCAGCATGTATCTCCCATCCCAACTGGTTCCTCCAGCCATTATTTTCTTAGTGATCCCTTCTCTATTCCATCTGCCTTCTCCCCTCCACTCATGAAGCAGTCTTCCAGCTATGGGGCAATCCCCCTGGCCCTTGTATCTACTGTCCTTGGGTGTCAGCCTCATGTGATGTTATTTTATACTGCACAAATTAGTGCAGTCCCTCTATGTCTGTCCCTCTCTTTCTGACTCATTTCACTTAGCATGATACTCTCCATGTGTATCCATTTATAAGCAAATTTTATGACTTCATCTCTCCTAACAGCTGCATAGTATTAAAAAAACAATCCCGTTCACAATAGTACCTCAGAAAATCAAGTACCTTAGAATCAGCTTAACCAAAGAAGTGAAGGACCTATACAAGGAAAATTACAAAACACTACTTCAAGAAATAAAGGAGGACACTAGGAAATGGAGACACATCCCCTGTTCATGGATAGAGAGAATTGACATTATCAAAATGGCAATACTGCCCAAAGCACTATACAAATTTAATGCAGTCCCTATCAGGACACCCATGACATTTTTCAAAGAAATAGACAAAACACTCCTGAAATTTATATGGAACAATAAACCCCCACAAATAGCTAAAGCAATCCTTGGAAAAAAGAAGATGGGTGGTGTCACCCTCCCAACTTCAAACTCTATTACAAAGCAGTAGTAATTAAAACAGCTGGGCATTGGGATAAAAACAGACCTGCAGACCAATGGAACAGAGTCGAATATTCTTTCATAGACCCCCAGATATATGGCCACTTAATCTTTGACAAAGAAGCAAGAAATGCAAAGTGGAACAAAGAAAGCCTTTTCAACAAGTGGTGCTGGGAAAACTGGATAGCTACCTGCAAAAAAATGAACTCTGACCTCTGTCTAATGCAAGGCACAAAAGTCAGATCAAAGCGGATTAAAGACCTTAATATCAGACATGAATCTATAAGGTTCACAGAAGAAAATGTAGGCAGAACTCTCCATGACACTGAAGCTAAAAGCATCTTTAAGGACAAAACAGCACTGACCATGCAAGTGGAAGCAAACATAAATAAATGGAACTACATCAAACTAAGAAACTTCTGCACTTCAAAAGAAACAGTGACCAAAATACAGAAAGAGCCCACAGAATGGAAAAATATTTACCCAATATCCATCTGATAAGAGATTAATATCCAGGATATAAAAGACACTAGTAGAATTGTATAAGAAGAAAACCTTCAACCCCATCAAAAAATGGTGAGAAGAAATGAACAGAAGTTTCCTCAAAAAAGAAATACAAATGGCCAAAAGGTACATGAAAAAAATGTTCCACATCGCTAGTCATCAGGGAGATGCAGATCAAAACAACAATGAGATATCATCTCACACCACAGAGACTGCACACATTCAAGAGAACAAAAGCAACCAGTGCTGGCGTGGATGTGGGGAAAAAGGGAAGCTCATTCACTGTTAGTGGGAATGCCCACTGTCCAGCCTTTCTGGAAAACAATATGGACAGTCCTTCAAAAACAAGAAATTGAGCTTCCATCTGACCCTGCAATACCACTTCTGGGAATATATCCCGAGGATGCAAAAAAGCACAGTAGAAATGACTTCTGTACCTATATGTTCATCACAGCACTGTTTACAGTAGCCAAAATATGGAAACAACCCGAGTGCCCTAAAATAGATAACTGCTTAAGATCTCAGTATTTTTTAAAAGCTCATGACAGAAGATATTTCAGTCATTGACAATAAGTACTAATAAGAGAGAGAGAAAGAAATGAAAAAAGATAAAAAGGAAGGAAGGAAGGAAGGAAGAAAGAAAGAAAGAAAGAAAGAAAGAAAGAAAGAAAGAAAGAAAGAAAGAAAGAAAGAAAGAAAGAAAAAAGGAAGGAAGGAAGGAAGGAAGGAAGGAAGGAAGGAAGGAAGGAAGGAAGGAAGGGAGGGAGGGAGGGAGGAAGGAAGGAAGGAAGGAAGGAAGGAATGAAGGAAGGAAGGAAGGAAGGAAGGAAGGGAGAGAAGGAGGGAGGGAGGAAGGAAGGAAGGAAGGAAGGAAGGAAGGAAGGAAGGAAGGAAGGAAGGAAGGAAGGAAGGAAGGAAGGAAGGAAGGAAGGAAGGAAGGAAGGAAGGAAGGGAGAGAGGGAGGGAGAGAGGGAGGGAGGGAAGGAGGGAGGAAGGGAGGGAGGGAGGGAGGGAGGAAGGAAGGAAAGAAGGAAGAAAGAAAGAAAGAAAGAAAGAAAGAAAGAAAGAAAGAAAGAAAGAAAGAAAGAAAGAAAGAAAGAAAGAAAGAAAGAAAGAAAGAAAGAAAGAAAGAAAGAAAGAAAGAAAGAAAGAAAGAAAGAAAGAAAGAAAGGTGCCTGCCCCAGTGGCAGGCAGAGGGTGGGGTGAGGCAAGAGGGAAACTATGAACATTGGTGGTAGAAAATGTAAATTGGTGAAGGGATGGATATTAGGACATTTTGTAATTGAAACCCAATCATGAACAACCTCGTAATTGTGTATTTCACTTTAATCATATAAAAAAGATTTTTTAAAAGTACTAATAGAGTCTGAACTGCAAAATTCATGATGTTAACAATAGATTTTTATGTGTATCTGTATATTTTCAGTATCCAGAACAAGCTCTCTTATGGGAGAGCCTGGCAAACTCCCTGTGGCTTATTCATAGGCCAAAACCAGTAACAATGATGGGTCTCATTCCCCTGACCCTGAAAGAGTCTCCAATGCAGCAACGTTGAGAAGGACAAGTAAAGAGAGTCTTCTAAAAATCTCAGGGCTATCACTTCTCAAAAAATTAGAAATTGAGCTCCCGTTTTACCCAACAATGCCACTTCTGGGAATATATGCTGGAGAGGCAAAAAAGTACAGTCGAAATGACATCTGCACCTGTATGTTCATCACAGTACTGTTTACAATAGCCAAAATCTGGAAAAAACCCGAATGCCGAGAACAGATGACTAGTTAAAGAAACTTTGGTACATCTATATAATGGAATACTATGCAGCTGTCAGAAAGGATGAAGTCATGAACTTTGCATATAAGTGGATAAACATGGAAAGTATCATGCTAAGTGAAATGAGTCAGAAAGAAAGAAACAGACACAGAAAAATTGTGCTCATTTGCAGAATATAAAACAACAGAATGGGAGACTAACACCCAAAAATAGTAGCAATAAGTACCAGGAGGTCTGCTCCACGGCTTGGAAGCTGACCTCACATGTTGGGGGAGAGGGCAGCTCAGATAGAGAAGGGAACACCAACTAAAGTGTAGTGGAGGATCCACTCAGGATGGGAAAGGTGGGTTGAAAGCAGACTATAGATTGAACACAATAGCCACCCAGTATCTCCATTCACACCATAACACCCAAAAGGAGAGAGAGAACAATAAGGAATTCCCTGTCACGTGGGGGCGGGGAGGGGAAGCATCACGGGGGGGAGGGGCGTGGGGAGCAACCCTGGGGCCGTTGATGGAGGAGAATGGGCACTGGTGGACGGATAGGTACTCGAGCATTGTATAACTGTAACACAGGTACGAAACTCTAACTGCACCCTCACGGTGACTCCTTAATTAAAAAAATAAATAAATAAAAATTAAAAAGTAAAATACAATCTCAGGGCTAGGACAAATGGAGACATTACTGAGACTGCTCAAAAAAAATTAACAATCAATGGGGTGATGATGATGATGACAATGATCCGGAACAAGCCAGGCACATATAAATTTTAAATCAGACTGTTAAATGAGTTCACTTCAAATAACTCAATCACTTGTCATCACTTGTATCACTTGTCATCCCATTGCTCTTCGATTTGCTCAAGCAGGTGCCAATAACGTCTCCATCTGTCCCTGTCACGTGCTAGTGTAGCCCAATGGCATCTGCTTACTCCAGGAACACGAAGAGCCTCAAACTGTTTATTCAGGGTCTTGACGAAGAAGTCTGACAATCTCGTAGGTGGGCGGGCACTTGTTCTTTTGACATCTCGTGGAATCCAGTTGGTAACAGCTCTAGTCCAGTGGTCATCTCAAAATCAAATTATGTGTCTGGCCCATCTGATTTTTGATGCTCTTCAGTGCCACCCTTGAGAATGTCATGTGATGACTGGAATAGAAAGGAATGGGAGTGAAGATAGACAGTCAGCAACTACTCTACCTCTGCTTCACTGATGACATCATTCTAATAATATCAAACATTAGCCAAGTGGTACGAATGCTGGCTGACTTCAACCATGAGGGTGGAAAGGTCTGACTGCAGCTGAATCTCATGAAGACAATGTTCAATGAACTAGTTCCTGATGTTTCATTAGCTCTCAATGGAATGAATGTCTCCGAATGCAGCAGTTGTGTGTTCCTAGGTCAAGAACTCAACATGACAAACAACCTGGTACCTGAGCTGCACAGGAGAGAAATAGCGGCATGGAAATACCTTCAAGAGCATCAAAGGAATTGTTAAGAGGATGAAGAACCTCCAGCTCCAGGCACATCTTTACGACTCCACTGTTCTTCCTGCACTAACATATGCCTCAGGACCTGGGCCCTACAAAAACAAACTAAGAACGCTATTCGGGTCTCCCCAAGAGGAATCAAAAGAGTTATGCTTGGAGTATCACATTTCACTGAAGGGAGAGAAGGAATCCAGAGTTTCTACCTCCATCAAGGATCAAGAGTCAAGGATGTTGTCTCATTTGCCAAGGCATTGAAAATCAGATGATCCGGACACATAATTTGATTTTGAGATGATCGCTGGACTAGAGCTGTTACCGACTGGATTCCACAGGACATCAAAAGAACGGTGGCTTCCCACCTACGAGATGGTCAGACTTCTTTGTCAAGACCCTGAACAAACAGTTTGAGGCTCTTCGTGTTCCTGGAGCCACCAAATGCCATTGGGCTACACTAGCACGTGACATGGACGAATGGAGATGTTATTGGTGTCTGCTTGAGCAAATCGAAGAGCAACGGGATGACAAGTGAAGTGATACAAGTGATCATTATGAAGATACTTTTCTCTAGTAATTACAAAATCTTTTTAGGTGTCTTAAAAATCACTGTCACTGTCACTGTCATCCCGTTGCTCATCAATTTGTTCGAGCGGGCACCAGTAACGTCTCTCATTGAGAGACTTATTGTTACTGTTTTTGGCATATCCAAGACGCACGGGTAGCTTGCCAGGCTCTGCCTCTGGGGCTCGATACTCTCGGTAACTTGCCGGGCTCTCCAAGAGGGGCAGAGGATTGAACTCTGGTCGGCCACGTGGAAGGCGAACACCTAACCGCTGTGCTATCAAAAAATAAATACGACTCAATCTTTTTTTTTTTTTTGCTCCTGTACAAGCATCTGAAGTAGTAGTTAGTCCCAGAAACATTAGAAACTTTGCTCTGCAAAGCCATCGTTAACTGAAGTTCCTCTTAAGTTGTTACATCTGTTCGGGTGTTACCCTAATCTAGTAGATAAAAATGTCTTACTACCATTGTGTACATGCTTTTAAAAATATAAACATAATTGATATACAATATTATAATCGTTTCTGGTATTCAAAACAATTATGTAATATCCATCCATATTGTGAAATTAGATCACTACAATAAGTCCACTTAACATCCTTCACTTGTGTATTTTTAACTGATTTACTTCTTTAAATTAATTTTAAAGCCTCATCAGTCTATGTAGTTAGTGTAAGTTTCAAGTTGATAGCATTGTAATTTGACATTTTTATATAATAATCATAATCACATCAAGAGCTGGTTTCTCTCTATCACCATACAGCTGACCCCCTTCACTAATTTCTTCCATCCCCCAACACATTCCATTCAGGTAACCATTAATCTTATTTCTTTACCTAAGACCTTTTGTTCTGTCCATTTGATTTGCTTCTTTTACAAATGATTTTATGATGATAAATTTAATATGAACTCAAAGGTTTTCAAATATGCTACTAATTATAAGTACATGTTTTATGTTAAATTTGTGTAGCTGATTTTTTAATTTATTTATTTTTATGGCAGAGCCTGTAAAGCTACCCATGGTGTATTCAATATGCCAAAAACAGTAACAAAAAGTTTCACAATGGAGACGTTACTGGTGCCCACTCAAGCACATCAATGAGCAATGGGATGACAGTGATACAGTGATATTTATTTTTATTGAATCACTATAAGCTACAATTACAAAGCTTTTATGTTTGAGTTTCAGTCGTACAGTGATCGAACATGCATCCCTCAACCAGTGTATATTTTCCACCACCAGTGTCCCAAGTATCATTCCCCAACTCTCCCCCTGCCTCTATGGCAGGCAATTTCCTCCATACTCTCTCTCTACTTTTGGGCATTGTGGTTTGCAAACCATAATGCCCAAAAGTAGAGAGAATGTTTGGTCCTTTGTTCTCTTTCAGCACACATCTCCCATCCTGAATGATCCTTCCAACTCTTGCCACTTGTAGTATTGAAGTCCTAGCCAGAGCACAAGAAATCTGGAGTTCTGACCTCTGTCGACGATTAAGAATCAGGGATACTGTCTAATCTGCCACGGCATCGAAAATCAGATGGGCCGGACACATAATGCGATTTAGAGACAACCAACCGCTGGGAAAGAGCTGTAACAGACTGGATTCTACAAGATGTCAAAAGACTGAGTGGCTGCCCACCTACAAGATGGTCAGACTTCATCATCAAAATGCTGATCAAACAGTTTGAGGCTCTTGTTGCAGCAAGCAGATACCACTGGGCTACACTAGCACACGACAGGGACGAATGGAGACGTTACTGGCATCCGCTCGAGCAAATCAAAGATCAGTGGGATGACAAGAGACAAATGACAAACCAGAGCACTTTAGCAATCTGTCACTACAAGGATGGATCTGCAGAGTATCATGCTTACAGAAGGAAGTCAGAAGGATAGGGTCAGATACAGAATGACTCTTCTCGTTTGTGTGATATAAAGAAACATTGATGGGAAATAACAAAGAATAACAAGTGGACAAAGAACAGAGCCAAAGAACTGGTCCACAGAACTGAACTTACAATGGTGGAGGGTGGAAGTGAGAGTAAATGGAAGAAGGAGGATGTAGACTTGATGAGGAGATATTCTGGTATGGGAACCTTGTATATACAAAACCCTGTTGTTAACAGTATTATTAATCACAGTGCACAACATAAAAAATTAAAGATTATATTAGTAAAAATTAAATTATATATAATACTTGATATCCTATTAAATGTAAAATTTTCTTTATCCATCTATATTCACATGTGTGAACATTTAGGTTGTTTCCATATCTTCCGTATTGTAAACAATGCTGCAATGAAATTTTTTATAGTTAGTAACTTTTTATCTTCTTTGAAATAATACCCAATAGTGGAACTGCTGAATCATACGGTTGCTCCTTTCAAAATGTATTTTATGGTAGTTTAATTTATTATTGGATAGTATATACAATAAAGTATTATTATTATAGGTTTATATACAATGGAGTATTATTTTAGGTTTATACATAATGAAATATTATTTAGTCATTAAAAGATGAAATTTATCCACCTCACAGCAACATAAGTTGAGTGCATGTTTTTCCCATGTTAGAAGAGAAAGGAGTGCAAAATGTACAAAAGAGAACTAAAAACATCATTATTTCCACTTACATCTCTTTGGTCAGGTTCTAGTTAGGTGGAATGCCTCACTGTAAGAAAAATTCCTAAATGTAACTGCTATCTTAATAATCATGACCCCAACAAGAACTTGAGACTCTATTACTAAAAAGAAGAGGAAGTGATGAGGAACATTCTTGACTAATGTAGTTTCCATCTTTTTTTTTCTGAATTGTTGCAAGATGTTTATTGTCTCAAAAATGATATCGTCATACCAATATCAGACCAGTGTATGTGTGTGTGTTGATGATGGTTGTAGTGGATGTGAAATGGAATTTCAGTATCTACAACATGTCAAGGTCATGATAAATGTTTCATTCATGCTATGAAAGTCACTTCTCAAAAACACTAAGGGTATATATTAGTATCTTTCAAACAGTTGAGAAATCAAGTTTCCAAAAAATTTTACTATTAATAGACTATTTGTAGTTACTACAAAGTAACAGAAATTGTCTTTGCTCTCAAGTATTTCTAATTCCAGTTTCCCTGCTTTAAAAATTCCCAGCTTAAGGTTTTACTCTGGACTGATTGAAAAACTTAAGAATTTTTCCCTTCCTGATACATACAAATCAAACTATTTTTCCTAATACTTTTATCCATGACAGAAGGGAAATTTGACCCATACATTTTTTAATTCTTTGTCCTTGAATAACCTGAAATTTAATATTATACAGTATTTTTAAAGTAACCGATATCTGAGGAACTGTGGTAATTTTAGAAAATACTAGATTTACCATTCCAGGGACCACACAAGGAAAGCCAAGTCATTTTTATCCCCCAAATTTAAAAAATCAACTGAGAAAACATTCAGTTTGGTTCCAAATCTCAAACTCATTTTGAGCTACAGAAGTCTACAAATGAATTTTGGATTATTCATGGGAATTAAAATTTACGTTTCATAAAGAGCAGCAAATATCCTCTTCACTGGACACCAAGAATCCTGATCCATTAAACAGGTCCCCTGATCACTCCTTCCATGGGACCAGGATGCAATTTGCTAGCAAATTGGAATCAGAATTGGGTTTTTAAAGAGAACCTTCCCACAGTTATAAACATCCTTAATTTTTACAGCAACACATTGACTTCAAACCCTACTCCTAATTATTGCAATATTTCCTTTAAAAGCTTGCATTGTAGATTCGGCAAGGTCCAGACATCTGCTTCAAATCCAGAAATTTCTTTTCCTTCTCAAAAAGGTTGCTCTCCTCCAATTAGCCTCACCAGGGCAGCCAAAGCTAGTGGAGCTCCATGGATGAGGTTTCATGTTTACTAGGCACATTCCAGCCTCGCCGGCCTTTTCCCACATGGGACCATAATAACCACTTTGCCTGTTGGACCCAGGACCAAATGACTTTTGAAGTACTGAAAAGATGTGTCTGTGTCTTTTTAAAATATCCTCTTGCAAATTTCTGCATAAATAAATGCCATTTACCTAAGGCAACATACTCCTTGACAATTCCATTCAAAGTATTGGATGTAGTTATAAAGGTTTGTGGAAGAAATTTTTGTTGTTGTCACTGAGGTCTATCTCTACACATCTGAAAAACAAAACTCCAGAGGCTGTTTGGCTGGATCTAGTGATTGGGAGCACCAGTTCTTATTATTCAAATCCCTGAGCTGAGTGGTAAAGATGATGACATCCTTAAACCTGTCTTTCATCCTTGATAATTTCATCCTTGATAATTCCAAAGCTCCCAGTAAACATCATTAAATGTCAATGTCATTAAATGAGTTGTTCTAGCATAAATTCACCTTCCCTAAGAATCCTGTACTAAAAAAAAATCATTTTTATGAAACTGTGGATTTCATAAAAATGTGGATTTAGATCACAACTTTGTTCCTTAATATGAATGAGTCTTTTATTTTTTGGACTCAGTTGAATTCAGTCCCAAGTCTCATCTTTCATCATTTATACAAGTAGGAAGTTTGGGAAGAGAGTTTTATGGGTTAATGTTAATTGTGCCTCATCTCATTCATCATCCTACTTCCAGGTATAGAAAAATTATTCACATATGAGCAAAAAGTAAGATAACAATTTATCACAGGAAAAGTGAGTTTGGGATTAAAGTTCAAGCACAACACATTCAACCAGAGCTGTCCATTGAGATGATTAGAATTGTGGATTTGGAGTGTAGGGTATGGATTATGGAGGGGAATTTGTGCTTGAGATAAAGGTGGCTGTGGAAATCACCCATTTATGTGTTGTCACTGAAGCCAGGGAAAGGGGGGAGTTTACATATGACTTGCTCAGACCAGGAAAAGAAAAGGCAGAGATTCTGACTGTATGAGTAAAATGCAAACACAAAAGTTCATAAGTTTTTAACTGTACATCACTGTGATTCTTTAATAAAAATTTTGAAAAAAAGAAAGAATCTGGAATGCACCTAAAAAGATAGAAGAGCTAAGTCTAGAGGCAGGGAGAAAGTTTAGAAAATCGTTATGGGACGTTAGGCAACGAATTACTGTTGACACAGAAGTAAGAACAAATAGAATGGTAGAAAGGACAGAACAGATAGAATATTTAGAATACAAACTCCATAGGAAAATTTAATGACCTGGAGATTTGTGAAGATTGGTGACAAAGGAGAGAGAAAATAGCAGGATTATTCCATGAAGCAGATAAGCAATATATAAGTACTCTGAACAAGGCAAAAGAGGAAGGAGACTGCATTTGTGTGTGTGACCTTTGTGTGCAAACTACAGCACCTTAAAAATAAGTATTTGAGGGGCTGGAGCAATAGCACAGTGGGTAGGGCGTTTGCCTTGCACGCGGCAGACCCGGGTTCGAATCCCAGAATCCCATATGGTCCCCTGAGCACCGCCAGGGGTAATTCCTGAGTGCAAAGCCAGGAGTAACCCCGGTGCATCGCCAGGTGTGACCCAAAAAGCAAAAAAAAAAAAAAAGTATTTGACTAAAGATATTCTATGCAAAAAGCATCATGCTTACAAAAAGAATAATACTTACATGGGTAAGTATTATCTATACCATAAAGTAAAATAAGATTAGATTCAGGTGTTACAAAAAGGTGAAAAACATTATCTCTAGGGACCCTTCTGGTCATATTGCTCTCAGTGTGAGTAGACTGTTTCATTCTAGAAGGACCAGGAAAATATTGGCCCGTAAGCGGGTATGGCATTCGGATGTAAAGAGATCTTGTTAGTACATACCTCGATTCATTGGATATGGAAGCAAGTGGAGATAAGGCTCATGTCTCCATTTCCATTTGTTTAGGAAGACAATGTCTCTAATTCTACATTATTCATCTTCACCTTTTTAGTTTGTCCTGTACGTAAGGGTTTCAGCTACAGGGAAAATGCACCTCACTTAGAACCCAGAAGTGTATGTATCTCTGTTGTTTTTGTCAGAAAAACTATATGCTTTTGGACTTACAAGAAACAGCAGATTTGTCTGAATTCCATACAAATTCATGTCCACTGCTCTTTATTTTCTCTGAGACCTGCTTTGCATCCTAAACTGGATATTTGAGCCATAGCGTAAATCATTTTTCCTAATCATATTATCTTGGTTTAAATTCCATTTTTGTCTAGATTATCTTAAGAAATTTGCTCAATCTTTTAAACCTATTTTAAAAAATATACATATATCTTCTGATTGTGTGGACGGGATTACATTAGAGAACAAGTATATACACCAGTACTGTTCTTTGGTGCATAACAGATAGTCAATAATCAACAATAATAGCTATTGCATATCAGAAGTGACTTCTGCGTTGCTATAAAAGACTTCCCCAAGAAAGGTAATGTCATATTACTTTGTAAATAATCAATTATAAAGTTTAGCAAAAGCAATTTACAGTTATCCATTATTTAATGATGGCTCAGCCAATGGCAAAATACAGACACTATGGTGAACTCAATAGTTTATACATTATAGTGCAAGTATGTGGTAAGCTGTATCATTTAGGTTTGTATAATTCACAATCTGACAATAGTATAATGTCAAATCACAAAGCAATAAATTTCTCAAAGCATATCCCCATCATTAATTAGCATATGACCATAATTATATCAAATATGAAAAAGAATCAGAGAATGCATGTAAGTTTAAAAAGTTAAACTGCTTGAAATCTAGTTTTGCTAGAATATCGGGGATGGGGTCAAGTAGGTGACAGAGCCATACACACTAAGAGGCAGTTGGAAAATATATTCAAGAGATATCCCAAAAGTCACCAGAAGGCAAGAGAGCTTCAACTCGCATGCCTGGCAGTCTCTTGATAACATTGATATTTTATCAGTGTAGGTTCAGTTTTTCCTTTGGTTAAACTTCCCCTTTACCATGCTAAGTAAAGCCATTGTCCTCAGAAAGAAGAGTTATGTGGTAGGGAAACCACTTCTTCAGGAGAGTTTATTGTGGCCAGTTTACTCCTGGGACCAAAGCAAAGTCAAGGGTACCTCTGAAGAAAGAAATAGTTCTCATGAATCATGCTTTCAGCATGTTAAGATCAGTTGACTAAAGATGCCTGTTCCTTTTGCGACATGATGCTGAGAGGCTCATAACTCTTCCCAAGGCCACAGGCTCTGTCTATCTTGTCAAGGAATTCAAATATAGGAAGTGCTGAAGGGCCTTAGCCGCATGGGCCGTGACCTCCTTTGGAGCGCCTACAGTTTGGGTCAACTCACAGATTGAAGTAAGAAGCCACAGGACCCACAATAACAACTCAGTTGTAGGAGCAAATGTTGAAATATTAAGTTCTGATCAACAACTACAATTTCAATGTGGAGGGAGAGTTGTCCCCATACTCCCAAATGATTGGGACACTAACTGGGTGTCTTACAATTCAAATCTATTTTGCATTATATATCACAGGTAGTGTCACAATATCACCAGTTAAAGGATCAGTCCTAAACAATGATCAACCTCAAACCCAGGTACCAAACACCATTCTCAATTATCACCTGTACTTCTCACCAACTGGTCATAGATTGAAGTCATCCTTCACTCATTTTGAGTTATAGTAATTTACTAGAGAAGCTCAAAGAACTCTGGAAATAGGTTTCTCTTACTAGGTTACTGGAATAGCAAAAAAGAATTTCACTAAAAAAGATGTAGAAATATGAAAGAAGTACATAGAAAAAGATATGGGGAAAGACAGGGTACTTAAATACTTTCGTATGAATACTCCACACTCCAAATCTCCACATGTTAACCAAACAGGAAACTCTCTAGACATAGTCTTTTGAATTTATTTAGAGGTTTTATTACATAGATATGATTGTGACATAATGGTTGTGACATGAAAATGTATTATATCAAACTATCCACACATGTGTGTGTATGTATGTAGGTTTGTATGTATGCATGATATTTTCCAGTCATAAAAATTATGAAATCTTGCCATTTGCAACAACATGAATTGGCTTTAGGGGCATTAAGCTAAGTTAAATACATTGGAGAATGATGAATTATGTATGATCGAATTTATATATGAAATTAAAAATGAAACAAGCAACTTCTCCCTCCCCACAAAATAACACAGCATAATAAAGCTCATTGGTAAAGGAACTGATTGATGATTGTTAGAGTTGAGAGTAGAGGGAAATGAGTGAAAAGGAGCATAACATAAAAACTTCTAGTTATAAGAAAAATAAATTATAGAATTATAATGTATAGCATTGTTTCAATGTATTAACTATTTAATGATGCTGTATAGTACTTTTGAAAATTGTGGGGCTGGAGCGATAGCACAGTAGGTAGGGCATTTGCCTTGCATGTGGATGACCCGGGTTCGATTCCCAGCATCCCATATGGTCCCCTGAGCACTGCCAGGAGTGATTCCTGAGTGTATGAGCCAGAAGTAACCCCTGTGCATTGCCAGGTGTGACCCAAAAAGCAAAAAAAAAAAAAAAAAAGCAAAAAAGAAAATTGTTTAAAAATAAGATTGAAAAATTCTCAGCTCAAAAAAAATCAGTAACTGTGCTATGATAAATGTCAAACAGAATTAGGTGGTAATCATTTCACAATGCACAGAAATATCAAACATATTGTACACATGAAGTTAGTGTTATGTGTTAATTATATCTCAATTTAGAAAAGAAAGAATAGGTTATTTTTCAGACTTGTATGAGTTGTATACCAGTGCTTATTAAAGGCTAGATCATGATCTAGTTTTTCACTTTACCAACCTCAGTCTACATTCCAACTTGAAGTTCTTTTTGCATTAAAATGATGGCAGGTCGTCAATGAAATAATTCATTGTCTTTTTTAAACTCACAGTGAAATTCTGTTCAAACCACAAACTTTCTCTATGTGGTCTACTTAGATTCACAATTCTGACCCAGTAGCTATTTTCAACCTTGATGGATTTAAAGCTGTTTTGTTGAAGGGGCAGAGGAGCCAGGATTGGCTAAGACCAATCAGAATTCTCAGGTGAGCAGCGTGAAACTCAACAGCTCACCCAAAATGATTAAATAATATATAATGCTTTCTGTCTGACACCTGACACCAATGCTTTCTAGCTTTATGGATGCAGAGTACTTACAGGTCTCGACTATTAAAGGCAATACTATCATAGTTCATTAGGATGTTTATTTTTGCAGCAAGTGATTTGTTTTGTTTGGAAAAGCATTCAGTAGTTTCATTTCTGTGTCATATGAAAGTCCTTTACTTAACTTTTTGAGGAAATTTCATGCTGTTTTCCATAGTGTTGGCACTAACAATGATGTACCGGGGTACTCTCTTCTACACCTCTAATAGATTTATCATTTCTTGTCTTTTGACAGTAGTTGGTCTAACTCATGTAAGGTGGTTACACTGTGGTTTTTTTAAGTTGCAATTTTTTGATGATTAGTGATGATGAGAACCTCTCCTTGTGACTATTGACCATTCATATGTCTTTTAGGGAAAAACATGTATTCAGATATGTTTAAAACATTTTTAAATGTTTTAGGTTTTTTTTAACTATTAAGTTTATGAATTCTTTATGTTAAATGTTGAAAAGATATGTTATTTATGTGTGTTACATGTGCTATACTTTATTATTCTTCGCAAAGTATTAATTCATTGTTTTACTTAGAATTTATTAATACTAATATATTTTAGTAATTATGTATTATACATTAATTATTCCTTATTAGACACATGATTTGAAAATATTTTCTCCCATTTGATAACTCATCTCTTCATTTTATTAAGGATTTCTTTTGGTGTAAAAAAAGAATCCTTTAGTTTGATAAAGACACACTTGTTTATTCCCGTTTTTGCTGCCTATGCCTTTAGTTATCTTTTTAAAAAAAAAAAAACCAGCTCCAGGTGGATTAAGATGTAATCATCAACTCATGCCAACTAGTATACCACCTACTTTTTCTTTCAGGAGCTATGTGCTTTGAAGTCTTACATTCAAGTCTTTGGCCCATTTTTGAGCTGTCTTTTGTATGTTACAGGTGAATGATCCAGTTTCATTCTTTTATATGCAACTATTCAAACATTCTCTTAAAATCTTTTTTTGAGGAGACTTTTTTCGCCATTGTATGTTTTTGCTTTCTTTTTTTTTTATCATTAATTGGTCATCGATGTGTAATTTTACTTCTCCCCTTTGCATTACATTACATCAATATATAGCCCAGTTTTATGCCAATAGCATTTGCTGCTATCATTAGAGCTGTATAATATATTTTGAGTTTAGATGATACCTCCAGATTTATTGTTCTTTTTTATTATTTCATTATTAATTTGCTTCTGTGTGTTTAAATGTTTCTATACAAATTTTAAAAGTGTTTCTCTATATCTATGAGAACATAACATTAAAATTTTAAATTTTTGATAAGAGGTATATTAAATTTATAATCCTCCTAAGGTCGCATGGGTGCTTTAACAATATTAATTTCTCCAGTGGATTAGGACATGGTATTTTTTTCACTTGGTTGTGTGCGAACCAAGATTTATTTCCTCCCTTCCTTTTTTCCTTTTGAGTGCCGGGGATATAATCCAAAGTGTTCTACTGTTTGACTACAGGCTGATCCTCATCAGTTTCTTTCTTCTTTCTTTTTTAATTGTTATTTTTCAATTTTTGTTTCATTTTTTGTTTTGAAGCCACCTCCCCCAGAGTCAATCCAGGTTTTGCTTAAGAGAGCGTGCAGTGCCAGGGATTGAACTCAGATCTCCACAGGAAAAGCCTGATAAACCATCCCTTGGAGCTAGCAACCCGCTTCCGCTCATCAATTTTATATACCTCTCAATGTTTAGCTCTTTCAGTTCTGTGGGCAAGTCTATTCCTAAATACTCTTTGTTCAATTGTAAGTAAGTTTTTTTCTCTTAATTTCTATTTTTCAAAGTAAAAATAGAACTCCCAATGTGGTCCAATGATACCACTTCTTGGCATCTACTTGCAAAATACAAAAACATTAATTTAAATGGAAATGGGCAACTGAGTTCAATGCAGAATTTAGCACACTAGCCAACATATGGAAACAATCTAAATGCCCAACTACAGATTAACGAATCAAGAAGAATAGGATGTAGATATAAGTTACATAGAAATATAGATACAGATTATGCAGCTGTAAGAAAACTGGCATTTTATTCCATTTATATTGCTATTTCTTCCTCTGACTCATGCACAATCTGCTGTTTTATGCATGGAGCTAGAGAACACCTTGGAGAGTGAATTCATTCAGATACAGAGAGAGACAGGCGCAGAAACTCAATTTGTGAATACTTTGTTCAAGATTTCGAACATAGATGAACATGAGCATAGATGCTAAAACATTCAATCACATGTTTAAGCAACTGAATAAACATGCCTGATAGCCTCCCAGTTGTTAAGTATGCTTTTCAAGACTTCACTTTCCTCAAATCTCCCATCTGTCCTACATTCAGGCCCTTAACTCTTATTGTTCTATTATTTTTCAGTAAAATTGTGTCTGCTTGAACAAAAAGGGAAAATGATAACAATAACTTACTAAAACAATAGGGTATAAATTCAACCAGAGCATCACTGTCCTATGTCTGATTGGGACACACAAAGAGGATGTGTGCTCTACGTTATTCCCACCTCCAAACCCTACTGAGTCCCAGATCCAAGGTGGACACTTGGCTTCTCTCCTTCAGTTTTTACATCCACCTTACCCACCCATGGATCATATACTGTCACTGTCAACTCGTTGCTCATTGATTTGTTCAAGCGGGCACCAGTAACGTCTCTCATTGAGAGACTTATTGTTACTGTTTTTGGTATATCCAATACGCACGGGTAGCTTGCCAGGCTCTGCCGCGTGGACTCAATACTCTCGGTAGCTTGCCGGGCTCTCCTAGAGGAGCGGAGGAATCGAACACGGGTCTGCCTCGTGAAAGGTGAAAGCCCAACCACTGTGATATTGCTCCTCCCCCATGGATCATATAATCCTAAAGAAATATGAGAAGTCATTTTGTTTCTTCCTATTCCCTAAACTTTAAACTTTGTTTTAATAAATAAATTTATGATGAAAAGAATCATTGATATAATAAAGACTTTACTTCAATCAAGAGTTACCTTTTAAAGCTGGCATTTTATTCCACTTATATTGCTATTTTCTTTACGGGAAACTCTGACTCATTTTGTATTCATGACCAGGTGCAGCAAGAATGATGATCTTGTATCTCTAAAAGTTTTCTCCCATCCTCAAAAGTCTACGTACGATCTTAATTTTTTTCCCTAGTGTAAGGCTTTGAGAACACCCTGGTAACATGATTTATAAATTTCTTTACTAAAATATGGCATTTCTATCTAAAATAATGGCTTTCCACTGAGTTTTTCAGCATTATGAAAACTTTCAGGTAAATAGACACACTTGTTCTCAGATGGTCGGTTATGCTGAACTGAATGTACAAACTGCTAGATTCCAAACACGGCACAATTAGCGAGAAGCTGACAGGAGGAAAACCTTGGAAGATGCATCACCCAGAACTATGGTGTTGCTTCAGACAACTCAGAGCTCAGACCACAGCTCTCCCTAGAGAAATGATTCACCTTCATTAATGACAGACATCTCCAAAGGGTGTTTTTCAGAAGAAATCCCATCTGATACTGGCTCTTGATGGCAGACAAGTGTAGCTAGGATGTGGGCGGATAAAAAGAAGGTAAAATGACACATTCTAATTTTTCTTTGAATAAAATATTCTTACTAATGATTCAATATCCCAAATTTCACTTTGGGAACATTTCACAGACAAATTTGCTTGTTTCCAAGGTGAGCATCGAGCACTATAATAATGTTTAAGATGAATAGTGGGTGTTAAGAAATGACACCCCCCTCCCCCACCACCACCATTTGTCAAAATTCTAACCCTCTATGTGGCTACATTTGGAGATGGGAATTTATAAGGAAGTTAAGGTTAAAAGAGAGCATAAGGGTAGGATACTACTCCAGTAAAATCAACATCCTTACAAGAAAAATGATAATTACTATCAGTGCCTGCGCATCAAGACCCCAGGAGAACACAGCAAGAAAGAAATCTTCAAGCCCAGGAATGCAGTTGCAACCGAAACCAAATGTGCCAAGCCTGATTGATTTTTGATTCCTAGCAAGACTCCAGAACTTTCAGAAAATAAATTCCTGTTATTCAAGTCGCCCAGTCTGAGATATGTTTTTAAATTTTTTCTTTTTTTTGTTGAGGTTACACAATTCATGACAAATTCAACCAGAGCATAATAAAGTCCTTATTTTGTGCTTGCAGGGTTCTACATTAGTTCCCTCCATCAGTGTTCTGAGATCCCTTCACCATTATTCCACACTTCCACCCCACCCCCTCAATTCCCAGTTCTTTTGTTCTTTTTTTTTTTTAATTAAATCACCGTGAGAACAGTTACAAAGCTTTCAGGTTTAAGTCTCAGTCATACAATGAACAAACACCCATCCCTTCACCTGTGCACATGTTCCACCATCAAGGACCCCAGTATACCTCCTACCCCACCCCCTACCCAGCCTGTGTGGCAGATGATTTTCATTTTACTCTCTCTTTACTTTGATTACATTCAATGTTTCATTCAATGTTTCGACAGAAAACCCACTATTATTATTTGGAATTTCCCCCCAACAATCAGTCAGTTCCCAGTTCTATTGATCATGTCTCAGGATTTGTTTGTGCTGGGAGTTGTTTAATCCCTCTCTTTGTTTCTTTAAATTCTGCACAGGAGTGAGATCATCTTTTACTTTCTGACTCACTTCCATCAGCATGATACCTTCCAGTTCCATCCAAGTTGCAACACACTGCAAAGGTTCATATTTTCTGATACAGTATTTTATCCTTTATTTTCCTCAGAATTGCTTTGGCTATTCAGGGAGTTTTATGGTTCCACGAAAATTTTAAATACATTTGTTCTATGTCTTAAAGAATATCATGGGAATTTTGATGTTTTCCCATTGCTTTTGTAAGTTATTTTGGGTAATGTGGCCATTTGAACAGTATTGATCCATGAACAAGAAATGTGTTTTTATTTTCTTGTTTCTTTTTTATTTCAGAAATAAATTGTAATTTTTGCTGAGTAGGTACTTCACACCCTTTGTTAGACTGATTCTAAGATACTTGAGGGTTTTTTCTTTGGTTGGTTGGTATTCAAACTTTGAGCCCATCCCAGTAATGCTCAGGGGTTATTGCTGGCTCTATATTCAGGAATCACTGTTGGCAACGCTCAAAGATGCATATGAGATGCCAGGGACCAAACCAAGGTTGACCATATGCAAGGCAGTTGCCCTCACAACTGTACTTTCAATCTGGCTGATACTTGAGTTTTGTAAAATGATCACAAATGGTTTCATTAATTTTTTTTTCTGCATCATTGTTTGAATGTAAGAATGCAGCAGATTTCTGGGTATTGATTTCATAGTCTACATTTTTACTGAATAGGTTTATAACTGCAGACATATTTTTACTGAACTCTTCAGGGTTTTCTATCTACAATATGTCACCTACAAATAGTGATAGTTTAAATCCTTTACCAATTTACATCTCTTAATTTCTCTTGTCTACTTGCAGTGACTAGGACTTTCAGTAAAATTTTTCATAATAGTGGTAAAAGTGGACATTCTTGTCCTGTGACTAATCTTAGAGAAAATGGTCTGTTTTACCCCCTTAAGGATGATTTAACTGTGGTTTTGTTGTATTCTGGCCTTTATCATATTAAGAAATATTCTTTCCATTCTAATTTTATTGAGAATTTTTATTACAAATGGGTACTTAATTTTGTCAAACATTTCTCTGTATCTATAGAGATAACAATATGGTTTTTGAACTTTTATCAATGTGGTGTATCATGTTAATTAATTTGTGAGTATTGAACCATCCTTTTATCCTTGGGATAAGTTGCACTTGATCATACTATGTAGTCATTTACATGTAGCTTTTATATACCGCTGCATTTGATTCACTAAAATTTTATTGAGGATCTTTGCATCTATGTTAATCAGGGATATTGGTGTGAAATTTTCTTTTTGGTAATCACTCTGTCAGCTTTTGACATCAAGATGTAAGCTGTTCGGAAGAGTTCCTATTTCTCCATTTCTTGAAAAGGCTTCATAAGGATGAGTAGTAGTTTCTCTCTGAAGATCTGAAAGAACTCACTGAAGAACCCATCTGACCATAGGTTTTGTTTTGGGGAGCTTATTGATTGCTTGCCTAACTTCTTTGATGGCAATAGGACTACTCATATTTTCTACATCCTTGTCACACTATAGAACTCAGGAAATGTGTACATTTCTTTCAAATTTCCCAAAAGTTTCTTCACAGTAAAAGAAATGATGCTCCAAAGAAAAATACATTCAGTGGATGAGAAATAATCAGCATCAACGGACTAGTTTTGAAGATAAGTAAAGCACTTAGAAACCCAACAACAACAAAAATAAACAACCCTATATAATCCCAAATAGGCACAAACCCTAAGATATTGCCAAAAGAATAGTGAACTAGTTGGAAAATGAGGAGTGAAGATGATAAGGGATTTGAAACAATGGTAGAGGACTATTGATATGCTGGCATTGGGAGTGGTGGAAAAATACTGCCAGCATAAAGCAATAATGCATTAACAGTTGTAAATCATATTACCTCAGTTTGAAATATAAAGAAAGGCAGTTTTTGAGATTAAGATCAAAAAGTATTTGTTTAATAAATAATTACAGAATACCATCACTGCCATCCTATTGCTCATCGATTTGTTCGAGCGGGCACCAGTAACGCCTCTCATTGAGAGACTTATTGTTACTGTTTTTTTTTTTTTTGGCATATCCAATATGCCACAGGTAGCTTGCCAGGCTCTGCCGTGTGGGCAAGATACTCTCAGTAGCTTTCTGGGCTCTCCGAGAGGGGCAGAGGAATCGAACATAGGTCAGCCGCATGAAAGGCGAACGCCTTACCGCTGTGCTATCGCTCCAGCCCCCAGAATACCATGCAACCATTAAAATAGACTTTTTGTGCATTGACCTTGAAAGAGAACTATTGAGTGGAAAAAAGCATGTTGCTCAACTCATTATTGTATGAAAAACCATGTGGAGTTTTTTTTTAATCCAAGAAAATGTTTAATAATTATTTTTTTAAAAATAGAAATAGCAAAATGAAGTTCTTGCTGTTGTTTTACTGGTGCCACCCACTTTGGCAATAAGGGTCATTGTACACTCTGACTAGAAGTTGTGTTAATCTGCAGCCCAGATGTGGAGTGGTTTATGTAGCAGTCTCTGACCTGATTGTTCAGGATTCATTCTCTTTGTACTTTTTGCTAAGTAAATTTCATGCATCTCTGCAGGCTGTGAAGAGAGTGGTAACCCAGGCGGGGGAAGTAATTTTTGAGGAAATATAATGTAGTGTTTATGAGCAAGGACCAAGGACCCTGAATTCAGAGTCCCTAGATTCAGATCTTAGCTCTTGTAATTTATTAGCTGTTTGCCTTTAGGGAAAAATACTTATCTGCTTTGTGCTTCATTGGAACAATAGTAGCTACACAGAGTTGATGTAAGCAATCAATGACCTAATCTAGTAAAGCACTTAGCATAGTGCCCATCATATAAGAGCTCAAGAAACATTTACTCCTATTACACTCCATCACCCCAGATCACTAAAATCTCTAGTCACAACTAAGGAGCTTGAAGCCCATTGCCTGTCAGATTGTCTCCAGGACCTACCTAGGCAAGAGTCAAGCTAAGACCTTTGTCAGCATCTTCCAAGATGGGCTATCTGAAGTTTACTGAACTTCTCTGTATAGCTAACCCCAGATTCCCAGTCCCAGACTCCCAGTTTCAATCTCCTGCCTGCCTGAGTCCTGCTCATCCATTTTATTGGGTTTTCCATATATATTTTGAAGGATCTGTGATCCATGCCAGTTACTGCACCTAGAACCAAGGGTCAAATAGACATCACTCTTGCCTTTATGTAAACAACAGAAGAAATAGAAAGCTTGAGTAAACAAGTACAAAAAAAACCCAAATAGTCATTGCAATTGCTTAAAAGAAACGATCAGAAAGTTAAGGATGCACAGGAGAATGGCCACCGAATCTAAGTTACAGTTACAAAGGCATTATCTTATAGAAAAACTGAGAATGGGAGTTAAAGAAGTAGCAATGATGTGGGTACAGAAAGAAGAAGTAGGTACATCCTGGTTTGACGCAAGTGTTAGAGGTAAAGTGGATTTTCCTGAGCTGGTGGGTTCTTGAGAATTGTATGAAAGATTTTTGTGCAAAACTTGAAAGATTAAAAGTTAAAGTTTAGAGGGCTGGAGTGATAGCACAGCGGGTAGGGCATTTGCCTTGCACCCAGGTTCGATTCCCAGCATCCATATGGTCCCCTGAGCACTGCCAGGGGTAATTCCTGAGTGCAGAGCCAGGAGTGACCCCTGTGCATCGCTGGGTGTGACCCAAAAAGCAAAAAAAAAAATAAAATAAAATAATAAAAGTTAAAGTTTATAGTACAGATGAAGTAGATGGTTCGAGGTCCCTTCCCAGATGTCCAGGTCTCTCCTTTACCCATGAATGATGTGACTGGTTCTTCCCTTGACACTGCCTCATCCCATGAACTACCTCCCTGTCTCATACCACATAGTCCACTTGCCTCCTGTGGATGACGCCCAAGTCCTGTCCCTCTGTCATTCTCTCTGTCCTATGTACACTTTCCGCAGTCTCTGGGCATGGTAACATGAGTGGGGGAAAAATCCGTGTGCTCTGGACCTGTTGCTGGGCCTCCCAACTGACCTCCAGTAGTTTCTGTCATCCTGCCTCAGCTTTCCTAGACTCCATCCAATAATATAAAGTCTAGTTCTTAAAATAGTATTGAAGTGTGCATGGGTGAGAGTCCTTGCAGCGGAGCCATGCCTGAACTGAACTTTCCTGGACATCCAAGCCCTGCCTGTATTCTGCCCCTACCTAGGCCTACGTGGCCTGTCTGGACTGGGCCATCGGTCCAGGCATGCAGCCCTACCTGATCCTGGAGGTCCAGGAAGAATGGAGATCAGGAGTCCAGAGAGAGAGAGAGACAGAGACAGAGACAGAGAGAGAAACAGAGAGATGGTGTTGAGGGTTCCTTTTATCTGCTGCCATATCCACCCCAGCCATCCTGTGATGTACTGTGATTGGCTATCTGTTCCATGGGCAAGAGTTAAAGTGACCAACTAAATTCACCTGACATTCCATCCTTCTGCTCCTGCTGTATCACAAGGATGAATTTGAAGGCCAGGAGCATATCTGTGCCTGTGCAAAAGATCAACATAGCCAGAGGATAAGAAGCCTGGTAGATTGCAGATATGGTGAGTCCTGTTACCCTGAGTCCTGGATGTCTTTTTAGGGGTCACATAACATTTGCATATCTGGGTGACTTGTGGTACCAAGTTCAGATAGAGCAGGAAGAGTGTGGCATTTTGAAGAGCAGGTGAGGAGCTTGAGTTATCTGTGGAATGCCTATGGGTACATTGTTTTTTTTTCCTATAACTAAAGCAAATGGGCTGGAGTGATAGCACAACCATTGGGCTTTTGCCTTTCATGCGGCCAACCCGTGTTCGATTCCTCCGTCCCTCTCGAAGAGCCCAGCAAGCTACCGAGAGTATGGAGCCCGCATGGCAGAGCCTGGCAAGCTACCCGTGAGTATTGGATATGCCAAAAACAGTAACAATAAGTCTCTCAATAGGAGACGTTACTGGTGCCTGCTCGAACTAAAGCAAATGACCTAACCTGCTTATAAGGTCCCTCATAATAATATTTTTGTGCAGCAGGATCATTTCTCCATCTCAAGATCTTAAATTAATCATATCTGCTAAATCACTTCTGCCATGTTAAGGTAGCATTCACAGGTTTGGGGAGTTAGAGCATGGTAGAAAGTTTTTAGCTATACTCTGATGCTCAGAAAAAATTTGGAACCTCTGGATTTTGATGCAATAATTGAAATCATGTAGGTCAACAAGATAACTGAAGGAAAAATATAGAATAAGACAAAAGTGGCTGCAAGTTGGTACGAAGGGCTTCCTCCCTTTAGACTGTTAGAGAGATGAGCAAGCAAGAGGGGACTAGGAATTTGGTGATCCTGATTTCCTTGTCACTAGATTCTTGAATGCCTAAGAATCCAGGAATCTAACCACTAGAAAACCCACATCCCCTTTCTTTAAGATCTCAACCAGAGACCAAAGTCTTGTGAAGCACCCAACCACACACCTGCCTTCAGTCTATCTGCTTTTCACGCCTCTCTCCCTATTCATGAACTGAGCTAAAGACCCACAAATCCAAAACGGTTTCTGAACTGACTTTGGGACTCCCAGTCCAGATTCTCCAGTAAGCCACACCTGCTGGTTTTAAACTCCTACTTCTTCTCATAGTATTAAAGTCTAAAAAAGAGAGAAGAATGAGGAGTGAAATAAGGAATGTCTGGTTTTACCCTGCCAGTGCTGCCATGCCTAGACTTTCACTAAGTGCCTCTTAGGAGGTTAGAGCTGTAGGTTTATCAAAGGAAATCCTACTACTTTCAGGGCAGGGAGCAGGATGAGCATAATGCAAAGAAACCTCTTACCCATGAGGTGGCCCAGTCAGGGAATGTAAATAGCTTTAAGAATGGTAGATCTATTCCTAAGTAATAGACTATCTGGAGGTCAATGAGGTAATATTGGATAATGGGAAGATTTCCTAGGGAAGATCTGGTCTGTACACTGTTATTGACGTAAAGAGATAGGTAAGGAAATTGAGTGTAAGCTTCTAGAATATTGCGTGGTAGCTGATCTTATCACAAAGAGTATGATCATTTCTCTAGCAGTTTTATGGAATTTTAAGCATCTGTCTTCAGCCAAAGATTTAAAAACCTGTCTTTCATCACAGATAATGTGAGAAGTATAAAGATAGAGAACTTCTTAAGCCTGTCTCTCACAAATTAAGGCCTAGTTGGAAGGACACAGAGCTGACTTGTCCTGTGGAACTGGGGATGGGGTTTGAGTAGGAAGAGCCAGTGTGGATTTTGTTATACATATAGTCTAGACCTTCTGATCAGAGTCCAGCTTCAAGTTTTATAGTAAACCAAATTTATGTGAAATGCTCACCCCAATCATCTCCCCTTTTTAGTGAGAAAATCTTTCCAAACATTGTGAATTTCCTGAGGGAAGCACCTGTTTAGCTTCTTCGCTCCAGATCCTAATAGTCCCCACATATGGTTCATGGTCGGTACTCAAGACATATCTTGAGCAAAGGAATGGATAGAAATGAGTGAATGAATTGGATAGCTATGAAACAGCTTCTTGTCTATTCCCTCATTCTTTTGTCTCTTCCAGACATTAATCCCGGCTTTGCCTACCCTGGTAGAAACTAGTCAACAGGTGGCCCAAGATTCGAATCCCCTACTAGAGGAGCCTTACTCTGTGCTGACATGGAAAACCATCCTTATCTTTCCCACCTGTAGCCCTGTACTTTCCCCTGTAGAAGGATTCCTGGAGGGTGAGTAGCAATCATCATCATTTGCTATTATAAAGTAAATTTACAAACCTTTGTAAGGTACCAATCCAATTTCCTTTAAGAAACACAGACCCAGATAGTTTTTAAATCCTGAACAGTGTTGCGTTTCATTCTGCAGATGTTTCAAAAATGTAAGGCAGGAATTGTGAATAATAGAAGGAAGAGAGTGGCCTCTTGTGTAAACCCCTGAGTGCTGTGCTTGTGCGTGCATGCATCTCCCTCCATTAATGATAATAGAAGTGAGGTGCATAATGGGTGTTCCTGTAAATCTATCCAGAGGATAATATACCCCTTCATTTAAAATAGCTGATAAAGTGTGAAGAAAGGCCTCTCATCTTTAACATGTCTCATTTCTATTAAGAAAGGAATCACATCGCATTTTCAGCTAATTAACTGCAAGTATGGATTTGGAGAGCACAAGCTTTGTGCACAGAAGGTTGTTCCTGAATCTACATTCATGGAGGCTCGAATGAGGGGCTGGGCATGATTGAACTTCAAGGTACTAGCTCTGATCAGAAGGGCTGTCTGCTTACCTCTTGGCAGAGGAAAGGAATCGCTAAGTCAGCGGTAGAAACGGAAGGACTTGGGACTAAAGCAAACAACAGCGCTAGAGAGAGGAGATTAAACAAAAGCAACCGCTGTTGGAGAGGATGTGGGGAGAAAGGGACCCTTCTTCACTGCTGGTGGGAATGCCGACTGGTTCAGCCCTTCTGGAAAACAATTTGGACGACTCTCAAAAAATTAGATATTGAATTCCCATTTGACCCAGCAATACCACTGCTGGGAATATATCCCAGAGAGTCAAAAAAGTACAATCGAAACAACATCTGCACATGTATGTTCATCGCAGCACTGTTTACAATAGCCAGAATCTGGAAAAAACCCGAATGCCCCAGAACGGATGACTGGTTGAGGAAACTTTGGTACATCTATACAATGGAATACTATGCAGCTGTTAGAAAAAAGGAGGTCAAGAATTTTGTAGTTAAGTGGATGGGCATGAAAAGTTTCATGCTGAGTGAAATGAGTCAGAAAGAGAGAGACAGACATAGAAAGATTGCACTCATCTATGGTATTTAGAATAACAGAGTGGGAGACTAACACCCAAGAACTGTAGAAATAAGTACCAGGAGGTTGACTCCATGGCTTCGAGGCTGCCCTCACATTCCGGGGAAAGGTCAACACAGAGAATCGATCACCAACTACATTGTAGTCGAAGGCCATGTGGGGGAAGGGAGTTGCGGGCTGAATGAGGGCTAGAGACTGAGCACAGCGGCCACTCAACACCTTTATTGCAAACCACAACAGCTAATTAGAGAGAGAAAACAGAAGGGAATGCCTTGCCACAGTGGCAGGGTGGGGTGGGGGGGAGATGGGATTGGGGAGGGTGGGAGGGACACTGGGTTTACAGGTGGTGGAGAATGGGCACTGGTGAAGGGATGGGTTCCCAAACTTTGTATGAGGGAAGTATAAGCACAAAAGTGTATAAATCTGTAACTGTACCCTCACGGTGATTCTCTAATTAAAAATAAATAAATTTAAAATTAAAAAAAAAAAATAAATAAAAAATGTTTTATAACAGAAAAAAAAAAAAAAAAAAAAAAAAAAAAAGAAAGACTGTAAGTGTCTCCACATTGCCTTGCAAACCTGACCACATGCTGGGTGACCCTGAAATATGCTCAGACGGTGATCCTGCTGAAAAGCATACTCCTCAGAGATCTGTGCTATGAAAAATCTATGTTTCGGATGCAGAAAAGGCAAAAAGAGAGAACAAAGGAGTTTTGATTCAATCTTATCACACGAAAGATATATATGCTTCCCATTTGCTGTATTGTTTTTTTATTTATTATTCACCTAGCTCTTGATACTTACCAGACTCTTCTGGCTAATGTCTACATTAACTGATGTTTGGTCTTTAGCCGTGACATATATAATTAACAAACAAGATAAATACACGCTTTGCCATTCTGATAAAAGTGGTGTAATTAGATATTTTTTTCTGTACGTTTCTTCCTTAGAGAGATATTCACAATCAGCAAAAGGGTAATTAAAATAGCAAACTAATACGTTTTCACAATGCAACAAAAGAAACCCTTTCGACAAAAGCTACTAATTCAAAACCAAAAGAATTATTTGATATGAACACTTAGAATAAGCACTCGATGAAGATGCATTCAATTAAATTGAATTGAGTTGAAAATTCAAAGAAATCATTCGTATTCCATTCAAAGTAGTGTTTTTCAAATGTCAGGAAGTTGCGAGCTACTCTTTTATTCACAGTTTTCATGCAGTTTGGGGGGGAAAAAGTATTTGTATCTTGTGTTTTTCCTCTTCTTCCTATGTAATTAGAGGAAGTTTAGGTAGCCTTGTCAAAGACAATCTCTTTTTATGTTTTAAATTGCCTGAATAATACAAAGCAGATAGCTCTTATTGAGGAAAGAAATACTAACAAACAAAACAAAAACCAAAGCGAAACTTTTCATTTCTAACAAGGCCACTAAGTAGCCAAACCACAGGGAGGCAGAAACATCACCAACCAAGGGTAGCTCTGTACCGTTCTGAGTTTTAGCAGTTTCACTCCCCCTGACACTTCCTTCTCCCAAGGACAGATCTCTAGCTCATCATCCCTCGCCCCCTACTCCATGGCTCTCCCAGATGGTCCTGGATCCCTCTTAATTTGAGGATGAATGCAGTAATTCTGGAGTGTGTCCAGCGGGAGGGAGCTCTACCACTGCTGAGTAACTCGTGAGGTTGCTTCTCCTAGTTTAGGTTGGCCAACAGGCAAACTTCTAGGCATGTCTGTAAAAATGCCCACAGAGAAAAATAGAAGACTCAGAATATTGCTTTTTCTAACTGCAGTAAAACACCCAAATCTACCAAGAGCTAGTGGGCCCTTGCACATGACAATTAAACATTAACAAGGCCCCAGGGCCCTCCGAGCAGAGCCCAGCCACCCTTTGAAGCCCTGTTTGCCAATTAAACACGGGCTGACATTAGCGTCAAGGTGGCAGGGATCCAAAGCAGAGATAGGAACGTCAACCACTTCAGGGGCATTCATTAGCTCCCCAGACATTCCTGGCGTGGCCTGTTTCTTTACTATTGCCAAATCCACACCCTGCTCGGGAACTCAGGGGCTCTGAGAAAGTTTACTCAGATAAGCTTATTATGGAAATAGCACTTTGTCACCCTTTACTACTCACTCCTTGTTCAATTATCTTTTATCTGTTTCGAGTATTTGCCAGCTCTGTCCAGGTTTGCTCCCCCACTCCCTCCCGCCCGCCCCCTCCAGGAAGCCATTGGACTGCTCGCTGCCCCCCCCTCGCCCCCCGGGCTGGGGGAAGGGGTGGTACCACTCTGTGCTCACCCTTCTGCTCCAGGAATGCCGCTTCTCTCCAACACTTTGCAAAGGGCTACAAGAATTCTAGTAAAAGAGCTTGTATTTTTTGGATGGTGGTGCAACTGTCTCCACTTGCCCCAAAGACCCAGGGCGCTGTTGGCCACACAGCCAGCAGAAAGAGTGTTGTTTGCGTTAAAGCAGCAGGTATTTTTGTGCCTGGGTAGGAGTTGAGGGGAATGAAGGAAGGGGCGGCGACAGCGTTGGAAGCCAAGCCAAGAATCTCATCTGCTCCCCAGCAACTACAGAGGCAGTGCTCTCTCTTGGGCTAGTCAGGGCTCAGGGACCCAGCTAATGCAGTTTTGCTAATGCCTGTCCTTGACTTCCTCCTGAGTCCTCTGGGACCATTCTTACTGTAAAGCGTGGCTTTTGTCTTCTGATACCTTCCAAAGAGGTGGCTTTCCTATAGTGAACTCATCTCTGATAACAGAATAAGATTGCACTTCACTCTTGTGCTGGGTTTTGTTAGTTTTTTTTTTTTTTTTTTTTTGCTTTTTGGGTCACACCCAGCAATGCTCAGGGGTTACTCTTGGCTCTGCACTCAGAGATTACTCCTGGCGGTGCTTGGGGGACCAGATGTGATGTTGGGGATTGAACCCTGGTGGGCTGCATGCAAGGCAAATGCCCTACCCCATGTACTATTGCTCAAGCCCTGTTTGTTTTTAAATCGGCCACAATACAGGGATACTCCTCTCATCAAGAGATGGAGGAATTCCCCTTGTCTGAGTGTGGGCTGAACTCCAAGTGACTTTTCACACGCAGTGTGGTGGAAATGACAGTGTAGATAGATCCCAAAGGACAGGCCAGCTTCCATCTTGTTCTTTCTCCCTCAAGAGGCGCTCGGTAAAATCCAGCTGTCATTCATGAGCAACTCAAGACATCTTCTGGAAGACATCACTCCACCTGGTGAGAAATCAAGTCCATTTTCCAATGAGCTGCAAGGCCAGAGGCCCTCTGCCCAGAACTGTGTGGCTGAGCCGAGGCCCAGGACTCATTTATGCCTCGGACTTGACTTCTACCCATTGATGTCTTCACCCTGCACTGAATTGGAATTATTCAATTCAACCTGTTTCTGAATTCCTGGTCTTGCACACCTGCGAGACAATGTACAGCATTTAAGTCAGTATTTTTCAACCATTTTATCGCTGAGGTCTGTGGACTGGGTCCATCTACCTTAAGCTACTGTTTATGGTAATTAGCTTTGCAGCAATAGATACTTAATATACTTTCCTCAACTCATTGCCAAGAAACTGTTAAGATTCCAGGGCAGAGAATTGAGGGACTTGAATCTGCTGTGAGAGTCAGCATAAAGACACTATGGAAGCTTGGAAAATCTACCTGCCTCCTCCAGCTTTCAGATTCCTCTACACCTCACATGTGTGCTCAAGGGATTCTTGAAGCATTTGTATCAAGTTTGTGAGGAATACTCCAAATTAAAAATACTCTAAGTCCAGGCTCTGCCTTCTAGTGAGGGTCTTAAGTTCATCATTTTTCCTCAAATGAGGAATCCTCAGATTACCTCTGCTTAGAAAAAGGCCTTTCTCTATTCAAATTACACACACAAAAAAAATTCATGTGCTTAATGGATTATGCCTAAAACACAATGTCCTTCTGGTTCTTCTTTATAAAAGAACCCATGTTATTTTCAAAGGGTCACCTTTGAAAAACATGCCCACTCTTTCCAACTCTACAAATAAATTCTCATTGACAAGAGTCATGCCAATGACTTGCCCCGGCCAGTGATTGGTTTAGTACTAACCATGTGAAGCAAATCTGGCCAATGAGGTAGTAAAAAAATATCTACTGAAGGAATTCTGGGAGGATTTCCTTTGATCTTTACAGAGGGGCCAAAAGAGAGATTTTGAGGGGTTCTCTCTTTCTCTGCGTTTTTGTTTCCTTGGGCTTCAGAAACAACTGTATCATCCTGTAGAAACCAAAACACAGATAAGAGTATATTAGAATAACTTCAGAAAGTCATTAGCTCAGTTTTCTGATGCTTCCTTATGTAAGAGAATCATTTTGTTGCTTGCAAAGCTATTTTGAGTCAGGATTACCTGACCTGAATAAATTTTAAAGCCAGGGATACCCTCTCCTCCTTCAAGATTTATCCTTGACTCAACTATGCTTTAGTTGTCTTCTGGGTGATGGAATTGGAAGCCCCAATGTGTTCACTAAGCTCACAGGGCTGTATGCCATGACTCAACTTTCAGTGGCTTATGTCTGACCCAACTACCACATGAATCTTAAGAGAACATGTAAGTTACTAATATCTGTTTTCCTCAATCTGGCACTCATTCTGCAAGAAGATAACTTCAATCAAGTCAAAAACATCTGTTTAAACTTAGCAGTCAATAGATGCCACTGGCATCATAGTTCCACAATTTAAAAAGGTAAGGTAGTTATTTCTCAAATAATAGGGGCATATTAGTAATACCTGCAGCTTAACTGTCTTATATTTTAGGATTTCCTTTTCTGTCTACTTAGAGAAATAGCAAGTATTATTAAAAAAAAAAACTCCTGCCCCATATCAATCATCTTATTATAAATAGTAAAACAAAATGGACATAGTCAATTTATTTTCAGTACCATTATTGGCTATTTATCTTAAATTTATGAGTTAGAAATATTGAAATATTGAAATCCACCTCATTTTGGTGAAACTGGAAGGATTCATGACAGCAAAATCTAGGGCTGGAGCAATACTACAGCAGATAAGGCATTTGCCTTGCACATAGCTTACCCGGGTTTGATTCCCAGCATCCCATATGGTCCTCTGGGCACCACCAGGGGTGATTCCTGAGTGCACAGCCAGAAGTAACCCTTCTGCATTGCCAGTTGTGACCCATAAAGCAAAAAAAAAAAAAAGAGCAAAATTTGAGCATAGTAGATGGCATATAGTTGTAAATTGGTGAATAGCAGAAGTTTTATAAGATAAACTGACTGACTAGAGTATCGTAGGCCAAATATAGTCAAATCAGTTAAAATGGAGAAACTTTTCAAAGGGATTACCACTAAGCAATGAACTACCTAAAGTCTTTGTGAAGAAGAGACATTAATTGTGGAAATTGGCAGGTTTTAATAGAAGACATGAAAGGCTGATGTTCTGGTTGTTCATAAAAGGCATTGTCCTGATTCTTTATAGCTCCAAATATAACCTTTCTATTATGATGAACTAACACAATGGAATATCTATAACCTAGAAATCAAAATTTTTCTTCCATATAGGGCCATAATAAGGATGTGTCATTGTTTTCCCATGTTTGAATTCTTGTTTACACTCTTCATTCACCCTCATTTAAGTTTCCTTAAGCAAGAGATGTCAAAAGAATGGTTTTAGATGAATGGAACTCATCACTATTAACCATGAATGGTAGGTTCTCCCAATCTTTAAAGTTTCACAATATTTTTGAATACTCCTGGAATGCTCCCTTTTATACTTAAACTGAATTTGCAATTGCTATTGATACTTTTTTTGTGACCATTGTTCCCAACTTATTTCCCTCTTCCCCACTAAAAGCAAGTTATAATTACTCAATTTAAACCAGAAATAATTATTTCTGTGGACTATGTTGAGAATTGTGGTCTTGAGATCAAGACTAAAGTTAAGGTTTGATTCCCTAAAGCTTGTCATTTCTTACAGAACAAATATTTTGGCCTGAGAGTAAATGCACAAACCCATTGGTCATATTAGCCATGGGACTAGGATAGAGTGAGACATCAGTGATGATTCTTCACAGACTAAGACTTCCTAGGAGATAGACATGCTGCATATCTGCTCTACATATCTCAGAGAACATTTGAGAACAATGGTCACAAATTTTTTTACATATTGTCAGAAAAAACTTGTAAATTAAATGCTTATATTTCTGATCTGATCTGCATTTCCCCTTAATATGTAGGGGCACTGTGATGTTTAGCATTTAATCACTATGTTTAATAAATTTGAAGTGATAGGTCTCCTAGGAAATTGAAACAAAATTAGAAACACTCTAAAAAATACATAAGCTTTAGATATTTTACTTTAGCTGTATTTGAGTGTTTTACAGGAGTGATTTAGTCACTACAGGAAGAGAAAAGAAAAAGAAAATGCATTAGCTTGTCTTCCCATTGAGTAACATTTAAATACACTGAAGATCTCCAAATACGTGTGTATGCCAACATAATCTGAATCAGTTTTTCCAGGGACCACTTAAAAATCCAAAGAATAAAAAAAAACTATTAAGAACATGCTGGACAAAAATATTTGGGGACCTCGTAGAAATAAAATATGTGTTCAATTTATAGATCATCACACTTTATAACCAAATTGGGTAATGCTTACAGCTGAGAAGGAATATTGCAAAACCTTTGCATTATTATATTCCTTACCTTTTATTTCCAAAGAAAGTACTGGAATAAAATGTAAACTTTATTATTGATAACAGTTCATGAAAGAGTTCGGTGAGTTTAAGTCTCTAGTGCAAAATTCAAAACTTAGAAAAATCCACAAATATGTTTATTTTACCTTGATAATTTCAATCAACCATCATGGATCAAAACAAAACTCATCTGGGAGTCTTTTCTGAAACCATAATGTTCAATCCATCCCCATTTGTTACATACACATGACTTCCCAGGGGCTGTGATGAGACTTTTACTGTTGCTGCCTTCTGCTTCAGGATGCTCAGTCCTGCTCTCCAGAAAAGTGCTACTTGAATCTAATAGTAGCATAGTGTATTAAATATTTTAATGGTTCTTGTTTTATAGGGTTTAATATCTGGAAGGGAAATTTCTCTGTATCCCTTTTATTTTAAAATAACAAAAATTTAAGCGCTTTATGCTTATCTCCCAGATGAACAGCCAAATAAATATTTTTTTATTTTTTAAATTTTACTGAATCACCATGAGATAGCTTTCATTTTAGCAGGATTTTTTAAATTCTTTTCTGGAATATTTGACATGGATATTTTACTTAATATGATTTTAGAACTTTTGTCTTTAAAAGGTGTCATCTACCTGTGAAGGGTTATAATTTTTCCTCCTTTGGTCATCTTTTATATCAGTCAGTAAAATTTCTAGTTACTTTTTTTTCCTTATGACTCTCATTTCTTATTTAGGATACTATTGGTTTTTTTGTTATATGTATCATTTATATCCATGAATGCATTTGTTTCTTTTTATAGCATTGTTTATAAGCAAAACATAAGATTTTCATATGATATTTTATAATAAAAACATTTCATTTTTTAATAAACACCAGGAATGTAGCTCAGTTAGAAAGAACTTGTCTTGCATGTAGGAGGGTCTGGGTTCAATCCCTAGCACCACAAAATAATTAAATGATGCATATTAATAGGCATTTTTTCCTCTCAGGGATTTCGGCAAGCTACCAGGAGTATCCCACCTGCACGGCAGAGCCTGGCAAGCTACCCGTGATATATTCAATATGCCAAAAACAGTAACAATAACGGGCCTCATTCCCCTGACCCTGAAAGAGCCCCCAATGCGGCAAGGTTGGGAAGGATGAGTAAGAAGAGGCTGCTATAATCTCAGGCTCTTTGTGTTCCTGGAGTGAGCAGACACCATTGGACTACACTAGCAAGGGACAGAGATGAATGGAGGCATTACTGGTGCCCACTTGAGCAAATTGATGAACAATGGGATTACAGTGATACAGTGATATATATTAATAACATAGCTTATATTCATAGTTTGCAATGATGATAAATATTGACTAATTAGATAAATAATTTCATTGAAAAATTTTGAGATCATTATATCACTCCTCTCTTAATTCAGTTTAATATTCTGCTCTGCTGGTTAGACCTGTCCACTCTCCATCTCACTTATTATAGAAATATTCATGCTTGCATCACTGAGATTAAACCTTCCTGACAAATCAATTTACCCACCTTTCAGTGGCAGCCTTTAGTTTCCTCTACCCTTGCAACCTACAATCCATGGCAGCTGATCCTTCTTGATCTCAGTTGACTCTGTTCATACCACTCCTTCACAGTGCTCCAAGGCTCCAGCCTTTGGTCACTCCTGTATCATGTTGCTCACTTACACTACCTTTTCCACATCCTTCTCTTCCCTTAGTAAACCTCTAGCATCTTTTGACCAATGCAGTATACTCATTTTCATCTGGGAAGCCTTTCTTCCAGGTCAGAGGCCCAAATCACAAATGCTCAAAATAATCCATAGAGCATTTTTACAGCAATAATTTAAGGCAGTTTAGCATAGTGTATGATGATTTCATGAATGTGTGTTTATTATCTTACAGAAAGTTCCATCAGACTAGGCACCATATCTATTTTGTACTCTGTTTTGTCCTTAACACTTAGCTCAATGTCTGACACATTATAAATAAGATTGATTAGACATAAGCAATGCTCATGTTTGAATCAAATGATAACATCACAAAAATATAGGAATCATTAGGATAGAGGAAATATGTACACTTTTGATGATTTTAAATAGAATGTTTCACAGCATTTTACTTTTGAATATCAATCAATTTTGACTATCAATTTTAACATATTGTTTTTACATTAAGTACATTTTCCTCAGTTCCTAAATCCACTACAAGGTCTTGACATCTGGGCTGCAGGTTGAAGTTCCCTTTTAACTGGCCATTATCAGGGTGTTTACTTCTTTCCTGTGCCTGTAGGAAGTTCTATCTCAAACCCTGTTTATAAGTCTTTGCCTTAGATGCTTACACTTTTCAAGAGGCAATAATCTCTTACCAATCCCCTTGCTTCACAAGTCTTTCACATTCTCAGAGTAGTAGTCTCTTCCCAAATTGTAAATTAAAGCTTGAAATGAGGTGGGTCTGGAGAGTAGTAACGTTTCAATAACACACACTTTTTTGAAGTGGGTTACCTCAACAAAAAAGCATCAGAAGAACCTTTGTGTAAATTCTGGTGTGCGAACCATTGAGGGTCTGGTGTTTAGACCCTAAGGGTGAAGCCTAAGGGAGCAGCATAACATTCCTACCTTCTCTCCACGATAACTGCATTGATCTCTTTCAGGAGCATCTGGCAGTTATAAATCAGGATACTCATTCTATCTGTCTCTTACTATAGTTGGAACTTCTCCCTAGAGTCTCACTAGAGTTCCACTGTCCTTTTAATGTGAGATTATGAGTGTGTGTGAGGTAGTGTTGGGAGTTATTTTGAAGCAGAAGTTTCTAAATGAATTCTAAAATCACAACCTGCCCCCTCCCCACCCCTACGTCAAACACACTCGCCACAAACACACTCTCAAACACTCAAGTACAGGGGAAGTGACAGACACAGAAATTAAATATTGAATAAACAATAGGTGATTTTATGTTTCCACAGAGTAGGTATGGGTGCAGGCAAAAATAATAGTAGAAGTCTCTAAAAAAAACGAAGTTTGATGTTGGAAAGGTATGAGAAGTCAGAGATTTCCATGACAAGCAATATTTTAAATCTTTGAATTCTTCAAATCTGAGACCAGTTCCTATTCTTCTGGATTTGTCAAAAGTTTATTGGTGGAAAATAAGGGTCAGAGAGATAGTACAAAAAGTAAGGTGCTTGCCTTGCATGCAGCTGACCCTGGTTGGGGAATTTCCAGAACCACATATGCCAGGATTATTCCTAAACACAGAACCAGAGATAGCACCCTAACAATGCAATATGACCCCAAAGCCCAAGTATATAAATAAATATTCACACAATGTTATCGTATAGAATCACTGTATCACTGTCATCCCATTGTTCGTCAGTTTGCTCGAGCAGGCACCAGTAATGTCTCCATTCGTTCCAACCCTGAGATTTTAGCAGCCTCTCCTTACTCGTCTTTCCCAATGATTGGAGGCTCTTTCAGGGTCAGGGGAATGAGACCTTTTATTGTTACTGTATTTTGGCATATTGAACACGCCATGGGGAGCTTGCCAGGCTCTTCTGTCCGGGCGGGATACTCTTGGTAGCTTGACAGGCTCACTGAGAGGGTTCCTTTGATAGTATACATTTTTAACAAAACCTTCTTTACCATGTTCCCACCCATGAGTATTTATTATCAAGGACCTGGAAGTCAGTCGCCGTAATTTACTGATTTGGCTTTTGGGCTACACCCTCTGGAGTCCAGGGGCTACACCCAGCTTGGGGGTAGTATAATAGCTGGATAAAATCTAGAGAATCCAGGCTTCCCGCGTGCAAATCAAGCACTCTGGCTTACTTTAACAGTAAGGAAATTAGTTCTTATTCTACCAGTTTGTAGAGAAGGGTAGGGAGCAGTCTCACTTTGAAGGTCTTTTGCTCCAAGTTATAAGATACACTAGTCATGAAGATCTATATCTAATTTATTAAAACTTCTTTTGTGGGGGAAAGAGATGGTGGCAGTGTCCTTCAGAATAGACTTTCCAGTTGGTGCTAAGTGGACCCAGAAGTCACTCCCAAATATTCTAGGTCAGCTGGGTCAGTTGTTCACTGTGAGGCCCAAGGATGTGGTGCTATTCAACCTTGCAGTGGCAGAACCACCTGGGCAACTGAAGCTGAGCTCGGAGCCATCAGAGCCAAACCCCAAGTCTTATGGGTCCTCAGAACTGCTTCAACTGATGTCAGGAGGTCAGTGTGGTGCCAAGGATTACACCTGCGTCTGGCGCATGCATGACCTTCAGTTGAAACCCTTATTGCATCCAACTATTAGAAAGAAAGCTGCTTTCTAGGAGAATACTATGCTATGTCGTAAGGAACATTGTGACATTACAGCAGTGGAAAACCCAAGAAATTTAGACTCTTCCTGTTTATCTTAAAAATTGCTGTGGTAGACTTGTTTCAGAAGGGCACATTAAAATTTCTAAAAAGCACATAGTAAATTCTCTAAGAAATGCATTATTATCTCATTTCTACTGTTTGTCCTGAGAAAATGATGCATTACTTTTAAATTATTTCACTTTTAATTTTGGGGTATCACCAGTGGTGACTCAGGACTACTTCAAACTCTGTGTTCATAAATCACTCCTGGCTCAATTTTAAGTTTACTGAAGACCCTCCATAGTTTTTTTCCAGATGGGTTAAACCAGACAACATTTACACCAGCAGTGGATGAGAGTTTCTTATGCACCACATCAACACCAACACAGATTGTCCCTATTATTTTTTGATATGGACAATACTCAACAGTGTGAAATGGTATCTCATTATTGTCTTGATTTGGATGTGAACACTTCTTTTTTTTTCATGTGCCTATTGGCCATGTATTGGTCTTCCTCCGAGAAATCACTGCTCATTTCCTTTCCCTGTTTTTGAATGAGTTTTTTGAAGCTTTGTTGCTGATCTTTGTGAGTACTTTATATATCCTGGGTATCAATCCTTTGACCACAAATATTTTCTACCATTCAGTCTTTTAGTTTTAGCTCATATTTCTTTTGCCATGCAGAAAGTCGTTAATTTGATGTAGTCCCATTTGTTTATTTTTTCATTTTGTCACCTTTGTCAGTGGCATTGGGTCATTGAAGACATCTTTGAGGTCCAGATACTGGAGCTGTCTGTCTGTATTTTCTTCGGTGTATTTTAATAGATCCTGGTCTGATCTCAAGATCTTTGACCCCACTTTGATTGACTTTTTTGTAAGGTGTGAATTATCAAAGGATAAACACAGGATAATATCACTTACATGTGGTATATAGAGTAACTGGATGAGGAAATGCAATGGTTTAAAGATCACCCTTGATTCCAGGGCATAGAGAGGAGAAGGAATGAAATTTAATGAGGGAGAAAAGGATAAGAGCTGAATGAAAAGTAACAGGTGAGGGGTCAAGGGGATTCAGGTACATTGGTGGCATTAAGAATGATAGAGCTAAGTATACATTCCACAGAGTCAACAACAATAAAATTATGAGACCCAAACTTTAATAACCAAACTTAAAAAAATGACTGTCAAGATGGTAGGCTTTAGCTGTGGCAAGGGGTTGGAGAGGGAACCTGGGAACACTGGTAGAGGGAAATTGCCACAATTCATGATCTGTGATGAAATGTTGTGTGCCTAAAACCCAACTATAAATAACTTTGTAACTCACAGTGCTTTAGTAAAGGTGGGGGGAGAAAAGAAATCATTCCTGGTGTGATACTTGAAGGACCTAGTGAAACCTGGAATTGAACCCAAAACTCCAAAAAGACACTCGGTGCTATCTCTTTTGGCCCTACTACTTTCATTACTCATGAATGGAGTGTGTCACTGATTATACTTCCTTCCCACCAACTACTAAGAAATTCAGAATCTAAAGTGCAACACCACATAAATGATCACACAGGACATTAGAAAATGCAACTAGATAGTGGCATTGCTCTAATATCACGTGTTTTTTTTATGTTGATAGTCGTGTGATTTTAATGATGTTCTTTTTTATAATGCTCTCTCATTCCTAAATTGCTATTGATAGTTTTGGAGGGAGGTTAAATACTGGTCATTAATACCACAAGAATTGTCACTTTTGTGTCCCGTCACAATATAGCCTCAATTATGCCTAGATCTTAGTGAATACTCAGAATTATATATAAATGAGAGAAAACAATGCAAAGCACAGAGAATCCTAATGTCCAGCTTAAACTAAACATCCTCTAGGGCAAGATTTTCACCACTTTCCGGATAACTAACTCAGAGACTGAAGACTGCAGTTTTATTTACTGCATATGTGTTTATGTATGAAAAACACAGCCAGGTACCATGTGCATAGTAAAGGCTTGATAAATTTAAAAATCAAAGGGGTGCTAACTGTAGCAGAACTCAATTATGCGATTGGTTCCTTCAGAGGAAAGGCAAACCCAAAGTTACAAGCTCAACAGATGGGCCATGCTAGGACTCTAGATCCAGCAGAGATTTGGCAGTTTCAGCTAAAATAAAACATATTTTTAAAAGGATACATAATTAAAATTTTAAATTTATTTCCCAGGGGAAAAAACAAGTGGAGAAAACCATTTTTAAAGAAACTAGTATTCTAAGTTAGCCAGAAATAAGACAGGGTCTTCCTTAGGCATGAGATCATGCTCAAACTCACTCTATGATATATGCAGACATTCACAAATGTTCACAAGTAGGAGATCTCCAAAAGAACATCACTGTCCGCCTACACTGATGGACAAAGCTTATCTGAGTGTGGCTTCATTGGGCAAACTTTTACTGACCATCTTCTCCAACACATACTTTGTGTCAGCTCACTTATAAATATAGTGTTACATGATTGCATTGTACAGATTGTGTTTTCCCCATTTTGTCTCTGGGAACCTATGTGTTTATGTTGTTTCAGTTAGGACAATAGGCAGGTAAATACAATCCATGGAGTATACTAGAGAGGTGTTGAAAGTCATAATATTCTAGCCCGGGGGAATTAGTCGTAGTAACAAGTTTCAGTTATATAATTAAACCCAAATACAGATGAGCCCAACACACCCATAGAATTACACCTGAACAGGTAATGGTTTAAGAAAGTTGAAGATGGTTGGCAGTTCTGGGGAAGTGAATACATTCATAGACTTCCTCTCACACTTGGTCATTGTAGGAAACAGATTTCTTTTAAGTTGGGACACTGTTGTCCTCAGGGCCTCATCTGTCATTTGTACTGGCAGAGGGTAAAGGCTTTTTTACTATATAAGCCATTAAATTTACTATATAAGCCATGCTGATACACACCATTTTGTGCCCTACTATCTCAACTAAAACTCAGGTGCCATCACTACTTACCCAGGAAGAAGATTAAAAAGGAATTTACTTTATTTAAAAAAAATAGTTTGGGGGTCACAGTTTCCTGCTTATTTTATTACATATTCCAGTTTTAATGCTTATATAAAATATTATATATTTTGGTTTTGTTCTCAGGACTTACTTTTGGCTCTGTGCTCAGGCATCATTTCTGGTGGGGTTCTGAGGACCCCGTGTAGTGCTGGGCATCGAACCCAGGTCAACTGTATGCAAGACAAAAGGCTTACTTGTTTTATTGCCACTCCAGGCCCAAGAACAAAGCTTTCAAATAATAGCTTTCAATCTCTGTTCACATAAAGAAAGAAAAATAATAATAATAACAATCAGGTTCCAATGGGTGGGAGTAAGAGAATATATATTTGAGATCCATGAAAGGCAACCCACTTTGCATATAAGTGGATCAACATGGAAAGTATCATGCTAAGTGAAATGAGTCAGAAAGAGAGGGACAGACATAGAAAGATTGCACTCATCTGTGGAACATAAAATAACAGAGCAGGAGACTAACACCCAAGAATAGTAGTATATAATACCAGGATGTTGGCTCTATGGCTTGGAAGATGGCCTCACATGCTGGGGGAAAGGCCGCTCAGATAGAGAAGGGAACACCAAGTAAAATGTGGTTGGAGATCCAGCGTGGGAAGGGAGGTGCGTGCTGAATGTAGACTAGAGACTGAACACAATGGCCACTCAATACCCCTATCGCAAACCACAACACCCAAAAGGAGAGAGAGAACAAAATGGAATACCCTGCCACAGAGGCGGGGTGGGGTGGGGGGGTGGGATTGCAGGGTGTGAGGGATACTGGGTTCATTGGTGGTGGAGAATGGGCACTGGTGGAGGGATGGGTTCTTGAACATTGTATGAGGGAAACACAAGCACAAAAATGGGTAAATTTGTAACTGTACCCTCACGGTGACTCACTAATTTAATAAATAAATTAATTTTAAAAAATATCCAGGAGTGCCACACTTGGTGACGTGATGAGGAGATTAAGTCATTTATCAAGCAAAGAAGAGAGAATTCCTGATGGGCTGCTGACAAGGCCACTCCAAACTTCTGCTCAGATTTTATTCCCAAAGTGAGAGGCCTTTCATGGGGCTGGTGATAACTTACGGCATTAAGAGTTTTTTGTTAAGGAAAACACCACTTTATTCAGGTTTCCACTCAAATGTTCGCTTCTCACAGTGGCTTCCCCTGCCAACCCTCTTTGAAAAGTATCTGAGTTACCTCTTTCATCTTACTTACACTTGTAAAAACCTGAATTTATATTACCTGACCTGCTTCCTCATCTATTTCTTATTTCAGAAGACACGTGGAGGACAAAGCTCAGGATCTGGGTTTTGATGCTATGTGTTGCTCTTAGAACAGTGTCTGAACATAAATATTTTCACACATTTATTGAACGAGTGAGTGGAGAGATAGCACAGCAGGTAGGGTATTTGCCTTGCATGCGGCTGACCCGGGTTCAATTCCTCCATCCCTCTCAGAGAGCCTGGCAAGCTACTGAAAGTATCTCGACCGCATGGCAGAGTCTGGCAAGCTACCCGTGGTGTACTCAATATGCCAAAAACAGTAACAAGTCTCACAATGGAGACATTACTGGTGCCTGCTCGAGTAAATCAATGAACAGTGGGACGACAGTGCTACAGTGCATTGAACGAATACACCCAAGAAAGACAAAAGCAGAAAATTTAGACTGTGAAAGCTATTGACAGACTCCTTGATCTTTATTTAAATTTAAAATCAAAGATAGAAGACCCAAAGTCTTTTGGGATTGAGATTTTCATTCCCTCCTTCCCTTATTTGTGCTACCAAAACATTTTAGAGGGACAGGGAGATATCTCAAAGGGGCTGGAGTCCATACTGTGCAAGTAGAAGGCCCTATTTCCATCCCACCACTGTATTATCCATAAAAAGACACTGAGAAACATCAGGATTGACCTCAGAACACTAAGCCAAGAGTAGCCATTGAGCACTGTCAGAAAGTGCCTCAAAAACCAAACCACCACCACCAGCACCACCACAAAAACACCCGATGGCAACACAATTGAATGTGATGTGGGCTCTTGTCTCTTCTCTTTTTTGTAGCTTACACATTGGTATATCACAAGGTCTATTTGACATCAGCCATTTCCACACAGAGTTTATGCCTCTGTCAATATGTGGGCAACTAGAACTTACCCACCATGTCCCCTACCAAGAAGGTACTTGACTTCTGAACAATCAAGTTGCTGTTATTTAGGAAGTAAGTGAAGTGACCAACCTAAAGTGTAACTTCCACTCCCTGACATTAAGATTGCTGTTTCTTCAGGAATAGAAAAGGGATCACTAAAAATATGATGGTTCGAGGAATCGGTCTGGATGGGAGATGTGGGCTGAAAGTAGATAAAGACCAAACATGATAACCTCTCAGTATCTGCATTGCAAATCATAATGGCCAAAAGTAGAGAGAGAATATGGGGAATACTGTCTGCCATGGAGGCAGGGGGAGGGTTGGAATGGGGGGGTGTACTGGGATATTGGTGGTGGAGAATGTACACTGGTAGATAGATGGGTGTTTGATCATTGTGTGATTGCAATTCAGACACAAAAGCTTATAACTATATCTCACAGTGAATCAATAAAATTTAAAACAAAAAGGTTGCTGTCCCTGTCTCTTGGCCCCATGACTGATGCCTTAGTTTATTTGAGTTGCTATAGTAAAGTCCCATCGGCTGGGTATCTCATTAACAATACATATATATTGATCACAGTTTTGGAGCCTGAAGCCTGAAATGAGAGTGCCATCATCAGTTCCTGATGCGGCCCTGCCTCTGGATTGAAGACCACCATTTCCCTATTGTATCCTGGGATGGCTGGGAGCAGAGTGTTCTTCAAGCCCCTTCTCAAAAGGTATTGATCCCATTATTGAGATTCCCACCTTCATGAGCTTCTCTTTTTCACAAGGCTCTGCCTCCTAAACCCATCTCATCAGGAATCAAGATCTCAACATATGAATTTCAACATATGAAAAGGCAGACAGTGCATCTGTGAGGTTGGACATTCTCTCCCAATAAGTTTGTGTTTCCCTGAGGTATGACAATACTTAAAATACCATATTCTTAAACTTTGAGAAGGTTGTGTGCTATTTGTGGCCTTGAGAGACTGGACAAGAATCTCAGGGATTCAAATCAGAAAACTTCAGACCATGGTTCTGCCTCTTGATAAAATTAAATATTGGAAAATAATAGAAACATCGTCTTGCCTAATGAAAACTCCAGTTATTCATCTATAAATGATGCACAAATACCAATTATTAAAATCTGGTATCTAGTGAAGTGATTTAACTGAAAAGATCTGGAACAAAGTACTAAATCAACACCTATCAGTTGAACTGAATATATTTATTGTGGAATAACTCAAATATACTGAGGACTCCCCACTGACTGTCTTTCCTTGCTCTATACCTGCACCTTGGAGCATGGCTGGTCACACTGGTCAACTGCTTTTAGTTATTTAGGAGTTTTCTAATTAACTGATATTTTCCCAATTTGTGTGCATTATTTACACATTCCCTATTGTTGTGCCAACTGGGAATTACTTTATATTGGTCTCCACATGGATGAAAAGCTTGCACGTATGCTTTTCCAGTTGCTGTTAAATTTCATTTAGAAAGAGAAGATACTCTCCTCCCACATATAGAGAAAAGAAAACTGAGAGACAGAAGAAAACTGCCCAACAAAAAAGATATTATGTGTGATAGACGTACAACTCAAAACTCTATATTCACACTTCCAATCTATGTTTTTCCCACTCTGGGAGAGATCCTTCAAGTCACTCAGAAGTTATGGAATATCCTGAGAGTCCAGGAAATCTTTCCTGGCCAGAAACAACCAATAAATTCCTTCTGACAACCTCCAAACATTGTCCGGGAACAAGGTGTCCCGGCATCAACAGCATAACTCACAGGCCTCCCTGGGAAGGTACAGCATGTTTCAGACCTTGACATCACGTCTGTAGGATTATCTGACCCTCTGTTATGTAAAAATAGTCCTTGCACTCATTATAGCCAGCACCTCTGCACATGATTCCCCCTTATCTGGGACATGCAGGCCTCTCACACAGGGAGCCCCACTTACCCACATGCCCTGTGAACCTCTGACCGCTGGTCAGCTGCAAGGAAGCCAAAACATCCTGGGTTGTTCTGGGGCTGCCTCTGCCTGACAGCTTCCCAAGTCTATCTTTTGCTGCCAGTGTTTTCTTTTAAGAAAAGAGAGAACATTAATCGTCTGAATCAATTGCTATCTCGTGGTCAATGATTGATTAGTTGGGCAAATATTTGCTGAATGCCTGCACCAAGCCAGGCTTAGTTCATGGCACATGGGATAAATCAGTGAACAAAAGAAATAATAATCCCTGTCCTAGTGAACTTCCATTCTAGAAGAGGGAAAACAGTGGAGAACAGACATAACAATAAGTGAAGAATGTATTATATCAGAAAGGGAAAGGGCTACGGAGATGAAAAAAGTAGGAGAAATAATGTGATAAGGTCAAGTTTGCAATTTTAAATAAAATGGTTGGGGTAGGATTCATGGATTCATGACATTTGAACAGACTGGATACATACAAATCTCATTTTATTGTTTTTCTTTTTTTTGCACTTTGTAAAATTTTAAAATTAAGTAGCAGGTTGCTGGCCATCAAGCATCAAATAAGAGGCCATTTTTTCAAGAACACATATTAAAGTCATGTCTCTATGGCACATTTGGGTTTTTTTGAGAAGGAATGCTATCATTCATTTAATAGAATAAAGTATATAGGTAACTTGTATATGCATATACAATCAAAACGTATGAGATTCACTTTGTTGTGGTATTTGCTTCACTGTGGTGGTCTGAAACTGAAGCCAAAATATTTCCAAATTATGCCAGTATTGAGAGGAAGAGAGCTCGAGACAAAGGACCAGTATGTAAGCTCTAAATTATGGGATGTCAGGGGTGTCCAAAGCTTTCGTGAAGGCTGGGGTGGTTGAACAGAGTTGAAGGATCCAGAGAATTAAGAGATGGAGTAAGAGAAGCAGGGCCAGGTTGTCTCATAGGACGCTATAGAATCCTTTAATGATTTTGACTGTAACTGAGTGAAATAAGGAACTAATGAAGAGAACTGAGAAAAGGAAGACTATAATCTGACTCCTGTCAAAAGAAGTCTCTGGCTACTTTGTCAACAATGAACTGAGAACATGAGGCATTAGAGTGAAAGTAAGGAGAAGCAAGAAAAAATTAGAAAACTCAATACTATAGGTGATTTCAATGCTTCCTGGAACCCTGAAATGGTAGAATTGGCATGATTTCCTATGGAATAGGTATATCTTCTAATACACACACACACACACACACACACACACACACATATATATATATATATATATATATATATATATATATATATCAGAGAAAGGTCAGAGTGAGAATTAGGCAGCTGAAAAAATGGACTTGCCCTACTTTGCATGTATGGTAAAAAAAGTGTTATTGATGATACTGATTCTGAGGTATCTAACTGACCATTTGTGCATAATTGTTGAACAGATGGTGAGATGCTGGTTTAGAGAACAAAGATTTGGAATAGGAATTTTAAAATCTGGTCTCTTCAGCAGATACACTGAATTTAAAGTCGTGAAGTTGATTAGAGGTGTTAAAGTAATAACTGAAAAGAGAGCAACAGAAGATTCTTCAAAGGAAAGTTTGGGAGAAAAAGAGTCAGAGAAAAGGTTGAGAAGGAGCTTTACTAAGCAACAGATGAGACGTAAATGCACCATATTTTAGAAGGAAGTGAGTAAGGAAGGAAAGGTGGTCAGTATGTCAATGACTGTTGGAAAGGACCAGAGAGATCATAAAGATGGTAAAGTGCTTATCTCTCCTGATATGGTCCCAAGCTCCAAAAAATGAAAACCACAAAAAATAGCTGCTGGCTGCGAAATTTCAGCAATGTCTCTAGACGGTGAACTAAGCCATAACCCCACGCGGGCCGAGGAGGGGAAAGGTCTTTCTTTCTCAGCTTTTTTTCCCTTTTCTGGGAAAAATGGTGTGGCGTCTGCCATGTTATAAGGACCATTAGGAGGTACAAACTTGGTGGCAAGGGAAGAAAAAAAGAAAGAGGTATAAACTTGCAACAGAGGGACACATGGGCGATCTCGGGCCGGGGGGTGATACCGGCACTCTTTCCGCCGAGATGCGACCCGGATGGCCACACGTTTATGTGGCCACTCTGATGCTGATTGATCATGATCTGGAGGCCAGCTAGACTACTTTTGGTACCAGCAGCTGCTTGCAGCAATGTCTCTAGACAGTGAACTAAGCCATAACCCCATGCTGCCCCAGGAAGGGAAATGATGCAATTTCTAACATAAATCTCCCTGGACTTAGTTACTAAAACACCAAAATACAGAACTCCCAAACCCGATAGTGGCCGCATGACTTCATATCTCTTCATTCTCAGCAATGGAAAACTAATTATCATATGCTTCCTTGTCAGCAGGGTTGTTTTTTTTGGGGGGAAACTCCAACAACAATAGTGAGTTTGGTGTTGCAATATGGAATGTAATCAAGGTAAAGAGAAAATGAAGTGAAATTTATCAGCTACGCAGGTGGGGGTGGGGGGTGGAGGGTGGGAGGTATACTGGGGTTTTTGGTGGTGGAACATGGACACTGGTGAAGGGACGGATGTTTGAGCATTGTATAACTGAGACATAAGCCTGAGAACTTTGTAACTTTCCACATGGTGATTCAATAAAATACATAAATTTTAAAAACTCCTATTCTAGTGGCTATTTAGGAAAGATTTGTGATATCAGTTTACACTGAGTTCTTATTTTTCTACCACATTTATATCTTATTCACAGTTTTATTTGAAATTAAATTGCTATGTATTCTTAAAATTTCAGTTTTGTTGATCATTAAATCTGCTTTGTTGCCTTTGAAAAAATAGCTGCTGGAAGACTAATTCAGATGACATCTAAAAGCTACCCCTTGTGTTTGGCAATATGCTCAAAACTCATCAGTGCCTTGAACATGAGCAGTTTTTGCATTCCAGTAAGCTTAAGAATGACAGATTTTGGGCCCAGAGGAATAGTATAGCAGGTTAGGCTTTTACCTTGCATTTGACTGCCCTAAGTTTGATCCCTGACACTGCATATTGATATAGTTGTAGAGGGATATTAAGAGGAAGAAAACTCTAGACAAAGGACCAGTATATAAGCAATATAATCTCTCCTGAGAACTTCTAGGAGTGATTCCTGAGCATACAGTCAGAAATAAGCCATGAGCATAGTGGTGTGTAGATGCAAAGCAAGGAAGGAAGGAAGGAAGGAAGGAGGAAGGAAGGAAGGAAGGAAGGAAGGAAGGAAGGAAGGAAGGAAGGAAGGAAGGAAGGAAGGAAGGAAGGAAGGAAGGAAGGAAGGAAGGAAGTGAGGAAGGAAGTGAGGGAGGGAAAGAGAAAGAAAAAGAAAGGAAGGAAGGAAGGAAGGAAGGAAGGAAGGAAGGAAGGAAGGAAGGAAGGAAGGAAGGAAGGAAAAGAAATAAGGGGAAAAGAGAGGAAAAGAAAGAGAGAGAAAAAGAATGACAGAATTTGATGGTCTTAGTTGTTTATTCTTGTATTTGTTTCCCTTTTCACTGGAATTGAGTCTCGGAATACATCTATGATGGTGAGGTCCTGAAGTAGATCACCTACATTTTCATCTATGAGTCTTATGGTTTTAGGTCTGCTATCTAAGTCTTTATTTATGTGTGCATTTGATTAACAAATTCACTTTATTTGTGAGATGAACACATCTACATAATTATTGGTAATTCAAAATAAAATGAATTTCTATTCAGCTGTCATTGATAGGTAAACATTTGCTCTTACTTTAATTTTTTGAGGGGGACACTGTGGTTTACAAACTGTCATTATCATAATTTCATACACGAACTATTCCAGCATCACACCCTCTACCCAAGTATCCACTTCTCTCTGCCATTGTCCCTGTGTCACTCACTCACTGGCCCTGCCTCTGTGGTAAGCTTTCTCCTGAAGCTTACCACAGCAAATGTTCTTTTGAGCGTTTGCTATTCCCATATTCTGTTTTTTATATCCCAAAAATGAGAGAGACCATATTGTGTCTGTACCTCTCACTCTGACTAACTTTACTCAACATGATACTCTCCAGCTCCATTATATGTGGCAGTAAATTTCATAATTTCATTCTTCTTACAGCTGAGTAGTACTCCATTGTGTATGTTGACCACAGTTTCTTTATCCAGTCATTTGATCTTGGACATTTGGATTGATATTTAAGACTTGATATCTAAGTCTTCAATTCATTTTGAGTTAAGTTTTGTGCATGGTGTTAAACATGTGGCAGTCCAGTGGAATTAGATTTGACAACTCTTTGGAAAATTGTGCTGAAAGTCTTAAAAATGTAAAGTGAATTGTAGAGTAAGAGTTGAGCAAAGGTCTTATTTGTTTTAGTTTTTTCTTTAAGAGTGGCAGAATAGTGTTCTACTCTGATGGAATGGTCCAATAGATTGATTAAGGTACACAACATTGATTAAGGAAGAATTACTGGAGTAAAGTCACTCAGTGGTTGCATCAAATCTTCAAGTGAGGGGCATGGCTTTATGTAGGGGAACAATAGTTCACCTATAATGAGAGATTCTTAGTAAAAGTATAAGGCATAAGAAAATTTCCTCCACAGGACCAAAGAGTATCTTTTTAGGCTTTGAGGACTATATGCTTTCCACTGCAGCTACTCAAATTTGCAATGTATTTCTAAAGAGGTCATATGGAAAATGCAAATGATTTGACAGTCTATATTCAAGTATAATTCTATTTCCAAATACAAGTGGTTTGGCATAAGCTGTAGTTCACTGATCACTGGACTACACTTTACTCCTGGGACAATACACTCATGCATGTTTTCTGCATCTAAAGCCAAATGGTGATGTGTTGGAAGATAGAGTTCAGAACAAAAAAAGTAAGATTTATCAACCATGGAGTTGAAATGAGAAAGTCATTTCTACCACAGAGATTCACTGAAGTGTAGCATGACTAGATCGTAGAACTTGACACCAGGAATTACATTTATTTACTTCTCTTGTGCCACATTCACTTCCACGTTAACCAAAGGTAGAATAACTACTCTGTAATTGTGGATGCATCAATTAATTTCACTCTGTCTCATTCTCCCTTGGCTTATCAGATAAAACTGAGTCCTTTGCATTGCCCTTGAGAGTGTCCCAAAAGAAAACCTGTTATAAAATGAAATTATGCAGATTCTTTTAATGTAGTAGAATGACATCCCATTACTGAATAGTACTGTTGGTTAGGGAGTAGGTGAGTTTTAGTGACTACATAAATGCAAATTCAGGAGATCAAACCAAAAGGGGAGATGTCTGTGATGACTGAGAAGTGGAATTGACTTCAAGACAAAGATGATGAGGATGGAGATGGAGAAGATGCAGGAAGAGCAGTGGCACTTTGAGGGAAGCCAATGTGCTCATAAGCAATGGATCGAAAGAGGAGGCTTTGTATAATAGACTTAGAATCAGGAGCTTTGGATTCCAACTTCAGTCCTGCAATACATTAGCTGCTCATTCATAGCTAATGACTCAGATTATCCTAAAAGATCTCAACTTCCTTATTCATATAATGAAGAGAAGTATAATCCTTGCATACCTAACAGACTTGGGAAGGAATAAATTAGCTCGTGAGTAAAAATGACAGTGACAGTCTGGGAGAGAAGAGAGTAATGCTAATTATGCCAGAATCACAATTAGCATTAATCTCTTCTCTTCCAGACTCTCACTGGGGTGTCCTTCACTGGATTTTACCTTGAAGAAAAATAAGCTGAACAAAACTGCTTTATTAAAATTAAGTAGCCATAATTATTGATAATTCGAGTTTTACAATATAGAAAATTATATACATATATCATTTTTTATCACTTCTAGCCTACCCCATTCTCTTTTTAGTTCTCAGAAAAAAATACTTGCTACTTGGAGGATCAGTATTCTTGACCTAGAAAAGAGACTGTTATTCCCCTAAATGCTCTTTAAGCAGAGTCTACACATAAGTGGAAATACAGTACCCCCCCCTTATCCGTGGGGGATGAAGAGGAGGAATAAATTCCAAGACCCCTCCAGTGGTTTTCAGAAACAGTGAAGAGTATCCAACCCAATGTTTTCTGTGCATTTCCTATCTGTACATGCTGTTAATAAAGTTTCATTTATAAATTAGGCATGTAAGAAATCAACCAAATTAAATAATGGAGCAGAATTATTGTAACAATATATAAAAATAGAAGCTAAATAAATATGCACTTTTTCTTACTTTTAAGTGATCTCACTGCACTTGATATTTTTCAGACAATGATCTATCTCAGGTCATGGAAATCAGGAAAAGCAAAATTGCAGGTAAGGGTAGGTGGTCAGCTGCTCCTCAGCTGATGTCTGCTGGAGGAGGAGATGTACATCATGGTAGCTGCTAAGGTCCCAAGTTTTAGCTCATGTCTATTGCTAACCTGTTTGCCTTCTCAGCCTTTAAACTGGTGACCACTTGTGTTCACCTATAGCTAGACCCCCACTCTGAGCCCGAGGCTGGTTTGCCAGAGGCTTCACCACTCAATCACAATTTTGAGAGCCTCTTCGCTTGCGCTGGACATGAGCAAGCATGTACAACTCAGCAAGTATTTCTTTTTTTAAATGTTGTTTGCTTGTTTTGGGGTTAAACGGGGCTTACTCCTGTTTTGCACTCAGGGACTACTCCTCACAGGCTTTGGGGACCATACCGAAGCCAAAGATCAAACCAGGGTTGGCCATCTGCAAGGAAGATGCAGATTGCACTATACTATCTCTTTAATCCCTCAGGAATATTTCATGGGCTTCTCTACCTTTCCTAGATTTCCTTGCAATCAGTGTGGGGCACTGGGAAAAGCTCCAGTCAGAACAAGCACAAGTAATCACTTGTATCATTTTCAGTTGATGCTAATTCAAATTAATGCATGCGCTGCTTTGTGGAGCACCCTCTGCTCCCAGGGTGTGCAACCCTTACTTCCTGAAACAAGACCCACACCTTAGCTTCACAAGAGGTTAGTAGGATTTCCCTCGTTATCTGATATCACCTAAGTGAAAGTACTCTCATTCGTGTTGAACGCTTACACCTTCAGAACTTGACTCCTGGGATAGTTAGTGAATGATAGCTACTTTGACTTACCCATCCTCCAACTTGGACTCAGTGGATATCCTCACAGACCCTCTCTGACCATAGATGCAAATGGTATAAGTCAATGGCCCTCGATGAGAAAATTCTAAACAAGAGCTCTGGCTGCTTCTGTGAACAAGAGCTACCAAGTGAAGACTTCTTTCTCATCTCTTTTCCTTATCCAATGGCCCTCCCAGTGGATGCAGCACAGAGCCTAGCACAGGCTGCCTGTGTGCTACCATTTAAGCCGCCTCCCTAGTCCCTTTCTTGCTTTTTGTAAATCAAAGTTTCCAACTCCTGAGCTACATTTTTCTGGGCAAATGTCACAAATAAGGTTGTAGCACTGTAGCACCATTGCACTGTCGTCCCCGTTGTTCATTGATGTGCTCAAGCGGGCACTGGTAACGTCTACATTGTGAGACTTGTTGTTACTGTTTTTGGCATATCGAATATGCCATGGGTCGCTTGTCAGTCTGTGCCTGGCAGGTGGGATACTCTCAGTAGCTTGCTGGGCTCTCCGAGAGGGATGGAGGAATCAAACCCAGGTGGGCCATGTGCAAGGTAAATGCCCTACCTGCTGTGCTATCGCTCCAGTCCACAAATAAGATTAGATTCTTTATATAATCTTATGTTATATGCACACCAGTCGAATTTCTTTGACCACCACTAGGACCCAACACAAATAACATTGTCAGTAGTCAGATAACTCTTCTGTGGAAGTAGCAAGATCACTTGATCATTTCACCAAAGCCCCTTTCTCTTTCTCCTGGAGGCATTTGTTCAGTCTCTTCTTTTCATACACTTCTCATCAATCTTTACTAAAGAAGGCTATTTGCCCTCCTCAGATCTACTGGACTCACATGGGCTGCTATTTAGCATCATCTACAAATGATAAACAACACGAAAGAAAGAGGGGATGATCTTTGCAGCCTCTTGCCAGAAATGACATTTATGGAGGCCGTAAACCAAAAGCATCAACAAGAACTGCAGCAAATATTTATTTCACACCTACCTGTGTCAGACACATTGGTAGGGACATTATTCCCTAACCCCACACATAGCAACTCTGCAAATCATGCATGCTATCTCCATTGTAAAAGAAAGAACACTGAGTCTCAGAGAGGCTTAAACACGGAGACCTGTCACACTCCAAAGCCATGCTTTTTCCATGACATCATGAGCCTTCCATTCAGATGCCTTTGCCACCAGCCAGATGCCTTCAAGACATTTGGCTGTTGGCCAGTCTGAGAAGGAAACCAGGCAGACACAGGAGCTAACTCTTGAGCACCTACTAAGCGCCAGAGCCATGCTCAGACTCGCCCCAGTCCATCCTGCTGCCCGACCTTGTGCCTGAGGATCAGATCCCCCAGGCCTCTTCCAGGTCACACGCGCCTCCTTTATTAATGTGATAGCTGCCACTGAACTTCTTTTTAATGAAATATTTTGGACCACTCCATCAGTTGTTTGGGTTCAATGAGAAATTGATGCCTCTTTATTCAAAGCTCTGTCAGAAGCTTGGAAAACATCGTGCTACTTTGAAAAATGAGGGTTGTTTTTTTTTTTAAGATGAAAAAAAAAAGCCCAATGATTTGAGAACTTCTCTGGTTGCCAGTTGGCCCCGCTCCTTCCTGGGGAACCTGGCGCCACAGGCCAATTGGGAGCGACCATCTCAATAAAAGCGCCCTCTCCCCCTTCGTGGCTGCTTTCAAGAGTGATTAGCTGAGAGGGATTCATAAGCCTGGGTTTTGTGTTGTTTTGTTTTGGGGGGTTTCTTTTTTTTTTCCTTGCACTTGGAGAATAAGTTAATTATGATTGGTTAAAATTTTTGTTTTTGCTTTTATCCCTGAACCACAATTAGAGCTCCTGACAGCCTCCTGGCCCTCAGAAATTCCAGCTGGTATAATAATTGATAACCGTGGTTATGAATAGATTGGACACAAGGCTGTGAAAGAATGCCCAGCCACTTCAGAGGGTCATTTATAGCGTGCTGAAGGGAAAAGAGAAATTCAGGCCTGGAAAGCTTAGAAACAGAACGAGTTTTTATCAGTTTCCTTGACACTGGCAGATCAAAGACTGGGTTGCACTCTCTGAGGCTTACAGATAATGGGGTGGCCGCTAATTCATTCTGCGGCTGAAGCTGAGGCCTATTCAGAAGGGTAAACCAGGGAGTTTTCATGTTGCTGCTTTGTAGTCTTTATCATTGTACCAATGCAAGAATCACCTTTTTATTTTAATGAGACATTTGAAAAGTATTTGATTCCCTCTGGCTAGGGGCTCTTTCCCCCGACTGAGACGGTAAGAAAGGGTCGCCCAATGGAGCCTCATTTTCTGAAAGCAATAGTATCTGCATTCCACCCCCCTCCCCTTGTCAGTTTAATAATTTCAGCGACTAGCAAGCGCGGGGCAAGTGGGAAAAGAACAGAATACGCTGGCTGTTTAATGTGCATAATTTTCACTTGCTTTTTGTTGAGAGTGGGCTTGGCAGCAAAGACACAAGTTCGAATCCCTACTCTACCATTCTCTGTGTGTGCCTCTGGGAGAATAGTTTTGTGCCCTCGCCCGAGTCTATACTTTCTTCTCTGTGAGCCAGAAATTATAACCACCATGGGGGGCACAACTACTAGATGCTCAGCGCAATATCTCAAAACTCCTCAAAATATCTAAATCAGAAGGATTCAAGGAGCATTTGGTGATTGAATGAATAAACGAATAAGCTGTCTCCACTGAGTCTCATAAAATTCCTTGCATTTGTTCCATGTTGAGTACATAATATTATTTGTTTTTTCTTTTTGTATGGGCGCCACCTCTGGTGTTTGCTCAAGGGCTCTTCCTGGCTTGGTGCTGAGGGAGACTATGGCATGCTGGGATTGTCTCTAAGTCTTCTGCACACAAAGCATGCACTCCAGCCCTTGGAGTCTTCTCCCCAGCCCATACTATCCACCTTCCAAATTCTTAGGGGACAATGTTATGCCCAGTATCTCAGAGGTCAATACTATTGGAGATTGGATCTTCACAAAGTCAGTTAAGTTCAAATGAGGGCCTAAGGCTGAATTGTAAAGACAGGATGAGTGCTTTGCATGACAAGGTCAGGATAGAGACACACAGAGAGAGGGAAGACTATCTGGGGACACAGAGAAGTGACAGGTCTCTAAACCTGTCTCTAAAGGCTCTCGGAGATGGCAGGGCTGAGGACACTTGATTTCAGACTCCAACTTTCACACATATGAGGAAATAGGTTGCAATGAAAGTCACACAGACTGTAGGTCTTGGCATGGCTGTCTCGACCAAACATCAGAATATCTGCTATTTTAGTGGTTTTCATTCCTACACTCGAACACTGTGCTTGGTTTGGTTTTCTCAGACTTAAGAAGCTTTTTTCATTTGGGCAGAACAGAATTAAAAATGGCATCGATTGGGTTGTCACTATCTAGGAGTTGTGAAAGCTAGTGGAGTACCTCCACTGAGTCTCAGCTCTATCATCTACAAAATAGTTCTAGAAAATCTGTTATTCATAAAAGGTACCCTGAGCATCAAATGTTGTTGTTCCCAGGGTTTATACAGGTGAGAGATGACAAAGCTAA